>NC_143536.1:6829635-7432135 GCF_031878675.1 Megascapheus bottae | reverse complement strand
CCCAGAGGACTACCTGGGGAGGAAGGCAGGGTTCTTGCCCACTTGCCTGAGTGAGCAAAGAACTGATCCAGGTGGTTAATTCAGTGGCTGAGTCACTGATTTCTTATTGGGCGAGGAAAAAACTTGGGGAGGTTGTGGGGGGGGGCAGCTCACGTGAGTATCATCACCCCATCAATCTGCTTTAACAGCTACTAAAAGCATGCCCACGTGTGACCCACCCACCATACAAAACTGCACATACAGACCCAGGAAATGAGAGGGGGCTGCTGGCCTCGTTTGGCTCCTGTCTCTGGGGAGGATTCTGGGTGCAGCTGAGGTTGCTGCTATATATAACACACAAGCACAAGTAATAAAACTGATTGTAAAGCACTTTGCAGATCCAAAGTGCCACATAAATGCTAAATAAGAAAATTAATCTTGGCTTACCAAGAACTCACGTTGCAAGACTTGGAGTGGTTTTGAGACTATGCCAGGGAAAGAGAGAGAGGGGGGGGGCACATGTGTGAGTATGTGTGCATGTCCTCTTCCTCCCACTCTCTACCTCCTGTCCTCACACCCATGTGTGTACATGTAACCCTGAGCATGTGCTCAACACACACACACACACACACACACACACACACACACATTTCCCATAGCCTGGATATCTATCTACCATGTGCATCTGTTACACACACACTCACCAACACACGTGCTCCATCACACATGTACCCAGAGGCAACTGCTTGGCCAGGCATACACACATACACACACACACACACACACACACACACACCTCCACAAGCCTTTGCACAAATACACATATGTGGTGACTCCTCCTCCTACACCTCTACTGCAAATTCATCTCCAGAGAATCATCACAAAGAAGCATTCTCTTCCATGCACTTCAGAATCATGGACATGTCACACTCAGGATCCTCTGTCACAAGATTAAAAACAAACAGGTAGTCAGGTGCTGGAGGCTCACACCTGTAATCCTAGCAGCTCTTTAAGAGGCTGAGATCTGAGGATGAGACAGACAGGAAAGTCTATCTCATCTCCAAGGAAAAACCAGAAAACTGGAAGGGGAGCTGTGGCTCAGGGTGGTAGAACACTTGTTATCAGCAAAAGTGCTCAGAGGCAGCGCCCACGGACAGGCCTTGAGTTCAAGCCCCATGATCGACAACAACAAAGCACAGAAGGGGAAAACCACCTACTCGGGAGACAGAAGTTGGATTTCCTCCATATGAGGCCAGCCTGGGCTAAGTGTGTGATCCTGTCTTAGAACACAAGCTGAGTATGGTGTCTGTGGTCTTGGCAAGGCAGAGGCAGGAAGATGGAAGTCCAGGCTCAACCCAGGAAAAAAAGCACAAGATCCTATCTGAGAACAAATGGAGAGCAAAAGGAGCAGGAGCATGTCTCAAATTATAGAACACTTGACAAGCAAGCTCGAGGCCTTGAGTTCAATCCTCAATTCTGCCATAAAACAAAAACAAGAAAACTCTTGGGTATGTGGGCTCTATGTCATATACATGCTTGCATTTCCCATCAACTGTCACCATTTACATAAAGGCAGGAAAGGAGGAGGAGGACGGGAAAGGAAAATAAGTGAAAAAGGAAGATGGGAATGACAGTGCAGAAAAATGGAGGAAGGGGACAGAAAGCATAAGAGAGTGGAGAGGAAGAAGGAAGGGGGGAAGGAGGGAAGGAAGGAGGGAGGGAAGGAAGGAAGGAAGGAAGGAAGGAAGGAAGGAAGGAAGGAAGGAAGGAAGGGATACCACCTTTTGATTTCTTCACCTATGTATACCAGCTGTGTGATTTTTTTTTTTTGCACAGATTTCTTAACCTCCCTGATACCAGCTCATTATATTCTGGGATAGGTGCTGATAATAGTTGCTGACCCAGGATTTCTTTGAACAATTGAAACACAGACAGGGCTCCTGGAACAGAGCAAGCACTAAGCTGCCATGACCAACGCGTGGTCACCATTTTCTCCAGCCCACCTTTCTCCATGCATTAAAATCTCCTGGGTGCTTTCAGAAGTCCTGATGCTCAAAGCCACCCCCAAGCCTTCTCTGGCAGTGGGGAAGGGCCCAGTCTAGGCAAGCCATAAGCACCCGTGATCACCATAGCAACAGGGCCTCTATTTTCCTTACAAAGGCAATAGAGGCAGAAGTTGCTTCTCCCTCTGTCTCTCAGAAACCCACTCTTAGATCAAATATAGCACCTGAATCAACCCATTTTGCTGAGCATAAAGCAAGCAGGCATCAGATTTGATGTGGCTGGATAAGAGCCAGCTGAGCCCAAGGCAGGAATGTCAGCGCTCCTGGCCTAAGATCAGACCCTGAGCATTCGGAACCAGATGGACTGAGCTGCTCAGTGTCTTTTGCTCAGGCTGAGCAGCTGGGAGCCTCAGCTTCCCCTGGGGGAAAAGGACTTTTTTAGATTCTTCATCACCTTCAACTCCAATGACAAGTTTCTACTTTGTCAAATTAGATGGCTGAGGCCAGAGGTCCTGAGCTGGTGATCTTCAAGGCAATTCAAGCACATGAGGCTTAGAATCAGCCAGACCTAAGTTCAAATACCAACACTGCATTTCACCTCTTCAAATCTCCAGCATTTCATCCACAAAATCGCTACTAAAGGAAAAAGGGTCCCATGCCTTGGGTTAATGTGAATAGTGCCACAATAAATGTGGGCGTGCAGTTATTGCATTGTGTCTTGACTTTGACTCCTTCAGATGTAATCCAGGAATGGTTCATATAGTAATGATTTCAGTTTGGGGTTTGGGGTTGATTTTTGTTGGTTTGTTTAAAGAACCGCTGCCCTGATTTCCAACAGCCAACTTCTGGAATCAAGCCTGAGCACTGGATGCAAGAGTAAAGATGGTGCATGTGCACAATGGCATATAATGCAGCTGTAAAGGAGGGTAAAATCACATCACTTTCAGGAAAATGGGTTGAACTGGACACCATCTTGTTACACGAAACAGGTCAGAATCAGGAAGACAAATGTCATAGGTGCCCTCAAATATGAGAAACCTAGATGAAAGAAACAAAGAGACATGAAAGTAGAAGTGGGGGGGATTATGATGGAAGTACATTATATGCAGTGTCATATATGAAAGTCATTATATGAAAGTGTCATCATGAAACCCATTGTTTTGCATGATTAATATTTATAAAAATAAAACAAATGAATGGGGTTGTTTTGCCAAGTGCTTATCACAGAGCAAGCACTCAATAGCTGCCTCCAACTCCTTGTCTACATTTATGGACTTGAAGTGTTTAACACGTGGACTTCTCTATCCCCAGTGCTATCTCACTGAATTTATTTTTTCCTTTTCCTACTCATGCATGCTGCAATGTTTTGAAGACCTTATTGCCACATCAGCACACACACACACACACACACACACACACACACACACACACACTAAATAAATCATCATAACGAAAAGAGAATTCGTTTCCCTTAAAATTTCTCTGGCACTGGGTCTCAGGCAGTGAGTCTTATCTGACTTTATTTTTCTTTTTGTAGAATATTTTTTTCCCACCCAAAGAAACTTCCCCTGAAAGGCCAAGCTCCCCAGTCAGCCATGGCCTCTGTTCCTTATTAACATAACGAGCATTTAACACATCAACCCCACTTCACCCCTCACAACCTTCTGACGAGGGAGGCCGAATTGAGTCTCAATTTTTTTTTCTTTCTGTGCAGTAAATTATTTTATTGACATGATTGTCAAACAGGGACTGACTGAGGTAATGGGGGAGGGAAAGGACAGCGGAGGGAAGGGGGAGGGTTGTTTGTTTGTCATCTATGGACATCACATGACCAGCATGTGAAGAAGAAATAAACCACCATCCAAAAGACAAATAGCACGTATTTTCCCTTATAAGAAATTTTCCTTTTAAAAGAAGACATGAGAGGGTGAAAAGGGTGAGTATTATAGAAATATATCATATATAGGTATGAACATAAATATCATGAAAAACTGTTCTAAATGATTAGGGAAGAGGGAAAGAGATTACAAAAAAGATGAAAGCACATGGTGCGGGCATAGGTAAATAGTACAATAAAACTCTTTCATCCCAATGAGTTTTTACTAATAAAACTATTCGTTTTTGCTAATAAAAATTAAACACATGTGTATAAATGTATATAATCAGAAAAAGGCACTTAGCACAACAAAGTATATGATTTAAAAAAAAAGAGAGAGAGACACACACTCCGAGGCTCTGAGGGACAAAGCACTGCCCTGTGATTGCTCAGGCCCCAAGGCAGAGCTTCAGTTGGAGTGGCCCCAGCCTCTGACTGCAGCTGCTTATCGATAGGCTCACATGACCTAGTCACTTCCTGCCAGTACCCTCGATGCCTCTGCTTCTACTGGCACCCTGTAGGTCACATCTATGTGGTCTCTGTTGCCTGGAGGCCCCCTGGGAAAGGTGGAGTCTTTAAGCCTCCAGCTTCAGATAGCATGGGAGAGGCAGAAGAAAATGGCAGGAGATGCTGAGAGCCAAGCCACACATGGGGCATTCCCCCCTTCCCCCAGGCACAATTGGGATGACTGAGGCCAAAAGAACCCGTAGACCATGAGAACTTCATGGATGCTTAAAAAAAAAACTCTAATTCTCCAAAGGAGAAAACAGACCATGTAGACTGATACTAGCTGACATTATTATTATTATTATTATTATTATTATTATTATTATTATTATTCATACCAGCCAGGTACGAAACCCAGTAGCTGGTTGCTTCTGCCTCATTTTCTCTAGAATCCTTCATTTCAGTCTGGACACATAGGCCTATTTACAGCCCCCTCCCCTTGATGAGGAAGAGTGGAGTTCAGGATTGATCGAGGCCATGGAGCCAGAACTTAAGACCCCAAACTTTCTGATCCCGGGAATGGACCAACCCATTCTCTGCAATGCACACTGTCCAGAGAGAACCTTTCTTGTCCCTGCTGTGTTCCAAACTGATTTCAAGCTGAGGCTCCAGGTGTATTTTTCCTAGTGCCTGATTTACCATCTCCTCCATCCTGAGGCAGTAGCCAGTCACAGAGACAGAGGATGAGTGGCAGGCCCAGAAGAGGCCACAGAGTTGGCACAGGCATGGAGGTAGAAGGCAGCTCACTGTCCTTTGTGCGTGATTTGCTTCTCTTGACCCGGAAGTGAAATCTAAGAGTGTGGAGCAATCCCAGCCCCTTACCAGGGGTTGGTCTGGGAATAGAGAATCTGGGGCTGTAGTCCCCAGACCCCCAATTCCTAAACTTCGTCATGTTACTTCAAATCACTCCCCCCACCCCATACACCAAACCAAGACATGATGAAGAGAAGAGAAAGGCATTTTATGATGTGGCACAGGAAGCCATGGGAAGATAGCACTTTGTCTTTAGTCATCTTCTGGGTATAGACCTAGGCCAAAGACTAAAACAGGCCAGGTACTAGTGGAGAGATTACATGATCCTCGTTTGGGGAGGGGTCTTAGGGTGGCTGTTGCTGCTGGTCCCAAGGTCGGGGGGGAGGCACTTGGTGGTTCCACTCCTTTAGGGGCAGTTGCCTTCCTCTCCTGATCAGTCCTATCAGTGATTGCAATTCAACTGCAGGGCAAATGGCTCAAAGCAAAGACAGAAGATAGGAGCGGGGATGCTAAGCCTTTGTCCCACTCTGAGTGCCTTTGTGGACCCAAGGAAGGAAGGAAGGAAGGAACCAGGGCCCATCAGCAACCACAACTTTCAATACAGAACTTAAGCTTCTGACCAATGGCTTCTGGAAATCGTTTCCTGGCTCTTAAGCAGACACACAATTTAGGTTCCCTGGATGCTGTCTGTGCCATGTGCAACCTCCAGAAACCACAGAAAACATCTCGTGACCTTGAGAGGAAATGGACTTAGGGCAACAGAAGTACACAGACTCCAACTTAGACATCAGAGGTGAAAAGGTTGAGAAGCACAGGACCAAAACAACTTCCAGACTGCCTTTCTCAGGTACACTCAATCAAGATCCTTTTTTCCCTATTCCTTGAAGCCCGAAGCAACCGTAGAAATGCAATGCACCTTACATGCTAATAAAAAAAAAAACTAATAATAAGCAAGAGTTCTAATTCCTGCTCCAGCACCACGCAACCTTGGGCAACTCCTTTGACCTCTATGGCTGTGGTTTTCTTCTCCTGTACAATACCGTTAGCAAGGATAATCCAGGGCAAGGCTACAAAGAGAGGATGAACATCAAAGCACTTTAAAAAAAAAAAGAAGAAGAAGCCTGAGGTATAGCTGGGTATTATTATTGTTGCTTATAATATAGACTCATCAAGACCTGAAAGAGCTTTGAGACAGTCCTGGGAGGCCCACAGCCTGCCCTCTTTCCTACAGATGGGACTCAAGGAAACAAACAGCTGCAAACACTCAGATAAGGCCACATTAGCATTCTCTCAGCCTCTCCTGCCCAGGGCTCTGCAGGCTGAGCCAGACAAGCCGTTGCCTCCTGGGAGGGGGGGGGCGGCGCAGGCGGGGGCACCAGGCCAACAGCATGCACCCGACAGAGCAAGGATTTGGAGATGCAGCTGAGAGGAAGCTGGAGCACCAGCCAGGCCTGCCCAACTAGGGAAGGTCATACGCCAGCCACAGTGCCATCTTCCAGCTATCAGTACCCAGCTGTCCACTGCGTGGCCAGATTCTTTGTTTCCCACCTCTGATTAAGCACTCCTTGACAACGCAGTAGAGTCCACAGATTTCTCCAACTGGGAAGCTCAGAGAGGTGACTCAATATGCCCAGGTATCTCCAGCCAAGCCTGTGTAACTCCAAAGCCAGGCTCTCAACCAAAATAGTCCATGCCCATCCAGCTGGCTGCATGGAGGAAAGAACACAAAGGCAAACCTGGGGAAGGGGTGCTGTTGACAGTCCAGCCCAGCACCTAGATAAGCCATCTCCAGCTCTTCCTACATGTTGCATTTAGATATTCTGGCGTGTCTAGGGAAGTTGTTTCTGGTGGAGGCGGTGGGCCCCAGGGGAGATTCTTCCAGGGAGACAAGGCCACTGTGCAAACAACTCAATAATAAACAGTTGAAGAAAGCAGAGAATGTAGGTTTGGCTGAGAGTCCTGGAGTCTACCGGGACAAATGAGAAGGGGCATTTGGGTGTGGAATGGTTTATTCTGTTCACACTTCACACACACACACACACACACACACACACAACACAAGCCCAGATCCCCACTCTACCACTCTAATTATCCTGTGACTTTCCAGAGCCCCTTTCCAGAGCGGTAGGCATCACCAGGAGAGACTGAAGAGCTGGAACAGAATCCTCAGCCTTGTGGGTGCTGCAGCCCTGCAGATCCGGCTGTGAGGACAGCCTCTGATGACTCCACCCCAGCCTCCAGCAAGCCCAGGGTGCTCTATGTCAATCAGAGCCCGTTCTCAACTTTGGCTTGTCTCTGGGTGCCTGGGCACTACCCCTGGTTCCTCCTAATCTTGTCCTGCTCCTCTGGGAATACCTTCAGTGATCACTACACTCTCAGATCCTTCTCTCTGGCTTTCATCCTCCAGGGTTCTGAGCCAAAGTAGAATGGAGCAACAGTGTGTTAATGACACAACCTCAAGAAGCTGCATTGTCCTGGCCCAGCTCCTCAAGTGAGCAACCAGTGGTGGTGGAGGGGGGTGGTGGTTAAAGGAGACTCTTGTGATTGGCCCTTCTCTCTGTGACATCATCACAGGAGGGCGGGGCTTGGTAACCAGGCCTGCCCTGCATCCTCCAGAAACAGCAGGGCCTTTGGTGGGGGTTAAACATTTGGATTCCCCCAGTCTGCCTGACTCAGGGCTGGCCCCGGGATAGAAGAAGAGCCCACAGCCAGAGGTGGAGACACACCATACAGACCCCACCATGGTGCCCTACTGCTGCAGCAGCATGGCAGTTTTCAAGCTTACAAGGCATGTGACAGAAAGGTACTTAAAAGCAGCTTTCACTGGGCCTGTGGATTAAGTAAGGGAAGGACCTGGCATACCCACCTTTGCTTTGCGCGTGTCTCAACACAAAGCCCCACTGCAGTCCCTTTGCTGTCACCTTGAAGTGCAGGAAGGACCGGGCTGGCCACTCGTGGATCAATAACATCTTTTATAGAAACCAGAAACGACCCTGAAAGAGTAAGAGCGCTTCCTTGGGACAAACCACTCACCAGGAAATGATGATGGTTTATCCTGACCGGTGATGGATGGCAGAGTCAACAACTCCAGAATCCACCCCCAAAAGGACTGAGAAAGACTGACTGAGCCACACATTGACCAGGGATCCTCCTGCACCCAGTGTCCTGTCGACTTACAGCTACAGCTCAGGTCTGTGCCCTGAATACAGCTAGAGATGGTGGAAGATGTCCCAACGTGCCGTCTTCTCTGCCCTTCACCCATATCTTTGTGGTACATCTGATGCTGGGAATTTGTGGAGTATGAACCCTGTCTTAAAACACACACACACACACACACACACACACACACACACACACACACCCCTCTCCAGGTTAGTGGTGAAAATCCAAACAAGGCTACCTTTCCCTCAGACTCAAAAGAACATGGAGAAGAACTAACATTTGTTCACTGAGCACCTATTATGCACCAAGTATTGAGGGGAAAAATACCTGATACATCACTTCCAAATCCTCAACAATGCTATCAGGCAGTATTATCGGAAGAATCCTTCTCTAGACACAACTAGAATGAAGAGATGTCTCTCCTCTGTCTTCTTCTGTGAGAATACACTAATTTGGTGATCAAGGCAGCCATTGTGGGCCTTATGTGCATGAGTTGGTGACAGCAAGGTTTCCTGAACCCTTGTCAGCGGCTGCCTGCTCTCTGCCTGCAGCAAGAGAGCAGAACAGCTGTGTGCACATCTGCCAGAGGAATTCTTTAAAGAGCACAGAGGATGCGATTTTGCTACCAGCAGTCACGGCAGCAGGGCAAGTGCCGGAGGCTCATTGGAGTTCGTTCCCTCTGTGTCTGTGGTTTGTGTCTTCAGAACAGCTGTGTACACAGTGCAAAGCATGGCTTCCAGACAGGAGGCCTCTGCAGCAAGCTCACGGCGCCCTCCGCCACCAACTGGTGAGAACCCATATCCACAGCGGTGGCTTAATAGCAGAGACTCACTGGTTGGCAGGCACTGTTCCACACGACACATGCAGCTTAGAGTAGCTGTAGATAGCTAGCTAGATAGGATGTGTACAGAGAGTGATTGATTGATCTTGTCAATTATTGCTAGGTTTCCAGAGTATATAACAGGACCCAAGTGTCTTGAGATCTGACAGATGCTCAATAAATACTGGGTGAAATTTGAAGGTGAAAAACATCAAGCACGGGATCCTCCAGGAGACAGAACGCTTAGGAATTCAGCACCGTGGACAGCGACATGCAGGCCCTATGGCAGGGAGTTTTAGCCCTGGTTTGCCCAACAGTAGATTGCAATCCATTAGATCTGAAATAAGAGGTTAAATCTAAATTACATATATAAAAACATAGACAGGTGTGTGTGTGGGTGTGTGAACAAATTGGCTAAAGTATGGCTTGCACAGGAAATGGTTTGCACCATTGCCGTGGGGTAACTCCTTTGAACAACTAAAAGTTGAACAAAATGAAATATGAGAGAGTTGTAACATGTGCTATGCTGTGGAGGGGGGGCGGTCAATGGAAGTGGACAAAGAGAGGAAAGGTGGGCAAATACAATCACAATATTGATGTACATACGTGAAAATGAATCCAGGAAACTTGAGAAAAATAGAGGTGGAGAGAAATAAGGGGAATGATGGAGGGGTGACATTGATCAAGATGCATTATAGTCATAAACTGACATGCTGAGTTGAAACCCCTTTGTACAACTACTGAAAAACAAGTTAAACCTTGACTTCCCTAGTTTTACTTTCCTCCCCTCCCTCCCTCACCTCCTTCCTTCCCTCGCTCCATTTTTCCCTCCCAACTTCATTTCCTCTCTTCCCATCTGCCTTTACTTCCCTCTCTCCCTTCCATCCTTCCCTCCATCCCTCCCCCTTTTCCTCCTTCCTTTCTCCTTCCTATCTCACCACTCATGAATCTATCATGGCACTAACACAAGCCACTCTACTCCAGACACCATGGCTTCTCATGGGGTATAGAGGTGGCCTGAAGTTCTGGGGTCTAGAGATGGCATTCTCCCACTCAGGCTCTGGAGGCACAGTCCAATCCCCACATGAGACAGCCCTTCTGAACTCATCGTTGGCAGGTCCCTTCCCCTCTCCCCCCCCCACCCCATCTGACAAGTCTTCAGGGACTTGCAGCAGGCTGTTCTGACCCACATTTATCAGCTCACGGCTATGTCCTTCATACCGTCATCCTCGGAGTCCTCCCCCCCGAGGTGATTAGGAGAGATGGATGATCATGGTGCCCCATGGAACTCAATTAAGATAAAAGCTACTGGTGGTCTCCCTGCCAGAGATACTAAAGAGGTTGCCAGCCATAACTCTTGGTGCTGGCATTTCTGATGTTCTCAGCCTTGTTGAATCCAGTCCCCCATTGCTTATGAGACAGCTATGAGAGGTGGAGCCTTGAATCCCCAGCTCATGCGTGCTGGAAATCCTGCATCTCTGTATCCAGGATGTGGCCATTTCGACTTCTGCCTGGACCACTCCCCCATACCCATATCTCTTACCTGGATCGCCAAGATTGCCACCTCAATGGCCCACTCAGCTCTATCTCTGCCTTTCTGTTGCCCATTCTCAACCCAACTCGGGTGTGGCATTGTGCTTCTTTTTGAAATAGCGATGGAATCCAGCCTCCCATCCAGCATGCAGGAATAAACCAAAGACTCTGCAATGGCCCAACACTGTTTTGCTCTAGCTGCTTCTCGGATAACTCTGCTCTCTTCCTGTGCCTCTGCCTTTCCACCCCTATCCTTGCCTCCCCTACCTTTCTGCCTCTGCTCCTCCTGTGCTCCTGGCCAGCCATGCTCATTGTCTTTGTGCTTCCAGAACACCCCACCCAGTGTGCATGAACCATCTGCCATTGCTGGGTCACTGGAATGGCCACGCCCTCTCTCCAGGAGACACCTAACCCCATCCCATCAGCTCCTGGCCTGCACATCTTACATTGTGGCCCAGGCTACCAGTAGACCCACATCTTCTAATGTCCAGGAGGACTAAGTACAGCTGCTGTCTGTATGGAGTGGGGGACACAAACTCTCCCATAACCACCACATTCTGCTGAGAGCTCCCAAGGGGTCACAGACTCCCTGGAGCAAACCAGTGGCCCAGCCACTCCAGGCCAGATTTCCTGTGCTCAGGAGAATTTCAGCAAAAGGGGGCGAGGGGAGGTGGCCAGAGAAGGGAGTCACCCTGAGGGCCCGAGAGCCCCTGGGACTTCCTTTATCCTCTACCCCAATGCCCTGAGTCTGGGAACAAGAAGAATCTGTCTCTACTCCTAATTATCAGCTAAGACACAAATGATGCAAATATTATGCTAAATGAGGACCCTTAAAATAGCAGAGAGCAAGCCAGCAGCAGCAGCAGACTCCTTGTCGTTTGTAATTTGCATACAAGTTTGATGCCTTCCTTTACCAGCCCCTCCTCTCCCCTCCTGTTGGGTTGACAACAAGAGTCACCTTCCCCCCAGAAAGGCGCCCCTGGAGGGGAAGAAAGTGTGGGGGGGATGCAGTGCAGCTTGATTGCCTACCGCTGATTAGTAATTACACACCAAGAGCCCCTGCTGAGGAGGAGAAGGAGCAGGAGGAGGAGGAGGAGGAGGAGGAGGAGGAGGAGGAGGAGGAGGAGGAGGAGGAGGAGGAGGAGGAGGAAGGCGCTGATCTAGAGGAAGCAGAGCCCCCTAGTGGAGGTGGGAGGGAAGTGGGGAGCAGGGACCATGGTTCCCCCCCATATGCAATGGGGGGGAGGGGCTCATGCAGATTGGGCTAGAGAGATGGCCCCATCTGTGCCATCATTTTCTTCCCCTCCTGTAGCAACATGGCAGCCTTGAGCATTATGGCTTCTGTGGGGTGCCTCAGTTTCCTGATCTGTCACATGGGAAGAGCTGCTGTGAAGGCTGAAAAACATCTTGTCAGTACAGGTGTGGAGCAGTCTAGAGGACCTCAGGAGATCCACTGGGTCTCTGCTTACATGGCTGTAAACAAGGAAATAAACACGGACGTCTATGACCAAGCCCCTGAGCTTGTGTCATTGTGAGAGCCTGGGGGAATGCTAGCCGCGCAGGGAACCCCTATTTGCCAATTTGGCCTCAGCTATTTTCAGAAGAAATCTGGAGGAAGAGGGAGACCTTGCCCAACTCTCTCAATTAGTCATGCTACAGGTAAGACCCCCGAGAAGAAACACTGGCAGCAAGGCGGCCTCTAGGACAGGCAGATGGCACGATACCCAGGGAAAAGAACATGTCCCCATCCTTTATCAAAGTCAGGACTTTGCAAACCTGGTCTGCCAACTTGCTGTGTGACCTTGGGGAGCCAGTTCCGTTTCTCTGGCCTTCAGTTTCTACCTCAGTAAAATGGAGATGATAAAATCAGACAGTTGCCACTACTTTTTTTCTTCTTCCTCCTTCTCCTCCTCCTCCTCTCCTCCTCCTCCTCCTTCTCCTCTCCTCCTTCTCCTCTCCTCCTCCTCCTCCTCCTCCTCCCCCTCCTCCTCCTTCTCCTCCTCCTCCCCCTCCTCCTCCTCCTCCTCCTCCTCTTCTTCTTCTTCTTCTTCTTCTTCTTCTTCTTCTTCTTCTTCTTCTTCTTCTTCTTCTTCTTCTCCTTCTTCCCTTTGCTTTTGAAGAGCATGGCTTGGCCTCTGACCTCACAGCATCCTTTCCACCCCACCATCTTCCCAGCCTCATTGCTTCTCTTTGGCTCAAAGTCCAGCTAGGTGCCCTGGCTCACAGAGGAGAAGATGGTTGGTTCTCACCTTATTCCAGTGTGTGCTGGCTCCATTGGCCGTGCTGACCCTCAGGAGAGGACCAGTGCTAATGTCACGGGTTTTAATGGCTTCATGGCTCCCCTTTACAGCCACCTGGGAATACTTTTAACTAATGATGCTCAGATGCAGACCTTGCTTTCCAGGCAGACTCTGGTTTTAATTAGCATGAAGTATGTCTGAGGAATTGGAAGTTGTGTTGTGCTAAACAACAACAATACAACGGGGACACTAGTGGATGCTCTAGAGTGGGAGGGAAAATGTATTTTTAAACTTTGTTATACTTGTCGTACATGCCTTCATCCTAGCTACTTGGGAAGCAGAAGGAGCATGGCTGCAGTTCAGTCTAGGCAAAGAAAAGAGCTAGGGCCTGCCTCCTACTGAGCATGCGGCTCAGTGTACACTCCCACTACCACAAAAACTTTGTTTACCAGTCCTGGGGCTTGAACTCGGGGCCTGGGCACTGTCCTTGGACACTTTTTACCCAAGGCTAGTGCTCTGCCACTTGAGCCACAGGGCCACTTCTGGCTTTTATCTGAGTCTGTTGTACTGAGGAATCGAACCTAAGGCATGGTGCATGCTAGGCAAGCACTCTACCACTAGGCTATGCTCTCGGCCCCCACAAAAACTTTTAATGAACTATGACATCAATATTTTAATGAAGATTAAAACATACTTAACTCCTTTTGCTTCCAAATCAGAGGCTCAGTTGGAAAGCAGAACAGGCAACTTCTATTTTTAAAAAAAATTATAAAAAGTATGAGAAGACAAAGATAAACTTATAAACCCTCTAATTACCCAACCCAACTAAAAACATTATCATGTATAAAGAGCTGCTACTAATCAATAATCAGACTAAAACTGCAATCAAAGAAAATGGCAAAAAGCATAAACAAAGCTGGGCTTGGTGGCTCACGCCTGCAATCCTAGCTACTCACGAGGCTGAGATCTGAGGATCACAGTTCAAAGCCAGCCTGAGCACCAAAGACTGTGAGACTCTTATCTCCAATTAACCGCTAGAAAACTGAATGGTGCTGTGGCTCTAGGGGTAGGGCAGGCAATAGCATTGAGCTGAAGAGCCCAGGGACAGTGCCCAGGCCCAGAGTTCAGGCCCCACAACCGACAAAAAGGGGAAAAAAGCATAAACAAATAAGCTTCAGTCGAATAAATTCATGGGTCCAAACTTAGCCTTTCCAGCAGTCAAAAAAATGCAAATGAGCACAAAAAGATATCAACTTTAAACTTATTCAACTAGGAAAAAAACAAAAGAAATAAATCTTTTATGCAGGCCAAAGTGAAGAATGCACTTTGCAACACGGCTGGTGGGAATGTAAATTAGTTCAACCTTTCTGGAAAAGTAATTTGGCAGGACAAACCCAATTATGTTAATATATATGTACATGTACATTGAGGCATATAAAAAAGGACTTAGAAGATATAAAACAAATGTTAACAGCAGTTTTCTTTGTGAAGTAAGATTAGGGTGATTCTTATTTCCTCCTTTATTCTCCAAATTTCAACAATGAACATGAGTTGCTTCCATAATGAGGAAAGAAGAAAAACAATGAAAAAGAGACAACGTTTGTGGTTTTGTTTTTGTTTTTTAAGCCTTGTTAGGTTCTTTTGAAATCTTTTTTTTTTTTAAATTCCCTTCTGCTCCATTCCAGGATGCTGTTTTGCTATACTAAGCTTTTTCCAAAGAGTTTTTTATACTTTATTCTGAGAGTATTGGCAAATCAAAGAAACTGATTGTTCTAGTCTGTGTAGCAGAGAGAGGGGAGAGGGTGGGACAGAGATAGAGAGGACAGAGAGAGACAGAGCGCATTGCCCAAGTGCTTTGGTATTTGGCCCCTTTCCTGGCTGAATGATCTTAGAATGATTTATGCAAAGTCTCTGAGCTTCAGCCACCATGTCTCTAAATGGAGACATAAAATCCTCCTTCCGTGATAGGACTGAGTAAGACAGCATACACATAGTGCCTAACGATGCCTAGCAGGTACTAGTTGCTCAAGAAACGAAAATTAGGACTGATCAGGAGAAAGACCACTGACTGACTGACCATCCACGTCCACATGGAGGGACATGTCTTGAGTTCTCCAGTCCTGTGGAGGCTGAGGGCTATGGCGCCCCTTGCTCAAATGCCTCCCGGGATGTCAGAATGAGAGGCTACACGCAGTGACACCCAGCTTTCTCCACTCTTGGAACAGTAAGCCCGCTGTCATGTCTCTAACCCAGCTGACAGTCACTCCAGGCCAGGGGGCTCCCCCCTACCGTTTCCCCAAAATCCAGGTCTCCCTAAAGCTCTCGCCGCTGTTTTCCCATTACTCCTGCCGTGTAGCTGCTTCCTGCTCACCCCTTCCTGTGCCAAGCCAGCCCCCCTGAAATGAGGTTTCCACACCCGGTGGTTAAGAGACTCTTAGAACCATCCTACTACCCACGGTGCACTCGAGAGCCTCCCAGCAGCCAGGTTCACATAATATCACTTCTGGCTTCTTGGCTACGCCAAGTCAGATTCCACACACTGCCAGGGTTGGGGCTTGAACCCAGGACTTGGGTGCTGTTAACCTTTATATTCAAGGTTGGTGCTTTACACCGAGCCACGACTCCACTTGCAGCTTTTGGGTATGTGTGTGTACAGGTCCTGGAACGCAGGGCCTGAGTGCTGACCTTGCACTTTATTTATTTGTTTGTTTATTGTGGGTTATGAGGCTTGAACACGGCCTGGGCGCTGTCCCTGAGCTCTTCATCTCAAGGCTACCGCCCTACCCTTGAGCCAAGCCCCACTTCCTCTTTTCTAGAGGTTAATTGGAGATAAGAGTCTCAAGTCCTATTGTCCTTCCACCCCCCAGCTGGCTTTGAACCTCAATCCTCAGATCTCAGCCTTCTGAGTAGCTAGGATTACAGATGTGAGCCACTGGCGCCGGGCTCCTTGTATTTTTTTTCTTCTCTCAAGGCTAGCTCTCCGCCACTTAAGCCACAGTTTCATTTCTGGTCTTTTTGTTGATGTTTAATTGGAGGTAAGAGTTGTGTGAACTTTCCTGCCTGGGCTAGCTTTGAGCCTTGATCTTTAGTCTCAGCCTCCCACATGTTAGAATTACAGACCTAAGCCCCCAGCCCCAAGCCACTCCCAGCTTTCTTGGTGGCTAATTGGAGATAGGAATCTTCCAGACTTTCCCGTCCAGGACTGGCTTTGAACTACAATCCTCCTTCACAGCTGGCAATACAGACATGAACCATCAGCGTCTGACTTCCGTAGTCAGAATTATGTAAGACACTAGCTAATAAAGAACCAGGGGAAGATTTTAATGGCAAGCCTGATTGTTCACCCTTGCCTTCCTCCCATCCCAGTCCCTCTCCCCAGCAAGTGTGTTTAGCCCACCCAATCCCTCCATTCCCCCCCCCCCACTTCCTGCAGTGCACATACATATATTAACACCACCAGTGTCTAGTGCCTATGCACTTGACATTTTAGCCCGCATAATATACAATTTGCTTACTTTGCAGGGGGAGGGCAGGCTTGGAGTACCTGAAGGGCTTGGAGCTGGGGTTAGGGCTGGAATCTCTGTTTGTTTTTCTGTAGATAAGCAATATTCTGTGACCAGCTAAGTCACCAGATTGAAGACTGCGGGCAGGCATGAGTAGTGTCTTTAATATAGTTGTGGAATATTTGCCCTATCAATTCTTGTGAACAGACTTATAGATCGCCTATTACCAAGCATTACGGGCTATTCATAAATCTGTTACAGACACGTTGGTGTTTGGTGTTTTGTTTTATTTTAAATTGAATTTTCCCCTTTTGTGTTCCCAGTCTAAGTAGCTAAAACCTGGTGAGAGATGGCACATCCGGGCTGGAGGAGGGCTGGCACATCCTCCAGGGAGATGGCAGAGGACAGGGGTTGATGGCTGGATCTGCAAAGACAAACCAGTCTGAGAAAACAAAGGGAGAGGAGTGAGGCCCCCATCAGGCAAATGCTTTGGTAATGGTTTAGAGCCTCCGTCCTTTCTGGCAGTCCTCGAACCACAGGGCTGAGCCTGCCAGTCTCCCAGTGTTTTCCTCCACTATAA
Organism: Megascapheus bottae; assembly: GCF_031878675.1. Classification (NCBI taxonomy): domain Eukaryota; kingdom Metazoa; phylum Chordata; class Mammalia; order Rodentia; family Geomyidae; genus Megascapheus; species Megascapheus bottae. The sequence goes on along the minus strand of NC_143536.1, from coordinate 7,415,179 downwards.
ATTGCCCTGGAGTTTCTCTGCCCGGGCCTCTGTGTTAACTCTGCGTACAAACACCCAATGCCTGAGAGAGAGCGTGGGGCGGCACAGCGGCTCTGTGGTGTTATAGATCAAACCATGCCAGAGCTAAACCCTCAGCCCTGAATTGACCTGCAGAACTCAGACGTGTGTGTGTGTGTGTGTGTGTGTGTGTGTGTGTGTGTGTGTGTGTGTGTGCTTGCACATGCATGCATGCACTGGTCCTAGAACTTGAACTCAACTCAAGGCCTGAGCTTTTTTTTTTTTTGCTCAAGAATAACACTCTGGCTTTGAGGGGTTTGTTTGTTTGTGTTTGGAGGCAGTGGTTCACTGAAGGTCAGAGTCCCACAGACTTTTCTGCCTGGGCTGGCTTCAAACCAGGATCCTCAGATTTCAGCCTCCGGAGTAGCTAGGATGACAGGCATGAGCCACCTGTGCCCAGCTAGCACTCAAGACTTTTAACTTCAACCCCTGCCTCATTCTCCTGAGCCTTGGAGTCCCCAAGACAGCAGAGGACAGACAGGCTGCAGTTCGAATCCCTCCGCACTCAGCGCTGTGTGTCTTGAAGAAGTGACTGGAACGTCTCTGAGCCTCAACTTCCTTTCCAAGTACGGGTCGACAAGAAGCAGATCTACCTCACAGGGTCCTTCTGTGGGTTCAACACCACCCACATAATGCCCTCCCCACGGTTCCTGGCACAGAGCAGAAGGTTGGTCCATCCGTGCCTGCTGTGTGCACAGAAGCAGAAGTGGCCAGTGCCTCCACCCAGAGAAGTGACACCTGGCCTTCTCCCTCCACAGGCAAACTGAATCTCAGAACTGTTCATCTGAAACCAACTACGTTCTCCAACAACTGTTTACAACTTTGTTTGTTCCCCACAAGGGTGAGGCGGCGGCCAGCCCCTCCCTGCCGTGGGTACTGGAGGAGAGAGTGAATCACCCCCCAGGGGCTTCTCAAAGCTAAAGTAAAAACTTAAAAGCCTTGAAAATAGGAGGGAAAAGGGGGGCATGGAAATCATAAGAAATCAGGTTTCCCAGGAGGTGATAGAAAAAAGAAACAATAAAAAAACAATGAAATTGTAATCTTTTCCTTGACAGGCTTCCACCAGTGCCGCCCCAGTGCCTTCTAATAAACCTCATTTATTAAATGCCTAAGAACATCATCTCAGTAGAAGATTCTGGACAAACAGGTTGCAGAAGAGCTGATTCTAATCGAATCCCCGTTCCTTCCATGCGTGGAAAAATAGGCTGGCGTTTTCTCATCTCGATGATATCCTGAGCATCTTCTTCGATAGCTTGCAGGGTGCAGGGAGATGGGGAGGGGACAGGGAGCTGGGAGATGGGAGGGGACTCCACCCTGTGTCTTTCTGTCTTCCTCCCTCCTCCCCCCCCACTGGCCCTTCAACAGAGGTACTGGGTTTCCCGTCTTGTAGTGCAAGCATCTCTGAAGTGGAATGGGCTTGTTATGTTGTGTTCTGGAAATTCTAGGCCAAAATAGGTGAGATGGGTTCCAAAAGACAGCAAGGTAGTAGGGTGAGCCTCTCAAACTTCCCTGACGCACCCTGAGAATATCTTGGGGTGTGTGTGTGTGTGTGTGTGTGTGTGTGTGTGTGTGTGTGTTGGTCCTGGGGCTACTTGGATAGCAAATCTTTGAGTACTGCTTTTCCTCTCCTAACTTCCTTCCTCCCTCTCTCTCCCTCACCAAATCCTGCCTCTAGGACAACTTATGAAGTCCAGATGAAGGACTTGTAACTCCTCCTCCTCCTCCTCCTCCTCCTCCTTGCTGAAAGCACTACAGGATGTTAAAGATATTGTGCCTCAGTTTCCTTATTCCTACAGAGGGATTGTTTTATTGATGGAATAACATTAGGAGGCTGAGGTGAGCTCAGGGGAGTTTGGAAGAGTGCCTGGTATCCTGGGGGGGGTGGAAGAAAGAAAGAAAACGCTATAAATAATAGCACTTGCTTTGCTCAAGGTCTAGAAAAGGACGTGACTTAGATGAGGACGTCACATAAATGTTTGCTGGCTGGAGCATATTGAATCTCTGGGGATGGAGGGAGGCTGTCTATTAAGTCTCCTCGTGGCATGTTTGCCAGGGTCTTCTACCTGCCAAGACTCCACAGGAGCTCATGCCAGCAAGGACGCCCGTGGCAGGGCTGAGGCTGCAGGAATGGTGACATGCATCTCCAGGGAATGTAGAACAGTCGGTCAGCCAGACTACAGTGGGGTCAGGGGAAGGTAGCTCACGACTGCAGTTATAGCTTTGTGAACTTCAGGAGGTCTTGTGCCTCCTGTACAGAGCTGTAAGACAGCTCCTCTCTCTCATTCTCGCTCTCCCTCTCTGTCCTTCTGGCCCTCTTCCTCTCCTTTTCCTTTTCCTCTCTCCCTCCTCCTCCCACTTTCTTTCCCTATCTCTCCCTCCATCTCTCTCTCCTGAAGTTCACAAAGCTATAACTGTCCTTTTTCTCCCACCCCACCCTTCCGCCTTCCCTGCTTTCTTTGTTTGACTTTCTCTGAGTTTCCAATCACACACCTCCCTCTCCCCCTCCCTCTCCCCATTTGGGTTCTGATCCAATGGAGAAAAATCACAGGAGTCAGACGAGGTTCAGCCTGGTCAGGAAAACACCACACACAACTAGGCACAGAGGCACCAACTACATACCTTCCGTCCCCCCAAAAAGTGGACTACCATTCTGCCTGCCTGTCTTCCCTGCCCCTGCTCCCCAATAAGAGACCTAAGGGGTACAAAGAGAAAGTCATCTCATGACATAGAACCAAAGCCAAAAATAGCCAGCTAAGAAGGATAATCTACAAAGAAGAGATGGAGTTCAGCGCCGATGCCCAACGGTGGATGAGTGGACCAAGAAGATGGACTCCATATACATAGTGGAATTTTAGTCATCCGTGAAAACCTAATAACATGCCATTTACAGATGAACAGGTAGACAGACAGACAGACAGACAGGATGGGAGGAAGAGAGGGGGAGGGAAGAGGCATCCACACTCAGGCAGGTTCCTAACCTCAGCGACAGCTCATCTATTATAGGGCCCTGTTAAGTAGATTGGGAAAGAGATGGAGGATGAGCTGAGGCCTTCTTCAGGGTTTTCATGGAGGAAAATAAACATCTTGTGTTCATGGTCCATGGTAGACTAATGAGAAGAGAGCTGGAATCTTTTTTTCTCATACATCTGGGAATGGGCCCAGTCGGCCCATTTCTCGAGATTATGTCCCAAGACCCCTTCACTCCTGTTGGAGCAAAGTCTCTGTATACCATAAAAGGTCAGCTCATAGGACACCCACCAGTCTACCCCTCAGTGCCACCTGTCATTGTCCTTCTCTCATTTGCTTACACACTGTCTACCCAGCCTATGAGAGTCTTCCTGAGAGACAGGAGCCCCACCTGTTACGGCCACAGGATCTCAAGTATTTCATGGCCCCAGCTCGGCTGCAGGTAACTCCTCGAGGAGCACGTGACTGGATGGTTCATTTCAGCAGTGGAGAGAAAAAAGCTTTGCCGAAACCCCTGGATCTTCTTCCACTGCGGGGCACACAGAAAACTCAGCTCCAGCCCAAGTTTACACAGCTCAGCCCTCCCCTCCCTGGGAGAAATCGAGCCAGCTAGCCTCCTCCACCTTCCTCACAAACAAGGCAACCAACAATTCCTTCCTGCCAGGTACTAGAATCTTCTCGAAAGGCGTTCCAGACAGCCTCATTCATTCTTTCTTGATTTTTTTTTTTTTTGCCAGTCCTGGGCTTGAGCTCAGGGCCTGAGCACTGTCTTGGGACTTTCTCAAAGCTAGCACTCTACCACTTGAGCCTCAGCACCACTTCCGGGGTTTTTCTATGTATGTGGGACTGAGGAATTGAACCTGGGTCTTCACGCATGCTAGGCAAACACTCTACCACTAGGCCAAACTCCCGGCCCCTCTTACTTGATTTCTTTAATGAGTACATTTTTCCTCCTAGATTCTAAACTCTTCCTTGGCCACCTCCTCCACCATTATATTATTTAACAGAACTACTGGAGGGAAAAAAAAACAGCTCTTGCAAATAATTCTTTTAAGGGATTTGAAATACTCAGCTCCTAATAAGCAGATGCAAATTAATGACCTTTACAAAGACAGATGAATGCCCACAGGGCTGGCCTGCAGCCTCTCAATGGATGGCCCAAGACGAGGGAGAAACAACCAGGTACACGAGTCCTTTAGGGAGCTCTGGGCATCATCACTGCTGAGCATCTACTCAGTCAACATGCAGCACTCAGCGCTGTGGCTTCTGAACTTGCTCTCTACTGCTCCCCAGGACCAGAAGGTGGGCTTAAAATGGTGCTAAGTTAGCTGGCGGGCTGAGGAGGCCATATCTAGGACTCCAGAGGAGGGAGCTGACTTTAGGGTTTCAGGCAGGCTGCCTCTGTGTCCGATCGGAGGCTCTCCTTTGTCGACTCTCCATACTCTCCACCCTCCTTTCCCACCATCCCTGTCCTCCCATGTCTAGCTCTAGGTTAGCCTCCTCCAGGAAGCCTTCCTGGATCTTGCAAGCTGCATATTCTGTTTCTTCTCCTCCTCTCCCTCCCTACTGAGAGTCATTGTTATTGCTTGGCTAAGTGGCTCAGTGGTATTTATATATTACTTTTAAGATATAATTTTTTTATCAAGTCAGGGTTCTTAAACATTCTAATGTCAATAGTTTCGTGCCCTATACTAATTACAAGAGATTTGATGGGGATATTTTTCACACGTGTGGATGAGGTGCCTGCAGGATCTTCATGCAGAGAATAGCCTCTAAGTTCATTCCTCTTCATGTCCTGAACAAAGTGATCTTAACATCAGTGCTGTCTACATGAGGCAGATGACCTGCACCAGACCCTGATTCGGTGTCGGAATCCTCTTCATGGGTTCATAGTACAAAGCAGTCCAACCCAGTCTGTGTTAACTCTACAGACAAACTCTACACCTGTCGTCCTAGCTACTCAGAAGGCTGAGATCTGAGGATCAGGGTTCAAAGCCATTCTGAGCAGGACAGTCCCTGTGAGAATTTCCAATTAACCAGCAAAAAGCCAGAAGCAGAGCTGTGGGTCATATGGTAAAATGCCAGCCTTGAGGGAAAAAAAAACAAAAAAACAAAGCTCAAGGACAGTACTGAGGTAGTGAGCTTAAGCTCCAGCACAGCAACAAAAACAAAACAAATAAAAAAAAGTCCTAGATTTGATTCCTCGGGACCACACCCATAGAAAAGAAAAGCCAGAAATGGTGCTATGGCTCAAGTAGCAGAGCTCTAGCCTTGAGAAAGCCCAAGGACAGTGCTCAGGCCCTGAGCTCAAGATCCAGGACTGGCAAAAAAACAAAAAACAAAATAAAACACACCCTTGAGAACATTGTTCATTAGCTGCCATCGAGTCTTCTTAAGGAAGGCCAGAAAGGAATGTCCCCCAGCCCTTCGAATCAATACTTACATCCCTCCCAAGCCGCCCTATTTTGGTGCCTTATGTACTGGGTGCATCCTTGTGGGGTGGCAGTACAAGGATTTGAACTCAGAGCCTCGGGCTTGCTACTATCACTTATGCCATGCTCCCAGCCCTCTTTGCTTTAGTTTTTGTTCAGTCAGGGTCTTGAGCTTTGGTCTAGACCTAGCCTCTTATCATGATCCTTCTACCTCGGTCTCCACATACCAGGCTTGGTGTTCAAAAGAGGATTCTACTACTAACTCATTGCTCAGACTGGCCTCCACTATGGGCCCCTGAGTTCATCCCCTAAATAGTCAAGAGTTATGGTGCCTGGCTCTCTACACAGTTTTCACCTAGGCATCCCTGATTTGCTCAAAGCTTACAGGCCACCGGAGTCCTATTTGCTATGTAATTCATGTATTAATCTCATTGTTTTGAGCCCCTCTTATTTTGCTCTATTGCTTCTCCTCTTTGTCTTATTTCTCTTCATTTTCGTTTATTTTCCTCTGCTGAGTCTCATGCATGCTTATAAGCCATCTTGACTCTATTGGGGGAGTTAGCTGGGTCTCAATAAACAGATAGCTAATACCCCGATGAGTGTCAGGGATTCCTTAAGCTCTTTAACATGAAAAGCATGCACAAATGTCGGCGGCGGGGGCAGGCCTTTTTCCTGAAGGAAGAAATGCAACAGCGCCATATCGCTGTCACTCTACACATGTTGACACCTCCTCCTCAGAGCGGCCTGAGAAACCAGCTGGATGTGCGCAGTGGAGGGGCAAGGCTGCTTCTCTGCTCCACACCCGCCTCTGGAGAGCTGAGGTCAGCCCTGGACGCCTTGGATCTGCTTAGCGAGAGGTTCACAGCTCCCCCTCAGTACTAAGTGTTCAGGAGTCCTTGAGCCACCAAGATGAAAGAAGAATTTCTCCCATCAAACTCCCAGAGTTGCCATTCTCAATTGCCTAAATGACTTGTCAGAACCACTACAGTTTGCAATTACATGCACTGGCTTTGAAGCCATACCTAGCAGTGTTTAAATTCCCATTCTACCACTCAAAAACATCTATTGGCTTTACCTCTTTTGATGAGCCTCGGCTCCATCTCCTACCTGTTTGACGGGACGGTCCGGTGCCTTATGGGAGAAAAAGCATTTAGCGCTAAGTAATTGCTTAGTAAATGGCGGTTTTTACTTTATAGCTTCCATTGCCTTCATTGCCTTAACCCTGTAAAGGATCTACTTTAACCATCCCTGTTAAAGGAAGACAACACTATGTCTTATCACGTCGGCCCAGAGTCAACTGCCTCAGGGGTGTTTCGTTGCTGAAAACCAGAGGACTCTTCCTTTTCTTGCACACAGAGTAGGGCTGCATTTTCTGGGAAGACTTCCTTCCTTCCAGGAATGACCTCTCTCCAATTTGCACCAGTCCTAGTCTTAGCGCCCTCTGCTGGCCGGAAGTGGAGCCCTGTAACTTCCCAAAGTCAGCTCCAGGACTGCTCAGAGGATAAGGGGAGTCCAGCCAGCGTCTCCTACACATCCATCATCTGCACACCAGAGCGGTGAGGCTGGTGAGAGATCAGAAGCCTCATCTCACCCCTCCAGCAGGTCAGCCCTCCCTCTGCGTAAATGCTACAGCCTGAGCACCTTACAATCTATATGCTTGTTCCAGGTCAAATAAAATGACAAGAAGGACTTTTAAGAATGTATCTCAGAAAAATCTATAGGCAGAACCCAAGACGGCAGCAAGAGGGCGAACCCTGGTTAATTTCAAGATGCCAAATGACTGGCTTTCCATCAATTTCCAGGACCTCATTCCATCTCTCCCTCCCCAACAGCCCCGCTCCTTCACTCTCAGAATTGATGTTTATGTTTCCACCAGGATAGAGACCAATTCTCCTTGGCATCCTCCGTCAGAGAGAATCAGAAATTTTCCACCTGGGATGCTACAAATTACATTTCTCAACACAGTTCTGGAATCCAGGCTCTGACCAGCATAACTAATGCTAAGTGATCAAAACTCAGGGACTCCAAACTTTAGAACTGTCACTAGAGCATGGAAGCCTCGTGTCCCCCAAGATCCGAACAACAGGTAGTGCAGTGGTCTGGGGGCCATTCCCCCTGAAGCCAGGAGCGGGGAGAAGTCTGGGGGAAGGCTCTGGGGCTTCAACCTGTGTGCTCTGGGGCATATCGCTGTGCTGACATGAACCTCAGTTTCCAATTTTTGAACTTCAGAGCAAACAGAACGTCATTCACCTGACTATTGAAAGGACTAAATAATTGTTGTATGGGACTGGAAGGGGAGGAGGAGGGGAGGGGAGAGAAAGAGGAAGAGAGGAGGAGGAGAAGGAGGAGGAGGAGAGGAAGGAGGAGGAGGAGGAAAAGGAAGAGTAAAAGGAGGAGGAGGAAAGAGGAGTTAGTTTCTTAAGTCTTCTGAATTTAGTAGCAGATTCTGTGACGAAGAGAAGGAAAGGGACAATAATAGGAACATGTAACGACCACCACTGTCTAAGTCCTTACCAATATAACAGTAAAAGTTAGTGCATTGTGCAGGCTGGGACGTTGGAGAGCAGAGGGCTGCATCTGATGAGGACCTGGTGGGCTGCAGCTCATGCAGCAAAGTGCAAGGAAGATTGGGCGCCAGGGAAGAGAAAAGGAAGCCAAAGCACTGGAGTCACCAATCCATCCCTGCAAGCAAGGCAGTCATCATGCCCACCAGCCTTGCCACCGTCACCCAAACACCTGCCAGCACTGCTGCACGGAGCTCGGTGAGGGCCGCCATATTGGATAGCGTGGTCCTCACCATCCTCATGACATCACCTCCATCATCACCATCATCCTCATCCTCATCACATCACCTCCATCATCACTATCACCATCACCATCATCATCATCATCATCATCATCATCATCACATCTCCATCATCACCATCGCCATCATCATCATCATCATCATCACCATCACCATCATCCTCATCACATCATCTCCATCATCATCATCATCATCCTCATCACATCATCTCCATCATCATCATCATCATCCTCATCACATCATCTCCATCATCACCATCATCACCATCATCATCATCATCATCATCATCATCCTCATCACATCATCTCCATCATCACCATCATCATCATCCTCATCACATCATCTCCATCATCACCATCATCACCATCATCATCATCATCATCATCACCATCATCCTCATCACATCATCTCTATCATCACCATCATCATCATCACCATCACATCTGGAAAGTCAGGCCTGGAGAGCCCTGGTCTCCAGCACAAAGGATTTCCCTTTGAGGTGAGTGATAAAGATGTTTGTCAAATGCCTTTTTGTGTGGGACTGAGCAGTTTCCAGAGCTGTGCCAAGCATCTCAACGCCCGAGGCTGATGCCTCTGTCTTTTCCCTGCTCTCTCTGACTGAGAATAAACTCCATGACCCAGCTCCCTCACCCTGCTCCAGTCAAACAGACAATAAGAAACTCCATCCCCACTGAGCGAGTGAGTGTTTCTATGAGCCAGGTGCTAGTGTAAGTTCTTTCCTGAACCAAGACAGGCTGGGGTCACAGGACAACATACTACTGCCATGGAATACACAATCTCCAGGACCCCAAACCTGGCTCTGTCAGGCACTGCCTGTGTAACCCTAGGCCTTGGGTTTCGCGTTTGTAAATGGCCTCTTATGATCCTCTGCTTTATTCTCCTTTATTCTCCACTGCAGTGCTATTAAGACATGAGGTTGATTTGGGAAGCGGTGTGTGTATGTGTGTCTAGATTATAGTACCTGTGGAATGAGTTTGAGGTTACATGGTAGAAAGATGTCGTTCAGATTCAGGATGAGTTATAGCTTCCAGACTGTGAAAGAAACTTGCTGTCTAGGTCTAGTCTATAGCCAAACTCCTGACTTCACAGCGATGGAAATCTTGGATATATATTCAATTCACTACAACCAACACTGATGGCTCATACCTGTATTCCCAGCTACTACTCAGGAAGCTGAGATCAAAGGGCTAAGGTTCAAAGCGAGCTGGACAGTAAACACTGATGAGACTCACCTCTACCAACAAAAGGATGGAGGTGGAGGTGTGGCTGAAGTAGTAAGAGAGCCAGCCTTGAGCGGAAAAAGCCAAGCAAGAGTGTAAGACCATGAGTTCAAGCCCCAGTACAAGCACACAAACAACTGATCCATTATAACTACACATATTATAGGAAAAATAATTGCACAAAATCTTTAACAATGGGGCCGGGAGGTTGGCCTAGTGGTTAAAGTGCTTGCCTAGCATGCATGAAGACCCGGGTTCGATTCCTCAGTACCACATACATAGAAAAAAGCCAGGAGTGGTGCTGAGGCTCAAGTGGTAGAGCTGTATCCTTGAGAAAACCCAAGGACAGTGCTCAGGCCCTGAGCTCAAGCCCAGGACTGGCAAAAAAAAAAAAAAAACTTTAACAATGCATGCAACCTCTGCACAGTATTTACAATGATACATATATGTAACAGTGGTTAAACTGGGGGTGTTTAGCTTATCTATCACCTGAAACACTTGTCATTTCTTTTGTTGCAAATATCTCCCAACTGCTTTGAAATATATAAGAACGAAGCAGGTAGACACACCCCATGGTGCTATACAGACAAACAGACTGCATTCCTCAGCTCTCTTCTCATGCACTCCCTGCCTCTGCTTTTTGTTTTCTAGGCAATCAACTTCTTTAGCTTCCCCCATACAAATGAAAATGTGCACTATTTATTATCTTCTTATATTTGACATGTCACTTAACATGTCTTCCAGCTTCCTTCGTGTTGTGCAAAGGATACCACGTTTATGACCAAATAATATTCCACTGTATGCATACATGCTGTTGCTCTCCAGCCATCCATCCACAAACAGGCCCTTGAGTTGATTTCACATCTTTGTGGCAATCGCTAGATTGTGAGGTCTATTTTCATCTTTCACTTTACAGGCGATGGAATGGAAGCTTGAAGCAAAGTGTCTGGCAACACCATCCCAAGTCCTACAAGCAGATTTCAGGATGGTTGCGTCTGTCTGATAGCCTCCTGGAAAAATCCAGGCTAGGCTCCCTCTCTTAAGGTCAGCTGTTTTCCGAGGCAGTTCTAACTATTCCTTCCATTTCCCCTGGGCCCTGTGTTGCAACGATCTCGGGTTCTGGGAGTGAAGGGGTGATTTCTTCTCTGACTTGTTTCATTTTGTTTTCTTTTTGTAGTGCTGGGGATTGGATCCAAAGACTTATACAGATGAGCCAAGCCCAACCCCAGCCCAGTATATGGACACGTCTTGGGGGTAAAACGTTCCTCGACCTGTCACGTTCACTTTCTCACCAGGTCGGCTGCCCTAGGCATGGCCAAAGGCTCAAACACCAAGCCCACTGGCCCCAAGAGCAATGTGTCTTGCTCTGACTGTAGTCACCCAAGGAATAAACCCAGAGCAATCAGGAAGAAGTCTACAGAATTATCCACCATCTAGTTTCTCACTACATCAGTCAGCCGTGTCTCACCATCACTGGTACGACTGTGATTTTTAAACACAGCTCGGTTAACCACAGTCAAGCCAGCTTACACCCAATAATGTGAAACTTCTCAGCAAGCAAGAGGACCTTAGGATTATCAGGCTTAAAGACCACAGTAACTATCAGGCACTGAGGGCCCACGCCTATCATCCTAGCTACTCAGGAGGCTGAGATCTGAGAATCATGGCTCAAAGCAGGAAAGTCCATGAGACTCTTGTCTTTAATTAACCACTAGACAACCAGAAGTGGTAGCGCACTAACTAGCAAGCCTTGAGCAAAGAAAGCTCAGGGACACTGCCCAGGCCCTGAGTTCAAACTCCAGAACTGACAAACAAAAAGGCCACCACAGCCCACCGACCATCTCATGTTAGCCCCTCTCCAGGTGCCTATTGTCAGACTTTTAGTTCCTCCACAGGCAAGAAGGCTGTCCACTCCTCAGCAGTCACCTTTGAGCTGTCCCTAACTCCCGAAAGGGGCACCCTTACTTGTTACACCAATGAGAATTTCCAGATATATCTGTTAGAACTGGAACAGAAAAAAAGTCTCTGAGACAAATTAGTAAGAGAGCGAAGGGGGAAAAGGCAGACTGGAGGGCTTTGTGCCACACATTATTTACTTAGTATGCAAAATACAAAACGCTTCTTACTGTGTATGTAATTGCATAGGGAAAAAAATCTGTAGTCAAAAGAGCAATAGTAAAGTTGGTTTTAATAAGGAAAGAGGAATTCAGAGAGAGGGAGAGGGAAGAGAGGGAGAGGAGAAGGGAGGGAGGGAGAAAAGGAGAAGGGAGGGAGGGCCTTTCTTCCCCAGTTGTAATGATGCATGCCTCACAAGAGTGGAATGAGAGAAAGCAAGAAAAATACTTGTGTCGACTGCAAGGACAAATGCTAACTAAATATGCTTGTCATAATAAGGGTCAAAAGGGTATCAACCTATTGGTTCATAGCTGTTATCCCAGCTACTCAGGAAGCTGAGATCTGAGGATCACAGTTTGAAGCCAGCCTGGGCAGAAATGTCAGTGAAAATCTGATCTCCAATTAACTACCAAAAAGCCTACCAAGAAGTGGAGCTGTTGCTGCTGTAAGTGGTAGAACACTAACCTTGAACAAGAGTCAAGCAAAAGAGTAAGGCTCTGAGTTTAAGCCCTAGTACTGGCACACACACACACACACACACACACACACACACACACACACACACACGAGATCAGTTATGATATTCTTTTTGATATTCTTGTTTTTTGCCAGCCCCGGGGCTTAACCTCAGGGCCTGAGCACTGTCCTTGGGCTTTCACAAGGCTAGAGCTCTACCACCTGAGCCACAGCACCACTTCCAGCTTTTTTCTATGTATGTGGTACTGAGGAATCAAACCAGGTCTTTGTGCATGCTAGGCAAGCACTCTACCACTAGGCCAAACTCCCGGCCCCTCTATTTAATATTCTTTGATTTGCTTACTTTATAGATGAGCTGGAGGTAAGTATCTCAGGAACTTTCTTGTCCAGGGTGGAAAGTCCATGAGATTCTTGTCTCCAATGGATCACTACAAAGCCAGCACTCTAGTGTTAGCCTTGAGCAGAGAGAGCTCGTGGAAGTGCCTAGACACTGAGTTCAATCCCCAGGACCAATGGAACAAAAAAGGAAGAGGAGGAGGAGGAGGGGGGGGGCATGGTAAGCTTCATGGTAAGCTTGCTACTTAGATGTCCAAGTGAGCGGATCATTAAGTCCTCTCAGTGAAGGAGACTGAGGAAGGGAGAAGAGGTTACATAAAGGTGGGTTTGTATGGAACATCTGGCATCTCAGGACGTGGGTCCCCCACCGTAAAGAGCTTTTTCTACTGTGTTAAATGGCATGAAGGCTTTACCTCATAGCTGAAAGTAAGGCCTTGCTTCTTCTCAGCAACAATTAGGAGCTGGAAGAGAATAAATGAAGTCACTACCTCTCCTCAGGCTCTGAACACAGGACTTCGGCTGAAAAATCTGCTGACCAGCTTCTGCCTTCTGTGACTTCCATTATTAGGGTGGGGGGAGTCTTTTTGTTTGTTTGTTTTTTGGTTATTGACTCAGAATTTGGCAGTATTGGAGTCTTGTGTTGGGCTAGAGTCTCCTGTGTTCAGAAAGGGTCTCATACTTTTTCCCTACTCAGCCTCAGACAATATAGTCCTTCTACCTGTACCTCCTGAGTAGTGGATTATAGGTGTACAGCACCATACCTGACTCTAGTTATATGCTTCAATAACTAATAAATATATCCCCTCAAAAATATTTTTGAAGGTTGTGAAGCCCGTATCTCCCATGTTAACCTGTGATATTCCGCCTCTCATTGTCATGTCTTGGGACACAGACACTTCAGCTTGAGAATTCTAATTTTAATAAGAGGCAGCAACCACGAAGTTGGGTGGTGTAGAATGACCTGAGCTCAGCTGGACACCTGCAAGATGGCACTGGGTCGTGACATTTCCGATCCATAATTTCCAGGGTTATTGTTTGAAGCAAATGTCACGGAGCCACCCCTCCCCCTCCCCTTATAAATCTTGACAACAGGTCAGGCCTGTGACCTTGTTCTAGAATATTCCACTCACTCACTCATACCAAAAGGCTCTGTCTTGTATTGTTATGTGTTGACTTCTCTCAAGGACAGAAGACTCTTCACTGCCCCCATCAAATGTTATTTCCCCGCGGGACTGCCCGTGGCTGTGAGAGACAGCTCCATATCTGCCACATTGCTTGCATCAAGTTGATGAGGAGTGTTTCTGAAGACTGCCATAGTGACCACTAAATCCTCGGGGGAGGGATGCACTTCGTGTCAAGGTCACCCTGAAATGTTGTGGAGCCCTCAGTTGCACAGAGAACTGATTCAGGAGGTGATAGACCTTTGTGGGTATCTCACACATGCACTGGATCCCCAAACCAGCCAGGGCAGAGATTAGGAATGGTTATACGCAATTTCAAAACATGGTAAACACACACACACACACACACACACACACACACACACACACACACACACACACACAATACTGAGGCTAGGCTAGAATGCTAGTGTGGAGACTGTCAGAAGTGGAAGAAGAGTTTGGACTAGTGGTAGAGTGCTTGCCTAGCATGCACAAAGACCTGGGTTCGATTCCTTGATACCACATACATGGGAAAAGTCGGAAGTGGTGCTGTGGCTCAAGTGGTAGAGTTCTAAGCTTGAGAAAGCCCAAAGACAGTGACCAGGCCCTGAGCTCAAGCCCAGGACTGGCAAAAAACATGTGGAAGAAGTCTTGGCTATATTCTGACCTGGCTGGCTCTTTAGTTCACAATGACAAATAACAAACAGTCGTTAATTCGGTGCTTCCTAGGTCCCAGCTACACTTACCAAGTCTAAATCCTAACCCTCACCAACCTGTTTAGACACTATTGTATCCCTACTTTCCAGATGAGAAAACCTGAGGGTCTCAGAGTTTAAATCACTGAGGATGGGAGGGCTTTGACCAGCAGATATACACATCCAAGATTACAACCGGGCTCCTTTGAGCCCATGCTCCCAGCGCTTCCAGCTCTTCCCCTCACACAGCATGGTAAGTTTTGGCAAGCCATGGAATTGAATTTAGACCCCAAAGGGGTTTTGTTTTGTTCTTAATTAGGAAGGATTCCTCCCTTCACCAAGGAATTAGCTGCGTCTTGGGAAACACCCTGTAGCAAGACATTGGTTTACTGCAACAAGCAGAAATCAATTGTTCCGTGATGAGCCACGTGTTGTGTCTCTCTACACCTCCAACGTGAAGCCCTTCATAAGGCTGCATTTACAGATGGAAAAGGTAATGAAAATTCAACAGGGTTGTCGTTGTGAGCAGTCCCAATCTTCTCTGAGAGCTGAGGCACTTGTAAGAAGAGGAAGAGACAGCAGAGAGTCCAGAGAAAAAGGTAGTCATTTTGCAAGCTGAGAAGATGCAGAACCAATGTCTTGCTAGACCTTAGGCCTTGGCTTGGAAACAGCCCCTAGACCCTGAGTTCACGCCCCAGTATACACACACACACACACACACACACACACACACACACACACACACACAGGGGCATATCTTTGCAGATGAGATGGGAGACAGATCAAGAATGAATGCGAGTGGGTATAAGCGTCAAAGAAGCAGGATTGTGGGGCAAGTTGTACAAACTCTATGACACTGCAACTCATGTAAGTTCATGCTACATACAGGAGACGCTGCACTGCGTATTCATTATCTTTCAATACTGCCAGTCCCACAAATACTGGAGGGAGGGAGAGAAAGCAAGATGGGGGCAGAGAAAAAGTCACCATGTCAACACCAAAAGCAACAAAATCCAGCAAAGCCAACCAACCAGACAGAGCCAAGTCTTTATCCCATCTCACTTCGCTGATGGATGTCAAATGCCTGCAAGGGCTTGAGCTGGTGGAAGCTCTCGGTGGTTGTCAAAGGGGCTGGCAGATGGAGGTCAGCAGCTGGAAGGGATCTCTGAGAGGGACAAATCAAAGGGAAATTTTAATCGATTTTGATAGATACGGCTGCACAGCACCCATGCCATTAAAGATGATGTCCTTTGAGATTCCCCCCAAATGTTGGTACTGTTTTTATACCTGGCAGGATGAACCCCGTTGGATAGCTGTCAGAGTTGGCTCGTAGAAAAACCACACTGAGGAATTTCTGAAATTTCCAGCAACTTTCCCTTTTCCCCTGTGTGGATCGGGGAGCATGAGGAAGCTCCAGTAAGGTTCAATTGTTTTCCACAGAACACTGACATGATGTAAAGCTGTATTTTAGAATCCGTGTGCCTGTGACAGCCTGTGAGATGGATTGGAAACAGACACCCAGAAGACAGGGAGACTAATTAGCAGATTATCGAAGCTACCCAGGCATGAGATAGAGAGGGAGGGTGGGGGTTGCCATGGAGAAGGGAGGGAAGGAAGGAGGGAGGGAAGGAGAGGTTTGGGCGGACCTGCAGGTGCTGTGGAGCTGAGTGGAGGGAGCAAGTGGACTCATTTGAGGCCACAGTTATGGGGCGGGTGCTTTGGCTGCCTCCCACCTGGACCTCTGCCTCCCACAGACATCCAGAAATCACCTTCCCCATTTCCTCGAGTCACCACCTCTTCTGTCCATCACCCCAGACTGTCTTGTTCGGACAACTCCAGCAGCCTTCTCACTAATCACAGACATCCATTCTGCCTGCCTCGTTAGAATAGCCAGAGGGATTTTCCTAATGCTTACATCCAGTCCTGTCCCTTGCCCACTGCTAGTCCTTCAACTGCCCTTTGGACCCTCAGTTCTGCACCCCACAATCTTCAGCACCCCACGCCTTGCTCCTTAGCAGTCACCACTCCCATCATGCCCTTCGCTTCTCCTGGCATTCCATGTCTATTTTACCCCTACACCTTTGCCCATGCTGTTTCTCCGGGCTTGACATTCCACAATCTCCCACTGACCCCCCCTTATAAACGACAGGCATCACATTAAGATGTCGCCTGTTCCAGGAAGCCGCCTCTGACCACCCCCTCTCAGAACTGGATGAGGTACACGTGATGGACAGTCAAGAAAATGATACCCACATCTTCTCCATCTCACGATGCACACCGCCCCCTCTCCCCACCTCCAGAGGGGGTCTATGCTGAGCTCCTTGGTTTTGGGGAGTGGAATGAGACAGACATGCGCTCTGGCCTTAGGGAGCTGCAATGTCCTCAGGTTTCCCTCAGAGGGAAACGCATCCAGGCACTCCACCAGTGCTTGCCGTGTTACAGTGATAATGATGTGAGTCCCTGATGCAACTGAGCTTAGTTAGAAACACCCAGGTGCCACTCTCCACCCCTATGCCTTCCAGCCACAGGCGTGGGACAGAAAAGATCATTTCTGTCTCACTGGGCACCGTGACTCACACCTGTAATCCTAGCTACTCAGGAGATCTGAGGATCATGGTTCAAAAACAGCGCTGGGCAGAAAAGTCCCTGTGAGACTCTTACCTCTAAGTAACCACTCCAAAACCAGAAGTAGAGCTGTGGTTCAAAGTGTTAGCCTTGAGCAAAAGAGCTCAGGGACAGCACCCAGGCCCTGAGTTCAAACCCCACAACCAGAAAACAAACAACAATGACGAAAACCGCCCTGAAAGCCCATGGGACTCTCAAAGTAGGGGTTGTATGAATTATCCTTCACTTTGGCACCCTAGTACCTAGCACATCGGACTGTGTGCTCCAACACCTGTCTCCTTTAGTCCTCATGGCCTACGCCACAGCTTTCTGCCCACGTTTCATTACTTTACCGTGGTTGATCATTTTAACTCCCGCCCCACCCCGAGCTCACTCTCGCAGCTGTGCACATTGATCTTGGCTGATTAATAATTTTAAAACACATTCCACCAAAGGAGAAAAAGGAAAGCACAAAGCAATTAAGGAACTCAGCTCCCCCAAATCACACAGTGTGTATTTGAGCCAAGATTGGACCCCAGCTCTTATTTTGGAGATTCAGAGAATTCAGTGGACCGATGGGTGCAAGAAGCTCAATCTAGGAAGGAGGGGAAGGGAAGAGGTCCACCTCAATGCATGCGGAATGAGGACGGGAAGGGGAGAGAGAAGAGAGAGACAACAGAAAGAACTTCTCTGTCTTCTTTCCGCAACTGCTCCTTGTCCCCAGAATGGGATTAATAATCATTAGCCAATGATTAGCCTATTTATTGTATTTACTGCCTTGAAAAATGGCATAATGAATCCTATGAATCTGCTGCTCAAAGAAACTAAATGCTGGCAATGAGTCTATAGACAGCTATGTGATCATCTTTATTTCAACGCCCCTCAAAATAACCAAGCGCAATCATGCTCTTATGGTTTTTGTTCTCCTTCACTGAATCTATACATGAAATTTCATGTGAATCTGTACAGGAAAAAGGATATATATATAATATATATGTATTTATATATATTTACTTATAAATTTATAAATGCTTACATTTAAATAGATGATAGATAGAGATACCCAAACTGTTTGAGGTGGTTTGTTTTAGACTTTATAATTTATAGGTCTTTCAACTCAGGTTTTCATTCCTCTCACTGGAGTTGGAGTTTACAAGTGTCTCCACCCCAGCGCTGTGAGAGCGCTGTGTTTCCTAGCCTTCCCAGCAGAGGATGTATTTGGAGGGGTCTGAGATCCAGCCTGTAGCTCCTCTAGCTTTTCTCAACAAGCTTACAAGGGCCTCACTTCAACCAGCCGGGGCAGCTGTGGTGCTCCCTTGGCCTGGAGGGCCTGTCTCTTTCCAGTTCTCAGTAATGGCGCCATGGGGAGACTCTGCTTCACCCGCCTCTGCATCACCAGCCATCCCTCTTGGCCTCTCCATGTGGGAGGGCAGGGTGGAGCCCATTTGGGAATCCCAGGTAGGAAATGGCCCACTGAGGTGGCCAGGGACAGCTGCATTGTGGGATTGCTTGTTGCCTCTTGACGTTCACTGGCCTCCCTCCCTCCGTCCATCTCAAAGCCACCAGGTAGCATTTCCAATCATGTTCCAGGGGCTTTAAGATTTAGGTCAAGGGGGCCTTGGTTTATTGAATGAATGCTGCTTGAGCAGAGCTGTAGCTATTAAACAGCATGGAGAGCTGGACTTTACAGCAATGTAAATAATAAGACTATTAACACAAACGGGGCCTGCTGCTGGCATTTATAACCCCATATATCTCTCCTCTCACCACAAGTATTTATGGCGTGGCATGAGCTCAGAGCCCGTGCCGCCTTTCGCTGTGATCCACTCTCAAGACTTGGCAAGGAGAAGCAATAGCCCATAAAGGGACTTCACGCAAGAGGAAGGAGGAAGAGAACCCAGCCCCAGCTGGTTCTCGGCTCCCATCCCTTCTGTCAACTTCAAAAACCAGCCACTGCCTTGGGCAGAGTGAGATTTTAGTATTATTGCTATGTTGTGTGTATTTATGTCCCATTTATGAAGCATTTACTGTGTGCCAGCCCCTTTGCAACGTATTAACTAAATTTCCTCCTGTCGTCTCAGTGGTGAAGATATGTTAGTCTCTGTCTCTCTGTGTCTGTCTGTCTGTCTGTCTGTCTCTCTCTCTCTCTCTGTCTCTGTCTCTGTCTGTCTCTGTCTCTGTCTCTCTGTCTCTGTCTCTCTCCCATACCTGGTCATACCACCACACCTAGCCTTTCTGTTC
Source organism: Megascapheus bottae (assembly GCF_031878675.1). Taxonomy (NCBI): domain Eukaryota; kingdom Metazoa; phylum Chordata; class Mammalia; order Rodentia; family Geomyidae; genus Megascapheus; species Megascapheus bottae. The sequence goes on along the minus strand of NC_143536.1, from coordinate 7,396,045 downwards.
TCTCCACAGAAGACCTCTCCACAAAGCCTACCATCCACCCCACTGGCTTTTTGTATCTTTTACAAAATAGTAAGTTCCTTTCTGTCATCAACCTAAGCACCATAGTATAGGAGATGTGTCAGTCAGGCGTCCATCACTGTGCCGGAACACCCAAGAAAATCAGCCTAAAGGAGGATGGATGTGTGTGGCTCGTGATTTCCGGGGTTCTCATCTATGATCTCCAGTTTGGGATCACGTGCCTAACTCAGAATGATTCAGAGATGTGCTGTGATCATCTCCATCACACAGACACTCGACTGACCCTTGGTATCTGCAGACAGGAGCTTTCAGGATCACCCAAATCCAAAGGTATCCAGTCCTGTACATAAATCAGCCTCACCCCTGCCTGCAGCTCCACACCTCCCCCTGAGTGCCATAAACCAGCTCTAGGTTATTCTTGGTATCTAATACCACGTAAGTGTGGCGTGGATGTTTAGGGAATCGTGGCGGGAGAACCGTTGGTACGTACTTTCTCCTTCAACTATTTCACTTGGCTGGATCCACAGGCAGGGCACCCATAGATCGAGACCCCTGGCTCTTCTCTCCTGAGGGTAAGTTCTTAGCAGTGAGATGGCAGGTCTGCATGTGGGTCAGGCTTTTTGATTTCTTAGCAAACTCCTTTCTGGCGAGCTTCTGGGCCCTTGACCCTCTTCTCATCAGGACCCATGGCTGGGTTCTACCATTTTCTGCCTCTCTTTCCAGTGGAGAGATGAGAAATGGAGTCTCAAGGGAAAAGTGTGATTTGTAATTTTTCCTACAAGTGAGGTTACCTCAGTCATGCAGTAAGTGGCCCTGAGCTTAGTGAAGAGGAGGTAAGTTGAGAGCGACGGCCATATGCAGAAAGTGATCACTGTCATGGGGACCACAGTGGCAGAAGGCAGTGGCCCCAGGCACAGCAGGGGCTGCTGCAGAGCCCATGGAGGAGGGGCCAGGGTGGAGGCCCTGTGCACGGGGGCTCCACGTCTGCCCTGGAACTGACACCTCGGGAAGGAGGATGGAAGGTTGGGTTGAGGCCTGAACCAGGGGCAGGCGCCCTATGCATCACTTCCCACTTACAGGAGCGCATGCTCTGTTCCCCTCACCTTCCCAAGCCCTCAGCATCCTCCATCTTCTGGCCTTTGCAATGCTCTGCTACATTCTATCTTTCAAGGTTGCATCTAAGTGTCTCTTCCTCAAGTGGAGCCCCTCAAACCCCAAGCAAGTCTATGTTAATCCCATGAACAACTCCATGCGTTCAGTGGGATGGAACATTTTCTGTATGTCTGACACTACATGACATCCTCAAATCCCAAACTTACCCAGTGCCCTTCAGACACCACCTCTGTGTCTCAATCATAACCCTCTAAAGAAAAGGATGAGATTGAAGTTAAAAGCCCCATCTTCTGCACTTTGCAGTGATTTTTCAGTAAGGTGTGTGTGTGTGTGTGTGTGTGTGTGTGTGTGTGTGTGTGAGAGAGAGAGAGAGAGAGAGAGAGAGAGAGAGAGAGAGAGAGAGAGAGAGAGAGAGAGAGAGAGAGAGAGAGAGAGACGTGGGAGTGGAGAGAGAGAGGCAGAGACACAGAGACAGACAGAGGTGGGGGGGAGGCTGCCAGTACTGGGGCTTGAATTCAGGGTCTCTTGCTTAGCTTTTTCACTCAAGGCTAGCACTCTACCACTTGCACCATACCTCCAATTTTTGCTGGTTAATCAGAGATCAAAGTCATATTTGTCTGCCCTGGTTGGCCTCGTAACTCGATGCTCAGATCCGGGCCTCCTGACTAGCTAGGATTTTAGGCATGAGCCACTGGCACTGGTGTTGGTGGGTTTCCATTGGTGCAGTGAGCCAATAGGACTGGAGGAATGACACTGCAGGAGGATGGCAGTTTGTGTTCCTTCCAGCAGATGCCTCCAGTCAACTCAAAATGTGCCCACACCTTGAGGAGTACCCCTGGGGTACACCCAAGCTCCCAATCCACCCAGCGAGAGGATACTCCAGAAGTGTGTTCAGCATAACTAGCACCATCAGAGAAACCTTGACTCCACCTGGTGGGATTCTGCATGAGATCTTCAAATTAACCAAGACAGCTGGCAGAAGGCAAGCCGACAGAGGGCAGGCATGGTGTAGTGGGGCAGGCACGGAGGAAGGAAGAAGGCGGCCGGAAACCTGCTTAGCCAGGGCTGAGATCTGAGGATCACAGCTCAAAGTCAGTCTGGGTAGGAAAGTCTGTGAGGCTCTTATTTCCAATAAACCACCAGGAAACCATAAGTGGAGCTGGGGCTTAATGTAGTAGAGCACTAGCCTTGAGCTGAAGAACTGACAAAAAATAAATAAAAATGAAAATGAAATATAAGGGAAAATAATCAATCACCTTGTGGTCAAAGTTCATTAACTATTTAGGAAGTACCGAAGTCGGGCTGGGAGTTTGGCCTAGTGGTAGAGTGCTTGCCTAGCATGCACAAAGACCCGGGTGCAATTCCTCGGTACCACATATACAGAAAAAGCCAGAAGTGGTGCTGTGGCTCAAATGATAGAGTGCTGGCCTTGAGAAAGCACAGTGCTCAGGCCCTGAGTTCAAGCCTGGGACTAGCAAAGAAAAAAAAAAGTACAAAGTCTGGTAACATTTTCCTCCCTCCCTCCCTCCCTCCCTCCCTCCCTCCATTCCTTCCTTCCTTCCTTCCTTCCTTCCTTCCTTCCTTCCTTCCTTCTTCCTTCCTTCCTTCCATAGTTTCCTCCATTGATTTAGGACAAAATAATAAATTAAAATGGGCTCAATTTGTCTCTCAAAGTAATGTCACTCTCTGTTATATTCTATTCCACTATCACGTATCGCATGGCAGAGATAAACACAGGTATGGCTCTCACCAGCATGCATTCAGGATTATGCTTTTGAGAACTACCCTACTGACAGACTTCAGAGTAACACAGAGCTGAGATTTCGCCTGGGACCCGTGGCAGGTTCCTACCCCAGTCTGAACCCTAAGTTCCCTCAGCACTGGATAAAGCCATTGGTATTTCGGCTTCAGAGCCTGGAATACTCCTAAGAAATAGGAACCTTAGGGCCGGGAGATTGGCCTAGTGGTTAAAGTGCTTGCCTAGCATGCATGAAGACCCGGGTTCGATTCCTTGGTACCACATTCATAGAAAAAAGCCAGAAGTGGTGCTGAGGCTCAAGTGGTAGAGCTCTAGCCTTGAGAAAGTCCAAGGACAGTGCTCAGGCCCTGAGCTCAAGCCCAGGACTGGCAAAAGAAAAAAAAAAAGAAATAGGAACCTTAATGCTCCTTGATCGTTAATATCGCAAGGATGCTGTGGAGATATCAAGAGATAGCAAAGGTTCTTTTCCTTTTAAGACAATACAAAAATAATCTGGGTGGTGGGGCCCTGAAATTGGCCTTGAATAAAAGCATGAGACCCTATGTGAAAATAAACTAGAGTCAAAAGGGCTGGAAGGTTGGCTCACACTTTTAAGTTCTTGCCTAGTAAGCATAAGGCTTTGAGTTCAAACCCCAGTATATACACATGCATGTGGGCACACACGAATGCATGTGTGTGCACTGCACACACACACACACACACACACACACACACACACACTACACACACAGATACTACTTATCCTTGAGTTTCTTTCAAAGGTTTGTGTGCTCTATTAGTTATACATGGCTGAGCCCCTGGTTGGCTTCTGAATCAACTCCAGATTGCAAATCTGGCCTGGGCAAGTTTGCTTCCAACCTAACAGAACCCTAATTTTATTCACTGTGTTTAACAACTAACTGTTTGCAGTGAAGCTGCCACCCCCTTCGCCCCCAGGGAGGGACACACGTTGGTGAGAACCAATCAATCACAGGAGCCCTGATGCCCTTGTCAGTGGTGAGAACCAATCACAGGAGCCCTGTTGCCCTTGTCAGTGGTCAGAACCAATCACAGGAGCTCTGATGCCCTTGTCAGCGGTGAGAACCAATCACAGGAGCCCTGATGCCCTTGTCAGTGGTTGATTGACAGGAGGACACCTGACATGTTCTGAGTGGGAGTCTGTTAGGGGCTTCAAAGAAATGTCTCCCTTCCTTTTGCCAAGCTGGTACTGATGGGTACATTGATGTCTGGATGCATGGGGCTGTGGTAGGCATGTCTGAGCTTGAAGTCAAACAAAAATAAAAAATAACAAATAAGGACTGGGACTGTGAGGGGTCCCAGTGTCTTTAAGTTCTGGAGTTAACGCCAAGACAGTGCTGCATACAGATGTAGGATAATCAATATGCAGGGTCATCTGGGAAGGACTCGCCCCGGTGTTACAGCACAGCTCCAGGCATGCTTACATCATGACTGATGGGCTCATGTTTGTCCTGAACAAAATTTCTGGTTTGGATGATAAATTACCAAGTCTGGTCTCACGACTGCTAATAAACATCCTTTTAAAAAATCATTTGGTGTTAGATTTATTCTGTGTATGCAAAATATTCCAATGAATCCATATATAGAGAGAGACAGAGAGAGAGAGAATGAATACATATGCATGTGTCTGCATACCTTCACACACACACATGCACACGTGTACATGCATGCACGGCAACACTAATGTCAGAGACAATCCTTTATAGATGTTAATCTATTTAATAATTATCTATACTTTCTCTCCTTTCCTCCTCAGGAATATCATTGCAGATTCACAAAGAACAAACAGTGGCAGGAGAATCAGATCTTTCAACTTCTCCTAAATGTCTTCTGGACCATCAAGGTCTACCTCTGTTCCCCCATGGCCTGACATACACACTATTAGGAAATGCTCTAGAAAAGGCTTCTGTGGGCCATTATAAATGGAAAGGACAAAAAAAAATCCAGATCCAGACAAACCAAGACTGAAACCCCGAACGTACCCCTTTCCAGCGCGGCTGTCCTGGAAAAGACTCTACCCCAGGAACCCCAGTTTCCTCCCTTGTGAAGTGTGAATTACAGCAAGGTCTCATGCTGACTAGGTTGGTTTGTGAGGCTGGTGCATTTGTGCAACACTTCCAGACCAGCTTTTTGCTAATTGTTCTGGAGATGGAATTTTATGGCCTTTTTTTGTCTGATGCCAGCTCTAAATTAGAATCCCCCAGATCTCTCTTTCTCCGTAGTAGCTAGAATGACGGGTATGGACTAACAGATGCCTGGCAGGAAGGAAGTTTTGAGTGGGATTTTTATCTTGAAAATTACATTTAAAATAGTGAAAGTATGTTTATACGTAGTGGTAAAAAAAAGAACAAATTCAAGTTATAATTAAGTTGCTATAATTCCGTGCTCTTAAGTCCATGAATGTATCATTGATTTATCTGAGACAAGAGTATAATTCTTTAAACCAAATTACATCCCAACATACTGTGGAGATGTATCACCTCATATTTAACTTTTATAGCGAGTTCATTAAGATGAGTTTCATCAATTCTCCCAAGGGTCTCTTTGCTTCTTCTACAGTTCTGGGCATTCCTTTCTGCTGCTCCCACCGAGGGTATCTTTGTGGATTTTTCTCGATTTAATTCTTTAGTCTGCCCTTACTCTTCTGCATGTGCTTAAGTCTGCCAGAGCCATTCAACTGCCCATGGTTTTACACTGGATTTGAGCAATTCCTCATCACCCATGTCATCGAATTCATGAAATCGCCAATCTCAGCCAAGACGCCCAACCACTTTTACCTCATACTTCCCTTAACTCTGCTGAAGGCTTCCAGCACTGGAGACTGGAGAGACACCAAACAGATGGACAGGGCCAGACAGACGCGCGGTCAGTGGAGAGATGTGTTTTCACGGCAGTTGAGTGGGCAGCATGGATGATTCTCTAGTGACTTTCTCATGTATCCATGGCATCAAAAGTCTATGGCTGGATTATTAAGAAATCTAATAACAGATGCTGGAGGGAATGTAGCCAGGAGGGATCACTACTACACTGCTGGTGGGAGTGCAAACTCATTCAACCACTATGGAAAGCAGTATGGCAGTGCCTCAAAAGACTAAACATAGAACTCCCCAATGACCCAGCAATTCCACTACTTGGCATTCACCCAATCGTCCAGAAACAAGGACATACTAAATCCACTAGCACAACGAGGTTCATTGCAGCACTATTCACCATAGCAAAGATATGGAACCAACCTAGATGCCCCTCAGTTGATGAGTGGATCTGCTGTAGTAAGAAAGAACGACATTGCCCCATTTGTAAGAAAATGGAAAGACTTAGAAAAAACTCATATTAAGTGAAGTAAGCCAGACTCAAAGGAACAAAGGCTCAATGGTTTCCCTCATTTGTCATAATCAGTAGAAACCTTGGGCTCTCCTAGCAGAGATTTACAATAGAACAAAACCTAGACACATAAAGCCATATAGTATGATGCCAAGTGAAAGGACCTCCAGGATATAGAAACAAAAGCCATATAATGAGTGATTGTTGTCCTTAATGTACTATGTTATCTCTCATCTCTTTTGCTGTCCCTTGGCTATCTCATATTGTTACAGTATTTCACCTTGTTATCTGATATATTGTATATATGCATAATTGGTTATTTGAAATCAGATAGGGAAGGGGACAAAAAAAAGATGAGGGACAAGGGTGGGGGAAGGGAAATGGGGACCAACACACGAAAAAGGGTATCAATCAATGTATGTGAAGTAACGCACCTTCTATCTGGTGAATATAATGTAACCCTTCTATTAATTACAATAAATATATATGAAAAAAAGGTCTATGTCTGGGGGCAGTCTCGACCAAGTCAAGAGGGTAGCAGATCAGTGGACAGAAAGGAACAACATCGTATCCCCGTTTCTACCCCTCATTGGCTGTGTGGCCCTGAGCCTCATCCTCCTCACCAGTGAGACTCCATGTCCTCAACCGTGAATGGAAGGCACCATACATCTTCTAAGATCCCGCCTCCCTTCTGCCATGCCTGTCATCCTGAATATGGCTGGAACCAGGCGGGGTGGGATTCCCAGCTGGGGTCCTAGCCCTGGAAGCAGCTGCAGGAGGTGGCAGTAAATGCTGCTTAAAGTCCTTCCCTCATCCTGACTCAAGCTACACATTTTCATCTCGAGAATTCCTTCTTCCTCTTAGCAGCAGAGAAACTAATTAGATTTAATAAGAGACAAGATTGCTAAACGAAAGTACATGAGAAATACCACATCGCTGAAGATTAACATGTGCTCCAGTAATAACAAGCCACCCACCCCCCCGGCCACCATTTACCCCAGAATCAGGGGCCTAGCCAGAGGCAGGAAGAGACCACTGACCCAGGATGAGAGAGGACTTTATCCCAGTGACTGACGTGTGCCAGCCTCATTTAGAAGCGAGTGATGTGGACAGAGGCATTACTGTGGTTCTTGCTGCTCCTAAAGCTACCAGGGTTTTGCACCTTTCCAGTGGCCGCCATCTTGTTTGGTGCTCCATCACTTACCGTTTTCTGCTTCTACATCAGGAAGTCTGGAGCCACGGCAAGAATCGCTTGGGTTGGAAGAGGAAAGGACACTGCCCCACTTCTGGCCTCTGTCCTTGTATTTCTGCTGCATAGAATTCTCTGCACTTCCACCCTTGCCTGCAATCACACTGCAGTTTCTCCCACCTCCCCTGACATCTGCCCGGCTGTACCTGCCTCCAGAAACATGTTCCCCTTAGCGATGCACTTGATCGCACTGAATGGCATAGCTCATTTACAATGGCAACCCACCATGACACAAAGGCCATTTCCACTTTTCCATTTCAACATCCTCCTCCTGGCCCTTTATTCTTAGGCTGGATCATCACCTCAGGGTGGCAGAACAGCTGTCACAGCTCCATGAATCACAACTGACAACAACAGCTTCTAAAGTCATTCCAAAGGAGACTTTATCTTCTCAACTTGCGTTGTGTGTGTGTGTGTGTGTGTGTGTGTGTGTGTGTGTGTGTGTGTGTGTGTGCACCACCATTGGAGTTTGCACTTGGGGCCTTGAGCTCTCCCTTAGCTTTTTTACTGGAGCCTGGTGTTCTGCCACTTGAGCTACCTCTCCAGTTCCAGCTTTTTGCTGGCTACTTGGAGATAAGAGTCTCTTGAATTTGTCTCTCTAGGGTGGCCTGGAACCATGATTTTCAGATCTCAGGTTCCTGAGTGGCTCTCAGCTCAAGGCTCTTGTTATGAAAGAGAGGGAGAAAAATCTTTTCTAGAAGTTCATGCATCTCATAGAATGTTTCTCCAGTTCCCCTGACCAATCAGTCCTTCACTTTTCCAGGAATGGAACTTGTCAAATGTTGACCTTCTACTCCATCTGCAAATCCACGGGATCACCCTCTATAGTTGGTTCTGGGTCTCTTGTTAATCTGAGCAGCATTTACTGAGTATGACTAAGCACCAATGACTCTGCTAAGTACTCTCCAAAACTGTTTACCAATAATCCTGTAAAACATAAGCTTTGGGATCCTCATTCTATAGTTAACCAAACTAGGGCCAAGAAGGGTTAATCAGCTTGCCTGAGGACACCCAGCTAGAAAGAGGCGCAGAGGCAGAACCAGGATGAAGGTGCATCCACACCTTTCACCCCTCCTCGGACTGGCTCTTCTTCACAGTGTTTACTTCTCTCTCTCTCCCTCTCTCTCTCTCTCTCTCTCTCTCTCTCTCTCTCTCTTCTCTCTCTCTCTCTCTCTCTCTCTCTCTCTCTCTCTCCCCCTCTCTCTCTCTCTCCCTCTGTCTCCTTTACACAGTGTATGCCTGATGACTCCTCCCTCCCCAGCAAGCAACATTTTGGGATATTCTTTATGATGGAAGAAAAATGAGAGCTGGTTCCCTTCGATCTGCTCACTCCTGCATCCATCAAACTCCACCTGTCCAGACCACATTCCAGCACACATCTGCTCCCTCTTCCCTCCAGACTGCACCCAGCCCATCCCCCAGGGAAACCGCTCTGCCCAAGTCTACCAGCCACCCCACCAGAGCCCACCCAATGGGGGCTCTCCCTGTGCTTCTTGCTTCTCTTCTTGATCCATTGGCTGGTTAGTGAAACAATGCCTGGGCTGGAGAGCCTCTTACGGGACAACAAACACTCCCCAGAAATGTGGCAAGAGAAGGAAAATCCAAATTCCCTACCAGGGAATTTGAGTACAAGGCCAAAGAGCAAACCTGGAGGCGTCACTTGTGGATGGGCTGGGGGATGTTTCTCAACCTCCTTCCTCTAACCATGGCCTCCTGAGCCAGAGAGATTTTCTTTTCTTAATGACGGTGGATCCAGGTGGAGAGCCAGAGTTAAATGCCTGAATCCACACCAGGCTCTGCTTCAGACTCTCCCTAGAATAAACACCCAAGCAAGTATTTAAAAATACCAGCTCGATGGGTGTAATAAAATGATTAGCCTGCCCCATGGGTCCCACATTTCTCAGCCCAGATCTTTCTGCTGTGTATAAATGTGGCTGACCTACATTCCACAGATGACTCCGTCTGTATCCCTCCACTGACACGCCAACCCCTCAGTGCTCTCATTATTTTTCCTCCTTCTCCCTCTCTCTCCCTTTCTCACCTGAGCACTGAAGAGTGGTGGTGTAGCTGTGGGTTATCCTAGTACTAAAGGAAAGCCTAAAATCAGGCCATCACAGCCCTGGCCCACAACACAGGAGAAACATGGGACCTCATCACAGAATGAACCAGTGCACCGAAGGGCTGGTGGCGTGGCCCAGCGATAAAGCAGCAGGACCTAGCAGATCCCAGGTCCTAAGCTCAAACCCAGTACTGTTAAAACACACACACACACACACACACACACACACACACACACACACACACCCCTTAGGTAAGCTAATATTTAGAGGAACACAATGAGTTAAAGTTCAGGCTGGGTGTGGGGGGGGGAAGATCATGAAGAAGAGAATAGAAAAATAGAGACAGTGATGAGAGTCACTGGCACTGCTTCAGGTTCTGAGAACCTTCCAGTCCATCCCCAGAGACCCAGAAGGCCTGTATCCTTCACCTACCTCCTTTATTAGCTTCCCTCACCATGACACCTAGACATAGCAGGAAGGGCACACAACATATCTGACTCCTTTCCTCCCTATCTCCTTTGAAAGGTCATCCCTCTCTGATCTCTACTCCATCCCTGCAGAGAACTTGATCCTTGGGGACTGCCAAGACGTTTGTTTTAGCAACGACACTGTCCATGACAGATGATGTTGCCTTGGGATTCCGTCTCTTGGTAAAATTCTTTGATTCCACCCCCTTTGTTGAGCTGAGTTAATTGCCAAGACTGTGGAGGGAAAATCTCACTACTTCTTCAGCTCACCCAGCAGGACCCCAAATCCTCGACAAGGCAACTTTCTGAAAGAACATATTGGATGGCTACAGACAAAACTTTCCTAGCAGGAGATTGGAGAGGGAGAGAAATTAAAGGCAGACTGGAGAGAGATGCGAAGGGAGCCCTTACTTCCCATTGATTTCTTTGGCAAGAAGTCTTTTTAAAGTCGCTTTTCTCGCTCCCGTCTTCAGATACGTGAGCTGTTATGCTGAGGGAGGAGGAGAGGAGAAACAACAACAATCAAAACTGCAAGTCAGTTCACACTGTGATCTTTCTTTCACGCATCTGAAAGGCAGCCATCTTGGTAAATAGAAATTAGAAATTTGAACTGAAAGAAAAAGGAAACTTGGAGATAGGGATCACCTTGGGCAAAATGGTGAGGTTGACAAATTAGATTCAAACCTCCCTTTCTCTCACCCTCATCCTAGTCCAAGATTGTCTTGATTTGAGGGGAGGAAAAGAGGAATCTGGTTTTGTTTTCTCCTCCTCTCATCTTCTTCCTCATGGGTCTCCATTGACTTGTCCTATTTAGTGTTGTGTCATGTGTCCCATGACTGTTCTCTCTTGCCCACAACTGACCCCCAGCAGTGGATAACAGAGAGGAAAATTGCTCATTCAATGATAATGAAATCTAATTCAAAGGAATGTGGGATTTGAGGAAAGAGGCACCAGGAGAGCCCACCATCCTCGGTAGGGATTGACTCTGAGGTGGAGATGTGGAGAGCAAGGGATGGGGGGAGGATGAGGCGGACTCCCTGGGGGGCCACAGTTCCCCTTTCTGAAATGAAGGACTTGTTATCTCACTTGCAGAGGTGCTTACAGAAGGCAGTCCTCTGCAATCAGCCCTTTCTTGCCTCCGCTAAGGGGAGTTTCTCCATCTGAGGCCATGCTCAATGCATGCCCCATTCTCTGGGCAGCCACTTTATGGATGTGACAGAAGGAATACAGACAAGATCAACCAAGGTTCCCATTGAGACCCCAGTGCAGCTGACTTCTTTCTTTTCTCCATCCTGGTCCCTTTCTCTCTCTTTTCCCATAGATATGGGTTCCAAAAGCTCTACCCATAAACCTCTGCTTCCTCTGCCCAAAGGAATCCAGCGTGCAGTAGAACAGCCTCCATGACAGAGCCCATGTGAGACACAACTGCAGAGGCATCATCTTTGTTCTCTTCCTACTTCCTGTCCCTGACTTCAATCCCACTATTCATTCCAGAACCATAAAGAGTACCCAGCCCACTCCCTCCCTCCCCCAGTGTCTAAAATTTCTAAGTACTTGATTCTTTCACTGGGGCCATATTTTAGTTCTAAGAATTTATTTATTGCCAGTCCTGGGGCTTAAGCTCGGGGTCTGAGCACTGTCCTTGGACTTTCTCAAGGCTAGAGTTCTACCACTTGAGCTTCAGCAACACTTCCGGCTTTTTTTCCATGTATGTGGTACTGATCTTCATGCATGCTAGGCAAGGACTCTACCACTGAGTCAAACTCCCTGCCCCCTAAGAATTTTTTTCAAGAGATTTTTTTTCCCACTTTTTGTCCCACATCCCGATACTTCTTCTAATCTAGCCTTCCTTAAAATTGACATTTTCCAAGTTTGCACTGTGTAGGAAAACCTTATCCAACTTGACTGGTGATTATTTATCAATATCTGCTAGCCTCTTCTTCCTTTCCCAGGGCATATGACCAAGCAGCTAGGTATTTCCTGCTTTGCAACTGCTTTGCAGCTGGGAAATATCTTACAGTGCCACATATCACTCTTTGGCCAATTACACATAAATAAGTTTATCTTTCTATCTTTCTATCTATCTACCTATCTATAGTCCTTAAAAGCAAGTTGTTAGCTGGACACTGTGGCTCACGCCTGTAATCCTAGCTACTCAGGAGGCTGAGATCTGAGGATCATGGTTCAAAGCCAGCTGGGGCACTAAATTCTTATCTCCAACTAACCACCAGAAAACCACCGGAAGTGGCGCAGTGGCTAAAGGGGTAGGGTGGTAGCCTTGAGCTGAAGAGCTCAAGGACAAGGCCCAGGCCCAGAGTTCAAGCCCCATGACTGACAAAAAAGAAAAAAAGTAAGTTGTTTTCTCTCTACATTTCCTTTCTTCTTTCTATTGGTCAAGAAATTATAACTAGAATACCTGTTTTGAATCCATGAATGGAAACTAGTTCTAGTTTCACAAGAGAGAATTGTGCTTAATCTTATTGAAGTCACTGGGATTCTTTGCATGTTATGGGGCATTTGCATGTTATCATAATTAATGTATTATTTTTCCAAAAAAAAAGAGTGAACAATCTTCACACTGTAAACTTCCTGACATGGAAGCCACCTTTGTGACCTCTTCCTGTTGAGACTCATCTACAAGATTCTATTTGGAGATAACTGAATGCAAGTGATGCAGATTAACACAAGAAAAGATCCTGAGCTCAGAGTCAATGTAGACTTAAGTTCTCCCTACATAAGCTCAGTGTTATCCTGGCAGGTCCTTCCAGTGCTCTGCTTTGATTTCTTTCTGCACAGTGGAGATACTCACCAGAGTTACTTCCTAAAGTTGCTGTGAAAACCAAACATAAGTGCCAATAACATGCATATATAAAGGCATTCTACATAATCAGTGCTAGTTTTGCATAAATAGGCTCAATCAACAATAGCTATTATTATTACAGAGGCCACCTTGTCTAAGAATAGAAGTGTGTGTGCTCTGGAACCAGACAGTCTGGATGTGAATTGAAACTCCTTGACTTGAATATTCATGAATTTGAACGTGTCACTCCTCTACAGCTTTAGATCTTCATTTCCATCTCTGAACTTGGAGAATTATCATACTGCCTACCTCACCCTTTTGTCACAGGACTGAAAGGGTTGGCCATCTTAAAGTCCAGTAGAGTGCCTATTACTGGTAAATGATGCCCACTACTTAGGAAGATTTGAATAAGTTCTACATATTGGTTATCATTAATCAAAGATTTCATCCAGGGTTGATATGCGAGGATTCACCCCCATGGAAAAAAACCAATAAGGATTCTGTACCATCCAACACTATGAAATGTTACATTTTTCCTTGCTGACCTACTGGTAGCTGAAATCCTCATTATTGGAACCAGGACCTCAGAATCAGATTAAAGTATATTTTCATTTAAAAAAAAATCCTAGCCCCAAACCACGATATATTAAGAGAAGATGAGATTACTAGTTAGTCTCTTTGATAATTCAGCAGAAATAAGCTTGGCTGTTTATTGAAATCTTTTATAAGCGCCTAAACTTAGACTCTCAAAGTACAAACAATAATCCTAGAGCTAAGTTTCTCATGAATGCAAACTCTGATGATAAAAAGGAAAGGACAGTTGCTGATAAGTGATACATCAATATCTGCTCCTCTTTCTTCACAATAGCGCCACATTTTATCCAGAAAAGGAATTGTAATTGATCCCTACAGTCTGCTGACAATCTCTTTGACCAGCTTCTCTTGCAGCTAAAGATGGCCATATGATTCAGGCACAGCCAATGAATGTACATCTACTAAGGAGGTAGTGCTAAGAACACATTTTCATTTCCAGACAGAAAGATGATGCAGTGGTGCCTGTGCCTTTTCCCTCTGCCTGTTCTTTCTGCCTTGAGATGACAGAGAAAAAGGCTGATGGAATGAACACAAGGCAACAAAATGAGAAAAAAAGGGGGCAGGCTGAGCAGAGAACAGGTGCCTTGCCCTGACATATCTAAGCCATTCTCTGAACCAGTAATCATCTGCCACTTTGTCTGCTTGTTAGCAGCTGTACAGATGACTCTAACTTAGAGCTCAGTGTACTCACTCCACAGGACGTGGGGCTAGATCCAGAGACTAGGTCCCAAGGCCACATGGGAGTGCATCCCTGTAGCTAAGCTGTGAAGGTGATGTGCAGGCTGAGGTGAAGAGGCTGTTAGACAAAGCCATTCCCCCTGCCTCATCTAACTCAACCTAGTGGTGTTTGGCGAATTCCTCCATCACGGACAGAACTGTCTCACTGAGAATTGTCAGGGCACACTTCACCTAATAACAGAAAGAAAATGTGGCCTCTGCCCTCAAATACTAACCTTGTTCAATTTGGGCAGCCACTTCTTCCAGCCCACAGCTTTTTCTCGCCTATCATTTCTGGGCTAGCACATAGCAATTCTATCTCAAAGGCTTCCTGTGCCTTTTCAACTCTATAATCACCCAGCAGTTGGTAAGATCTATTAATATTTCAGCTCTTTTTTTTCTCGATTGCAGGGCATGATACTCATTGAACACAAACCCTCTATTTGTCTACTACAAAATGCACCCGAGTGCCTCAAAATAGCTTTCCGGATACAAAATGAGCTGATGGTGCTTCAGGACCTTGGAGAGCGCCTTTAGAGGTTAAGGCAAGGTGGATTTCTCTAGAACCTCTTCCAAGATGCTGGGGATGGAGTTGTGTCTTCTTGACATTACTAGCCATAACAAATAAATTAAAATCACTGCATGGAAGGAAACAACCACTTATTTTGCCTGAAATACAGGAAGACTTTTCAGAAAATAGATTGGATAAAATTAAGATAAACGCCATTCACCAAGATACTCATATGTGGTCAGCAACATTAAGATATTATTTTTTGTCATTTTACAAATGAAAATGTAAAGGGATAAAAGCTCTCACATTTCTGAACAATTACTAAATGCCAGTCACCTTGGGATCGATGGATAGATGGATATAGAGACAGACAGGTGCATCTTTAACTATATATAATACTACCCTCCTATACATGTGAATTACACTAATATGTTTTGGAATATGAAACTACATTCTTCAATTTACATAAAATAATCTAGACTGTGAGAAATACTTGGATTAGTGGATTCATGTTATGTGAAGAACTCCAAGAGCCTGTTCCAGAGTTCAACCCAGGTGTTACTGGCATAACAGAGGATCTTATAGACTTGACAATTGCATTGTTCTGAGGGTGAAATGGAGTCCTACTACTAACCAGGCCAGAAGAGCAAGTGTCATTCCAGAGTGTCTCAGGTAAAGCAGGCCATTCAGTCACACTACCCAGAGATGGATCTCAGAAAAATATTCAGATGAAATAAGGCGGCCCAGGCATTTATCCTCCTGTCTGAATGGGGGGTGCACTCAGTATATTTCAGCTATGCTGTGATCTCCCCATCATTCTGCATGATTGGGGATACCTCGTGAGAGAAAGACGCAAAGTGGTCCAGAGACACACAACATTCCCAGGGCCTTCCTCACTGTGGCCTCCATCCATTCTGCCCTCCAGCTTTGGAAGGAACCATCAATCCTGGCCCATGTGAGCAATCCAGAATTAGGAGAATGTGGGATGACTCCAGGCCTTGCCTTCTTCAGATTGATGAAGTGCTGCGCCTGGCTGGAACGCCTACCTGCTGCACTGGCCTCTGAGTCTCTGAAGCAGCTATTGATGTCTGGCTGAGCATCTCATCTCCCAGCAACATTCAGACAGGCAATCAATGTGACTCCTTCACAGCCTTCATTTTATATGTCCTTTGGCACATGGGCACATGGCTGTGTGGCGTTGAGGCCTTCCTTTGGAGAATGTTGCATGGTTTATAAGCAGCTATCTGACATTTGCTGCCTCTCTTACTCCCTCCCCCTCTTTACGCACATGATCTTGACCAGGAAACATTTTCTCAATGTACAGTTTCGCTCAAGGTGTGGTGAAGAGATAGCAACTCGTGAACCCTTAATCTAGATAGAGTGGAATGGTTTTGAAATTCTCCACTCTGAAGACTTCAAATGACAGCTCAAAGAATGGGCACAGCAAGAAAAGAGACGTGCCAGATTGTGTGTGCAAATTCTTTTAGATGTACATTTAAGTCATCGAAACATTTCTGGAGCCTGGAATCACACAAAAGCCAACTGCATTTCACAGGATTGAGAGGAAAGAAGGAATGATTCCCCTCACAGGCACCATCTCTAGAAATTTCTCTAGTGCTTGAAACTCCATATCCCTTAGCTTATTGAACAAGAGCAATTTCTGAAATGGAGGCAGGGACGATCTTGAATTTTTCCACCAATTCTCATTTTTTTGGCTAGCCTGTCCTAGAATAGCTTCCTCCTTCCTGTCTGAAAACCATCTTTTTGTGCCTAACCAAAAGTCCTCCATTCTCTTGGAAAACGGCTATTTTACAGAGTCATGTTTGAATGTGATAATCTGAAAGTCTTAGAAAAATAACAAACCACTTCTGTGATGAAGCCCTGGAATTTCCCCCACTTACCTTCCTCACACGGGAGAAAAATCCAAATATTCTTGATGCATGTTCATGGCAAATACACACTCTACATTACCTGATTTCAGAGCAATTATCTAGAAAGCTGGTCAAAAGCAAGCTGATGGAGGTAGCATGAGAACAAAGAGGAACGGTATTTGAACAGCAAGTAAGCAAGAAAAATCCATCACGGTTAATTATTTGCTCTTAATTGTCAGGAAATGAAGGATGGGCAGAAGAGAGTTTAAACGGAATAATACTGAAAATGTGCTTCTACCCACATGCTAGAGCCAAATTTGCAAGTGAGACTTTTCATAATCCACGGGTTGTTAATTATCTAAACACTGGTCCCTCGGAGCTGCCTGAGTGAAGATTAATTAGTTTTTGAAATAATAGCTAAATTGATGCAGGGAAAAGAAGTTCAGACTCCAAAATAATGGCTGAAAATTAGCCAGCCTATTTCTTCATTTCTCTTTGCTGGGCTCCTAGAGGACATTTATCTCTGCTGCTTTTGCAGAAAGGGCTCATTAATCAAACAGGCAGATGGGCTTTCCAAAATTGGTGACGTGGAATGAAAAGACAGCCACGCAAAGTGCACAGAGGGGGGAAGAAAAAGCAAGTGATTTTTCTGCACAGGCCTCCTTCCAAATTCATTCATGACCAGAGATATTCCCCACCCCCAATGCACATGAGACACAGCACAACCCTCAAAGCTCGGAAATTTTAAAAAGAGCATCACTGGGGCCTGGAGTTTAGCCTAGTGGTAGAGTGCTTGCCTAGCATGTACGAAGATCCAGGTTCAATTCCTCAGTACCACATACATACAAAAAAAAAAAAAGCCGGAAGTGGTACTGAGGCTCAAGTGGTAGAGCTCTAGCCTTGAGAAAGTCCAAGGACAGTGCTCAGGCCCTGAGCTCAAGCCCAGGACTGGCAAAAAAAAAAAAAAAAAAAAAAAAAAGAGCATCACTGGAATTTGAACTCTGGGCCTTATACTTGCTAAGCTAGTACTCTACCACTTGAGTCAAGACCCCTGCCCCACCTTTTTCTTTTTTAAAGTTATTTTTCACTAGGTCTAACGTTTCTCCCCACTGCCACCCCCACCCCAGGGCCAGCTTTGGACTGTAATTCTATCTATGCCTCTCTTACAGTTGAGATTACAAGCTCCCACCACCACATCCAGCACGCTTGTTGAGAGGAGATCTCTGTAAATTTTTGACCAAGCAGATCTGATCCTATCGTTCCAGTCCCTGCCTGTTCAGATTCTCTGGGTTGCAGCTACCCGGCACCATCAGTAGACTGTTGAAAATCATCGGTTTAGGATGCCCACACAGTGAGTAACAAGACGATTAAGAATGTCCAGCAAATAGTTCAGGAAAAGAAATGTATGCCACTGGAGACAACTCTGATCTCCACAGGGCCTGCTTTCACAGCGTTTAAAGAACCAGACTTTTGCAACACAGCAAAATATCCTGAAGAACTGAACACAGCATGTCTCTCCCACTGCCTACAGCTCCATCCCGCCTCCTTAAAAGAAGTCCAAGTTTCTGAGGCTGGGAGTTTGGCCTAGTGGTAGTGTTCTTGCCTAGCATGCACAAAGACCTGGTGCAATTCCTTGGTACCACATACATAGAAAAAAGCTGGAAATGGTGTGATGGCTCAAGTGGTAGAGCTCTAGCCTTGAGAAAGCCCAAGGCCAGTGCTCAGGCTGAATTCAAGCACCAGGACTGGCAAAAAATAAAAATAAAAAAGAAGTCCAAGTTTCTTATTCTGCTTAAAAACCTCAGCTGGGAGTCAGGAGTTTGGCCTAGTGGTAGAGTGTTTGTCTAGCATGCATGAAGACCCAGGTTAACACACACAGAAAAAAGCCAGAAGTGGTGCTATGGCTAAAGTGGTAGCACTCTAGCCTTGAGAAAACCCAAGGACAGCATTCAGGCCCTGAGTTTAAGCCCCAGGACTGGCAGAAACAAACTTCAGCTGGTTCCTGCCCCTTGCAAAGCATCACCTTTCCTCACCTGACCCTGTATGGCCCACTCAGTTTTACTGAACTCACTTTTATTTCTCAGATTCACTGTATCCGCTTTCTTCCAGGCCTTGGCATCTGCTGTTCCCCTTTCCTACGATGCTTCCACCCTTGTCTCATATCTCCCATTTCCCCCGAGTCTCAGGTAAGCGACTCTTATTTCACAAATCCTTCTTTGATCCCTTGAGTAGATGCTTCGCTTCGACAAGCCCATCCTGCTATGGGCTTTCCTACAGCTAAGATTTGGCTAGGGCAGAGTATTTTTGTCCATATCTTTATCTCCTCAACTACACTCTGGGCTCTTCAAGGGCAGTCACTAAGATGTTTTCGTGCCTAACACAAATCCCAGCCCTATAGCAGTTACTCAATATGTGTGGTTGAATTTGAAGCCATAGCTCAAAAAATCATTGTTGAATAGATATGGGAGAAAAATGGAATGAACTTTTTTGTGTGGTGAAGAATCTCATGAACCCTTCTGCCCATGGGACCATTGCCTCTCACCCCGCCCCGATCTTGGGAGAAGTCTGCTATTTGGAACCTCAAGAGAAAGAACCTGACGACTCAAGTGGGATAGAATCACAGAAGCAATAATGGGTGTTCCAGAAAGAAAAGAAAAGAAAAGAAGAAAGAAAGAAAGAAAGAAAGAAAGAAAGAAAGAAAGAAAGAAAGAAAGAAAGAAAGGAAGAAAGAAAGAAGGAAGGAAGGAAGGAAGGAAGGAAGGAAGGAAGGAAGGAAGAAAGAAAGAAAGAAAGAAAGAAAGAAAGAAGTTTGGATACTCAATAAGATGGAGTATGAAATTTAACAAGATCTCATCTTTTTATGGCTGGCTTCAGCAAGAGAAATGGAGGTGATAAATCAGAAATCTGGAAGCATTATCAAGCTACAAAGATCCGGTTCATATACTAATTGACCTTCAGGAGTGACATTGGAGTTTTGGAATCTAAATGCATCCAGATGTCCAAGCAATCAATAATCCCCAAGGAAACCAGTCAAATTATCTGGATCCCAGCAGACTGTGGACAAAAAAAGAGAGTGGACAGGGTCTAAAGGGAATCCATTTGCAGGCTACAATTGGAATGGACATCAGAAAACAAGGGCTCAATGCTGGGACATCTGACAATGAATGCCTTTTTTATTGTATTTTGTTGTTGGAGTCATGTGTAGAGGAGTTACAGTTACATTTGTCAGGTAACGAGTACATTGTTTCTGGAACCTTGATACCCCTTCTCATGTTTTTGTCCCCCTTTCCCTCCCCTCACCCCCTCTAAATCACCTTGTTTTCCCCCTTCCCTTCACTATTTCAAATAAACAAATAAGCATATATACAATACACCAAGTAACAAAGTCAGATACAGTAACAACATGAGATAAACCAAAAGAAAATAGAGAAAAGAAATAACTTCACATAGTACATTAAGAACAACAATCACAAAGACAAGCCTCTTGTTTCCATAATCTCGAGTTCATTTCATTTAGTCTCATCCTGTATGACCATATGTACGTATCTTTTGAGCTATTGTGATCCTCCACTAGGAGAATCCTAGATGTGTACTAATTATTACACACGAGGGAAGCCATGAGCCAAATAAATGACTTTCTTCCCACCAGGCTGTACACTCCATGAGGACATGAATTCTTCCCATTCTATTGAGAATGGATCACCACATCCTCACACCATATGTGGTCTACCTAGCAAATTCTCTAAGTACATGTTTAAAAACTGAATAAATGAGGGCTGGGAGTTCGGCCTACTGGTAGAGTGCTTGCCTAGCATGATGAAGACCCAGCTTCAATTCCTGGGTACCACATACATAGAAAAAGCCAGAAGTAGTGGTGTGGCTCAAGTGGTAGAGCTCCAGCCTTGAGAAAACCCAACAACAGTGCTCAGGCTCTGAGTTCAAGACCCAGGACTGGAAAAGGAAAACTGAATAACACCCTTTCCTTAAAATCTTGCAACAGCTTGTTACTGTCAGCTCCTCCAGCTCTTTCCCCCTTTTTCACCACACAATCGAACCCCTAGCCAAGGTGAAGCTGTAGGAAGAGAGGGTGGAAATGTAAATTTACCAAAGTACCTTGAAAATCACTTGACATAATCAACTAGAGCCTACACAGACCTATCCCTAGGTTGACAGAGGCATGCCTCGTCTGAAAGATAGGCACAGTGCTGCATGTCTGTAATCCCAACTTGGCAGAAGATGGAGGCAGAAGGATTGAGAGTTCAATACCAGTCTTCTTCATCCTCCCAGGTCCAGCTCCAGTGTAGCTTCTCCTCCCTCTGGCAAGAGTAATCAACCACTTCCTCTGAGCTCACACAAGCCAGTCTTCCGCAAAGAGCATGAATGCTAAGAGGACAGGGACTTGGGTTTTGTTCCTGACTGAGCCTTCAGCACCACGGACAGCACCTCACATTCCCTAGGTGCCACATGAGCAGGCTTTTATGTAGAGAACTACAGCCTGTGGCTCTGTCACCCTAGCCCTTGTCCCTCACACAGAGGGTGTGGCCATAAAGCCCACAACCCCATAAACAGGTATGCACAGCCAATCCATCTCCCCCACAGAACCTGGTATCCTCCTCCTCTTCTTCCCCTCCCTCCCCAACCCTCTGCTAATCCAAAGCCATGGCTCACTCTTCCCTGATCTCCCACATAGATTCTTCTTTCTGTCCCACTCGGGTGCCAGAGTGTGGGGAGAAGAAGGCACCCAGGTTCTTGGAGGGGAGAATGAGTCCTCAAACTCTCCTCCCTCCCTCCATGGAGATTCCCAGGAGACACGAGAGCCACCTGCCGTCACGATGGGCGCCACCAGTTCATTCTGCATGTGCCATTAGGCTAAAGAAGAACATCTACCTGTCTAGATCCTATTGCTTTAGCCTCCATAAGGACCAGGCAGGCGGAAGCAGAAGGAGAGGAATCCACCCCTTCTCACCTCGGTGACAATAGTAATAATCATCGTGCTGGGTTTCGATGGACTGCTGGTCATTCGCTTCCCTAGGAGACCGTGCACTCCCTGAGGGCACCGACAGGGTCGGGGTGGGGGACAGCTCCAGTCCTCAGGACATGTGGCCCACCTCTGCCTCAACACAGAGCAAGCAAGACATGGAGGGCCGTGCTGCAGGGGCCTGCTCTACCTCATGCATGATGGGTACTGCATATCCCAGGTAGAAATGTAAGACACCATAACACCCCCTCTAGATGGCAAGAGGATTGCTGGGCAGCTCTGGGCACCGCCGGGCAGCTCTGAGCACCGCCGCCACACACACCACCACTGAGTTCCCCTGTGCCAACCGCCAACCCTGAAACAGACAAAGAAACAAAGCTCATTTTAAAAAATACATATAGGCTATACTCGTAGTCTAGAAATAAATTCTCCTTTCCCCTCTCTCTCTTTCTTTCTCTCTCTCTGTGTCTTGCCTGTGAGGGGAGGGATAGGGGAGCCAGGAGAGGGGTGTTAACAAAGAGGCAGTGACCTTGAAATCTGTGACAGAACCACTCCATGTCCAGCTGCCACTGCACTGAGAAGCGAGGCAGGCACCATGGCTGTCAGGGTCCCGAGGCGACGTGCTAGGTGGACAGAGGCAGGCTGCTGGCATGAGGGAGTATGGGTTCCCCACAGAGGAAGGGTCACCCCTAGCGGCACCGAGAGAGGACATTCTGCCACACATCACCTTACGCAGACCCATTTATGACAAAAGTAGACACTGAGACAAGGGGCCACCATCCCTCCATCTCTATCCCTGTGTCTTGGGAAATCACTAAGAATGGACCACAGAATTGCTCTGAGTGTCACAGAATCACATAGCAATGCCTCCTCTTCCCCCACAGGAACACAAATTGGGGGTGGGGGGAAGGCTGCTCAGACATAAAGATCTCAGCCACCGAGGCTGGCCACCAACTGCCAGGGTCACGTGGATCCAGCTGTTTAACATCTGCAAACAAACAATTCTTTTTGCATGCATGGATGTCAGAGACTGAATAGAAATCCAGGCAGAGATGGAACACAAGTTTCTGGGCCAAGATGTGGGCACTGGAAAAGAGTGGAGTGGAAATGGCAGGCTCTGGCCTGGCCTGGACAAACGATGAAGCAGATGGTGTGTGCCTGGCAGCTTCGTGTGGTGATTCTCCACATTCAACACTCCGTGTTCAGAGGTCATGGCTGTGGCCCAGCCAGGCTCAGCTTGTAAATGCTACTGAGTCAATCAACATCCAACAGTATTATCTGAGCACTTACTATATACTAAGGCATATGTATGTGTATATATATATATATATATATATATATATGATATCTATAGTGAGAATGGAGGGATTGCTATACCATGCAGACCCACATGAGAATATATCAGAGAGAGTTGAGAAAAGATTTGGGCAGCGTATTATTCTTTCTATAGCAACAAATCTTTGCGCTTAGGGTCCCTCTGCTCGCATCAGTGTTCAGCATTTAGGAAACTCTGTCAGATTTTAAATGTAGAAGCTATGTGTCCATGGTTCACATTTCTAATTCTAACTGCTGAGTAAGCTGAGATCTAGAGGAACGGGAGTACCTCCAGACAGGAAACTCCAGAAGACTCCATCTAAATAGCCAGCAATAATAATAATAATAATAATAATAATAATAATAAATGGGTTGGAGGTATGGCTCAAGGGAGAGAGAACAGCTCAGTTAGCTGGCCAAGTATGAAGCCTTGAGTAAAAACCTTAGTACTGAGTGAAAAAAAGAAGAAAAGGAGGAGGAGGAAGAAAGAAAGAAAGAAAGAAAGAAAGAAAGAAAGAAAGAAAGAAAGAAAGAAAGGTACATGCAGAAGATTCTCAACCTCACCAAACCATCAATGCAGCATGTATTCATCCTCAACATCGTGTGAGACTCATGACAAGGTTGAATAGACACCGAAGACCAACAGGGATCTGATTTGCTCCCTCAAGGTACCAACATGCGCTGGAAGAAAGAATGAAGCAAGCATTGCCCAAGTCTCTAACTACAGCGACAGCGACTTGAGGAGAAGGAGCAAGTTTCTCAGCTCTCTGGCTATGGTTGCTGCTGGTTTTTGCTTTGGTTTATGTGAGGAAAGCAATTTAAGGACGAGATTACCATTTTAACTGATGGACGCTTCTCCCCCACCCCACACATGAAAATGGAGATCTTTTTAATAGATGAGAAAAGTCAGCAGCCACACAGCCTTTGCAGGGTGCATCCATAATACTCCAACAGACGCATGAAATGCATCGTCCTTAGACTTCGAAACACAAACCTCTGGGGTAAGTATCACTTCCATTTCCTAAGGGAGGTGTGGGGGAGCCTAAGGGAAAACTACAAGGGATGTTCTATCATCTATCCAAGGTCATGGAGTCAAGTGAAGGTCAGAGTCAAGATTTTTATCTCCTATCTGACCATGGCCTTTCTCCAAAAGCACTACAGCACCCAACCATTCCATATCGCAAACTCCCTGTCTGGACTTCCAGACATGATGACAACACGGCCCAAAAGATAAAAGAGCTCAAACATAATAGAAATGTATTTCTCACCGGTAGATTCCAAATCTAGTGCTCTAGACAATTCATTCCAAATTTAACTCAGTAACTCAGGACCCTCCCATCTCTTGCCCCAGTCACTCAGCCCCTCTCCACCCATGCAAGGGGACCAGAGTAGGAAAAGGATAAGAAGGATTGTGAGTAGAAGAGGGCCAGGGGAGGGAGCCATCTTGTTTGCTTACATTCTATTGGCTGCAACTCAAGTCACATGGTAACAGGATGGCAAAGGAGAGGCTGGGAATTGTAGTCCATCTATGCTCCCAAAAGGAAAGCAAGCTAGTTTCATGAGTACTCTTACCCCACTATTTCTCAATAATCCACTTGTACTTTTTGAGTGCTTGTAATAATTCCATTGTGCAGTCTCCGTTGGCTCACACCTGTAGTCCTAGCTACTCAGGAGGCTGAGATTTGAGGATTGAAATTCAAAGCCAGGAAAGAATAATTGGCAAAAAATCATAAAGTGGAGCTATGGGTTCAAGTGGACAAGCATTATTCTTGAGGAAAAAAAAAATCTAAAGGATTCAGGCCTGATTTCAAGCCCCAGGACCAGCATAAGAAGAAAGGGGAAAAAAAAGTTTTCTTGGGTTTCCCCTCCCTTCTGGAGCATGATACAATAGCCTTTATTTCTGAGTCTTATAGTTTTATATTCCCATGGGTAGCTATTTTATGTCTGTATCTCCACTTGACACTATTATCCTGCAGGCTTGGCAGAAGTTAGCGTCTAAGGGAGAGGCATGCTTTCTTGTCCATGGATTAGAAATGACAGCCAACCCTCCCCCCCCCACAATACACATACCCACCATCACCAAGCAATCCTGCTGAGGACAAAAAAAATCACAATCTAAAGAAGAAAAAGCTTTCAAAAGGAAGTTGTTATTGACATACTCACCCAGGACTAGGTCTACAAAAGAGATATGAAAATATCATAAGCCACTCACAAGCTCACATCATTCAAGGATCTTAGGAATTCCTCTTTCGTCAACTCTCCATTTAGGGTGCATTGAAAATTTAGGCTATGTCAATAAATCATGTGTTGCCATTGCCCAACAAAGCCCTTCCTCTTGTGAAATTTCAAGCCACAGATCCCTAAAGTGACGGCTTTCCAGGAGACTTACCTGCCAGCATACCTCTGTTTATTTTATATTGTCTCCTGTGTGAGGAGAGAGGTCTGCTCACCCACATTGGAGGAGGTACGGTGAAATGTTTTCTCTGCTCTCGGTTTGGGAAATAAATTAAACAGCTGTAAATGCCTCCTTTACAATTACTCAAACTGTCGTTCACAGAATATTCTTCCTGGGGATGTTAATGGCTGGTTTTGGAGGAAGAAAAAAAAAACAGGGACAAGGAAGGATTCTGGAAGGAAAAATAAGATGAGACAAACAAGGCTAAAGAAGGAAAATAGCTGGGTACTGGTGGGTCACACCTGTCATGCTAGCTAGTCAAGAGGATGAGATTTGAGGATCGAGGTTCAAATCCAGCACAGATGGGAAAGTAGATAAGACTCTTATCTCTAATTAGCCAGCCAAAAGCCAGAAGTGGAGGTGTGGCTCAAGTGGTAGAGCACCGGTCTTGAGCACAAAAAAAATGTAAGCAACAACACCCAGGACCTGAGTTCCAACCCCAGAATTGCCAAGAAAGAATGAGAGAGAGAGAGAGAGAGAGAGAGAGAGAGAGAGAGAGAGAGAGAGAGAGAGAGAGAGAGAGAGAGAGAGAGAAGGGAGAGAGGGAAGGACGGAGGAAGGGAGGGAGGGAATCCATGCATAGAAGGAAAAGAGGTTTCTAAGAGCTTGCTCCGTGTGTCAGTACACCCTTTTGAGTTTGAAAGCCAAAGTTTCTTCTCAGCTCAAAACAAGTCCTTACTGCGCCCCACTTTGCTGAATCCCTCCATGTAGCTTCTGTGCTAGGCCCACGGGTGACAGATGAGCAGGGCCAGTTCTAAGAAGTAACTAAGAAAGTACACAGGACTTGTGATACTTACACACAGTGAGACGGAAAGAGGACACTGGCAGGAGGGAAACACAAAGGCACAATGCCTAAGAAAACAAAGCACACACTGAAACGAACCAAGGTATAGAAGCAAAAGACTTTTTTTTTGTTTAATTTTGATGATTCTGTCTTCTTTACCTCACGTATGCTGTAGTCGCATGTGTATCTTCCGGTGGGAGGGGAGGGTACAGAACTCATGGGACAAGGTGCAGCCATGGAACACACAGGACGCTGAGAAAAGTGAACTATACAGCTCTTGGATAGAGACTGAAGAGGGGGACCAGGAGAGAATGAGGGAACAGGTGACACTGCACAAAAGGAAAGGCACTCATTACCTGACGCATAGAACTGTAACCCCTCTGTATAGCACCTCTATAAGTAAGATACAGTAAAAGAAAGAAAAGTAATGTCTGTCCTACACATCAAATATCAAGAAGGAGGGGGAGGAAGAGGAGAAGGAAGAGGAGAGGGAGAAGGAGGAGGAGGAGGAGGAGGAGGAGGAGGAGGAGGAGGAGGAGGAGGAAAAAATCAAGTTTCTCTCTCTCCCCCTTCCTCTCTCTCTCCCTCTCTTCCTCCCTCCCTCCTTTTCCTCCTCCTCCTCCTTCTCCTCATTCTCAGCAGTGGAA
The DNA here is from genome assembly GCF_031878675.1 of Megascapheus bottae. NCBI lineage: Eukaryota > Metazoa > Chordata > Mammalia > Rodentia > Geomyidae > Megascapheus > Megascapheus bottae. The sequence goes on along the minus strand of NC_143536.1, from coordinate 7,369,369 downwards.
TTCCATTGTACTACATAGACTTTCTGAGAACTAGCTTTCAGCTCATGGACACTCAGCAAACTGGCCTAGCTCCCACGATCAGACCAGAATCATCCATCTAGTACAGCACAATGCATCCATTGCTGAGTGCTGTCACTTAACCTAAAACAAGCAAATGTCCTTTGTTCCCCGATCTTTTGAGGCAGGGAGAAGGTTCTCATCTGGTAGTGGGAGAGCTCTGATAAAAATTCACTTCCTTCTTTGTTCCACTAATTGAAACTATAGCCCACCACCTCTGATACCCAACCCGTTCCTCCAGAAAGCGTCTGTGAATGAATCTGAGCACGGCACTGGTTCCCACGTGAGCTTTTTCTTTTCCTTCGTTTTCTTTCTGACAATATCTCAGCTTTCAGCCCATAAATTTCAGAGCTTTCCGTAGCCATTCATCTTTCCAAGTTTGCTCCATGCCTTTGACTTTGTATGCACGGACACAGCTCCTCGCTTTGAGCTCGTATTTCAATGGGGATTTAAAAAAAAAAGATATAAACTGTGTACTTAAATGGAAGAGCCCTGTTCTCATCCACACATACCTGCCTTGTGCATGCTCTCATTTTTTCCCTTTGGACCTCCCTGCAAACGCCACCTGCCTAGTAAGATTTGCTCTGAGGCTGGCATTCCCGATTGACCTGTTCCTATCCACTAACAATCTGGCAGGCGATTTTCTTTTGCTGACTCTCCTCTCATCTCATCAGAATTCACAGGGTCAACCTGAGTTGCCCCACCACCAACGGACAGACATCAGCCTTCAGTGAAAAAGCTAAGGGACAGGGCTCAGACTCTCCCTGAGTTCAAGTCCCAATACTGGCAAGAAAAGCCCTCTGCAATCATATAATATATATAAATTGAACGTTTCTAACCTAAACACCAGAGATTTGAAATGTGATCCTTGCAGCGCTGATGCATTATCACAAACTCAAAATTTCCATACCACAAAACTTGTTTCCCCCGCCATGTACATATTTGTGCCATCACATAAAAATTGCATGTATGTAATGTGGATGTGACATATCAGATGCATGAATGAACATGCTGCTTCATTATGCATATGGAACTATTCCCAAATACCCACGGAGGGAAGGGGAAAAAAATATTGGGGACCCTTCTGGTGAGGCCTTGAGTAGTCCAGGTGTATATGAATCTATTAGCATGTAAATATAGATGAATGTATTAATGCATATTAAGTCACAGGCCTTCCATGTGCCCCAAACCCTGGCCATTACAGGATGGCTGAGTTCTGCAGGCGGAGGAACGGGCTGCACCCTCCCGGCCTCTTCACACTCCTCCGAACACAGGAAAAATGAGCCGGGCCACTTCCCAGGCATGTCAGAGGCTAGGCTGTTGTTACCAGGTCAGCTTCGGCCTTTGTCTGCGACACGGTGCCTGACTCCCATTACTCACTCTGTCCTCTCCCAGGCAGCCGAGCCCACCAAGTGATTTCTCAGCAGGACCGGCCGCAGACTGCCATGCCAGGCTCCGGACAGAGGAAGGAGGCCTGGGACCTCACTAAATCGAGGCCTGTCCTCTACAACCTACCGTGCAAACTTAAACGCCTGTCCCGGGAGCTCTGTACCCCCCACCCACCCACCCATCCATCCATCCATCCATTCACATTCTTTCATTCATTCAGCAAAGCCTACACCTTGGTAAGGCTTGTGGTGGATGGGTGTGCCTTCTGCCACGGGAGTTCTCACACCTGACAACTTCCTTACACAGATATTCAAGCTAAGTGTGGAATGATATCAAGGTAAGAAGCAGGGGCCTCAAGTAACCCAGGGGGAGGCAGGAAAAGGATTCTGGAAGTATGACCCTAAGGGAGACTAGGAGTCACCTCACAAAGCGGGACTAGAAACAGTGCCAAGCCAAGTATGTAGCACAGGCAAAGGCCCTGGGGCAGAAAGGAGTTTGGTGTTTGCAAGAGTCTTTAAAGGGCATTGTGTGGTCAGGAAGTGAAGAAGGGGTGTGGAATGAGAAGTGAGAGAGAAGGTGGGAAATGAGCAGGGGACCAGAGGGAGCAGAGTGGTTCGCCGGTATTAAGAACATTGTTTCATAGGGAAGCTGGAGGCTTATCTTTGTGATTGTTGTTCTTAATAGACTATGAGAAGTTATTTCTTTTCTCTTTTTTCCCCTTATGGTTTATCTCATGTTGTTACCGCATCTGACTTTATTACCTGGTATATTGTATGTACGTTTATTTGTTTATTTGAAACAGGGAAGGGAAGGGGGAAAACAAGATGACTAGGAGGAGGTGGGGGAGAGAAAGGGGGACAAAATCATGAGGAATATTAGTGTTTGAGAAGTAAACGAACCCACTAACTGAGGAATGTAACTGTAACCCCTCTATACATTACCCCGACAATAGAATACAATTTTAAAAAAAGAAAACATCATAAATGGAAGCATCTATGGATAGATATCTTTCTTCTCTCCTTCCTTCCCATCCTCCTTCTCTCCTCTCCTCTATCCTCCCTTCCTCCTCCTCATTCTTTTCCTTGTCTCTCTCCCCTTCATTATATATATATATCTAGTTAAATACTGGTACATAGAGGTTACCCCTCCATAAGCCAAGCTCTCAGCACACTACATGTTGGTCAATGTACCCCTTCCATCTTTCTCCCCGATCCCCCCCATCCCCTTTGCTCAAGTCAAGTGGTTCAGTACTTATATAAAGCATAGCGCATGGCATGTCTGCATCGCTCTACCCGTCCTCCTCCACTCACTCGTTTATTCTGAATGTTCTCCTTCTTTGTTGTTCGTTGTTAGTCAGGTGCCCTGAAGACCCGCCAGCAGGGCCCTGCTGGAGTCACTGATGTGGACAAATATTCAGGGCTCCAAGGACAGGCGCTGCAGACGGAGCACACAGGCACTGGTGGATGAGGAGGGCTGAGAACAACGTCTGACTCCATTGTTCATCGACTGATGACATGGCTCCCATTTGTTGGCACAAAATGATGGAGAGGAGCAGGCCCCCGTATGGGAAATCGGGCATCCTGGGTCTGTCCTTGGCACCACCCTCCGCAAGTCCTTTCCTATTCCATGTTTTCCCAGCCCTGCACCCTCCTACCACCGACACCCTGCAGGCCTCATGACCTGTGTCGGAGGCCATGCTTGGGCCTTGGGAAACTTCTAACTTCTAAAGCAAACACAGCGTGGGTGTCTAGACACATCTACACTGGACAAGAGGGCCAGCCAGGGCTGATAGAAGATCCTCCAGGAACTCCACGAGGGAAAAATCCACGCGTGTCATGCTAGCTACTCAGGAGGCTGAGATCTGAGGATCCGGATCCACAGACAGCTCAAGCAGAAAAGCCCATGAGACCCCTATCTGCAATAAGCCTCCAAAAAGCTGGAAGTGGAGCTGTGGCTCCAGTAGTGCACACACACACATACACACACACACACACACACACACACACACGCCAAGCTGGGCATCCTGGGGCCATGGGGAACTGGGCAGATGTGGGCAGGACCCAGGTCACAGAAGACTCAAGAAGACCTGCAAAGGACCTGGCTTCTATCGGAAGTGAAGAAGACAGAGCCCTTTTGTCTCTCCTTTCCAATTGTTTCCACACAAGATGAAGCATCAAGCTTCAACAAATCAAAGGACCAGCCAGGGGAGAGTCACAAAGCCACGAATGCACTTCTTTAGTGAGTGGGACAAATGGGACAAAATGTGTGTGTGTCTTTATGTCCATGTCTATCTTAGTGTACATAGCTATGGGTGTGTCTCCGGGTCTCTGCCTGCATGGGTGTGTGAGCCTGGGGGGTAGGGGGTCCTGCAACCTGTGTGTGCTTGTATGTGTCTTTATGTCGTTGTGTCTGTGTGTATGCGCATGTGTGCGGGAGGCCATGCATCTGTGTGCATGCATCTGCATGTGTGTGCTACTGTGTATGAATCTGTGCTTGTGTTTTTATGTCTGTGTAGGTATCCGTGCCTATGCATGTTTGCGTATCTGTTTTGTGATTGCGCACATGTGCATGCGTGTGTGTCCATCTGTACTTGTGACTGCATGTATGCATGTCTATGCACCTGTGAGTGTGATTCACATGTGTGTATGGATGTGTACATGTGAGAGTCCACGTGGAGGCACATGTGTATACACTGTGCGATGTGGTCTGGAAGAGTTGACACAGAGGGAAAGAGGCCAGCATCTGCAGGTTTCTGAGGCAGCAGGGCTGGTTTAGCCAGGACTGGGGGCCCGGCTCCTCTGGGGCCCCTCACCCACAGATCAGTGGCTGATGGTCGAGCCAGTGCCAAGGCTACACTGGCACCACATAAAATCTACTGCGGCTGGCTCCGGACTCGTCCTGCCTATTCCTGCGAGGCAGGCTCTCCACTGCCCAGTACTATCTATACACCTCTCACCCCCTGTTACGGCAGCCGGGAGAAGCTAAGCCGAGAAGGGGTCTCCACCCAAAAATGGCCTAGTGGCCTTGGGCCTAATTTGAGAAGCAGCCGAGTGCAAGTTAACCGGCTGCGCGGGAGGAAGCAAAAGGAGGGGCCGGGGAGTCAGAGCAGCCTGTGGCCAGCAGCCTGGCGGTGGCTTCTATTTCTGGGCAGCCGTTCAGGAAGAAGGGACGCATGCATGGCTGCTGTGGCTCAAGTTCCTGAGCTGACGAGGAAACTGGCCTACGTCAACGACGGGCACACACACAACCCTAGGTGAACACCATCTTCCATGCTGAATGTTATTCATGAGAAATGGCTTCTTCCCAGTCCTACAAAAGCTAAGGAAAGAAAGAAAAGGAGGGGAGGGAAAGAAAGCAAGAAAATAAGACATTACATATCTTCTCACTAATGATGCGAGGCAGAAGAAGAGCAAATCAATTTTTATGACACATTGATATCAATATTTTATCCTATTAGTACTAGCTTGAGCTAGAATAGGTACATTTCTCCTCAAATAGCAGCACTGGGAATTGTAGTCAGGGCCACCGACCGCCTTTAGCCATTGTGCTTCCCCCATAGCTAGGATTACAGCTGTGAGTCACCAGGCCACCATCTCACTGAGATGCCACCTCAAGAACTTTTCTACCCAGGCTGGCCTCAACTGCAATCCACCTAGCGCCACCTCCCACGTAGCAGCTAGGATTACAGGCGTGATCACCACGCCCACCCTTTTCCTTTTCTAAATCAATCTGTGTCATGTTTCACTTCGAAGAGAAGGAAGGGAAGGAGGGATTGACTCGTGAATGGGTGGATGAAGAGAAGGAGAGATGGAGGGAAGGAGGGCTATGTGGAGAAATCTGCCCTTACCCCATAGGGACTGGCACACCCATTCCTCATGCAGGCAGTGGTTTGGGGATGTCTTAATATCTGCTAGCGGCTAACAGCCATGCAAAGCTGGTGACCTGGGCTCCATCATAGGGGTCAAGTCTGAAGCTAAAGAAGTGAGACAACCTCCCAAAGCCCCTCAAAATCCACCATGTAACGCCCCCCCCCCCCAGAGGCAGTATAGTCCTGCTTGCTCTTTGCTGGCAGTCTACACTCTGTGTGGATGGTGAGATAAAGAAACCACAGTGATGTCTCAGGAAGCCCCAGAGCTGTGGGCTCACAACCCTCTGGGACTCAGACCCTATCACTAAATGCCCGATGCCACGTAATTTATAGAGAAAAGAGGTTTACGGGGGCTCCCCATCCTGGAGTCTGGCAAGGCTGTCACCACAAAACAAGGCTGACCCCAGGCACCCAGAGACCACCACTCCCTGAGCCAGGAGGGCTGGGCCCCGGGAAAGCGCTCCACCATTCCCTCTTCCCAGATGAAGAGGGAATGAGCCTCTTATAGCTCACATAGTGTTTTCAGATCTCATCCACAGCAAGGCAGGGGTCAGCCTGTGTCCCCTCGCTGGGGAGAAGACCACTCTCTGGGGAGAATGCAGAGCGTTTTCATCCCCTGCACATCTCTGTCAGCCCTGGTGTTATCTCCATATTTTGGCTGCGTGACTGATGTCACCATAAATGCTTTTATACAGACATATGTTTCCAATTCTCCTGGGGAGGTGTCTAGCAGTCAACCCGGCTTGCTTATCATTCAGAGTTTTTATTCCTCCTTGTTTTAGAAGCCCTTTTAGATTTATTTAGACATCAATTCTTATCACATAGCATATCATTCTGCACCTACTTTGGAAAAAAATAATAAAAGAAGAAGATAGAAGTAAAAAAATAATAGCTGGGCGGAGGTATTCTAAAACTTGTCTGCAGTGTGAGAGTGGACGCAATCTTAGAGTCATTCTTTCTGGCCTTGGCGTAGTTATGTTTAAAATCACAGTCATGGCCATTGCATTTCTTCAGGACAGTGTCTTCAGTGCCTTCGGAGCCTCGGGGATGGGATGTAAATGTAAAGCCAATCATCCCTTCATCTGCCAAGACTACCTTCCTGCAGCGATTTTAGACCACTGTCAAGTGTGAGATGCTACCGAATTTCAGAGAGGTTCATAAGCAGGGCAGGGGAAGACAGGCCTCTTTAAATCTGTGAATGGGTTGCTTCCCGCTCATTTCTCATGAACCAACTTTGTCCATCTTGATGGCCATTCAGGCATTTAGTTCACAAAAACATATGCACGAGTGGGGACACAAGCCTGTAATCTCAGCTACTTAAGAGGCAGAGATAGGAGAATCACAATCTGAGACTGGCTTGGATATTTTTAATATCCAAGCATGAGATTCTATCTGAAAAGATAAACTATAGCAAAAAAAAAAAAGGACTGAAGATGCGGCTTACGTGCATTTGCCCAGCAAACACAAAGCCCTGAGTTCAACCCTCATACAAGAAAAGGTAGTCTCATAATGTGTTGTTTGTTCTTTTTATTTTGAGGCAGGGTCCCTCTATGCAGTCCAGGCTGTCCTCAAACTCATGACCCCTGCTTCCACTTCCTGAAGGCTGGTACTTTCAACATGCACCACCTCACTCAGTTAAACATGGCCTTAATTGAAAAATGCACAAAAGAATTATTAGAGCTGCTAAGTCTCATTGCGAATGGTTCTTGAAGCCCCGAGATGGGGCTTTCCCCACCCATCCCGACCATGCTGCAAGGTCAGAGAGGAAATGGAGGCATGAGAAGAGAGTGAGCGGATGGGTGGAAGAACTTAGCAGGGAGGGAAGATTAGCCGCCATTCCTAGGAGGTTAACCTGGCCCGTCCCTTCCACTCTCACAGTCTCCTCAGCCTGCCTCAGATGGGGAGATGGAGCCAGGCAGGAAGTGTGTCTATAGCAGGGGAGTACCTGGCCCAGGTATGAACAGGCCAGTGGGGGTCAAATGGGAGTGGAGGTCAAACCATTGAGATGCAGAGCCCAGGTCTGCCTGGCTGGGTGGCCAAGGACCAGTCCCAGGGCACCTGTAAACCTCATTGCCACAGTAACAAAACAGGGTGCCTGCCTTGCAGGGCTAACACATGGCACAACCCCAAAATGCCCATTGAGGAGTCCAGCGAACTCCTTCCTCCCAGTTGAATCTGCAAAGCTCAAACCCCACCACCCTCTCCCCTTGCCATGCCAGCTGGCATGCAGGCAGACAGAATGGGCTCTGCTCATCCCGCTGAATAAATCACTGCAGGCAGGCATCGGGCAACCCCCCCCCCCGCACCCACAAGGATCTGAATTATATATAACAAGACGGCAAAAGCAATTTATCCCAGGCACGCGCAAGTCATCAAAAGGGGTTTTTTTTTCCAGGCACCCAAGACAATTTTCAGATATTGCAGTTTTTATCAAAGCAATAAGCTGCCACTAAAGATGCTCCCAGCCCCTCCCCACCCTGTCCAGCCAGGGCCCGGGTTTTCCTTCATCAGGTTTATTTATTATTGGAGGAGAGCAATCAATCAGTCTCCCTCCTGGCTCTGCCACCTCCTCCCCGTGTACCCCCTTACTGTTGCTGCTCTTCCAGGAAGTAGGGTGAGCTGCCAGGAGCCACTAGAAGTGCCTAGAGGGGCATGAACAGAGAGAAGAGAGGAAATGAACCTCTCCTGATGGTTACAGATGGGGAAACGGAGGCACACTGTTATGTGACGAACTGTCCAAGGTCACAGGTGGGGAGGAAGGAGCAGGAATGACAGTCTGGTTGAGTGAGGCAGGCATTTAATGAACAACTACCTATGGGAAGCCAGCATTAGGGAGACGGCCTCTACCTGTGACTGACTGCCTCTTCTCCATTGCTGTTTACTGTTTGCCTGTGTTTGTTTGTTTGATCCCCTGTCTGCAATTCTTGACCAGATGAGACTACAGACATGTGCTACCATGCCTGGCCTTCATTACATTTCTGACAGCCAGCATCCAAAAGGAGGGGAGGGGAGGAGAGAGGAGGGAAAAGAAAGGAAGAGAAGAAATAGAGACAGAGCAAAGTCTTTTTCTAAACTTACCTTTGACCGCCAGAAGGAGAACTATGCCACAGCAATATGACACCGACTTTCTGTCCTGAAGAGGTTGTCCATACAGTTCTTGGAGCTTCCATGGTGGAGAGAGCAGTTTTCTTTAAGTATGCTAAAGCATGCAACTGCTTGGTGAACCCGTCTTGCAGGCCTGGAGCCACGTTGAAGGTGACTCTGTATGGCTCTCTGCTTCTTTGATCTATAATATATTGACTCTCTTCACTCCCTGTTTTCTGCATGCTCAAGGAAATGCCACACCCCTAGATCTGGGGCAGGCCTTCATCAAGCTGGTGACCCTGCCCCCATCCATATGAGCGGGTCAGAGGGGACAAAAGGGCTGCCAAAAGCATCTTGGAGTGGCTAACGAGGTGGCTCAGGAGAGGCAATGTGCCTCTTCTATCCCTCATAATTACAGCCAGGAGCGGATGGGCCAGGGAACATAGTACCCTAGATGTAAGCACAGCTTAGAGATGAAGTGTATTTGGGGGTACTGCCACCAGAAGAGCAAGTACCATAGAGGGGGAGCACTGAGCGAGGCCTGGGGGCCTGAGTCAATGTCTTGGTCCAGCTAGGTTGCTCTGTTTTGCCCCTGAGCCTGACCTGGACCCATCACAACCTCCAGGACCCCCAAGCCAGCCCCAAGCCATCATGGTGGTATCAAGCTAAGTCTGACGGCCTCTGGGAGATTTGTTTCTCATTGTTCCTTTTCCATTCCTCTTTATTCACGCATGCTGATCATATACTAAGAGTTTCCCTTGTGAGATTTCAGCATGTGCACGTAACTCCATCTGCTCAGAACTCACCCCTCCAGTTACTTTTGCACCCCCTTATTTCCTGTCCTGCCTTGGGACGCATTTTAACAAGCTTCATTTTTCTGTTTTTATACATGTGTGTATAATATACTTCCATTATGTTCCTCTTCTCCACCTCTCTTTTCTGCACCCCAGCAGACCCCCACCCCACAAACTTATTTTACACTCCTGTCTTCCTTTTTCTTTTTTCTTTTTTTAAGGCCCAGATTCTGCATGTAAGAAAGAACATGAAGTATTGTCTTGCTCGGTCTAGGTAATACCACTTGACGTGATCACCTCCAGACTCATCCCTTTTCATGTACACAACATCAAATCCCATTCTTCTTTATGGCTGAGTAATACTCCATTGTGCATAGATAATTTTTATCAGTCAATTCAGCCATGGGCATGCAGGCTAATTCCACTGTGGGGCTGTTGTGTATTGTGCATGATAAACATAGGTGTGCCGGTGTCCTGATTAGAATCTCAGAACCCCCTGGGAGTGAATCTGAACGACCCGCTCATCTCCTATCTGTCAAATCTCATCCTTGGCTATCTCTGCAGTACCTTCACAGCCCCCCAGGATCTGAGACTCTGTGGCCAGGGAGAAGTGACACATGGTACAAAACATGAGTGTATCTGGGTTCAGTGTGAGTGAGGAGATAACACAGAAGTGAAGAGAGAAACTGGGAAATGGAGCCAAGAGAAGGAGAAGGAGGAGGAGGAGGAGAAGAAGAAGGAGGAGGAGGAGAAGAAGGAGGAGGAGGAGGAGGAGGAGGAGGAGGAGGAGGAGGAGGAGGAGGAGGAAGAAAGGGAGGAGTGGAGCAGGAGGAGAAGGCCCATTGTGTAGTCCTAAGATGAAGAAAGGACTCATTTTCACCCCTGGGAGGAAACTCAGTCTCCATAGGAGACATTTGAGTGTCTCCTCATACCAAGGCCACACATTCATGGCACTTTGTGGAAGGGAAAGGAGATTGGATTCGGAGTGGCTATCCTTGGTGGGGTGGTGGAGGGAAGAGAGGAATGAAACTATCGCTTATCAGAAATAACAAAATTTAGGTTACCACTTCAACCAAGCGTGAATTCTGATAAAGAACAGAAAACGACTTAAGTAGCAAATTTTTTCGAGTGTAATTTTTCTGACAAAATCCCTCACTGCAGATTTGGCTTTCAAAGCACGATAGCAAAAGGGTCATTTAAAAAAAAAATATTCTGAGGTTTTGTCAGTTTTTCCTGAGGCCCTCTTGAATCATTTTGATATTGAAATCTTTCCCTTTTGAAGTGCTCTTGCTGTGTCATTTTCTTTATTGCTTCTCCCCCTCCCCCCCGCCCCTCCCCGCAACTGTTCACTCTTCTTGGGATAATTTTTTTTTTTTAAGAAACTGAGAGAACCACTTCTGGGTTTATGCCCAATTGAAGTCAGCTCACCAGAGACAGCTGCACACCCATGTTAGCGGCGGCATTATTTACAGTAAACAAACACAGCAATCTATTGAGATGCTCATCAATTTATGACCACAGAAAACACAATGCAGATACACAATGGAATATTATTCTGCCAGCAAGAAGAAGAACAAAATCCAAAATGAAACGTGGTACCTTTACACAGTGGAATTTTACACAGCCCTTAGAAAGAATAAGACTATGTCATTTGCAGGGAAATGGATAGACCTAGAACAAATCATGTTAATGAGGTAAGCCAAGCTCAGAGAGACACACCTCGTGTGTTTCCTCTCACAAGAAGAAGCTAGATGGAAAGTACACCGGGAGGTGATGAATTATAAAGGTCAATCTCCTCAACAGCAAGCGATCGGGATGACAGTCACCCAGGCCAGGTGGGGCTTGAGAAATGGAACTCCCCAAGGCAGCGGAGGTAGCAGAAAAGGATTCAGGCCGGTGCCGGTGACGAGAGTCATTGAGATTTCTAATAGCTGCTGGCAGGTGGCTCATGCCTGTCAGTGGCTCATGTTACTCAGGAGGCTGAGATCTGAAGGTCATGGTTCAAAGCCAGCTAGAGCAGAAAAGTCCATGAGTCTTATCTCCAATCAACCACCAAAAAGCTGAAATAGGGCTGTGGCTCAAGTGATAAGAGTGCTAGCCTTGAGGGGGGGAAAAAAAGAAGAGCTCAAGGACAGCAAGTACCAAAGCCCTGAGTTCAAGCCCCAGGACCAACACACACACACACACACACACACACACACGGAGAGAAATTTTATTGTATAATTATTGAAAAACTAACTTTTAACAGCTACTGCTCTTCAGTACCACCTCATAGTCATATGGTGCAGATAAAAAATATTGATTAAGGGCTTGGAGTTTAGCCTAGTGGTAGAGCGCTTGCCTATCATGCACGAGGACCCGGGTTCAATTCCTTGGTACCACATACATAGAAAAAAAGCCAGAAGTGGTGCTGAGGCTCAAGTGGTAGAGCTCTAGCCTTGAGAAAGTCCAAAGACAGTGCTCAGGCCCTGAGTTCATGGCCCAGGACTGGCAAAAAAAAAATATTGATTAACCAAGACCCTTTGAAGTTTCCCTTCCTTCCTTCCATCCTTCCTTCCTTCCTTCCTTCTTTCTTCCTTTGAACTAGCTCATCTGGTTTGCCCTTCCTGGCAACAAATGAGGATGTCCTAAGACAATCCCGACTTCTGAAGAGGACCACCAGATGATTGCAACAAAAATGTCATACCCAATTGGAAAAAAGAAAAAAATGGGATGGCGAAAAAAATGGTGTACGAATCTGGACTTTTCTGTATCCATTCCCCGAACAAAGCATTCAACTATCAGCCTGCCTGCTCCAGCAGGATTCCACCCTCCCAGACAGGTTTTCTACTCTGCTACAGGTGTTTGTTCCTGATCCAGCAGCTCACCTGGGACCTAATGATGGGGATACACCAGCTGATCCCTGGGGAGAAAGGACAGGAGGGACGACGGGGAAGATCAGGAGGGATGATCCTGCAGCTCAGGAGACAGGGCTGGGGTGACCACAGGTCTCTGGACATCTCTTTTTTATTTTTATTATTATTTTTTTTGGTGGTGGTGGTCACAGGACTTGAACTCTGGGCCTGGGCGCTGTCCCTGAGCTTTTCAGCTCAAGGCTACCATCCTACCCCTTGAGCCACAGCACCACTTCCAGTTTTCTGGTGGTTAATTGGAGATAAGAATCTCTCAGACTTTAGTGCCTGGGCTGGATTTAAACTGAGATGCTCAGATCTTAGCCTCCTGAGTAGCTAGGATTACAAGTGTGAGCCACTGTGACCAGCTCTCTTTCTATTCTTATTGCCAGTCCTGGGGGCTTGAACTCAGGGCCTGAGCACTGTCCTTGGGCTTTCTCAAGGCTAGCGCTCTGCCCCTTGAGCCAAAGCACCATTTCCAGCTTTTTCTGTGTATGTAGTACCAAGGAATTGAACCCAGGTCTTTGCGCATGCTAGGTGAGCACTCTACCACTAGGACACGCTCCCCGCCCCTGCTGGGCATCTCTTGTTCCCCATTTTGAAGCTCAGCAAGGAAGGACTTTGTGTTCCGCCATGCAGAGCAACTTGACTCAGGCAACAGACCATGGCTCAAATCAGAAACGGCTGTGAAAGTGAACCTGGAAGTTCTGTAGGCTGCACACTCCCTAATTAACACCTATCCTTCCCACTTGGCTATCAGAAGGAACCTGACCCGTGGATGGAAGGACTGTGCCCTTGTTGATGACAGAGACCTCTTGGGACCAGAGGGGGAGGTGACACCCACCTCTACCCCATCCACCTCTCCCTCCCTTAACTTGCATGTCCCTGAACACAAAAACTGCCCGGGTTCTTGCCCAACTACAAAAGTCTCCCCATCCAAGTGAGAAGCTGATAAAGGAGAATGTCTATTCTATTCATGTCTAGGAAAGAAAATTCTATTGTATTCCCTCCCACCCCAAGATTCTTAACCAGCCCGGCACCGGGAGCTCACGCCTGTCATCCTAGCTACTCAGGAGACTGAGATCTGAGGACCAAAGCCAGCCCAGGCAGGAAATAATGTCAGACTCAAAGACCCTCAACTAAGTTTCACAAATAGGAAAGTGTATCCACTGTTAAGAATGCATATAATGGGGCCCAGAGTTTGGCCTCGTGGTAGAGTGCTTGCCCAGCATGCACAAAGACCCAGGTTCAATTCCTTGGCACCACATACATAGAAAAAGCCACAAGTGGTGCGCTGGCTCAAGTGGTAGAGCTCTAGCTTTGAGAAATGCCCAAGGACAGTGCTCAGGACCTGAGTTCAAGCCCCAGGACTGGCAAAAAAAAAAACCCACATACATTACAAGCAAGTATATTATCTTTTGTCATTGTGTGCATACACATAGGCATGCATACAAAGAAAGCTGAATAAAACCACTCTTCTGTTTCTAAGAGAGTGAATTTGTGCCCTACATTAAAGGCACTTGTAGAATTTATCCCTGCGAAGCCTCCTGTTCTACCTGTGTGTGCTAACTTTTAAAAGAAAGCGAGGATCTGCCCGCAGCGGCTTCTGGAGGGGAGAGCCAGGGGGGAGGGAAGATAAGGAGTGACAAGAAGGGAATATTTTGACTACCTATTTCAGCATGCGTGTTTATTGTGAATGCTGAATCCATGGAATCTATCTACAATTTAACTAGATTATTTAAAAATAAAACAGAGGATAAGTAAAAGAGAGGAACTAAAAGAACATTGCATCTATTGCTCATATAAAAAATAAACAAGCTAAGCAAAACTATGAGATAATACCAATAGTGTCATTAGAGTGGATTTGCCAAAGGGTGAAGAGAGGACTTGATGGGATCTGAAAGAAAAAAAAAATAGAGCAATTCTTTGTACTGTTTTCTCCACTCTTTTCCATGAACCTACATTCATGTTGAGGAATTTGTGTATATCTCAGGCTTAAGCTGCATAAAAGAGCTGGGGCTATGGCTCCATGGTAGAGCCCGCTCCTAGCATGCATGAAGCCCTGTGTTCATTCCCCAACACTGTATAAAAATGCAGATCATGATAGAAAAATTATAACATAAAACAAGGTTCAACAAATTACAGTTTATGGGCAACACAACCTGCTCATTCTTTTAGTGGTTGCTTTTGTCCTGACAAATACTGACAAAGTCCAGGACATTTTCTACCTGGCCTTTTACTGAAGAAGTACCCCCCCTCCAACACCTAGGGAGAAGACAGAGAGAGAGAGGGGGAGAGAGAGAGAGAGAGAGAGAGAGAGAGAGAGAGAGAGAGAGAGAGAGAGAGAGAGAGAGAGAGAGAGAGAGAACAAGCGCTACATATGTAGATCATAGTTAGAAATGTAGGTTTGTAGATAGATAGTAGATAGACAGACAGATGCATAAATGAAATGATTTCAGGATTAAATTAAAGGCAACACCCCAGAGCACACTGAGAGAGCACATGCACCCACTAGTCTAAGCAAGTTGTAGAAGCACAAGCTCTCCATGCATCCCATTTGTTCTGAGCCTGGAAAGCTAAAGGTTTGGGATTCATCAAACCTATGCACAAATCCTGATTTGTCGCACATGATCTTCTCTGCCTTGCCATCCTGTGACAACTGTGCTCTCCCCTGTAGGAGGCTCCAGATGAGAATGCTGGCAGTGAGACTGTGGGTAGGGCAGACGGCACAGAATTGATCACGTCAAGTGGAGACCAGCAGACAATCCATCCCACGGCCCTCACCCCCATCTCAGCACATCCAAATGTCACCGGTCCACCTGCTTCATGAGGAGTCATCGCGAAGCCAACACTGCCAGTGACTTTCACACCAGTTTAGACATTTTCAGATCATCTCAGTTCAATTACTGCTAAACCAATTATAGACCCCCCCGAGCATGCGGATTGGAAAATCACCAGCCTAGCCTCCTCATTGTATTCTCCACTTCTTCACCCTGTCAGCTCGGTCATCGGGACAGCTTGATCTCCCCAGGGAGATCCATTCACAAGGCCAATTTTCTTGGCGTTATCATGTCAGCTGGAGCAAATGTGACCTCGTGCTGCGAGGAATCCAGCTGTCAGATCAAGAACATTTGCAAGCAGGAAATATTCGGAGCCAGCAGCAGAATGGAGCCTGCAGCTGAGGTGGACACAGCCCCAGCCGAAGCTGAGAGACTCAGAACCCAGGAGTTTTACCAAGGGGTGGTTTTAGGGGTGTTGTTAGCATGCCTGAGAAAAGCTTGATCAGAGAAAGTTCCCAGGAAGTTCTCTGCAGGAGAACTCATTAGGGGGAAAAAGCAAATGACACTTATGAAGTTCCTTCATTGTTCCAAGCTCCATGTTTCACACAGAGAATGCAAAAGTAAGCAAACCTCCGAAACCTCTCCATGTGCAGCTTCCTAAGGCAACTCCTCCACAGCTCTGGGTCTCAGTCTCCATGTCTGCAAAATGGAAATCATCACCACCACTGCTCAGGGATGCCTGGCAATCTGATCATAACTGCATCCAACACAACTGCCAACCCACAAATAGCTATTCCTTGTTTGTTTCTTAAAAAAGTTGAAATGAATATGTTACACAGATGAGCTCCTTGCCTCTACTGGGCCCTTTGAGGGAAATAAGTCATTTAGATGCCAGTCTGGATCGAGCCACGTCATTATTTCACCCAACACTGAAGGCTCGCCTTGAAGAGAGTAATATGAGAGGGTCAAACAGCAAAATTCCAATGAATATAATTCTTAATTATTTCTCCTCCCTTACTTTCCATCTCTCATCATTACATGGCTCAAACAGTCTTGCTTTTTTTTTTTTTGCCAGTCCTAGGGCTTGAACTCAAGGCCTGGGCACTGTCCTTGGGCTTTCTCAAGGTTAGAGCCTTACCTCTTGAGCCATTGCAACACTTCTGGCTTTTTCTATGTATGTGGTACCAAGGAATCGAACCTGGGTCTTCGTGCATGCTAGACAAGTACTCTACCACTCTACCACTAGGCCAAACTCCTGGCCAATAGTCTTCCTTTTTATATAATTGAAAAATGAATGCTATATATATTGCTGGTATACGTACATGGTGTCTTGGAATCTTTATGCATTCTGGAATGCTAAACAGAGCTAGTCACAACATTACATGGGTATCTTTTCATGTGTGTGTGAGGAAAACCCTGAAAATCTCTCAGCCATCTGCAAATGTCTAACCCACGGCTATTAACCACAGTCACCATGCTGTATGATGGATTTCTTTTACTCTGGGAATGGGAATTATCAGAGCGCATAAATTTGAAAGCAAGATGGATTAATAGATAGGCAGAGAAAACTTTCACTAAAAGGGTTAATCTACCAGGAAGATAAAAACATTTTATATTTGCATGCACATAATAGTAACCTTTCAAAAACACATAAATCAAGATGTTGACTAGAAAGAAAAGTACATAAGTCCATAACATAACAGTTGGATAAAAAATAAATAAATGTATAAATAAGTAAATCAATCAAAAACAATAGGCTGGAATTCTGGCAAGGTCCTGTACTGAAAAGAATGTGGTTTGTTGTTGTTTGTTTGTTTGTTTAAAGAGCCAAGTATAAGTCCTACAACCTAAAAATACAACTGAAATAAAGAATTTGGTAGGATATCTAACAGAGACTGTATTATTTTTCTGCTTCAAAAAATGATCAGTAAGACAGGAGAAAAACATCCACTTTTCAATTGCACATGGAACATTAACCTAATTAATCAAACCTGAGTCATAGAGTAAATTTACACAGAACACATATTCTCATAACAAGGCAATTATGTTGGAAATAAATAGCGATAACTAAACACTGGCTGAAATTTTTCAGCTTGGAAATTGATAAGAAATCACCAAGGAAATTAGGAACTATTTTGAACAGAATGATAATAACATCAGGATATGTAAAATAACTGCTACGTAGCTAAATCTCTGGGGAGACAAAAAGTTACACTTTCAACGGATAAATTAGAAAGAAGAGAGGATAAAAATCAATTGTATAAGCAGCTACCTCAAGCAGTTGGAAAAGAACAAATCAAAGAAAGTAGGAAGAAGGCAATAATAGATAAAAGCAGAAATCAATTGTTTAAGAAAGAAACTTACAATACAGAAAATCAACAAAGCCCAAAATTGGTTCTTTGAAAATTGATAAACAAAGACTAGACAAGATCCAAACAAAAAGCCTACTTTACAAAAAGTTATCACAAGAAGAACTAAAACATCAGACCACTTCTGCATCTATTTTTAAAATCGAATGTGTAATTAATGTTCCCACAAAGAAGCCTCTGGCCCCAGATAACTTCACTGGTGAACTCTTCCAACTCCTTAAAAAAGAAATAATCCTGACCCCCCACACACACACACGATATCAAAGTTTGGCAAGGATACAAGAAAAGAAAATTATAAAGCAGTCTCTTTCATGGATGCAAATGTTTTAAAAAATGGTTAGGCAAGAATATCGATTTAAAAGC
Source organism: Megascapheus bottae (assembly GCF_031878675.1). Taxonomy (NCBI): domain Eukaryota; kingdom Metazoa; phylum Chordata; class Mammalia; order Rodentia; family Geomyidae; genus Megascapheus; species Megascapheus bottae. Next base: position 7,351,774 of record NC_143536.1, on the reverse strand, counting down.
AGCAAGTACATAAAAAGTATTCAGTGTCATAATCAAGTTTGGCTTGTTCCAAGAGTACAAAGTTAGTTTTGTATTGAAAAGAAATCAGGACAATTCCTTCCCATGCGTAGAATAAAGACCAAAAGGATATAGGATTGTTTCAATAGATGAGGGAAGGGATTTGGAAATACATTTGTGTGTGTGTGTGTGTGTATAATATATGTATATATATACACGTGTGTACACGTGTATATATATACATATATTATACACACACACACACACACACACACACACACACACACACACACACACAGCAAATGATGCATCCCAATGGTGAAATATGGAGAGTTTGCTCCATGGGCTTGTGTGGGCGGACCAGACCAACATTTCTAGCCAGAGACATCCCCTGCACATAACCTCGTCAGCTATAGCCAGCCACTTCGTATTTCTTAAGACCTAGTGAGCTGTGTACCAGACAGGCACTCTTCTACTTGAGCCACATGCCCTTTGCTTTCAGCCTTACTTGATTATTCACGTGGGTAGGTTTGCCCGCGCTATCTCTACCCCCTGAGTAGCTGGGATTACAGGTATTTGCACCTACCACACCCGGTCCCAGGCTAACAAATTTTTATATTAAATTTTTCCTGTTCAAGGGCTGGGAATGTGGCTTAGTGGTAGAGTGCTTGCCGAGCATGCATGAAGCTCTGGGTTTGATTCCTCAGTACCACATATACAGACAAAGCCAGAAGTGGTGCTGTGAATCAAGAGATAGGGTGATAGCCTTAAGCAGAAGAAGCTCAGAGACAGTGCCCAGGCTCTGAGTTCAAGCTCCAGTCTGGCCAGTCTGGCCAAAAACAAAAATCCTTGTTCAAATTATGGACTCAGTTTTTGTCTCTTCAGGGAGCCTAACTCGTGAGTTACCACGTTTACCACCCATGCTGAGATCTGATTCATCACTGAAGGAATGTACGGATCCATCCTACAAGGGAGTGAACCTTGGAAACAGAGCCCGACTCCAAAGTACACATCTTGTAGGAGTCCTCTGACATAGAACATGCAGAATACACAACTGACACAGACAGAAACTCGATTCACAATTGGTGGTCCATGTGGGGAGGGGAGAATTGAGATGGACTACTAATGGGTAGGGGGATTCTATTAGGGAGTAAAGAGAATGTTTCCGAACTAGATCACAATGATCACTGCACAGGTCTGTGAACATACTAAAACCACGTAGGTGAACACTTGGTGTGTGTGTGTGTGTGTGTGTGTGTGTGTGTGTGTGTGTGTGTACGCACATGTGCCAGTCCTGGAGCTTGAACTCAGGGGCCTGAGCGCTGTCGTTGAGCTTTTTCTACTCAAGACTATCACCCTGCCACTTGAACTACAGCTCTACTTGCAGCTTTTTGCTGGTTAGTTAATTGGTGATAGAAGTCCACAAACGTTCCCGCCCAGGCTGGTTTCAAACAGCAACCCTCAGATCTCAGCTAGGATTAGGGACAGGAGCCACTCCCTCCACCTCCCGCCAGATAAATGCAAACTTTAAAGGGAAAATTTTTATAGCATGTGAATTCTACCTCAACACAACTGTTATTTAAAATATGCAATAGCACTTAAATATGAACACCCTGTTCGGTCAGCTTTATCTGTCTACTCACGTATTTGCAAGCTTTTTTGCCTCTCCAAGGATTTTTGTGTTTAATCCTCCATAACAAAATTCGTTTGCAAATAATCAAGGATTTGAAGAAAAAGAAATTATTTGAACTTTAAAGTGTTTAAGTATCATTGGGTGCAAAACAGTGCACCCAGTATATTTCAATATATTTTTAGCAATATTTTCAGATGAAAAAAAGGTATGATAAAAGGCCCTTTAATGGCTATTCATCTGAATAAACAGATTCTAAATCATAAAGGGGCATTTAATTGACCTGTAGTAACTGGCTTGTTAAACATAAATTAAGCCATTATCTGAGACACTTTCAGAGGGGGAGGAGAGAGAGAGAGAGAAACACGAAGAAAGGGGGCAGAGGGAGAGAGGAAGAGGAAAGAGAGGGAAAGTTGTTAAAAATATACAAGACAAAATAGCAAAGCACCCCCAAAAAAGCAACATTTGCATTACCCACTAGTCTGATTCAAGAAAAGCTTTACTGAGCACCTGCTATGTGCATGGTATGGCAGTACATAAAGGCACAGGTGGGAAGAAAGAGGCCAAGATGTCTGCCCTCCTCAGACTTGCAGTCTAGCAATTGGCATGGTCCAACAGAAATTGAATATAACTGCTATAATTTCCTATTGTCCACACTAGGGAAGTAAGAAATGAAACAATAGAAACCACTCTAAGCATGTTTCCTTTCACTTAATGTGTCTTTACTATAGGATACAATATGAAGAATCCTAAACTACAGGTAACCATATTATATATATATATATATATATATATATATATATATATATATATATATACATATATATCCCAAGTGACCTGTATTTATCTGACCTGTGTTTACTCCTGCTAAGCTTTTTGAATGCAGATGCGACTTACATAGACAGCATATCTTGGTACAGACAGGACCACACATCCTAAATAAAGATGTCTTTGCATTGGAAGATCTGCAAAGGAATGGGCCTTAAACAATTGGGGAAACTAGTTAGTGTCTTTGTAAAATTGCAGTCTTGGCAGTTCAGGCTGAGATTGCAGGCTTCGGGGCAGGCAGCTGAGATGTGAGGAGAAGCCAGAGCGATGGACAAAGCACAGAGGCCACAGGTCCCCATTGGTGGGTAAAGCTGACTGCCTGAATTAAGTCTCCACCACAGGACTGAGGCTTCATCTCCTGAGTATGGAGTGAGCCAAGTGCCCTCCTCAGCCCTGCATGTAGGGGTGAATTCTGACAGGCCGAAATAATCATAGAAGGCTCAGCTTCCCCGACCCGGGGGGCTTTGCTTAAGTGCTCTTTGGACAGTGCAATGCTGGCCAGTGGGATTGGAGAGGAGATGGCAGGAGGAGTCCCTGGGAAATACTTCCATCCCTTGAGAACCAAGCTTCAAATTCATTTATAGAATGACAGGGTAGAAATACAAAGAGGAGTGGGGAACTGGATTTGCAGGCCACATCATAAGCCACTCTCCAACCATGACCCTAACACGTCCTAACTAAGGCAGTCACAGCTTCAACCCTGCTTAGATCCTAAAAACATCTGACTCCCCAACCAACGTAAGTGCTGCTAACATCCTCCTCTTCACCCCCTGCCCCTGCCCCATCCAGGAATCTCTTCTCCCAGAGATTCTTTCAAATCCCTGGCTGCTGGGTCACACTCATTGTTCCACACACCCATACCCATTAACAACTCTCCAAAAATCTATGGTTTCCATTCTTCTCTTTCTTTCTTTCTTTCTTTCTTTCTTTCTTTCTTTCTTTCTTTCTTTCTTTCTTTCTTTCTTTCTTTCTTTCTTTCTTTCTTTTTGTCAGTCATGACACTTGAACTCTGGGCCTGGGCATTGTCCCTGAGCTCTTCAGCTCAACACTACTGCCCTACCCCTTAAGTCACAGCACCACTTCCTGTTTTCTGGTAGTTAATTGGAGATAAGAGTCTCACAGACTTCAGTGCTTTGAACCGTGATCCTCAGATCTCAGCATCCTGAGTTGCTAGGATGTGAGCCACCACACCCAGTGAAACTTCCATTCTTTCTTCCTTGAACTTAATTTTTGTGAGTCTATCTCAAATACCCATTTTCCAGTCTTTCTTCCCTGAACTGAGTTCTTGTGAGTCTCTCTCCCTGGCTGTACAATTTTCAGAATGGGAACTTTGTCCTAGCCAGCTCTAAATTCCCTGCAAATGTGTTACTGGATCAAATCCATATCTTAGTCATCATCCAAAACTCCCCCCCCCAGCCCCTCCCTCCCTCAAAGGAGAGCTGTGAACCACCACGAGTGCCTCTGCAGGGCTTGATTTAATGACAGCCAGAAGGTCTGGTAACCTTCCACGCCTCCTTCTTCCACCTCTGATCATGTTAAGATTCTGAGAACAGGGTGCCAGACAACTGTCCGCAGCTTGTGTTTGTTCCGGGTCCAGAGGCATCCCCTCATGTGCCCATCCATCCTGTGCAGATGCGCTGACCCCTGACCATCCTGTGCCTGGCATTGTTCTAGACACTGGGGGAGTGTTCGCAGGATGAAGAGACAAAAATGTCTATTGGGCATGCTACAGAAATTAAAGAGATGGAGAAGCCAAAGAAGCACATCTAACCACGGAGGAGATTGTAAAGCTCCAAGATGCTAGGTCTCCCCACCCATGTAAGTAAGCCCTGGGCACGAGGGCTGAAGTCCCTGGTTGATCTGAAAGTGAACCAAACTTGAGAACCAGTGAATTAAGCAAAATTTATAAGCCCATTAGTAGGTCGTAACAAATGTCCCTTCCTCCTGACTCTAAGATAGCCCTGGGCAATGAGTATCAGGTGTAGCCGAAGACCTTTACCACTCCTATGATTATATAAACACAAGCAGCAGTGCTTTTGGAGATCAGGTAATAGATCTAACTACATAGACCAAGATTAGTGATGCGAATCACAAGCAAATTAGCATTTGATTATGCAACTGATCCTGTGACCTTTCTGGTCTGTTTCCTAGGCCTGCATGAGGAGGCTTTGGGTTGAAATCTCTGCCAGGAATGATGCCCACAACAGAGAGGAAGTGTCTATCTCAAGCAGGTGTCCCCAAAATAAGGCAGCTCACCAGAACAGGAAAATAGAGCCAGCCAGAGGAGGAGACACAGGGCTTGTCTTTATGTTAATCAGGAAGCAGATAATCTTTACAAGAGGCTTACTGATCTCAAAGCTAGGTGCTACTTCTTGTCATGGTTGTTGTTGTTGTTTGGTTTCACAAAACCTATCTGAGAGGCCTGGATAAGGGGTGAATTATCCTACCACGAGCACACAGGCACAGAGAGCTTTGCTTTTCATTTATGGTTTGGCATCCACTTTATAAATACTGGTTAATGAAGCCAGCCTACAGCTTTGCAAAGAGTAGATTCTCACCCCCCATCCCTCAGATGGATGAAGTCTTCCTCCTTGGAAGACAAGGCTGATCTGTTATCTGGGGTCCAGCTCCAGCAGTGCTCAGGGTAGGATCTAGCCCTGTGTTGGGAAAGCAGGGTTACACTGTGCTCTGCATTCATTCGTGTTTCCAAAATTCAACAGACATTCTTGAGGGCCTAGTATTGTCCCAGGTGTGGTTAGGAGACGCTCGACTCTACGACAGGCTGGTGTCTCTACCCTAGCTGCATGTGTGAGAGCTAGAATGGAACCATGTCTGATTCAGAGGAAACACACAGAGAATGGCAGCAACCAGCCTTACCAGGCTTTAGACCACAGAGGCCCACCTCCCCCGGGAAACATCTGCCATGAGTCTTCTTGAGCAAGCAGGGCTTCCTCCACTCCCCCACTTTCCCCTCTGCTTACACGGTATGGGTGATACAGCACCTATTCTTCAGGTTTCTTGAAAGATTATTAGTGCAATGGATTGTAGGCAGACTCTGTCCTGGCACAAAACATGCACCTGGTGACTGTGAACTTGAAACGCTGGTTCCAACCAGTGCTCCTAAATCAGGGGCAAATATGCCCATAGGTAGATGGTCTTATCAGGGATAAAGAAACAACAAGATTACCAACAGAAGCAATGCTATACATACACATATATATATATATATGTATATCCCATGCGATATATGAAATGTACTAAAAAAAGTTAATCATGGTTTGCCTAAAATTCGTGTTTAACTGGGAGTTCTAGATTTGATCTTGAGCCCCTACCCAGAAGGTAAGTGGAAACCTTTTTGGTGAAACTGCACGTGAAGGGGGTCCCATCTAATGGACGGGCGGGGGGTGGGGGGATGAGCAAACCTCCTTCCAGACTGGGGACGTTCTGTGACAAAGGATTTCTCACCTAAGGTTAAGGAGCCTCTCAGTGAGCCACAGGCCATCCTGTTGAGGGACAGGGTTGCTTGGGAAGGATGGGAGGAAGTTGGTCTCTTTAAAAAAAGCATTTTAAGAACTAAGGCATGTTTAAGACCTGACAGCCAAAACTGGTGACTGTGAACATATCTGGAAATGGAGGTCACTTAAAATGTTAATTAAGGATGTCCAGATGAGCTCACACGGGAGTCAAGTGGATTTGAATGCAGTGGCAGCCGTCCTGTGAGTGAAAATGAGAATGTGACTGAAGATGTGTATGGAACTTGTACAGCCACATCTCAGGGGCCCCCACAAGCATGGGCCAGAAACCTAGAGAAAAGCATGAACCTCCTTCGCAGAGAAAGCAAGTCCTGCAGTCTGTCCTGAGCTCATACTCCTGGCCTCCAGGGTTGGGGAAGATGGCATGTCCCTTGTGTTAATCTACTGAGTTTGCAGCCATCTCTTAGGGAAGTGCCAGACATTTCAACCTGAGCACTTCCTTTTGCTTCTTTCCCCCTCATTGTTTTCCTAATGTAATTCTTAGGGCCTGTTTGAAAGGTTGGGAGTTAAGATAGCAAAGCCCAGGAACTCCTCACCCACCTTGGGAAATGAAGTTTACAAACACAAAGGATCAAATCCACGCCCCACATTCATCTGTTATCTGTTTCATTCTCTCTCCCAATAGGCAAATATTCTCCTAAACTTGGACCTGATCATTCCTTAAGAGCTTACTACCTATGTATGGATTCCTTTCACTCCTTCCTAGAATGTAACACAAATCCTTCAGCAGGTTGTATTTTTGGTTACTTCACAGTGTTTTTTTTTGGGTTTTTTTTTTTTTTTTTTGCCAGTCCTGGGCTTGAGCTCAGGGCCTGAGCACTGTCCTTGGATTTTCTCAAGGCTAGAGCTCTACCACTCGAGCCTCAGCACTTCTGGCTTTTCTCTATGTATGTGGTACCAAGGAATTGAACCCGGGTCTTCATGCATGCTAGACAAGCACTTTTCACTAGGCCAAACTCCCAGCCCCACTCCACAATGTTTTTTTGAGATATTTGCTGATCTGTGCACACAGATTACAGACCTATTGATATGCCTTTCCTTTAGACAGGTATTTCAGGTTATTGGTTTGGTTTTCCCAGTTTTTTTCTTTTTGTTGTTGTTGGTGGTGGTATTACAATACATCTGTGAGCCTTTGTGTCTCTAGGTCTTCATTGCGGGGGAAATTTTCTCTAGGATTCTGTTTCTCAAGCATGAATTGGGGACCAGGTGAAACAAAAATTCAATCATCTAGTAGGTTTGTGGTTCACACTGCTTTTATTCTGTACGAAAAAAAAGCAGAAGATAAAGTATTCAAGTGTGTCATATAGTTAAGTATTGCCCCATAAAACTTTTGTCTCAATTATACATAAGTGTATAATGCTGGATTGCAATATACAATACATATCTTACTGGCAGTCACAGCCAAAATGTAAAAGAAAAAATTTAGGAGACAGTCCTCTAGGACTGCTCAGAGTGTTACTGGAGGACTGGCAATTGTGTCATTCAGGAGCTGTCTAGAAAGGCAGAGACTGACTCCACTCCACACCTGCTAATCGGAGTTCAGACTTTACTCAGAACCCCAGATTTTTCATCTGCCCATCAAGTCTGACAGGCAGTTCTCTAGAAAATACCAGCAGAGAAAATACCATGATTCTTTTGCATGCTAGGTATGGCAGACATGTTATCCAAAGTAGTTATTCCCTTTAAACATTTTTTTCCTGTAATCCCAGCTACTCAGGCAATTGAGACTTGAGGATCTCAGTTTGAAGGCAGCCTGCGCAGAGGACAAAACTACAAGACTCTTGTTTCCAATTAGTGAGCAACGATCTGGAACTGGAGGCAAAGTTCACGTGGTAGAGTGTTACCCTTGAACAGCAACAAAAACAAAAAAGCCAAGCAAGAGCTCAAGGCCCTGAGTTCAAGCTCCAGTATTGGTACATAAAACATAACCTCCCCCCCCAAAAAAAGTTATTTCATTAAAGTATTCCACAGCTACAAATTTGGGGGGATAGTTCTCAAATCACAGTCCCTCTCTGCTGCTTCCCAGTGGCTGTGACGCTCACCCTCCCTCCCAGCTTTTTCTGAGAAGCACAGAAGGGCTGGGCTACACAGGGCCTTTGCTCCAGAGGAAAGAGCATGTTCAATCACATGTTCAAACACCGAATCCCGGAGAGGATGGGATCTTCCCCTGCTGACAGCTTCTGGCTTCACTCTGCAGATGTTCTCAGCAAAGCTGACATTGTTTCCTACCTGATTCTTTTTTTTTTTTTCCACTTGAGTAACCAAGGCAACCCTCATTATGAGGTGCTGGTGTTGCATTTGCAGGACCATTTCCTTGGGCCTCCTTTCTCTCCACTCTGATACCCACTCCCTTTTCCTGGGCCCTCTGTACCTGAATGGGTAAACCTGCCTCCACTTCCTTCTGCCATCGCTTCCATAACAGGACTCTGCACTGACAGTCCTTCACTCTCCTCTATCCATCAGAGGTCTGCAGCTGGGAGGGTACTTAGTCCCCACTTCAGATAAGCATGACTCCCCCCTCATCATCCTGTATCACATCATGGGTCTCAATGTTACAGTCTCACTGGGCCTGAGGGCCAAATGGCAGTGAGTGATGACAAACTTGGCTGGATTTCCTTGTGACAGGAAGAGACTGTCTCTCCCTCTCAACATTGCCTGGGAACAAATCATCTCAGGACCACATACATGTAAGCCATAACCCTGGGTCCTAAAGTCCTTGGATTCAGCAAAGTCCTTGGTCTTAAAAGGGAGAAAATTAGACCCACTAGGAAGAGTAGATGTATTGATGGTGAGCAAAGTGAAAAGTATATTCTCAGGGCAGGAGAGTGGGTGGGCAAGAATGAGTGGGCCCGAGCTCTGATTGGGGTCTGTGGACATGGTGGGTGGTCCTTCCTGGGAAGTAGGAATATGAGTCATTAACTCCTGGAGCCTGGGTAACACATCATTAACTCCTCCCACACATCAGCCACGAGTGCTTCCGGCTCTGGACACGGGCAGACATTGGCTTTTCATTTTCTGCAGGCTTCAGGGTTTGAGGTCAGCAAGCCCTTAATGTGTCATGAGTCCCACTGAGAATGCCAGAAGGCCAGAATAGAAAATTCCGATACTGAATCCTGCAGAATGCGTGTCAAGGGCTCCAACGCAAGGCTTGGAGTCAATCACGGGGCCTCTCTCAAGAGATGCCGTAGCTCCGTCATGTTTAATAACATGATCTAAGCTGCCACCTAGCAAAACTACCACCGAACCATGGCTTGATATGGCAACCCTTGATTCCATTCCTAATTCCATGTGTGGGCTGACTGAGCTTAGCCCAGAAACCTGAGCTCAGGATCTGTGGTTCAGTCACAGGCATTGGCGCCTGGCTGGGGTCATCTATCCCACAAAGACTTCTTTGCACCTTATGTCCGGGAACAGAAAGCTGGGCTGGAAAGCCTTGGACATGGAGGGGTAAAATAGTGAGGGCTCTCTGGACATCTCTTCTTCTCTAAATGGTATCGCGCCACATGGTCCCTTGGGAGCAATACATTTCGCGCTTGGTGGCAGGCAACAAATCTTCATCCCGTTTCTCTTGATCCCAGAACAACACTCAGCTCAGCTCCAGCCTTCTGCTGCCTCAATAAAATTCAAGATTCTAAATCAAACTTTGACTCCACCCTCTCCCCCACAAGAATAACTTGTAAAAGTGTAATGCTTGCCCGTGCCAGTGTCTCAGGCCTATAATCCTAGCTATTCAGGAGGCTGAGATCTGAGGATCAGGGTTCAAAGACAGTCAGGGCAGAAAAGTCCCCAGGAGACTGTGATCTGCAGTTAACCACTCAAAAACCAGAAGTGATGCTGTGGCTCAAGTGGTAGAGCGTTAGCCTTGAGCACATAGTTCAGGACAGCCTCTGAAGCCCTGAGTTCAAACCCCACAACCAAAAAAAAAAAGTGTAATTCTTTTGCAAATAGAACTCCTGGAGTACAGTTTTACTTGGTCCAAAGACTTGGGAGTTCAGAAGATAAAATATCTTCCCCTGACACGTTCTATCTGCAACCATGAGAGAGACATATTACGATACATATGTTAAAAGTAAGGAAGTGAGTTAAGTGTGCTGACACAGGCTAGGAATCCCAGCACCTGGGAAACCAGCCTGGGCTACAAAGATCATCAAGATGCCACCTCAATAAACAAACCAAAAAGTGGGAGGGAAAAATCAAGTATAAAGGTATAGATAGAACCTGACACCGGTGGCCCATTCCTGTAATTCTAGCTGCTCAAGGGTTGACAACTGCCAAGTTCATGACTGAAAGCCAACCTGGGCTGACAAATCTCTTGCCTTCAACTAACCAGCAAAAAAAATCTGAAATGGAGGCATAGCTCAAGCTGTAGAGCGCCAGACTTGAGTGAAAAAGCCAAACAGTAGCACAAGCCCCAAGTTCAAGCTTTGTAGCAACACACACACACACACACACACACACACACACACACACACACACACACACACACACAACAGAGGTCCAGATATTATGGCGATATACACCTGTAATCCAAGCATCCAATCCTCAGGAGGTTGAGTTGGGAGGATCATGAATGAGGCTCATAGCTTTCCTTAGCTGTCTCTTCCTTATATTACTTCAGGGAATCAATCCTTTGCTGAATCTTTATATTATCCCCGTCCTGTTTAATCTAAAGAGGCGGGTGTTTCCATTAGAATAATTAGCTCTAAAACTCTGCCAGTTTCCTCTTAATCTCATTGGGGTTCACTCCATTGAATAAAATCACGGCACAATTATCACTGAGATAAATCTTTCCATACCTTGCGCCTCATTTTTTTCTCTATTGTTTAAGAGAATGTATCTTAAGATTCCAGAGGATTCTTTAGCCTGTTCAAGGGGTGCCTTGATCTTTCTGAGGCCCCAACAAAGGCTCTCCTAACCCAGTCCCAGATTTCATCTTTAGCCTCTATAAACCCAGCCAACCCTAGTTCCTTTGTGTTTCTTCTAGATTTTTCCTTAAAATGTAAGCTTTTCTTTTAAACTCACATGTTTGGGTCTTTGATCTTGCCCTGGAAAGCTATGAGCAACAAGTGCTTTTCACGGAAATCCTCTCAGCTAAATCCATTGTTTCGCGTTGTGTATCTCCTGTTTTTCACACAACCATAGATAATCATGGTGATAAACTTCCACAGTTACAGAGCACATGACCTCTCCTCCAGCTTGTGGTAACATTTCCTCAGTCATCCCCTGGTCCCTCACTTAAAAACCTGCTCAAAAAAGAATGGTTTAAAAAAAGTCCTCAAGGTCACTGGGTTACCGTGAATGGTGTCTTCCAGGCCCATCTTTTATTATTTGTTTAGTTTAAATCCCCAAAAGGGAAGAAACACTGTGCAATTTATTTATAACATTATCTCTGTTGGCTAGACCTGCATCTGGCCCATCAGTTGAGTGAATGTATGAATAATTCATACAGACATCTCATGTTAAATCGGGGACTAGAACCTAAAAAAATTCATTGACTGCCCAAAACCCAGCCATTTAACTGACTGACCATTGTCTGCCTCTTGGCTTAGCAGAAGACGGGCTGTTAAAACTGGCACATTAGCTATCACAAGTGATTTTCAATTTGTGGGGAGGTGCTGGGAAGGAAAGGGCAGACAAATGAATGGTACAAAAGTCCCCAACTGACAGCAGCGGCCCTGCCATCCATCACCAGATTCTCTAGGGTGTGACACCAGACAGGAGTTCCTGCTTCATCTGTCATGTCTCTTCACCTCAGTATCTCCCTTCTGCCAAGAGTACTTTCCTCTTGTTTCATTAAAAGGCCCAGAAAAATCCAGCTTGAATTGACTGAATTAAGAAAGCATTTATTGACTTACACAAGAGGGAAAAAAATGCCAGCCCCAAACCCAATTTCTGGTGTAGATGGATCTGGATATTCAATCCACTCTACCAAGATTCCATCCCTTTCCACCTCTCAGGTCTGCGGTCCTTAGCCTATACCTCTCTCCATTCTTGGATAGGCTTTCCCCCACGTGGTAACACCAGCAACCCAGAGTTTACACTCTACTGACTCAGAATCTACTGGTGCAAAAGCATTCCCTCCTTCCTTAGCATGTCCCATGAACTGGCCCTGCTTGGATATGACCTTTATTTCCCAACAATCCCCACCCCCCAACACACACACCTCTGGGGCAGGAAGGATGGAGTGCTCTGATTGGCCAGACCCGAGTTACATTCCCTCCCCCTTTATCTGGCTGGGATGGCGGGAGGTTTACTCCTTCAGAGTGCCAAGGAATGGTGGTTCATCCGAAGAACACAGAGGCTTTACACCTAGCAGGGAAAAAAGGTATGGATGTTAAGCAGGCAAATCATCAGTCTCCTTTACAACGTCGATATATTGGAATTTTTAATACCTAATTAAAGGAAAAGCACCGACACCAAAACCAGGTAAAGCGTAATTCTACCACCAACCCACTACATTTTCTAGCTTTGGCTCAGGCAATGAAACTTAGTGATTAGGAGCTTAGGCGCATGGCTTTGGATGGCGATTTGACCTTTTACTGGGCCTCAGTCTCACACCACACATGAGGTTGATGACTGCACACAGTCCATGGAGATGATAGAAGCAAAGAGATGAGGCAGGGAGTTTGGCCTAGTAGTAGAGGGCTTGCCTAGCATGCATGAAGACTTGGGTTCAGTTCCTCAGTACCACATACATAGAAAAGCTGGAACTGGTGCTGTGGCATCACTCAAGTGGCTGAGCTAACTAGCCTTGATAAAGCCCAAGGACAGTACTCAGGACCTGATTTCAAGCCCCAGTTCTGGAGAGAGAGAGGGGGGGGGAGTTGAGCATGGTGTCTTGTACCTAATAAACACTGAACACATCCATGCTGATTCTTTTTTTTTTTTTTGCCAGTCCTGGGCTTGGGCTCAGGGCCTGAGCACTGTCCTTGGACTTTCCCAAGGCTAGAACTCTACCACTTGAGCCTCAGCACAACTTCCGGCTTTTTGCTATGTATGTGGGGTACCGAGGAATCAAACCCGGGTCTTCATGCATGCTAGGCAAGCACTCTACCACTAGGCCAAACTCCCAGCCCCCCGTGTTGATTCTTTAAATAAATAAATGTTGCAGATGGAGAAACTGAAGCCCAGAAAGACTGAAGCACTTGGGGCAGAATTGGTAGAGCCAGGACTTTAGAGCACATGCTCTGTTACTCACACGACCTTCCTGCTGCCCCCAGGAGGCTGATGAGATCAAGCCCAGACCTACACTCGTTGGAGTCAGTTCAGCTTTCTGAAGAGTTTTAGATCCTAGCTGAGGATGGGCAGAGGGAGTAAGGAGCATGGCCCTTTCTCTGCCACCAGGCATCCCATCAATTCTGTTCCAAAGCCAGGCAAGCTACCAAGTCCCACTGCAAGCCTTTCCCACCTAAGTGTGGTCTGTCGCGGGTGACTTTGTCTCTCTCATTCCTAACAGCTTTAACAAATTTCCTGCATATGAGATTTTTCTCAGTTGAAAGCTGAGCTACAACCCTAAGCGGGCCTGGCTGAAAGTGGCCTTACACCGAAGGGGAGACTCATTCACTGCATTCCCATTGGGTTAAGAGGATGAGACTGTTCACATTCAAGAAAATCCACCCAGTATCTAGTAATGGCCAGGCAGCAGACATAGCCAACGACAGACAGTACAGTGTGTACCACCTTGTAAATAGTCAAAAATCTTCAGTGAAATAAAGAATGAATGACTACAATCAAGGCATGCCTTCAAGAAAATAGACTCATAGTGCATTAAACACACACACACACACACACACACACACACACACACACACACACACACACACACACACACACAGGAGAAATACCGTGGTCAATGGAGAAAGAACACAAGAGGTAAAGAGATTTTTACATCCAGTTAGCTACCTATAAAGTAGATGAACAGACAGCCAGAGGATGATGTCTACATATAAATGAAGACACTAAGCTCCAAGAGCCCTCAGCCAACACCTGGAAGTCCAGAAGTAGACCCCATGCCTTCAGCTTCCCACTCCACTATTGGCTTCTTTCCAAGAAAGAGATCACTGCTTAGTGATCCAAGAAACACCCCATCATTCCAGAATATGTTCTCTCATCAAAGCAGTGCCCCGGGGTAATAACCAGAGCTCAGGCCTTGCAACCCCACTGGATCATTTCCAATCCCACCCTGTCACTTACTTGATCTGTGGCCTTGAGAAAATTATTATCTTGATGTGAATCCTTGTTTTTATTTTTCTGTAAATGAAGAATACTACTGCACAGGTCCCTAACTGATCCCTTATGTTTTAGTCTTCCTTCACAGGATCTGCTAAAAATCGGTATATTTTTCCACCATTCTCCATTCCCAGACCATGGGTTTCAGAAGGTGTTAAATGTATCCCCAAAAGCAAACCATGATTGGGGTTTGACCAATCAGAGCATTCCATGCCTGCCTGTCGTCAGTGATTGGTTCAGTTCCCAGTACAGGCCACTGGGAAAGAGAAGCTCTTCTAGCCTCTGCTTTAGCAGAGCACCCCTGTGGACACCAGCCATCAGTGAAGGAGGGCAAACAGAGATGTTGCCGGAGAGTGACACCAACTCAGAAGAAAGCAGAATAAGAAGGTGAAAAAAATACATGATATAAATGGCACGATTTGAACTCTTGGATCCAGTTGTGCCTCGTTTCTCTGGGCTTGCACTTTTATGAGTTATTGAGCCTTTTCACCATGAAGTGTCTTGGCTTGGGTTTCTATTCTTTGTAACCAAAGGGATCCTAAAATACCATCTTTAATGACCATTGGGTGTGATACAAGGTGGTGTTGGTGACGCATTTGGCACACAGAGCCTGGCACACACCAAGGGCAGTCATTTGGTCATCTCTGTCCTGATCCATCTCATTGCCCTCAAAATAATGAGCAAAGGGATTTCAAAGGGATTTGACCTTGAAGATGAACCATAGACTAGACATACTGCATCTTCTCCACTCCCATTCTCTCCTTCCCTTCCTCCCTCCCACCTTCTCTTCCTCCGTCCCTCTCTCTAGTACCCTGGTGGAAGCTTTGATACCAGATGACTTGCAGAAGGCATATGAGGGTGGTATCTGCTCTTGACAGACATAGATGCCATTGGTGATGAGAAGTGGAGAGGCAGGGTGCAGTTACAGGCCAAGTGACCCCCACAAGGACTTCTCAGCCTCCAGCCACAGGACAGTGGGCTCCCGGGAACCACTGGCCTCTTGCCTATCTCATCCATCTAGCGGGGATGCTGAGCTTCTTCTGGCTTCCCTGCAGCCTGTGCCCTTTGCTGAATCAGCCCTGGCTTGTTTCTGCTCAGTGAAGTCTCAGCACGTCGCTGAGAGGGTCAGTAAGAAGCAGCGTGATGATGGATATTGACAGTGGCAGAACGGCTGATGGATAGAGAAGGCTGGGGACTGTACCCTGCTGGCGTTTCTGCTTCATGGTTCTGAAAAAGATTTAGATGGCCTAACTCTGCCCAGATCTTCTCTGGTTTCCATTTCTTCTCACCCCCGTACTGCTCCCTCATGTTCCTCCTGAATCTCCTTCTCCCCCAGGTGGCCGGGTCTTCTTAGCACTTCTACACACTGCTGTTGCTTACCTGTGTTCTGCTGCTGAATCTGTCCAGGGAGGGGCGTCAGAACATTGTCCTTGAGTTACCAGAGCTGCACCTCCTCATCCAGAAACTCAGAAGTCCCCAGGAGTGAGTGTGTGTGTGTGTGTGTGTGTGTGTGTGTTCCCCAGCTGAGCTCCCCTGCCTGGAGGTGAGATGCACCCTGAGACATGATTCACACTCCCAAGAGCTACCCATCAGGCTGTTATAAACATCCTTTCCAAGAACCACTGGAGTCACCATGATAGTCATGAAAACAGAATGATCTCAGCAAGGCAAATTTTACTTCTACAGCAGGCAAAACTTTAGCAGGCAAGGACCTGCTATGCAGGCCGGCTGTTCCCTATTTATTCCTAACACAGCAGGCCCGCCCCCTCTGCTGGGATTGGCTGAGCTCAGGTTCATAATCTGCTCCTGATTGGTCAGTTTGAATAGGGTCAGATATGTTCACATAAATAGACCCATTAAAAGACTTTGAAATAAGATGAACCAAAGACTATCCTTTCAGGGATCATTTCTATAGTATGTTACTAGAGAAATTCCACTGATTGTGTAGAGTACCGGATTAAGGTACTATGTCATTTCTCTTCTCTTTTTTTGCCCTTATGGTTAATCTCATATTGTTACTGTATCTGACTTTGTTACTTGGTATATGGTATATATATATATATATATATATATATATATTTGTTTCTTTGAAAAGGAAAGGGAAGAGGGAAAAACATGACAATTGGGAAGGAGTGAGTGAAGGAAATGGGGACAAAAACACATGAGAAGGGGTATCAATGTGTGAGAAGTAATGCATCTATTACCTGACGATTGTGACTGTAACCTTTCTATACATTATCCCAACAATAAAAGAAAAAAGATGAACCAGTACACAAGCTCTCTCAACATACACCTACACCTTCTGCTTTTTTAAGCAATCTACGGTGTGTCTTCCAAGGTGTGTCTTAATTCCCAGTTCAAACAACCAGATTAGACAAAAACATTACATTTCAAAAATCCTTCCTTATCCCAAAGCAGTTCCTCTTTCACTTTTATGCCAAAGCAGAAACTTTTAAGCAACTCACTTCATTAGAAAAGAGTTTTTCTCACAAGGCTAAGGCTGGAACTTCATCAGAAATCAGTATTTTTTTTAGCTTCCTCACTTTTATTGGGCTTTTGTTGTTATCAGTACTATTGTTGTTTAGTTTTCTTTCCTTTTTTTAATTTTATTTTATTGTCGGAGTGATGTATAGAGGGGTTAAAGTTACATCCTTCAGGTAGTGGGTACATTACTTCTTGAACATTGATGCCCTTTCCCATGTTTTTCTCCTACTTTCCTCCCCATACCCGCTCCCAATCATCTTGTCTTGCCCCTGCCCTTCCCTATTCCAAATAAATGAATAAATGTATACACAATATAACAGGTACCAAAGTCAAATACAGAATTTTTTTTCTTTTGGTATTTTAGGTGGTCCTGGGGCTTGAACTCAGGGCATGGACACTTCCCCTGAACGTTTTTGTGCTCAAGGCTAGCGCTGTACCACTTGAGTCACAGCACCACTTTTGGCCTTTTCTAAGTAATTTATTGGAGATAAGTCTCTCAGACTTTTCCAACAGGGTTAGCTTTTTTTTTTCCCCAATCCTGGGGCTTGAATTCCTTGGTCTTTCTTAAGGCTGGTGCTCTGCCACTTGAACAACAGCACCACATCTGAGTTTTCTGCGTATGTGGTCGAAAGAAATCAAACCCAGGGCTTTGTGCATGCTAGACAAGCACTCTACCACTAGGCCACACTCCCAGCCCCAGATCTCCACCTCTTAAATAGCTAGGATTACAGGCATGAGCCACCGGCGCCCAGGACAAGTCTTTTTTTTCTTTCTTTTTCTCTAGTGTTTTTAGAAGCTAATTGAGAGGTGTTCATAACAAAGGATTGACATAAACCTTCCAGTCTATAATTTTCTCAGGTAAAATCTAAAAGACAGAGATTAGGGGCTGGCTTGGCTTGGGAGCCAAGAAAATTAAGATCTGACTGTGCTTCTGTTTCTAGAAAATCTTATTTAGTGACACAATAGGAAAACTAAAGGCCTTGGAATAAATCTGGGGTCCAATTGCTACTCAATCACTTGTAAGCTACATGACCTTGAGCCAGTCACTTAATGTCTCTGAGTCTTTTTCTCTTTCAGTGAGAGGGAGGAGGAGGGAGATGGAAGGAGGGTGGAAGAGGGAGAAGGAGAGAGAGTCCACTGCTTGGGTAGTCCTGCCAGGGTTTGTAAGAGTAGATGCACATGGTAGGCTTGTGTTAAATGCCAGGTGCCTTCTGCACAGGGTACACTCCTGCATCTCCGTTTCTTTCACTCCTAAACCAGACATAATACTAAACCCTCCTAGTTGAACAAAACTGAATCCTTCTAGAAGCCTTTTCCTGTAACAGCCACCAGCCAGCAGCATCCCCAGGGCGCTGGGAGCATTAACTGGGACATTGGCTCGGAAGCACTGTGAAAGCCTTGGAGGGAAGGGAGTTGGGGGTGAATCCAGAGAGCTATGATTAGACCAGGCAAGGAGAGAGCGGGGCCGCACATGCCTCTCCTATAATCAAACTGACATTGAGGTTCACAGTGCATGGAACACTGTGTTCCAGTCCAAAGGACTAAAAATGGAAACTTGTGAAAACAGCAGTCAGGTTAAAAAAAAAAGAAAGAAAGGAGCAGGGGTGTGTGCGCAGAACAGATGCCCAACAGCCAGACAGCAGAGAGGACACCAGAAAACAACTCTGCCACCACCCTGGAGCCACTGTGCACCTGGGGCAGGCTGGGACATGGGTGTCACCTGTCACAGACTCCCATGCAGATCCAGCAGGCTTCATACCCTGGGTGACAACCAAACAAGGTGATCATCTGTCCCTGGGCAGACTAACTTCTCTGCTTAGGCCTCGGTTTCCCTCCCGGTAAAGGTTTCTTAGGAGGAGGAGGTAATTGATAGGAATGGCGCATCCCTTACTCAAAATGCTGGAGACCAGAAGTGTTTCAGATGTTGTTCGTTTGTTCCAGATTTGGGAATATTTGCACAGACATAGTGAGATGGCTCAGGGATGGGACCAACTCTAAACACATTTATGTAAAGCCTACACTTGTAGTGATTTCTGTCCACTGCTGTCCAGGAGCCTTGTGTTTTGACAGCACCCTGTCCCGTGAAGTGGGATGTGGGGTTTTCCACATCTGTGGAGCATCATGTCGGCATTCAAAACGTTTCCAGCATTTGCCCAGCACAGCGGCAGCCACCTATAGTCCCAGCACTCCAGATCCCCTCCCTCCTGGCCCCTCCTTCCTTACCCCACCCTCTCCCCCCCCCACCTTGAAGCACCCAGATGATCTCTCACCTAAAGCTTTAATCAGCTTTAAAAAAAAAAAACTTTCAGATTAAATCCAGCTTCTTTGAGGAAAGAAGCCAAGGCTACTCAGAACCCTCATTTCTTTCCTCTCACATCCCAAGAATATCAACCTGTCCACCAGTCCTGGGGGACTGGTCCCCTCAGACGACATGTACACGTGTCGTGGGCTCCAGAGGGCAGGATGTTGTTCTGGAGTCCAGCAGCACCTGGACGTAGGTCCTCGGACAGAGCTAATCCTGACCACCCTAGGCCCACATTCTAAGTGAACATTGGGGTCATCTTGGCCTTTCTAACCCAGAGGTGATATGAGCCTCCTGAGAAAGAACTCAAGGCCAGGCTCTGAGTTCTGCTGGCTGACTTGAAGCACGTCAAAGGCGATGAATCTCAAAATCTCTCCTGGGAGACATTTTCCATCCACCCTGTACAAAGCCTGACAGAAACCACGGCTTCGGGGAAGTCATTGCCAAACCTCACCCCTGTCTATAAAATGGGAACTGAAGGGAGAAGAAAAAGTCCCTGCTGATCTCACAAGTGATCCTAAGAAGAAACTGAGGTTGGGGTCATGAAATCACTGTGTAGCCCTCACCTCTGGGGGGTGACAAAGGACCTCCCCGTGCCTCAGTGTCTCCATCTGCAGTGTGGATGGATGGACCAGTAGATCTCTCTCTAGAAGTTCACTGTGGAGTCAAGTGAACGAGGCTACTAAGAAGCACAGGGTAGGGAAAGCTTCAGGACAGCGAGCAGTCCCCTCTGCCTCTGACCTAAGTGTGATTTCGGATGGGAACTCCCCAGATGAGTGGGCCACTTCTGGATTCCGGGAATTCTCACAGCACCTGGCATCCGGTGAAGTCACTCAGCACTCATTCGGCTCAGTGATGGTCAATCCAGCTCAGACCAACCAGCTCGGAATCTAGAAGCTCTTAGACAATTCAGCAGAGCAGCTGAGGTTTTGAATCACCCCTGGAAGCTTTAACAAAACCTCTCTCCTCCAGATTCTCCACTGGAACCATCTTACATGACCCCTGGGTTTCAGAATGCCCTCCATTTGTATATGCCCTCCTGTCCCAACTCTGCCCAGTTCTACTTTCATCCTTCGGCCTACATAGTGAACAAGAGGGCCTGCCTGTTGTCTTCCCCTTGTGGCTTCTTCACACGTGTGTTCACCAGTGTGTTCGCCAGGTGTGAGCCATGCGTGGCTCACCAGCATTCAGTATACGCTGTAGAATGTTTTTAGCATCTCTCCATCCTTCTGAAATCTGAGCTAAACACTTGCTGCTAGACATGACCTTCTTTTCCTGAGTAGGACTAGGGCATTTCCCAGTTTACTTCTCATGGGCTTTTCACTTTCCTCCCAGCAGCAAACCCAAGGCTACCAATGTAAAAATAAATAATAAAATAAAAATCAGCCTCATCGATGAACCTTTCAAGCCAAGAGAAATCAAGTACAGTGCACCTGGCCTCCTGCTCGTGGCGCAGGCAGTGCCGAGAGTCTAGGTGTGTTCCCAGAATATAAAAGGCAACTGTGAAATATACCCGGGGCTGAGAGAAGTACTGAGCTGTAAATAAACCATTCCCTTGGACCCCATCTCTCTCTAGGATCATTATCCAAGGCCGAGAATTGTATCTGGGCTCCTGCCTATTGAGAAGAATTTCATTCCACCTGCTCTCCAGCCTAGCAGCAAAGACCTGGCAGAATAATGGTGGCAGTCAGTGATCTGACCCTTGCAGCCAGGTCGGCTTGAGATAAGACCACAGCAGGAGGCCGCTGTGGTAGGTGCGATGGCAAACAGTGACACTCAAGCCCGGAGTCTCCTGGCTGTGGGTAATGAAGTCACATTGCTTAGTGTTGCTACTTGAGTATTGCACAGCATGGAGCACCCATTCATCTTGTAAACCTGAATCCTGGTGATGAATTAGCTTCAAGGATGCTCACCAAAGCACTTCTAACAGGATAGCCAACGACCACAAGCCACCAAAATGTCCACGTGCAGATGAAGTGTGTGGTTTAAATCATCATCTAGCAAGCAGAAAGTACAGTCATGAAAAATGATGCTCTGATAGATACTTATTGGCAAGTAATGGAAAGTTTCTAATGCATTGGCATGTTTTCTAAAGTATTGTTACATAACAAGAGCACTATGTACAGCTTGCAGTTTTCTTTCACAGGAAGGGAGGGAGAGAGGAGGAGGAGGAGAGGAAAGGGAAAGGAGAAGGGAACAAAAATATATATAAAGGAAGAAAAAAGCCATGTGGACCAGACCCATAATATCCAATTGGTCAAGACCCAGGTTCTGGTGGCTCACACCTGTAATCCCAGCTATTCAGGAAGTTGAGATCTGAAGATGGTGGTTCAAAGTTAGCCCAGGCAGGAAAGTCCATGAGATTCTTATCACTGGTTAATACCCATAAAACCAGAAGTGGCGCTGTGGCTCAAAATGATAGAGCACTGGCCTTGAGCAGAAAAGAGCTCACCCAGACCCTGAGTTCAAGTCTCACAACCAAAAAAAAACAGGAAAAAGATACATATAGATGTATATATAAATATAGATTTATATATCTATATATATGTAAATAAAACATGCACCTGTACATATGTATACATGTTTGTATAGCCTATATATGTATGTATACATACATATTACATACACACACACAAAATTGTTTTGATGGAAAATGGCTAGAGGCTTCCTTGATCCCAAAAAAAGTAGAAACTGTTCTTGGGGAATTTCTTCAGAGGCTCATAAAAAAAAAAACCTATCAGGGGGCCAGGAGTGGTAGAGTGCTTGCCTAGCATGCATGAAGACCTGGGTTCAATTCCTCAGTACTACGTACTTAGAAAAGTCAGAAATGGTGCAATGACTCATGACTCAATAGGTAGAGTGCTAGCCTTGAGGAAAGCCCAGAGACAGTGCTCAGGCCCTGAGCCCAAGCCCCAGGACTAACCAAAAAGAAAAAATACTATCAGTAGCTACTTTGGAGGCTGAGATCTGAGGATCTCAATTCAAGCCAGCCTCGGGCACTCAAGTTCTTGAGATTCTTGTCTCCAATTAACCACCAGAAAATCAGAAGTGGGGCTGTGGCTCAAGAGGTAGAGCTGAAGAGCTCAGAGACAGCACACAGACCCAGAGTTCAAGTCCTTCAACTAACCAAAAAAAAAAAAGAAAGAAAGAAAAAAGAATGACATGAGGTAAATTTAGGGCAGAGGAGAGAGGGCTGGGAGTGTGGCTTAGTGGTAGACTGCTTGCCTACCATGCATAAAGCTCTGAGTTTGATTCCTCTGTACCACATAAACAGAAAAGGCTGGAAATGGTGCTATGGCTCAAGTGGTAGGGTGCCAGCCTTGAGCAAAAAGAAGCTCAGGGACAGTGTCCAGGCCTTGAGTTCAAGCCCCAGCTCTGGCACACACACAAAAATCTTTGAAAAATTATATTCCAAGTTGGGAGTTTGGTCTAGTGGTAGAATGCTTGCCTAGCTTGCACAAAGCCCTGGGTTCGATTCTTCAGTACCACATACACAGTTCTGGACATCAGGAGTCCAAAGTGAGTCTGCCATACAGAACTCAAACCACGGTATCCACAGAACTGGGTTCTTTCTGGAGGTGTTAGGAAGAATTTGTTTTCTTGCCTGCTCACATTCCTGGTCCACTGGACCCTTTTTCTATCATTAAAACCAACAGGAAGTATCTTCAAATATCCTTTCTCCCTCCTCTCTTTCTCTTTCTCTCCTCTCTCCTCCCTCTCCCCCCTCCTTTTCCTTCCCCTTCCTTTCCTTCCCTGTTCCCTCTCTCTTGGACTTACCCCAGGACCTCTGAGATTACTTTGACCGGTCCGATTAATCCAATATCATTTTCCCAGCTCAGGAGCTCAGGATCAACAACTTTATCTTATCTACGAAGTTCCTTTTACTTGATAAGGCCAAGTTTGAGGAGTAAAGATGAGACCATCAAGTAGGAAGCATTAAGAAAGACATCCATCCTTATCATCAAATAGCCACCAGCAGGCATAGCTGGTGACTTCCAGCACACCTCTCCCTAACACAGTAGTTTACTGAGCATTTACCATACACCAGGCTGGCCCCCACCAAAATGCCCCTAAGCACTGCTAAAGGGGCTGAGCAGTGCTTCCAGGCTATTAATCACCCCTATCTGCTTTATATATCAATTGCATTTTCAAAACAATATTCTGCACCACACTCAAGTGTTTCAGAAAAACTCTGATCCACCAAAGGCTCTCATTCTAAAGATGCACCAAGGTCAAGGGAACCCAGTGGCTCACTAGCAAGACAGAGGTCTAAAACGAGTGACCACAAATGGCCCGGCCACAAGTGGCCCCTGATCTAAGGCAGTCAGTCACTGAGTGATGGTCTCAAAAGTAGTTCCTAGAGGTTAAGAGCATGAGCTTTAAGAATACACACAAGTTCAAGTCCTGCCCAGGTGTTTCCTGGGCAATGTGCTTCTAAACCTGTTGCAAACAATCCCGGCAGAAACAACCCAGCAAAACTCATGTTCATCTCTGTAGGCTTTTACTACTGCTGCTGCTGCTGACGACGAAATGATGATGGTGTTGATGATGCAATTTCTGCACATTTCTCAAGACACACCACAAGTTCTCTGACAGTCCAAGATGATATGAGCTGTCTTGGTGAGATAGCTGGCTCCTTCATTCCCTCTCCGTATCCGATCAGTTCCAATCATCCCTCAGTTCTCTTTCAGATAAAACTCCTCCCCAGGGAAACCATCTGAGACCACCTAGAAGGCCTTGGATCTCCTGTTTTACAGTCTCCTGAATTCTCTTTGTAGCCATAATCCCACTTATTAAGTCATTATTTACGCAGTAATTCATTTGATCCCTGACTTCTCCTACAACGCAGACTGTAATCCAAGCTCTCCAAGGACAGCTGTTAATTGGGGTCATGTGACTAATTCTGCATCATAGGCTCATATGCATCACTTCTGATCACAGTAACTCTCCAGTTACCAACGTCCCTAAGGCAATGATAGACACTGTTCCATCACCTGGATCACCTAAGTGACTGTATGGAGAGCGCCCTCTGTGGATGCTATCTGGACATACAGCCTGAATGAGAAAGAAGAAAATTATTGTGCTAAAGATCTGGGATATCAAAGTAACATATAAGTATTCCTGTACACAATCTAGCCTAGCCTGACCAGGAAATCACTACAGTCCAAATGTCTATCACAGTATTTCACACACAGAAAATCCCCATAAAATTTTGATGGATAAATGAATGAGAGGATGGATGAGGGAATGAATGAGTGAATGGGTGGAAGGATGGATGAATGAATAAATGAGTGAATGGATGGATGGATGACTGAATGAATGAATGAGCTTCTGAACCCACAGGAAGATCAGCAAGTCAGAATCCGTGGTATTTCCTAAGTCTGTGGGAACAGATCTTCACTATCAAAAAAAAAATTATTAGGTCACTAGTTAGTTCCAAAATCCAGGGTTTCTGTCACCTAGTAGAGAAGCTATAAACGCAGGCTCTTTGACCTTGAGGCTGCCAAGCCATGAGTCACCATTTGTCTGTGGAGGTCACAAGAGCACTCGGGCCGAGGCCAATTAGGTACTCAACAAAGTGGTAAAATCCACTACAACCAGAGCCATTAGTCACAGGGCATTATCTAGCAATTGTTTCCATTTATAATATTTATGAATTGATCTGTAGGAACCCATAAACACTGCTCATCAATATAACTAATTGGCTTTATGAGTTTGTTTGGTGGGCTGATACATTCAGGCTCCCCATCATCAGAGTTTTAAAGGAAACAGAAACCCAGGAAGTCATACATGCTGGAACTTGGGGCTAAAATGTTGCCGTTCTGGTAATTTTACCACACTGGATGAGGAAATGAGTAGTGCTGGGATGTTTAAGGGGAGAGGTTTGAGGATATGGTTCAACTGGTAGAGCCCCTACGTAGCAAATGCAGAGCCCTGAGTTCAAACCGCAAGACAAAATTTAAAAAAAAAAAAAAAGGCCAGGAATTTGACCTAGTGGTCAAGTGCTTGCCTAGCATGCAGGAAGACCCAGGTTCAATTCCTCAGTAACACATACATAGAAAAAAGCCAGAAGTGCTGCTGAGGCTCAAGTGGTAGAGCTCTAGCCTTGAGTAAGTCCAAGGACAGTGCTCAGACCCTGAGCTCAAGCCCCAGGTCTGGTTAAAAATATTTTTTTAAGTGAAAGAAGTTGGCATTGTGATGTACACGTGTAATGCTAGCACACAGGAGATACAGGCAAGCAAACCAAGAGTTTTCCCTCACCCCCCAAAAAATGAGGGAGGAAAAAAGGAGGAGGAGGAGATAGAGGAGGAAGACACATCAGTACAGATGTAGAGAAGATGTAGATGTGATAGAAGATGGATAGATCACAGAGAGCTAAATCCCATGAGCAATCACTGGACAAAATCCAGTCCTACTTGCCCCTGGGACTTTTTTTGCCAGTCCTGGGGCTTGAACTCAGGGCCTGGGAACTGTCCCTGAGCTTTCTCAAGGCTAGCACTCTACCACTTGAACAACAGAGCCACTTCCAGCTTTTTCTGCATTTGTGCTACTGAGGAATCGAACCCAGGGTTTCATGCATGCTAGGTAAGCATTCACCACTAAGCCACATTCCCAGACTTCACCCCTTAGATTTTAGGTAAAATAATGCCCCAAGGCGCAAAGGGAAAAGGGATCTTGGGTCCAGAGGGGACCCTATGCACCCCAGTAGGTAAAATGGTTCCAACAGGGACTTGGAGAACGCAAAGCAAAGCTATCTCACCGACATAATAGAAGGGTGTGGCAGGGAAGGCACCATGAGAAACAGAATAGATCCAACCTGGATCATGAATGTGAGTCCAAGCTGGCTATCAAGAGAGAAGGTGGTTGAAACAGGAATTTTCCAGAAATAAACACTTGTGAAGGAGTCGTTCCAGTTCTGATGATCACAGGATCTGAGCTCAGGCAGAACACGGCAGTGGTGGGAAGCAGTTCCCAGTGTGATTTAATTCATGATGAAACATGCACAGCAGAGGAAGAGACATGGGGGAGAAAGCAGATTGAGAATTGTGGGCCCAGATTGGCAGCATTCGGTGCCCAGTGGGAGTCAGTAGAAGCGCTGGACATGGGAGCCCCGAATATCAGCCATCACCTCAAGACTAGCCCCCTCCCAACCCCAGCTCTACTGTCAGACTGGACAGGGACACCATGGGAAGGAAGCACATGTGAGCCGTGGATGACTGCCCACCGCCAGCTCAGTGGAAACGTATTTCTCTGCATCCCGCAGAGATGGTCTAACGCTCGGCAGTGCGGCTCTTGCTGGAACCACAGATGGCAAATGGACTGCTCATCCCCACCCCCTACTCCCTGGCCCCACCACTTCACATTCCTTGACAATAATGCTGGTTTAGAATGCTGGAGCCAACAGCATTCTAGGCACCGCAGGCTGGGCAAGGCAGAAGGAGATCTGGCAAGGAAGGAAGCAGGGGCTATTTTATTTTATGCTGGCTCCAGCAGTCTGGAGGAAGGTACCATAAAGAGTGGGCAGTGTGATGCCAGCATATGACCGAGTTTTACCAGGGAAGGGGTGGCAGTGGGAGGTCATGGGAAAAATCACAGCCCCACTTGCCAAGTCTCAGGGACACCTGCATCTAATTTAGCATAAGGAAGTATTTTTTTTAATGGAAAAATGTTGCCACTTTCCCCTCATTAAATCTAATCTGTCTCTTAACATGCTCTTCAAGCTACTTCCCTCCTCCTCCCTCCCCCTCACCTCACCTCTGCAGCCCTACACCACCTCCATCCCCAAAGACAGCCCCTGCCTCCCTGGTGGCCTCTACCTTTCAGCCAAGCTGGGTGTTAAACATCTATCTGTGCACCTTGACCAGTTACCGCCATGAATGTCCCTGAGAAACTCCATGGGTCATCTCACCCCATAAAAAGCCACAGAAAGGAGTGTTCAGGGCCGGAAGCGTGGCCTAGTGGTAGAGTGCTTGCCTAGCATGCATGAAGCCCTGGGTTCGATTCCTTGGTACCACATACACAGAAAAGGCCTGAAATGGTGTTGTGGCTCAAGTGGTAGAGCACTAACCTTGAGGAAAGCCCAAGGACAGTGCTCAGGCCCTGAGTTCAAGCCCCAGGTCAAGAGAGAGAGAGAGAGAGAGAGAGAGAGAGAGGGAGGGAGGGAGGGAGGGAGGGAGGGAGGGGGGGAGGGGAGAAAGAGAGCTCAGGGCTCTTTCTTCCCCTCCCTCTCTCTTCCTTCCTCCCCTGTCACCTACTATAGGTGTTCAGAATCTATTCATTGGCTGTTGTCATGATTCTTGATGTGACTTCCAGGAGGACCAGGAATAATCCTTTCTTATTTAAGTTCAGGAGGACAAGGACATAGGATACTTGGCTTCTTACGGGTCATGTGATTACTCCCGGACCAGTCACGGTCATCTGGTAAACACCATCCTGACACAGCTGGCCATGTTGGAGGTATAACAGGTAGAGACCAAGGGCTGTTGCTACTTTCAAAGAATCCTCCTGCCCAAAACGTGAAGGAGTGTAAGAAAGCTGACCTGAGATCAATCTTGATTAGGATTGGCAAATGACAGCCCAAAGGGCAAGGTGAGCCCACTGGTAGAATTGTTACCAGCTGCTCCATCATTTATCCACAAGGACTAGTTGTAGGATTCCATGACTGTGAACACTGTAAATGTCCTTACACAAACTGAGCCCATAATGGTGACACCATGACTCATGGTCTCACCAGAAACACAGATGCATTGATGCTGTCCCTGGCTGATTGAAATACAACGCATGACTGTAATGTGCTACTAGAAAACAGCCACCAAGCTTTCCTGTCACCATCTCGTCTGTTGCCATTTCCATGCTACCATGGCAGAGTGGTTCCCAGCATCCACTTGTGACGAAAGCCATCTACCTCCCCGCTACACAGAGCTTAAAAGATGTTCTCTCGGCCCTCCTGAAAAATACTGCCAACCTCTGGTCTACATCAACCCTTAAAGATGGATACAGAGAGAACAAGTACACAAAATTCAAGTTCGGTTCAGAAAAAGAAGAGGAAAAACAATGAATACCAAACAAGTAGGTTCCTGCAGGTCAGACCATGTCCCATTTCTCTTGCAGAGGCCAAAGACTTGTGATCAAAACTAGGACTTAAGTCTTCTCCAGTTTTTAAGCTGCTAGGAGGTATGAAGCCCCTGACCTCCCATGAAAGATTTTATCTTCCCCACATCCAACTCCTAACCCCAGAGAGACAGAAATTATGAAGGATTACAGAGTCCTGAGCACACAGAATCTCAGTCAAGTCTGGTGTCAACTCTCCAGCCATCAGAAGCAATGCAGAAATTATTCATAGAGGAATCAGAGAGGATTGTGGGAGGAATGTGTCCCCTGAGGAATGTGGGAAAAAATGTCTGCCTAACCATTGTCTAATCCAAAGATGCCCTAAGATTCCTATGACATTTCACAATGGCCATTTAATAAGTCCTTTTCCTTAAAGAAGACCAAAGAGTTTTCTACTCCTTGAAACCAAAAGATTTCTGGGGCAGAAAAGGCCCACCAAGTCACTGCTGTATCTTTCAAGGGCTGGGTAAATGCTTGCCCAAGGGGTTAACTGGCTTCTCTCTCCTCTTTGGCCTTTGTCACCCATGAATCTTTATCTCATTTGACAGAAAGTTAGGCAGCCCTCCAGGCCTGACAGGACCTTCAAGACCTAAGAATGAGGAACTCTAAACAGGAAAACAGTGCTTGTCTATGTATGGTTATTTTAAAAGTCCCTTTTAATAGCAACTATAAGTGGCCACCAGACCTGTCAAACATTAAGTCAATACTTTTGAAATGGACTAAGGAGGAAAAAGATTTTTGAAGTGGAAGAAAATTCACGGCTATTTCTTTTGCACCTGTGCTAATGTGACTTTGATCTTCCTGCACACTCTGCTTGATTTATGTTATCAGAAACCCACCACTAAATGGCCTATTTCTATTACTTCCCTATTTGATATTTTAATTGAAGGAGAACCATCATGTTCTGGCCAATACTCCCCATCTGTAGCTTCTCCGTTTTTTGTTTTTTGTTTTTTTCTTTCTGAAAGCGCCCGAGGCAACACTCCTCTCCCTGGAACAAAATCTACTCTCTCTGGCTTTCTCTGGAATCAATTCTCTTTCTTAGAGCCAAAACCATTCGCCTCCTGGAGGCAAATCTGTCCTGGGTGTCCTTCTGGAGGCCACCATCTGGGTTTCAGAGCTGCCCTTCTAGAGTGAAGGACAGTGCCCAGCTCTCAGCCTCAACGTGGCGATGGCCTTTGGAAGGGGGAACTAAGCTTTGTGAACAAGACCCAGTGGAGGACCAAGCAAATAACCATTCAGATTTACACAACCCAGTGTCGCCTTGCCCTCATGGTGCAGAGAGAATGCTTCTAGAAGCAAAATCATAGGAAAGTCAAATACTTCATGGGAAGATATTCAGAAAACATGGTCCCTATTATGCTCTGGTGAGTAGAAGGGGAAAGGGCAGGGAATATATTTTTTGACCCAAAGGAAGCGTCACTTCTTAAATAAGAAACATAACATGAGCCAGTGTGATCATTTGAAATTATCTAGTAGCCATATCAAGATGAGTCAAAAAGAATGACAGTATTTTTGGTAATTTTTTACACCATTACTACTTGAATTCAGCACCTGGGCTTTTTCCACTCGAGGCTGGAGCTCTAACGTTTGAGCCACACCTCCACTTTCTTTAACAATATCTCACTGAGCCTGAAATCCTATTCTTTTGTTGTAAGGATGGAATGAGGGTTGGGAGACAAACTGGTGTGTGGGAAGGACCAACCATCATACGCATGCACTGAAGAATTTGGTCTTTCCACTCAACCGCTGCTTCTAGGACAGCCTCTAATTTGGATACTGTGTTCGTCACGTTGAGCACCGTTCCAGCAGACAGCATCCCTGAGCAAGAGGTAAGGCTCAAGCATAAAATGGGCCTTGGGGGTGATTTTATCTGGACACACACTATGCCTCCTCTTTGGTATTGAGAAGTGAAGGTGGTATGGCTCAAGTGGTAGAGCTCCAGCCTTGAATGGAAAATGCTCAGGGGCAGTGCTCAGGCTCTAAGTTCAATCCCCACAGCCAACACAAACACACACACACCACAACACAAAGGAAAATTGTTTGGGAAATAACACAAGTGGAGATAAGCTAATGCCTGGATTTAAAACTGGGATATATCCTTATGATAGCCTGGTATCCTTCTATGAAAAGGAATTAAGTACCCAGGCCACCACAACAAAGCATACATGCATGGAGGGCAGACTGGGTGTGACTGAAAATAGGTATAGAGTTTCTTTGGGGATTGATAAAAATGTTTTAGAAAAAAGTAGTGCTGTGGCTCAAGGAGTAGGGCAGTAGCCTTGAGCTGAAGAGCTCAAAGACAATGCCCAAGCCCAGTGTTCAAGTCCCACAACCAAAAAAAATAAAAACAAAAACAAAACCCATCTCAACAGTTCAAGCATTGGACATGAAATAATATGTATAATAGTGCAGTAGTAATGGAAGTGCAAACATAAACTCCAGTCCCCATCCACACTTCTTCCTGCCCCTTTTCAGACCTTGGATATATGGTGCCCAGAGCTTGTACAGCAAAACTCCATCTATGGGCTCATATCAGCTATATCTTAGTCCCTAGGAGTCCCGGAGGTAGTATTATCTACCCATGAGAAGACAGACAAAGGAAGCGCCCTGAGGTAGGCACTGGAAATGGACTCTAAGCTATTTGTACCATCCACAGAAGCACAGGAGTCACAGTGACTAACTGGGACACACAGCCCATGGCAAGTCAGAATTAGGACACCTTCCTGAAATTCTTCATCCACAGAGTCCAAGGATCCCAGAGAAAGAGCCACTGTCCTGTAGAGTTAGATGAATTAAAATGAAATACCTACAGGCATTCACCTATTGAATACCTACTATGGGTGCCTGGCATTGAGCTGCCTCTTAGGCTTGGAGAGAGAAAAAAGCAAGAGCCCTATTCTCAGAAAAAAAGCTGCATCCTGTTCAGGGCAGTGGATTGTGGTGGATGGCAGTAGCACTATGGCGGGTTCCATGATGAGGAAGCTAGGGCAAGGAATGGGGAGTGCCGTAGTGATGGATGACTTCCTGCAGGTAGTTCCTGCACGTAGATTCACTTCCCTGAGTGAGTCATAAAAGTGACAGTGAAAAGACAACAAGTAGATAGGGAAACTGGCATGAGACAGAAGACCAGAGGCAGGTCATCTAAAATGAGGGAGATACTCATATTCATCCCACAGGGGCTGTGGGGAGATAACAGTGCTTAACACAATGGCAGGGGCTCAATAAAAGCTCAAGAATTGTAATTATTGTTTGAAGGTTGAGGGGAGGCCAATTACATGGTAACACTAATCACTGCTAATCTAACACCTGCCGTTAGTTAAACACTTACGTGTGCCAGCCACAGCACTTCATTACACAAGTACATCATGCACATCATTCTTCTTCTCAACATTTGTCACTACTCAGAATCGCACACACCATGCATTTATGTGATTGTATAGTTACTGTCTGCATCTCTCTCTAGAATGGAAGTTTCACAAGGGCAGGAATCTATTTGATGACTGCTGTAGCCCCAGTGTCTATGGTGAACATTGAAAGCTTAATAAGTAGTATCCAATTGAATAAACAATGACCCCGTCTGCAATAATCCAGAGAAAAATTTTACAACCATGTGATTACTTCAAATGAGGACACTGCCATATAGAAAGATCATTCTGGCTACAGTGGAGAACAAACCAAAACAAATGCACGATGCAAAAAAATCTGGCAGCAGCCAGACGCAGTGGCTCATGCCTGTAATCCTAGCTACTCAGGAGGCTGAGATCTGAGCGTCGAGGTTCAAAGCCAGCCCGGGCACAAAAGACCTCTGAGACTGTGGCTCAAGGAGTGGGGTGGTAGCCTTGAGCTAAAGAGCTCAGGGACAACGCCCTGGCCCAGAGGTAGGGCAGTAAGTAGCCCTGAGCTGAAGAGCAAATATGGCTGCAAGGAAATTATTGTAAATACATAGTGAAGAAACCGGGCTGGAGGTAAATCGCTGGATTAGAAAGAGCTTCAGAAGGTGGGGATGATAAGTAGGTAGATAAACAGATGAGAGGATGGATGGATGGATGGATGGATGATAAGTGGATAGTGGATGATAAGTGAGTAGGTAGGACAATGAATAGATGGATGTGTGGGTTGGTAGGTGGATGGGTGGATGGATGGATGGATGGATGGATAGTTGATAGGTGGGTAGTGGATGAATGGGTGCTTGAGTAGGGAGGTCAATGGATGGATGGGTATGTGGGTTGGTGGGTGGATGGATGGATGGATTGGTGGAAGAAGTATTGATAAGTGGGTGGCAGATGAATGGGCGCTTGGGTGGGCCAATGGATGGATGGATATGGAGGTTGGTGGGTGGGTAGATGGATAGGTATATGGGTTAGTGAGTGGATGGATGATGGATGGATGGGTGGCTATGTGAATGGATATAAAGATGGATAGGTGAGTGGGTGAGCACAAATGAATGGATAGGTAGGTAGATAAGTATATGGATGGGTCTGAAAGACCACGAATGGGTGGATGAGATCTTTAGGGTTACTCAGTACCCGTGCATGGAGCATTATATACATACAATAAAATTTTCTGCTAACAGTAATCAGAATAGATATAAAAATACTGCCCACATAAAATGAGCAGAACTTGTAGCACTGAGATCCAGAGACTATAACAGTCCTCTCCAGGAGGCCTTCCTACCAGATTTTTCCCCCAAACCCATGTGTTCAGCTGTTCTTCCTTTTATCCTTCTAAGTCAAATAAAGCATAAATCAGCCTTTAGCCAGACATTCCTTCTGTGGATTTCCAAATCCAGCGAGCTGAGGCTTTAAATTATTCTGTACCTAACTTGGTTAAGCAGTACCTGAGTCTAGCTAGGATAATCTTATTGTCAGGGAAACCGAGTTGGCCTGACCTGCAAAACACTCGCACTGATGCCGTTGCTATTCCAGAGAGAGTGTAAAAGGCAACTCAGAGGGCTTTGAAAAATGATTCCTGTCCAAGTGAGTTCAAACAGACACCCAGTCATGAAACTCCCAGCTGGGTCCTTCTTCCTTATTAAAGATAAGGCACAGTCTGCCCTGTTATTTCTTCTCCTTCCCAGCACCCCACCCCACATGCATGAGTATACACTCACTGTTCAGAATTGAGTAGGTGAAGCACCTTAATGCAATCTAAGGGAAAGCCCCACCCTAAAACACTATGTCCCCCATCTCTTTGTCACCCTCCCAATGTTACGGCAACCCTCGTGTGAAGCATTGCCCTCTGGTGGCCTGATCAGTTCTTTTTAAATCGCAGTCAGGATTTCCCACCTTTTGCAGGCGCACCAACCAATATATGCCCATGGGAACTTCCTCTCACCTCTGAATTTTATTCAGATTACTCAAGGACACGAAGCAGTGCAAGGATGCCCCACCATCAGACATCTACTTCTCAGTGGGGTGGACGCTGGCTGATCGTGAAGTCTGACATTCCAGAGACAATGGAGTGTCTTCGTCCCTGGGCATCTTTGGGACGCAGCTCCTCGACAGGGCCATGAACATTCATTAAAGGAAAGGTCAGTGGACATCCCTTATGTGCCACTAAGCAGTTATGCTTCCTTGTTCTCCTCCCCCTCCTCAAGTCCCCTTGTAGTCTCTATTTTAGTTTGGTTGTTGGTTTTGTTTTGTTTTGTTTTTGTCTGTTGCAGGGCTTGAACACAGGGCTTGGGTGCTCTATCCCTGAGCCTCTTTGTGCTCAAAGCAGGCGCTCTACCATTTCAGCCACAGCTCCACGGTCCAGTTTCTGAGTGGTTAATTGAGATAAGAGTCTCACGGGGACTTTTCTGCCTGGGTTGGCTTAGAACCCTGATCCTCAGATCTCAGCCTCCTGAGTAGCTAGGATTGCAGGTGTGAGCCACTAGTGCCCAGCTTATTCTAGTTTCTATCTCCATGAATTTCCCTGTTCTAGGCATTTCATATAAATGGAATTGTGCACATTTGTCCCTTATAACTGGCTTCTTCCATTTGACACAGGAGCTTCAAAATTATAGCACATGTCACAATTTTGTTCCTTTCAACCACTGAACAGTATTCCATTGTAAGGATAGACCTTATCCATCCATCTGTTGATGAACACTTGGGTTGCTCCCATCTATTAACTACTGCGAATAATGCTGTTACAAAGGTCAATGTACATGTACCTATTTGAGGTTCTGCTTTAATTCCAGGGGAAAATGGCTTCAAGTGGGCTATGGGGTCATCAAAATCCACTCTCCTCCTCTTCAACTTGCATTTGGTTCAGAGTTGCCAGATGTCCGTAAGTCCCTCTACAGATCTGTCTACCTATTCACATTGCTGTGTTGATTTCAGTCTTCCTAGGAAACCGCAGCAGCCTAAAAAAAAAAAAAAAAAAAAAAAAAAAAAAAAAAAAAAAAACAACTCATCTTGCGTTTACCTCCAAAATAATGAGCCTGGTACAAAAGGAAACCAAACACACGACCTTGACTGCGTCCCTGGTGCTCTCCTAACATGGCAGTCCCAAGAGAGTGCCCAGACTTTATCCAACATTTGTCCAGCAAAATAAAGCAAAGAAGATTATCATCTTTGCATTTTAAAAAAGGACTGTAATCCTGTACAAGATAGCTACCAGACAAATATTTATTGAATGGCTAAAAACCATGTAGGATATTAGGACAATTTTTCCTTCTTGGTATTGGGACAGTATCACATTCCAAATTAATGTATACCTCAACCTATATAAGGACATTTCAAAGGACGACTAAACTTGATTGACAGGCATGAGAACATCACGCATCTCTGGATTGTGGACATGAGGTTGGAGACTGAAAGCGATGGAGTGAGGAGTTTGTCATAGGTCTTGGTTGGAGACCATGTTGTCTCACAAGTGGTGAAGTGCTCAGGCCAAGTTCAAGCTCCATGACCTACCAAAAAAAAGAACCAAACAGACAGCTGGGCACCAATGACTCATGTCCGTCACCCTAGCTACTCAAGAGGCTGAGATTTGAGGATCATAGTTCAAAGCCAGCCTGGGAACAAAAGACTCCTGTCTACAATTAATCACCAAGAAACGGAAGAGGTGCTGTAGCTCAAGTGGTAGAGCACTAGCCTTCAGCTGAAGAGCTCAGGAACAACACCCAGGCCCAGAGTTTGAGCCCCATGACTGACCAAAACCAAAACAAAACAAACTATATCTGTCTACCTATCTATCTATAGTTTGTTTTTTATACTGGTTACATACAATGAAAGTAGGCTAGACATAGAAGCCCAAGAGAAAAAAGAGAGAAATGAAACACTATAAACTAATGTTCTGAGACAGACTAAAAGAAATTAAGAAAACAGCAGCTGAATAATAGTTATATAAAAGTCCCTAATAAATAAACTCCAAATAAGGAAATAACAAATATGAAAGGTCATAATTAAAAAACAGAATGACTAAATTAAAGCTATGCCAAAAAAAAGTAACTGTCAGACTTTAAGTGATAATATTTAGAGCTCTGGACCACAAAAGCACTAGACACTAAAGTATTTTATGGTATGAGGCAATGGAGTATCATATTTAGGATCCTCAAAGAAATAAAATATGAGTATCTGCAAAACTGAGGGAGGGAGGGAAGAAGGAAGGGAGGGAGGAAAGAAAAAGAAATTAAATCTGCATGTATGTTGGGGTATATGTACACTTAGCAATGTGCTTACACAGAAAAGAGTCTGAGCATGTATGTTAACAGAAATTACCTTAAGGAGGAGTGGCTGGGGTCTCTTGCTATTTACTTAATGCTATTTAAAATACTTTAAAGAGATGTATAGAAACTTTACAGCAAAAATAAGCATTTTAAGGTAAGAGCCGCAAGGTAAGTTCACAAAATATATTATGAGCTTTAGCTTGAGAATACAGCTGCATTTATTTATGGGTATTTGTTTCAGAATTATTTATGACATAGGAAATTTTCAGACTCCCAGTACCTTGGATAACCAGGTGTTGGTTATGTTAATTATATTACATACAAATACTGGAACGCTAGGAAGTCATTAAAACTAGTATTTTCCAAAAACTCATCATGAGCAGAGAAAAGCTTATGAGATATTGTTAGGTGGGAAACAAATTCTGAAGAGAATTGTATGCAAGACTTAAAATCTTGTTTTAATAATGTGGGTATATGTATGTGCATTATTTACAACCAATATATTCATGTATAAAGAAAAAAAGCCAAACTGGATATAAACTGAAATGCTAAAGGGATTACCTCTGGGTTATAAAATTATGAGTCATTTTAATGCTTAATTCTCCAATAACCTCACAGTTATTGTGTACCTACCAAGTACTTTTTTGCATTCCCTACTTTTATTAGTATGTTTTAGTTTTATAATTCAAAGGCAGAAATAAACATTCGTTCTAGAGATTTTTTAAAAGATATGATGATAAAAATGGCTTGCCAGGGGGCCAGGAGTCTGGCCAGGAGTCTGACCTGAACACAGGGACACATGACCTGACCAGCACAAAGGCTCAAAGGAAGCAAAAACCAGTAGAAGCCCAGAGTAGTGCCTCTATCCACAGCCACCACTGCCATCTCCCACCCTAAGCCATCACCCATCATTATTCCATGTGGCTAGCCTCCAAATATACAGAAGGCAACCAGGTGTGGTAGCACACATCTACACTCCCAGCTAGGCAGGAGGACCAGTGGAGCCCAGAAGTTCAAGATCTGACTAGACACAATAAGGATACTCTATCTGAAAAAGAGGAGGAAGAAGAGGAGGAGGAGGAGGAGGAGGAGGAGGAGGGGCACTCACGTCTCTTCTTTCCTACGTAGTTCTCTTCCCAGAAAATCTTCAAAGTTCCCACACTAATGCGGAGTTTCACAACTTTTATGTGATCCTGCCTGTGTGTGGTGCAGCCTGTACCCAGTCACTTCTCTGGAGAAAAAAAAAAAAAAAAGAAAAAAACACACTTGAATTGCCTCTGGGCGATCACATGGACCCTCCCTCAGGTCATGTGCTATAGGTGAAGCTCCATTCTCACCCCAAGGTCAGAACATGTGACCAGCCAATCAGAACATCCAGTTCCTCTGGTCCAATTTCATTAATCAGGGATCATCTTGTGACCCAATCTTCCTCTATATACTCTATGCAATGTCTGAATGCTGACACCGAATGCTTCTCTTATTGGGCACAGCCCTAAACACATGTATTTCTAGAAACCACTGATATTTTATTAAGACCATGAAGGAAAAACTCATCTGTGAATGTGTTCAACTCAAAAGAGGCAAAACAAAGATACTGAAATAAGGAGAGGATGCATTTTCAAGATACCATTTAAACCCCTAGATCCAGCCATACCTAAGTCCTGCCCTACTCCTGAATTTTCCATATACCAGAGTCAATATAATCTCTTCTTGACTGACGTCGCTTTGAGCTGTGCTCTTTCTGGTTTCCAATCAACCATCAGCCATTGACCTACTTAGTTTTTCCTACTTGCTGGAGAAAAGAATATCTTATAGTCACATGCACTATAAAATGATTTGGAGAGACAGCGTACATAAATAAATGGAAACCTAGAAACAAAGGATCTGGGATCTTCCTCTGCTACTTATTAGCTGCGTGGCTTTGAACCAGCCATTTAGCCTGTCAGTTTCCCCATCTGTAAAGTGAGGGTGTCCGCACCTATGCCACAGTCACATTAGCACCAAAGGCCAGTGGTAGAGCACGTGCTCAGCCGTAGACACACACACAAGGCCCGAGACTCCAACCCTAGCACTTCAAAAACCAGGGAAAGATGGCTGACTTTTACCTTAAAAGAGACGGGAAGGCATTGACAAGTACAGATGAGATACACCCTTCAATTTGCACTGGTTAGTGTGAATATATATATTTTAATCACTTTGAAGGCCAGGTGAAGATGGGTTGCAGGAAGAAGGAAAGGAAAGCAGAGATTTTTGGCAATTCCAGGCAGGTGATAGCAGCTTGCGAGGGCAGATGCAAAATCACCAAATTTACCAAAAGGGCAGATGCAAAATCACCAGATATACCAAACACCACATTCCCAGAGTACCTCTTCCTTTGCGCCAGGCTGTTTCCACAGGTGAACTTTGTGCTCCAATAAATAATACAGATTAAAATCTCATTTCATTTACAAGATAGAAAGGCTTAGAGGCAGGCAGGCAGGCAGATAGACAGACAGACAGATTTTGGTTATTTCTTTGGGTTTTCGTTTGTTCTGAGACAGGGTTTTGCCATGACTGTCTTGCCTCAGCCGCCCCCATGGGCTGGGATTCCACTCATGTATCACCATATGGACCCATAGTTCTCATCCAGATTAAAATAAGTGTGCATCTGAATTTTTAACAGACATATACAAATCACTTAAATTCATCTCAGACATTACCAGTAAGCATAAATAAACCCAACCATGGGTGGCACAAAGGGCAGGAAGAGATATATCTTCTTGTTTGTTCAGAGAAAAACTGCTACCTGGTCCCAAGTAGGGTGGCTGAAGACCAGTGGGGAATTTTTTTTAAAACCTAGAGATGGACTTGGGGAAAGAGCTTGGTTTAGTTGAGGGGTGGGGAGGAAGGGGAGAGCTCAACAGAGCAGAAAAATTAGAGGGTGATGATTTGAATGACATTCTACCCTTTTACAAAACTGCTCTCCATGGAGAACCTTTACACTGAGGGCTCCCCTACTGAACAAGTGCCTGTACCATCATTAACTACTTGACAGAAAGAGCTTGGGGGCAGCCAGAAGAGGGAGAAGGAGGTGGAAAGGAATCTTAAAGGCAAGCCCTGGCCCACTTAAGACCAATTTAAAATGAAGATTTCAGAAAGTCTAAAAGTATAATTTAACTGAATGGGCTAAGTGGGCTGCCACAAAGAACTCTCCACTTAGACAATGTTCCTGAAAGATAGCTTGGTCTGTGGCCATTAAAAAGTCTGCTTTAGGAGAAACCTGAGTGATGATGGAAGCAGGTGGAAAATTAGCAGGTACAACACGAATCTCATCCCAGATATAAGAAAGAACTTGTATACATAGATTAAAATAGCAAGACTGGGAATCTACATTAGAATATTAACAGTGTTTCTATTTAGATGGTAGGACAAGGAGGGGTCTCGTTTATTTCTCTGTTTGCCTGCACTGAAGCAAATTCCAGCTGGAGCAGCAACAGCAGCAGAATATTGCTATTATTATCTTTAAGTAGTTGTACAAAGGGGTCTCCATCCCAAAACATGTCACTGTATGAATTTAATGCATCTTGATCTTTCATCATTTTCCTAAATCTCTCCCAAGCCCACTTATCCCCCTCAATTTTCCTACTTCTGGACTCACATACATACATACATATTATGAATGTATTTGCCCACCCTTCCTCTCTTCATTTATTATTTAGTTAAAAACAGAAAGTAGCCAGGCACCAGTGTGTCATGCCTGCAATCCCAGCTAGTGAAGAAGCTCACATCTGAGGATCATAGTTCAAAGCTAGCCTGGGAAAGTCTGTGAGTCTTATCTCCAGTTAACCACCAAAGGAAAAAAAAAGCCAAAAGTAGAGCTGTGGGTCAAGTGATAAAGCTCCAGTCTTGAGCAAAAAGAAAAAACAAAGGAAAAGAAAAGAAAAAAGGAGTTTAGGGACAGTGCTCAGACCCTGAGTTTCCCAGCACTGACAACCAAACGAAAAGGTACGAAAAGTGACCATGAAAGAAGACTTTGTAAGAATTCATTGATGGTCAACTGCAAATTATGTTAATCACTTACAGACTGAAAATGTAAAGCTGGGAATCTCCTACTCACCTGGTCAAATCCCTTATTTCAAATACGATGGTTTAATGATGGTTGACGTTTTGTAACTGCTTATTATCGATGAGGCTCTGTGCTCCCCAGCACATAGATAATCATGCCTCTGACTCCTCACAGACACTCTCAGAGATGGATATTTGATTATCCTCACCTCCAATTTTCCAAACGAAGAAACTAGGGCTTAGAGCAGTGATGTACCCTGTTCAAGGTCACCTGCTGGCAGGTGGCAGAGAATTCAGGTCTCCTGATTTCTAATTCAGGGCTCTTTCTCTGTAGCCTGGGGTGTCTACAGATGCCCTAGTTTATGGGCTGAAAATATCCCCATAATTACCCCCATAAATAAGCCATCGAACTTATTTATTCCTTGCATTTAGCTTATTATTTAGCATTTAAAGGACACATTACATTGAGCAAGAACTATCAATCTTTCATCTAACGCCCTGGTTAATAACTTGGTAATTACAGTCCACAGTCACAAAGCTGAACGGGCTGATTGTTTCCATGGTGCCAGAGCCCCTTTTAGGGAAGGGCTCTCATCAATTATCCCTGACCTGCCCACTCCATGAGTTCATACCCTTGCATACCACCAGCACTTACCCTTGTGGTTGGAAGAGCCAGTAATAACTGCAGAACCCTTGAACCAAGGATTTGAACACCAGTGAGCCACACCTCTCGTGAACACCATGTCTGCATAGTATCCACCATCCCATGATGCTAAGAGAAGAACCATTCATAGTGTTGTCCCAGCACATAGGCTGACACTTTAGCCCATTGCTTTACTTGTAAGAGGAATAGTGGAATCCCAGGGCCTACCAATCATGTCATATCCATTATTCTATTGTATGGTCTGTTTCAATCCAAACGAATTAGTTCATATCAATTCCAAATATATTCTTAATTTCTGCACTGCATCTGTGGTGGACCATGTTCCTGGGATCTCATGGTTTTATCATCCATGGTGAATCTAGGTGTCTTCTTGGCATCTCTCTAGTCTCCTGAGGCCAGCAGCCTCCCAAGACATGGCTTCCTCACAGCAATGGGCAGAAGCAGAAGAGAACCAATGGAAACCCACACAGCTTCTTGAGCACCAAAATAAAGACTGGTACATTGCCATTTTGTTCACATCCCATCAGCTATGTAAGCCCCATGGCCAAGCTCAAAAGCAATGAGAACAGGGAACCGTTGACCTTCAAATCCTAATATCATCCACAAGCATCTTTGCTGACACACCCAGAGAGAATGTTTAACCAGCTATCTGGGCAAGACTGATGGATACATAAAATGAATCACTATAACCCACTATTGGGGACAATTATGAAGTATCTCTTATGTGTCAAGCACTGTGAAAGGTCCTGGAATACAGGCATAAGTGAGGCCTCATAAAATGAACACAGAAAGTCCATGGTCTCATGTACGGACTTTGAGCCTCTGTCCTATCCACTGTGGTGTGAGTACTGAGGGCACAGAGCTGAACAAGGCTGGCAGCTCTGCCAACTCTGCTGGTGTACACAGGTGAGCTAGTTGATGAGAGGTGTTAGCTAAGTCGTGGCATAAAGAGGCAAAGACAACTTTGATGAGGACTACAAAGGAGAAACAGGTTGTTCAAGACTCCAGAAGGAAAATCTGATTTTGGGAAGGTGAACCAGGAAAAGACTCTCCTAGAAAACTCTACCCCCTTGAGAGGCACTGAAAAGTCACACAGCAAAGGGCACTGGCACAAAATTCCATTAAGGAAAGAAGGAAGAATTGGGGGCAATGACGCATTCTATCCACCCTTTTGGAACGAATATATTGTAATGTGCCTTTTAGTATGCCGAAATGAAAGTTGGAGATAATATAACTTACATACATACGTAATTTTCACAAATTAATTTCACATGCAAATGCCAGAAGACAGAGTGAGGAGGCCTGATGTTGGCACCACAACAGGAAAAAAGAAAGGCAAAAAAGCGCTCTGTGTGTGTGTGTGTGTATGTGTGTGTGTGTGTGTGTGTAATCATTGCTCCTATGAGGGAGCTGAACCAGGCTCCTCTTATAAGATGACCCCTAAGCGACCTTGCCAGTACTGCCAACGGCAATGTGAGTTTTTCTGGAACAGTGTCCAGAAAAACTGCTCCTAAGGTTTTCAAGAAAAATAAGCTACAGTAATCAGGCTCAGTTGATGAGAGATTTTTTTTTCACCTACCTGAATATCTGGCAGGATTCTGGGAACTTTCACAAGATGAAAAATAAGACCTGCTTATGCATACATGGCTAAGCGGCTGGCAATACTGATTTCCTCACAGTAAGTCAGGCAATGCCACACCCTCCTTATCATATACCTTCTAGCGCTGTCCCCACTAATTTCTAGAAGAGTCCTAGAGGTGGTTTCGCCCATGTGAGAACCACTAACATTATACAGAGCAAGTGTTCAATGCTCTGCAGCCTGCTTTTGGAGGCTTCTTTGACTCTGCCTCCAATTTCCTAGCTGTGTGGCTTCAGATAAGCTGCTGAACTCTGAGCATGCCTTACGCAAATGTTGCTTTAAGAACAAAGAACAGCATTCAAGAGGTGACCCGTTTAGCACAGAGATTGTACACATGAAGCAGTCCATGAAAGTTGGTACCTACTTAGGTCACTTGTTCTCATTTCATAGATGAGAAACTGAAGCTTGCACAAAATCCCTTCAAATGCACTTCTTCTTCCTGGTTTAGTACAAAGACGAGCCATAACTGGGGCTCTATTCTAGACCAGCATCAGAAGAAACATGAGATTGGATTGGTGCGAGAATCTTTGAGTTTCACTGGGATTGGTGGGCTGTGAAGTGGAATAATTTTATTACAAAGCAATCACTCTCCCACATAAGCACTCTCGTGGCAGTGCAGGCCCACGTCACAACAGCCCGCTAGAGGATGTGGCTCTCTGTGGTGAAGCCAACAGGGGCTCTGAAGAGGTTGTGTGCAGGACAGACTCTGAGTCCAGATGTGAGAATTCCAATTCCAGCTCCGTCACCCTTGTTGCATCTATGGTACCCCCTCTCTGTGCCTCAGTTTCCTTGTAAGAGGGGAAATCACACGTAGCTCATAGGGTTGTTGAGAAGGCTAAATGAGTTAGTACAAAGGCAGCATTTGGAAAAGAATTGACCTATAAAAATCTCCATATCACGCCAGTAGTTTGGCCTAGTGGTAGAGTGCTTGCGTAGCATGCACAAAGACCAGGGTTTGATTCCTTGTACCACATATGTGGAAAAGCCAGAACTGGTGCTGTGGCTCAAATGGTAAAGCACTAACTTTGAGGAAAAGCTCAAGGACAGTGCTCAGGCCCTGAGTTCAGTCCCCAGGATTGACAAAAAAAGATTTTTAAAAAATCTCCATAGCATTGCATTCCTGTCTTTACTAAGGAGACCAGAATGATTGGAATCTGTCTGTGTGTTCCATGTCATCACACAAAGACTGCCACATACTGAATAAAACAGTAACCAAAGGAACGCAGGAATGAGTGGGCGAGGGTGAGACACAGCTCTGGGCATAGGGGAAGTTGCAGTGGAACATTTAAGCTTCTCAGTGTACTTCCAATCACTCTATTAGGCAGTGTTACAAAAGCACACAACAAAATGAGGGTGTCTAGGTGTGCCTCTAGAAGCTGCCATTTGAAATGGATTAAGACCCCGAGCATCAACCCAAGAGTAAGACCCAACTCCACATGCTAAAGATTTTAACACCCTCCCCACACATACGTTCACAGAGGAGAATGAAAGAAGCAATGAGAATAAAAGCAATGAGAGTAAAGGAAACGACCTGATGGAGGTGATGCAAATAAGTGTGAGCCTAAGACCATGCCTGGTGTATGGTTGGTTCTCACTCAATATTTGTTGAATGAATGCCCAATCTTCTCTTTGCCCTCATTTCAAATTCCAAATCAGGCTAGATTTCCAGAGTCTTAGTTCACTCATTTAAAAAAAATGTCAATGGCTTCCAGAGAAAGAGATATGCAAACACTATGTTTTTTTCATATTAGATAATCTCTTAATATCTCCCATATTGGTGAAGGCTCTGCCACTTACCAACTAAATGACCTGAAGTTAAGTCAATTCTTGGAACTTCATCACCAAAGGTGAGTCCTAGGAACCTGCAGAGAAAGCTTACGTGATGTTATAAATGATTATCATATATAACAATTGATTTCTATTTATTCATAATATAGCCGGTGCCTTGTTTG
The DNA here is from genome assembly GCF_031878675.1 of Megascapheus bottae. Taxonomy (NCBI): domain Eukaryota; kingdom Metazoa; phylum Chordata; class Mammalia; order Rodentia; family Geomyidae; genus Megascapheus; species Megascapheus bottae. Next base: position 7,307,704 of record NC_143536.1, on the reverse strand, counting down.
TTCATTACACTCATTTTAAGTCTCTCCTTATTGTTATTATTACAAAGTGTATTGCTGTGTATTGCTGTGTGAGATCTTTCCCTCCCCGTAACAAAAGGCCTGGCTTCAATGACCCAAAGGAGGAACGATGTATCTCACCTCAGGCTTTCAGAGCATTCCTTTCATGGTTGGATGGCCCCATGCATTCTGAGCAGCAAATCCATGGCAGCAGGTATATGAGGTGGAGCAGGATCTTCATCTCACAGCAGACAGACAGACAGACAGACAGACAGACAGGAAGGGGACCGAGGCAGGATATGGCCTTCAAAGACGCATGCCCACTGGCCTCCTTTCTCTAGCCTGGCATCACTTTTCACAGTTCCTACTAGTCTGTGGAATAGTCTATGGAAACGTGAGTCTATCCATGGATAGAGACCTCCTGATCAAATCATCACTAGACACGCCATCAAAGACACATCCAGATCTGGGCTTTATTGATCTCCAAGACATTTTCTATCCAATCAAGTTGTCAAGATAAACCGTTATGATCGTTAACCCCTTTCCTCCGCCTAGAAGCCAAGAGTTTGTAAAACACTATGATTTTGTGACCACAATTCACATCACACTGACTGAAAGTACCAGGTGCTTTCTCCTGGGTCCTCCCAATTCTGTGGGAGTATTCCCGCAAATCACATTTTCCTCTTAAGGTGACATAACAAGGGGCCGGGAGTTTGGCCTAGTGGTTAAAGTGCTTGCCTAGCATGCATGAAAACCTGGGTTCGATTCCTCGGTACCACATACATAGAAAAAAAAAAGCCAGAAGTGGTGCTGAGGCTCAAGTGGTAGAGTTCTAGCCTTGAGAAAGTCCAAGGACAGTGCTCAGGCCCTGAGCTCAAGCCCAGGACTGGCAAAAAAAAAAAAAGTGACATAACAAGCAACCATAGCAACCTCAGGACAGCAATGAGCATCTGCTAGAGGCTCAGCTGACCTGAGCTCACCTCACTCACAGATCTGGAGGTCACACAAGATGACTTGGGCTGCTCCACTGGCTTTGGCTGGACTCATTCTAGAGGGTGGATGACTACTAGCTAACCCAGAGGGGGCCTGTGCTGGAAAATCTGGGAAAATCCAGCTCCTCACCCAAGTTAACCCAGAATTCCCCCTGGGGTAGTTGCCAAAGACCTACAGTGAAAATGGAACTAAATACTTTTCATGGGTTCTGCTTGGCCTTCCCATTGGCCAAAGCAAGCCACAGGGTCAAGTCAAATTCAAAGGATGAAGTCCACAGCGCCAGTTTGAGAGCAGTTTTAGAGACAGAAGGGATATTGCAGGTTGAATCGAGACCCTCCTGAAATGCACATGCTAAAGACCTAACCCCTGGAAACCTCAAAAGGTGACATTATTTGTGACGCTGCGATATTACAAAGATAAGTAGGAGTGATTGGAGAGGGCCCAAATCCAACAGAACTTTGTGTCCTTATGAGAAAGAGAAATTTGGACACCAACACACACAAAAGGAGGAACCTATCAAAATACAGGGAGAAGATGAACATCAAGAATAAGCCGAGGAAAAAGGCCCCGAAAAGGACTCACAGAAAGATCCAATCCTTGATCTCACATTCGGAGCCTGCAGGACAGATCCCTAAGCTACCCACTCTGGGACTTGGCTATGAAAGCCCCCATCAAATTAAAACAAGAGGTAAAGTGCTGAGCCATGATTGTAATCAATGTCAACTCTCACAGGCACAGAAACTGAGGTTCAGAGAACCCTCCTGAGTCTGTTGCTCAGGAAGACAACAGCTAAGGAGCAAGGGGACTGTGAATAGAGCCCAGGGCTGTGAGATTTCCTCATAATGGTCACTAAGCCATTTCAATTAACAATCTTTTGTCTCTTTTTTCTAGGCAGCTTACAACAGGGAGGTGCTAGCCTCGACAGGACACTGCTCATGCCCAACCAGGCAATTCCATGCATGTGGCTTCAAAGCCTCTGTTTTACAATCCTTAATGATCTAGTAATTGCATTTATGGCTTTCCAATGAAGTGTGCCGAACTCTGATGGCTGTCGCTGGTTTCTCCAGGGCCTTTATTTGATCTGAGACTGTATGGGGTGTGTGGTAAGATGAAGACATGTGAGAGGCAAAGAAAAGAAAATTCAGGTCATGCCTTGTATTTCTAACTTCACGTGCCTAAACCTCCATAGCCAGCTCTGTTTGCATAGAACATAGTCAATTATATGGGGATCAATGAAGCCATTGAAATGATTTCTTGGACAGAATGAAATGCATGGGAAAGAACTAGGTCATTAACTCCGGTATTCATCAGAGTTCTCCGGAAAGAAACAAAGCCAGCATTAGGTAAGTAGGTAGGTAGGTAGATAGATACTTAGATATGAGATATTGAGTTAAAAGATGGTGTATATATAGAGAGAGATTATATATAATAACAATATGTATCATTAATATGTAATATACTGTTGGCAGCCATATTTATTAATAATTAATCATTGTAATACCTAATTGTTATGCTAATTAAATAATAATTGAAAATATACTACATGCTGTATATATTACATATTATATATGCATATGTGGAGAGGAGAGAGGGAGTTATAGGAAGAGATTTATTGCAAGATGTTAACACACTGTTATGGCGAATGAGGAATCTAGCCATGCCCTTGGCAATCAGTCTAGCTTAAGAGTGGAGAGCTGATGCCATAAATTCCAATCCACACCTCCTAACAATCAATTACATGGAGGACAGATGTCTGAGTTCAAGCCATCAAGCCAAAGTCCACACTGATTCCACCTTTCCTTGCCTTTTTATTCTTTTTAGGGCCTCAGTAAATTAAACCATTCTCATCTCCATTGGAAAGGGCCATACGCTTTACTTTGTCCACCAATTCAAATGCCAGTCTCTCTCAGAAATGCCTTCCCAGACACAGATCTCTGGGCATCCTGCAGCTTATTCAATCCAAGACATAACCCACTGTGCAAATGGTTATTGTGCCAAGTGCAGCTAAAGGCCCTGAAAGGCATAATAAATGAACACAAGAAGGTCCGCCTTTCATTCATTCAATATTCACTGGACAAATATGAATCCTGAGCATCTTTTGAGTGTTCGAGCTGTGTGAGTAACTGAGAAAACTGGAATGAGCAAGACAGAAATGACCCACGCTATCCTGAACTTCATGGGTGAGCCGAGGAGATGGGTGTTAAGAAACATGTGGCAGAAGGAAGCAATGACAACTGTGATGTAGAGGGGAGACGGTTACGAAAGATTCTGCAACAGAGGAAGTGGCACTGTGGCTCAAAGGGTAGAGGGATAGACTTGAGCTCAGGGACAGCACCAGGACCCAGAGTTTAAGCCCCACAACCTACAAAAAGAAAAGATTCGGTAACAGAAAGACATGACCAATTTAATTAGGGAAGTGGGAAATGAGGGAAAAAAGAGAGTTTAGTAAAGGAAATTAAAGCTGATATACAAGGAGTTTAGTAGGGATCAGTCATGTAAAAACAGTGAAAAGCTTTATGGAAGAATATGCAAAGCCCCCTGACATCTAGGGACTGGCCTGGTACTAGCACTTAGCTTCGATGCTGCTATGGGTTGATGTGCTGGTATACAGAGCTAAGAGCTTGGTGTTCTGCTGGCCACAGACCATTTCACAGAGACTAAAATCAGCAATGTCTGAATACAAACACTGTCCAAACCCAAAACACAACTAAGCATCCCCATAATCTATGTAACACAAACGGATGCCATTCTTTTTATCAACTATGTACTTTAGCACGGGTACCTCATTGGAGTGTCTTTCCCTCTCTAGATGAGATGTTAAGATAGTCAATTACAGAACTTCTCTTACTTCCTGTCAGCATCCAATTAGATCAAAGCCCCTAACAAAAGCCTAAACACTATTAGTTTTTTGTGGCTATCACAAAATACCTGAGGGAATAAACTTCAATGGAAGAAAGGTTTTCTGAGTCTATAATTTCTAAGGTTTCCAGCTATGCCATCGCCTGTCATGGTGGAACAGAGCTGCTGACCTGGGCAGGAAGCAAGGTAAGAAGAGAGCACAAGGAGCTAGCATCCCAGTACACACCCAGCCCAATAACCAACCACTTCCTTCCACGGGCCCCTCTCCTAACATCTCCACCACCTTGGGACCAGTTGGAGCTGAGCCCTTGGGGGACATTCCAGCTCCAAACTATTGCATACCATAACCAATCATTGCTAATCAGTGCCTCATGGTACCTCTGGCTCTTCTGTCCTCCATCACCAAAAGGAAGAGTAAGCCCAACATAACCTACTGCCAAGGAGTTTCTCTGGGACATTAGCTGAAAGACAGTGGCATTGGATTATGCCCTAAGAGATCTGAGGAATCAAAGCCATCCTTCAAAGGATTGAACTCAAGACCTGGGCACTGTCCTTGAGCTTTATGTTCAAGGTTGGTACTCTACCGCTTAAGGCAGAGCTCCACTTCTGGGGTGTGTGTGTGTTGCACATGTGTGGTGAATTGGAGATAACAGTCTGAATAGGCTGGCCTGGCCAGGCTGACTTCAAACCATGATCCTCAGATCTTAGCCTCCTGAGTAGCTAAGTTTACCGGTGTGAAGCCTGGCTAAGTCTAGTATATTTTCATTAGTATTCAAAGCATAGTTTATGATTATAAATCACAGAGAGGCTGAGAGATTTCCTACCTCTGACATTGACACATCTGTAGCTGTCACTTTTATTCCAAGTGTCCCTCTATGTTGCTAATTTATTTGAGGACACTGATAGTGACCCTCTGGACTTTGACACCTTGACTTTAGTTGAACCAAACTGACCTCATTACCCTTTCCTAAAAATCTGGCCATCTGGCAATTTAAAAGATCTTATCAAAAATTTAAATGTGTTTACACTCTGACCCAGCTATGCTACTCTGAAAATTCACTGACACAAAAGTCCAAAGATGTACAAAGTCATTTCTTGCTCTGTTGATAGTTACAAGAAGAAAAAAAAAAAACCAAAAACTGGAAAGCATCCAAATTTCCATCTAAATTCAAATGAATCCAAATATATCCACACAGTGCAATGCTATGTAAGCACTAATAACAATGTTATAAATGTGCATGGGTTGGTCTAGGTTGGAAAAAATATTAGGTGATAGTTGTAGATCATAGGTACAATGCAACGGTCAAGCACCAGCCTAGCAAAGCCATGGGTTTGATCTCCATACGACCAAAAAAAAAAATCTTTTTTGCCAGTCTTTTGGACTCAGGGCCTGAGCACTGTCCTTGGGCTTTCTCAAGGCTTGCACTCTACCACTCGAACCACAACACCACTTCCAGCTTTTTCTGTGTGTGTGGCACTGAGGAATCAAACCCTGGTCTTCATGCATGCTAGGCAAGCACTCTACCACTAGGGTACACACCAGGCCCCCCAAAACAATTTTTTATTGTGCACATTATTGAAGACTAATATGCAAATATACTTTTATAAAAGCTTATCTCCAAGCCAGGCATGGTAGCTCACGCTTGTAATCCTAGCTACTCAGGAGGCTGAGATCTGAGGATCGTGGTTCAAAGCCAGCCCAGGCACTAAAGACCCTGAGACTCTTATCTCCAATTTATCACTAATAAAGGGGAAGTGGGGCTGTGGCTCTAGGGGTAGGATGGTACCCTTGAGCTGAAAAGCCCAGGGACAATGCCCAGGCCCAGGAGTAGGGTGGTAGCTAGAGACTTTCATTTCCAGAACTGGATAATTTCACTTTTATATATCTTGTTCAAAAGGCATGTCGTATGGTAATAAGGTTATTTAGTTCCTTTTTTTTTTTTAGTGGTACTGGGGATTGGACTCAGGGACTTGAACTTGCTAGGCAGATGCTCTACTATTAGAACCACATCCCCAGTCCTTTTGTTGTAAGTTACTTTGCAGGTAGAGTCTTAGGCTAGCCTATGATCCTTCCTAACACAATACCTTTCTGTAACTGGAATTATAGGTGTGTATCACCATGCCCCACCAAAATGTATGGCGTGTGTGTGTGTGTGTGTGTGTGTGTGTGTGTGTGTGTGCGCGCGTGTGCATGTGCTTGGCACTCAAAGCCTAAGGCCTATGCCTACATGTCAATCACTCTACCAGAAATTACATTTTCATTAGTCACATTTGCTATGCTCATTTCCCTTTTCCACTCAGTGCCTCACCAGAGTACTTACCTTCAGTCTGAGTCTCTTAGAACTTGTCCTGCTCATCTTTTTGACCAGGGTCAGCATCTCCTGCATGTCTTCCCATCTCTACCTCCCCAGGTATCAATGCTTTCTCTGTACAGAGAGATTGCTCTAATATAAGCAACCATAACCACTCTATTCCTCTCAGATGGGCACTACTGACTCATCAGGCTAGGTCATTATTGGTTGTGTGGTGGTTCTATGCATCATAGGATGTTTAAGCAGAATCCCTGGCCTCTGTCCACTAGATACAAACAATATGGATTTGTCCAGCTGTGAAGATAAGAAAAGTCTACAAGACCTCACCAAGCATGAGAGCTAGCTTTGTTGCTCTCCATTCAAAAGCAACAGAAAACAACCCTGGCTCCTGTAAGTCAGATGTGGGTAGCTCACAGAATGATGAAGAAGACTGCAGAGCCACACCCAGCAAATAGGCAGGCAAAAAAAAAAAAAAAAAGGAAAGCTGTTCAGCAGCCAAGTCCTCTACCCAAAATTCAGGAACAATTCTGACTGGTCGAGATTCTAACAGCCGTTGAACGGGGACATCATCAGAGCTCAGATCTCAGTCACTACTGGCCATGGCCACTGAGTACTGCCACAGGCACCGTGGTTGCCTCTATATCTATAAACCAACTAATGCCCATGGCACTAGACCCTCACTGTCACTCCTGCCACACAACATGCTCCCCTTTGAAAGCCTCGCAGCTGATTGGCCAGGTCTGGATCACATGCTCACTGAACTGCAAAAGATCTTGGGAAGGCAATTAGCTCATCTTTGGAGGTCCTACTGTGGGAAGAAGTTTCATCTCTCCTAAAATTCTTTTTATTTTATGTTTTATTTTTCTGCCAGTCCTGGGGCTTGAACTCAGGGCCTGAGCACTGTCAAGGCTAGCCCTCTACCACTTGAGCTAGCTTTTTGTATATAAGGTACCAAAGAATCGAACCCGGGTCTTCATGCATGCTAAGCAAGCTCTCTATCTAGGCCACACTCCCGGGCCCCGAAAATCTTAAAGCAAAAAAAGTTTTCAAAGATGGAATGGGGATTCAAGCATTGAGCAGACAAAAGATGACAAATGTCACAACAGTGGCATTCCTGCTTCAACAATTGGGCCAGGACACTATGTAAAACAGATCAAGACTGTCTTTGAAACAATTTTAAGAAACAATTTTAAAAGTAAAGACTGTATTTTCTCTTCTTTGCTAATCCCCAGTACCTGGCAAGGCATTAAACCCTCAACAAATGTTGCTGAATAAATAAAGGTAAAAATGGGGACCAAGACATGTGAAAGGGTATCAATGTATGTGAATTAATGCACCTACTATCTGGCAAATATCATGTAACCCTTTTATTAATTACAATAAAAATATTTTTTAAAAATAATAAATACATAAATAAATAAGTAAATAAATAAATAAAGGTAAATGAACACCCTTCCTTGGACAAGTCAAACAACCAGGTTTGTAAGCAGAAGACCAAACAGAATAACTCTATAGGATTTTCTAGCAAGAGGGTTTTTGAAATTCACAATCTTGCCTGAGAGTAACTGAGATTCACAGTAATCTTCCAAAAGACTATAGGCCAGAAGCTACAATAAAAATGTGCTGATGTGCTAAATCTTAATGCAACCCAGATATGCAATTGAAAATGGATCTACCTAGATATCCAGTTCAAATCCAATCTAAATCCAAGCACCTTCTAAAGCAACAACAACCAAAAAAAAAAAAAAAATGAGATTTGTTCTGAGTCCCTGCTTAAGGCTAAATTTTCTCATTTTCTTAGCAAAAAAAAAAAAATCCAATGCTATTAAGTTTTGGTCACAGCCTAAGTCTGTTGGTGCCACATTGGGGTATCATGTTACAGCAGAAGCCAGCAATAGTTTTATAAATGTGTTCTCTCCAGCTCCCTACTGTCGAGCTTGAATTGATTTCCGGTCACAGTTTACACATTTCATGCCAAAAGGCTACAGTAGGGGTCCTGAGGGGTGGTGTGAAATCACTTGTTCTGCAAATCTTCAAACATAGGTTAAAAAAAAACCTTCCTTTCAATGGTTTCAGTGGAAGTTGATTCAAAGTTGCTAGATTTTACTGAGTCTCTAAACTTCTTATTCATTCATTCATTTATTCATTCAACAAATGTACACAGACTTCCTCTTCTGAACTGGAAGAAATTGTGCTGGATGCGGGGGGTTAGAGTATGACTGGAAAAGATACAGTCCATGCTTTCATTACACTTAAATAAGGTAGATCAAGACCTAGATATGAGTATGCAATTACAAAATTAAATAGGCATTGATAGAGGGGATTAAAACAGGGTGTTACATGGGAGAATAATGAAAACTTCCAATATGGATGGCATGGGACAGAATAAGACAAAGGGTCGGGTGGGAGTGGGGGGGAGGAAAATGGGGATCAAGACATGTGAAAGGGTATCAATGTATGGAAATTAATGCACCATCTATCTGGCAAATATCATGTAATCCTTCTATTAATTACAATAAAAAATATATGAAAAAAAAGACAAAGGGTCTTTCTGAGGACATTTAGGCTGTAACCTAAATAGTGAGAAGAGTTGTTGTGAGCTGAATTTTGTTCCCATAAAACGCATATGGTAAAGCCCTAATCTCCACCTCACCTCACCCCCAATACCACTGCCCTTATGGATAAGATCTTTAAAAGCCTTTCATTAAGTTAAAAATAAGGTCACTAGGGCCTGGAGTTTAGCCTAGTGGTAGAGTGCTTGCCTAGCATGCACAAGGACCTGGGTTCAATTCCTTGGTACCACATACATAGAAAAAAGCCAGAAGTAGTGCTGAGGCTCAAGTGGTAGAGCTCTAGCGTTGAGAAAGTCCAAGGACAGTGCTCAGGCCCTGAGTTCATGGCCCAGGACTGGCAAAACAAACAAACAAACAAACAAACAACAAAAAAAATAAGGTCACTAGAGTTGGCCTGGATCCAGGATGATTGGTTTCCTCTGATGTTGGGCTGGGACATTGCGTGAAAGCAACCCAGGGAACCTAATCTAGAGGTTAACGAGGCAGACAATCAGGGTCAGGAAGAGAGATCCACAAGAGGGAAGAGCAAGTACAAAGATCTGGAGCATTAAAAATGTTGCCCCATCAGGGAATTGAAAGAGAAGGTAAACTTGTATGGTTGGAGCTAAGCCAAGGAGGAAGGGAGGAGATAAAAGAAAATGAGAGCTGGCACCAGTGATTCACGCCTGTAATCCTAGCTATTCAGGGGGCTGAGATCTGAGGATCTCCATCCATAACCAGCCCATCATGGAAGATCATGAGACTCATCCCCAATTAACTACCGGGAAACCAGAAGTAGCCTTAGAGGTGAGTTTATAATTCCCTAAGTAACACTTTGGACTACAGGAAAGTCCCTGGGCTCCAGCTTTTCTCCCAGGAGCAAAGGTTCTCTGATCTAATTGATACTGAGGAAAGCATACCTTCCGTGAGTGTGATTTTGTTTTGTTGTTTTACTATAAATTCAGAAAGACCAGAGTTTCTTACAAGCCACTAACAACCTCATTTCTCCATTATTATTGTTTAAATAGATTCTTTTTTAATTATTAACATTTAAGTAGTTACACAGTGGAATTACCATTTAACAAAGCAGTTTATGAAGACAATGCATCTTGATTAATGCTTCAACAACATCCTCACACAGCCCTCCCACCCCGATCTTCCCTCACTGTTCTTAATTTTGTAGGATCCACATTGAATTCTTGACTGCATTCTCCCCCCTTCACTCCTTTCTTCATCTGCCCTCTCATCATGACCCCATCTCACCTCTTTCAAGTACCCGTTTCCCACTGTTCATTTTGTTGAACTTTGACTTTGGCTTTCTAAAGAATTACACTAGCTGAGTTCTCCCTTGAATTTGTATATATTCGCATACTACCTAATGTATTTACTTACCAGTTCAGAAACTAGTTCTAGCTTCCACATACGAAAGAAAACATGAAATCTTTGTCACTATGGTCCTGACTTACAAAAGACCCTGAATAGCAAAAGGAATCCTTAGCAGGGAAAGTAATACTGTGGTAGAATAATACCATACTTTAAGCTCTACTATAGCACTATAGTAATGAAAACAGCGTGGTACTGGCACAAAAACAGGCCTGAAGACTAATGGAACAGAATAGAAGACAGAGAAATAAACCCACAGACCTATAGCTATCTAATATTTGACAAGGGAGCCAAAAACATAGACTGGAAGAAAGATAGCCTTTTCAACAAACGATGCTGGGAAAATGGATATCCACATGCAGAAAATGGAAAGCAGGTCCCTAGGTATCACCTTGCACCAGCATCAATTCTAAATAGACCCAAGATCTCAATGTAAGACTGAAACATGAAACTATTACAGGAAGGAGTAAGGGAAATGTTAGGACTCCATGGCACAGATAGGAACTTTCTGAGTAGAGATCCAGAAGCACAGAAAATCAAAGAGAGACTTGATAAATGGGACCGTATCAAGCCTAAAAGTTTCTGCATGGTAAAGGACATTGCCAAAAAACTAAAAAGACAGCCTACAGAATGGGAGATGATTTTTGCCAGTGAGACCTCAGAAAATATGAGGGCTTCAAAAATTAAACCCTCAAAGAAATAGCAACCCTATTAGTAAATGGGCTAATGAAATATTACTTAGAAGAAGTAAAAAATGGCCATCAAGAAAAAGACCCATGAAGAAATGCTCAACGTCTCTGACCATGAAAGATTTGCAAATCCAAACAACATTGAGATTCTACCTCACCCAGTTAGAATGACCATCACCAATGACCAAGCAATAACAGATGCTGGCATGAATATGGCCAAAAGGGAACCCTATTACACTGTTGATCAGAATATAAACTTTTTAGCCACTCTAGGAAGCAGTATGGAGGCTCCTCAAATTATTCTATTCCTGGGCATTTATCCAAAAGATCACAAACCAGGATACAGAAAAGCCACCAGGACAACCATGTTCATTGCAGTACTATTCACCATAGCCAAAGTACAGTATCAGCCCAGATTCCCCTCAATGGTCAAATGGATGCAGAAAATGAGGCATATACACAACAGAATTCTACTCATCTCTTAGAATGATGATGTACCATTTGTACAGAAATGGAAAGACTTGCAAAACAGGTTCTTGGATCCAGAGTTATGTATTTTAGCTCCAAATTTCAGCAAAAAGCCTTCAAGTATTTAAAAGCATGGGGTCCAGATGGCATAGGGCTTTCTGGGTTCTTCTCTCTCTGAGTGGGGTTCTATGAGCACCTGTTTCATAAGGTTCTTTAAAGCCAATAATACGATTCAGTTCCAAGAACCAGCTTGGAATGGAAGCTCCAAGAACCAGGAGTCCCAATATCTAAGGGTAGAAAAAACTGGATGTCCCAGCTCAAACAGAAAGCATCAATCTGCCTTTTCTTCATCGTTTTTTTTTCTGTGTTGAAATAATGTTTTGCTAGCACTCTGGACATCCCATAACCCAGTCAAGATGACATGTAAAATGAACCAGAGTGCTGCAAACATTTTTTTCTCTAAAATAATTGTGGAGTAGTTCCAGTGTAGTGGTTCTCAGGAAGAGTTGTATTTCCTAAACAGCTTTGGCCATCTGAAGATGCATTAGTCTTCCCTACCAGGCACTGGGTGTGACTGGAACCTGGTGGGTAGAAGCTCAGGAAGATGCTGAGTCCTTATACACACATGACAGCTCCCTCCAATAAAGAACTATGACCCAATGTATCAACAGGGCTAAAGTTTTGGGTTTTTTTTTTAACTTGTTCTAGTTTAAGTAGCCTACAGTAGCCTAATCTTCAACTAAGTTTTCAGAGTCAAAGACTCTAGTGAAAATTAGCCAGGCACAAGACCCCAAGTGAATTTAAAAATCATAGCACCTCAAATTTTTCTTTTTTTCCTTTTTCTTTCTTTTTTTACCCCCATTCCTAAGGCCAGAGCTCTACACTTCTGGCTTTTTCTATGTTTGTGGTACCAAGAAATGGAACATGGGTCTTCGTGCATGCTAGGAAAGCATTCTTACCACGGGGGCTAAATTCCCAGCCCCACCTCAAATCTTTTTGAAGCCTAGAAATAACAAAGCTTGTTAGTTGAATGATAACATTAAGAATATCTTGGCATATTTGTTCTTATTCTCAAACTTGGCCCTTCATGGCCCCAAGTGATTGCTGTGAATCTGGCTAGCTCATCCTCACACAACCATGTACAAAGTCAGGAAGAGGCAGGCCCCTTTCCTCTTTGTTCAAGTGCAGAACATGTCCCAGAGTCCACACAGCAAATTTCCTTCTGGGTCTCACTCCATAGGGTTGTATCACATGGTCATGACCAAAGAAATCATTGACAAAGAAAACAAAACCACCATGCAAGGGTTAGATTAATCAATGTTTATTCTCTGAGACTGAAGAGGGACCAATTTCCCTGAGGTCATGAGAGGGTGGCCTTCCAAACCATACATGTTGAAGAACTCAAACTAATCTGAGGTTATTTCACCTACTGGGGCATCAAAACCAAGTTTATCATTTGGTTTCAAGTACAAATGATTTTTAAAAATTTTGTTTTCAGCCCACTTCACTGGGAAAAATTCAGGGACAGACACTGGCTGCAGCTGTAAATGGATGTTGGCAGTCAATACCGTTATTAAAATGTGTCCCTGCTCTTGCCAGCTCTCAGTCCCAGTTCCATGCTCAGCCTGTGGTGACCTGCTAGGGACAAGCCCCACAGCTGAGTGTCTCTGGCTTTGGAGCACCTGGCTTGAGTCATATGGCAACTGCTGAACAAATCAGTGTGGCTAAGGAGATGGAATGTTCCAAGCTTACGACTAGGACTTAACATAGGAGGGATGGGTAAAGGATACTGGATTTGCAAAAACGGAATGCACACTATAGATACCTTTAAAAAGGTATTCCTGCCTCTATGTCTCTTAGATATTATAAAAGATATTGGAACCATGTACCATAGTGGCTCATGCCTGTAATACTAGCTACTCAGGAGGCTGAGGTTGGAGGCTCACCATTTGAAACCAGCCTGAGCAAGAAAGTCTACGAGACTCTCATCTCCAATAAATTACTCAGAAAAAGCCTAATGTGGTACTGTGGCTCAAGTGGTAGAATGCTAGCCTTGAGCATAAGAAACTCGGGGACAGTGCCCAGGCTGTGAGTTCAAGCCCCAGGAGAGGAAAAACAATAGCAACAACAACAACAAAGAAGACATCAGTTCGTTCCACATCCATTTGCAGGTTGCTCGTTGTTGGAGTAAAGAACACCTAGTCTTTTCTGATGGAGATGCTAGTCCTGTCCTGACCCACCACATGACTTTGGATGAGTTCCTTGACCTTTCAGACTCCCCAAGTCAGCATCTACAACAGGAAGCATTGAGAATGCTAGATTTCAGAGTGATTTTTACCCCTACACTGCATTCAATTAATTCAATGGCTTCCTTCCTGCAACTGCTGCTTTAAGTGATTTTGTTCTTAAATCTAGATGCTCCCAATCAGATCCATGTGATTTTACTTTCATGGCTTGCCATTCACCACAGAGCAACCAACACAAGAGGTATGGAAGTCAGCTCAGAGCCCACTGAGTACAGGGGGAAGGCGGGAATCCACCTTGGTGTCATCATCCAAACACATAATGGGCAACCAAAGCAAGAAAGCCCAGGGAAGAAAGCTGGCTTGGGTCTGGGGGAGAGGCTGAAGGCCAGCTCCCCATCTTGGGGAGAGCTACTTCCAAGCCATGTCTGTGAGGGTGGTTGGCACAAAGACATGGCAATAACCCTTTGCAGATTGCAAGCTAAAATGAACAGCAGCCGGCGTGACGCGAACTCCTTCAGAGTGATTGCAGAGCCCCGGAGGCTCTGGCTTGTGCTGATTACTCATGATGCTGGCTTGCAAGGAAATGGTGTCAGGTGCTTAAAATGTTAGTGACCCTTAACAGACAGAATATCCTGGAGAAGTCCAGTGGACTTCTTGAACAATCTGCTTGAACAATCATTTTACTCTTTTCCCCAAGTGATGAGCTGGGGAAGAGGTGAGGGGCTGGCAGTCTTTGCATGGGTTGGGGGGAGGAATTTAGGCCGATTGGGCACTGCACATGACTGGTTGCATATTTGTGGTAGTCTGGAAAGCCTAGTTGAGTGCCGCCTCCGAGAGCAAAACGGTGCTCACACTCGACAATGGTAAGGCAGCACTTCACACTGAGACAAAACCTAATGTGAAAAGGCTGCCAATGGGAGAGGTGTCAGTCAACCAACTAGGTAAGTGCAGAAACTGCAGGGAGCCTGCAGTCACCAACAGGAGTTGGTCCATAAAGACACTTCCTACCTTAAGGCAGTTCTGAACTGTTCCCCGGCATGTACTTTGGGACCATTCTCTCTTGTATGATTGTCATTTGACATATGGAGTTACCAAGCTATTGAAGTGTGGCTATTCCAAATGGAGACACGTAAAATAAACACACAACCATTGGAGCTGATATACATGCATGAATGCACGCATACATACACATATTTTATATATATATATACATATATATATATATATATGAGGCCAGGTGTGTGGTTCATGACTGTAATCCTAGCAGGATTAGAAGGCCAGCCTGGGCCGTATAATGAGACTCCATCTCAAAACAAAACAAAACAACAATAACAACAACAAAAACAAGCCACAGGCTGCTGGCTCACAACTGAAATCCTAGTTACTCAAGAGGCTGAGATCTGAGACTCCACGTTCAAAGCCAACCCAGGCAGTTAAGTCTATGAGATTCTTATCTCCAATTAACCACTGTAAAACTGGAAATGGTGCTGTGGTTCAAAGTGGTAGAGCTCTAGCCTTGCGCAAAAGAGCTCAGGGAAAGGAATCTATCTCCTATCTCCAATTACCTAGCAAAATGCCAGAAGTGGAGCTGTGGCTCCAGTGGTAGAGCACCAGCCTCAAACACAAAAGTGAAAGAATAGGGCCCAAGCCCTAAGTTCAAATTCCAGTTATCAGAAGAAGGAGGGAAAAAAATATACTGTTGATGTCCATAGCATACAGAATCACCTTATGACCTGATCGTGCATTTCTCAGAATGTATCATCGTTGTTATGTGCCATATAACCACACAGGTTTCCCTGGGCAATGATTAAAGTTGAAAAAAAAACCTTGAGGTAAAGCACTGTCCACAGTGCTCTGGGACACACACTCTGGAAGCCCAACTGGGCTTTATCCCTCATTAGGCCATAACCTTCCAGTATTTCCTTCTTCTTTGCTCTGTAGGTGGGGATCACAGCTTAACTGATGGATGTGTCTGTTAAAAATAGCATTTCTTTCATGTCTGCTTATTTCAAACGCTCAGTTCTGGTTGAAAGGTAAGTTCCTTTGGGATACACAGGATCAAGAAATTAAGGGTTTCATGAATTCACTTCAAATGCTGTTCAGGCTCATTTCATCTCGTTGATTCTGCCCTTTCTTAGGCCCTGCTTCAATCTCTCCTGCTTGGGCATACAAACTCCAAGTCCCACAAGGACCAAAGGCTAACGCCCATGATGAAAAGGGGGCATTTTAAAGATCGATGCATGGCTCCACTGTGGTGTGGGAGGGAGGTTAGTGGACAACAGCCACGACACAGGCCATCTGACAGGAGAAAGAGCTCTGTCCAGAGACACCGGTTCCTCCTTAGCACAGTCAGCCTACCCAAGCTTTCCAATGCCACCTAATGACCTTAGCGAAGCTCACATATCCTTCCATTTAAACATTTCTTAATTCAATTCCTTAAAATTCATAATCCCCTAACCACAGAATGGCACTTTTTTAAAAATACCCTCTACGAATATGAATCCTCTTGTTTAAGATCAAATTCATACTCTCACTAAGAGAACTAGAAGATGTTTTCACTGCAGACTGGAAGGGCAGGGGGACACAGAAGTATATAAAACAACAATGAAGCTTTTAAATTCACTGGAGAAGGCAACCCCACATGTCTGTTACCAAGGACATGAAACGAACACCAAATAGACAACTAGCCAGCAAGCACTTAAAAGAAATTCAGTACAGGAAGAAAATAACCAGTATCGTGAATAGGAGTAGTACTTGTATGGGATGAGTGTTCTGTGAATGTCTGTTGTAGGGCCTGCTGGGTTCATGTCAACTTAGCCAGCACCTATCATGGTAGCATTTCATAGCAGTGTGGCATAAATCATTTCTTAATCCTGACAACTCTGAGTTAAGACTAACAAGAATTTACCAGAAACCGTGGTTTCTGAGCCACGGTTTCTTCATCTTCAAAACAATGAACAACAGCTAACCTAAGAATCCACTATAACACGCACGTGGACATTGCAGGCATATATGTAGGCATCACATACACATGGGGAAGATGATATCCTGAGGAATCCACACTACCATTCGAACAAAGCTTTCCTATATTCAGGTGTGTGTGTGCGCGTACAAATTCAGATGGCAGGAAAGATATGCAGGTCTCCTTCCACAGCTGCTGCTTCTGTAGTGCAACCAGCCACAAATAGTACAATCCCCACTTAGACCTACAATGGCTGCATAGTCCAGAACACACACAGACTTCTTTCTTGTCATGACAACTATTCCTAACACTAACATGGTATCAAGTATTAGAAGTCATCTAGAGATGGTTTAAAATACACAGGAGGGGTCGGGAGTGTGGCCTACTGGTAGAGTGCTTATCTAGCATACATGAAACCCTGGGTTCAATTCCTCAGTACCACATACACAGAAAAAGCCAGAAATGATGCTGTGGCTCAATTAGGAGAGTACTAGCCTTGAAAATGTCCAGGGACAGTGTCCAGGCACTGAGTTCAAGCCCCAGAACTGGCTATATATATATATATATATATATATATATATATATATATATATATATATTAAAATACATAGCAGGAAGTTGTGCAGACTGTATGCAAATATGCAAATGCTCTGCCATTTTCTGTAAGGAGCTCAAGCATCTGTGAATTGTGATATTTGGGGTCTAGACCCAGTTCCCTGAAGATGCTGGGAGATGACTTACTTATATTTATATAATGCCCATTGTTCTAATTATTGGACAAATTACTATGCTGGTAAGTCAAGAGGATATCACAGAAACAGACAAGTTTTAATATTATTATTATTAAGACCGTAAGTTTGGGAATCCATCCAAATTGAGATAGAATCTAGTTCTGCCACCTACTAGTTCAATAACCTACTAAGCTACTTAAAGTCTTTAATGATACTTATCCTTTCATAGAGTTGTTACAAAAATTAAAAATAATAATTGAGGACCTACCAATGCCAGGCACAATGCCAAGCAGTTCACTCACTTTTTTTTTTTTTGACCTGTGAAGCTCAAGTCTGTTCATTCAATTTACATAGAGTGCTTGGCACTGCCTGGACTATAGAAAGTGCTCAATAAATAGTGGGGAGTGTGATTGCCTAACCCAGTTCTGTGGAAACAAGGGACTTAATGTTGCTCAAGAGGCCTTATAAGTATAACTGAGCAAAGAAGTCTGGGTGGAAATATCAGTGGGTTGTTAAGAAATTCAGTGTACATGGATAAAATGGTAGGTAATAATTTAGAGCCCAAAAACACTCACTTATAGCGAAATTAGGAAATGTTTTCTCTAAAGAAGTAGATAGCAAGTCACTGCAGAGGCCAGCATCCTCTGTCACAGCTGCTCAGCTTCGCCCTTCTAGGAGAAACATCACCATAGACCATGCTCAATGCAGTGGGTAGGGTGGTGTCTTAATAAGACTTTCTCTACAGAAACAAGTGGTGTGCTAGACTTGGCCTGTGAGTTATATGATGTGCTGACTTTTACTTTAAAAGAATAAAAAGATGAAGACATGTGACCAGATTTATGTAAAGTATGCAATCCAGTTCAAGAAAGCTCTTCACCTCCTGCAACTTAAAACATAGGCCAAGCATGGGATTTGGGAAACTGAAACCAAAATTACTAAGGTGATTTTTATTTGGTCATACACACATGCACATACATACACCTCTTCCCTAGTGTGTTCTGGAGAGACCATGCTTATAGCAATACTGAGAAAAGCAACATGTTCAACTGAGGCTGGTGATGAAAGATACCACCAAAAGTAGCCTTATGTGTGTTCTCTGCTATCTAAACTAGAGAGAAGGTGGGCTGTGGTTGATTGGCAATGTCTGCCATGGGTGCAGTGGGGAGAGTAGTGATGAGGGTGCGACCCAATTGCCAAATCCTTGCACTATATCACATAAGAGAGGTCAGGTGGCAAATAAATGGAAAATTCCCTTACTCTAAATAAGTTGTTTAACACTAAATATAATTATCTTCAAGATGGGAAGACCTTAGTCCATGTTCTGAATATAAATTTAATCTCACTAGTAATGGACATGCCAAATCCCTCCCAATTTTTTTTTTATCACACTGCAGTAGGGGGTTTGACTAGGTCACCTCTGAATATTCCTCCCAGCTCTGCAAAGGACTCTGATTTTTCAAGATACTTCATTGTACTCTCACAGCTGTGTTCCAGGTGGCTTAGCCTTTCCAACAGCTTGGCTTTGAAATAGTCATGAATATTTAAATATACTTTAGGCTAAACATTTTTCATACTTCTCAATTCATCCACAGTCCAAAGGTAAGTTTGGGTTGTAAGAAGCTCATTTTCTGAGATATCTGTGTGTTCCCCACATATGCAGTTGAACCCACAGGCACGGTGTTAAGATACACATATTCAGACCTTCAAGGTGCATGTATGTAAATTCCTGCTCTTAAATCTTGACACTCAGCTGTGAAACTCAAGTCTATAGTTAAAAGCCACTGACATGACTTCAGGCTCAAATCCATAGCTTTGCAATAAGTATTTTCAATCATGCTTGGGTCAGTATGATCAAAGTAGATTATATATATATATGTATAAAATATAATAAAACACATTTTGTAGAATTAACATGCATTAACAAAAAGTTTTTAAGTCTGGCTCCTATAATCCTAGCTACTCAGGAAAATGAGATCTAAGGATGGTGGTTCAAATGTAGCCTGGGCAGGAAAGCCTGTGAGAATCTTAATTCCAATTAACCACCAAAAAGCTAGAAATGGAGCAGTGACTCATGTGGCAGAACACCAGCCTTGAGCAAAGATAGTTAAAAGGAGAGTGTCTAGGCTCTAAGTTCAAGATCAAGACTTAATACTGCCCCCACACACATACACACAAATAATAGTTTTTAGTGTGCTCTACCAAAATAGGGAGAAGAGATACAAAACAGACAAACAAGAATATTCAGAACCAAAAAAGGGTCATGAGGTATGTTAGCATGGAACACTATGAAGCCAGAGAGGTTTTATGATTGCCTAGCACTGTGGCAAACCAAGGGCCAACCAGACCAGAGTAGAGTGGGAGAGGGTCTCTAGGAAGGAACCTCTTTTTTTTTTTTTTTTTGGCCAGTCCTAGGGCTTCAACTCAGGGCCTGAGCACTGTCCTTGGCTTTTTCCTTGAGGCTAGCAGTCTACCACTTGAACCACAGCACCACTTCTGGATTTTTCTATGAATGTGGTACTGAGGAATTGAGCCTGGATCTTTGTGCATGCTAGGCAAGCACTCCACCATTAGGCCAAACACCCAGCCCCAGGAAGAAACCTTCTTAGAGAAATATCTTAGGGAGCACTTATACAATCAGTGAAGAGTTTGAGATCAAATTAGTCTAAGAACATAGAAAATTAAGCAAATGACAGGAGAGGAGAAATACAAGGCAATTAACTCCTGGAGGGAAAGAGCTGTCAAGAAGGGGGAAGGCCAAGAGTTTGGCCTAGTAGTAGAGTGCTTGTCTAGCATGCACGAAGACCTGGTTTGACTCCTCAGTACCACATACATAAAAAAGGCTGGAAGTGGTGCTATAGCTCAAGTGAGAGAACTCTAACCCTGAAAAAGCCCAAGGACAATGCTCAGGCCCTGAGTTCAAGCCCCAGGACTGGCTAAAAAAGTAAAAAAGGGGAGAGGGCCCTGAGCCATCTCCATTTATCACCTGTGACTAGAGTTTACATACTCTTAATAACATAAACACAGAATGTTGACCTAGCCAAAGTAATGGAGGAACCATAATGGGAGAATGGGGAATGCCTTCCACATTGGAATGGAACACCTAACACCTAGAGCCAAAACATCTAGTTTTCCTAATAAGGGCTATTTGGACATAAATGTTCAATGCCAAAACAATCAGCTAAAAGAAGTGAAATCATCTCTGGAGGGGAAAGAAGGAGGTAACGGGGGGGGGGGGGCCGGGAGTTTGGGCTAGTGGTAAAGTGCTTGCCCAGCAAGCATGAAGATTCCTTGGTATCACATATATAGAAAAAGCTGGAAGCGGTGCTGTGCCTCAAGTGGTAGAGCTCTGGCCTTGAGAAAACTCAAGGAGAGTGCTCAGACCCTGAGTTCAAGCCCCAGGACTAGCATAAAAAAAAAAAAAAAAAAAGGAGATAATGGGTAGGTTGCTATTTTTCTTTTTCTTTTGTGACTCTGTAAAACCCTTTATCTTTATGACTTTGTTCTTTGAAATAAGGGGTAAGGAGGCTGTAGCCATCCACTTGAACATTCAGACATTCAGTGAGCATTTAATGGGGCACCATTAAATACTGGAGCTCAGCACTCTGGAGTTCACACTTAGATACAAAAGACTCAGCCAGGCATCGGTGGCTCACATCGGTTATCCTAACTACTTAGGAGGCTGATATCTGAGGATCAAGGTTCAAAGCCAGCCCAGGCATGAAAGTTCTTGAGACTCTGAATTTCAATTAACTGCCAGAAAACTGGAAGTGGCACTGTGGCTCTAAAGTGGCAGAGGACTAGCCTTGAGCAAAAGAGTTCAGTGACAGCACTCAGGCTGAGTTCAAGCCCCTTGATAAAAGAGAGAGAGAGAGAGAAAGAGAGAGGGGGGGAGGGAGAGGGAGGGAGGGAGAGGGAGAGGGAGAGGGGGAGAGGGGGAAGAAGGGGAAGGGAAGAGGGGGAGAGGGGGAGGGCAAGGGGAGGAGGGAGGGAGAGAGGAAAGGAGATAGGAAGGGAGGGAGGGAGGGAGAGAGGAAAGGAAGGAAGGAAGGAAGGAAGGAAGGAAGGAAGGAAGGAAGGAAGGAAGGAAGGAAGGAAGGAAGACTAGAATAGCATGGGGTAAATAAGATAATGTACAAAAACAGCATCTTCCCCAGGCATACAGCCAGTGCTCAATAACTGTAAGCCCTGATTCATTCCTTGTAAGGTCATGTTTGAGAGAAGAGGAGCAATCAGGGTAGAAGAAAGCAAGTCAAACCAAAGGACTACCTGACAGGGATGCATGCTGTTGCCCTTTATTGGTTTTACATACCAGTCAGTTTTCGAGCACTTTCAGGAGCATGTAAGTGTGAAATTGAGAAGCATCACTGCAGGACTGCCATGAGCCACTGCACTGATGATATAAAAGGGGAGGACAGGAGGAGAACAGGTGGGCTGGGGAAAGAAAAGAGAAGGGCAGGAAGGTAAGTACAATGGAAGGACAAACATACTGGCAGGGAGTAAAGTGATTTTTCAAGTGCAAAGTTCATTCACGTGACTATACTGCTACACGCACACACACACATGGCCCACTCACCAAGTCATTTCTTCTGTACAGATCCCCCCATCCACTGCTCTTAAGCAGCCTGCTGATCTCAAAATCTTCCCCACCCAAAAGAACCTCAAACACTTTCTATAATGTCAAATTCAATTAACATGGCTTGAATCAAACACAATAACTAATTCATTCCTCAAGCTCATAATTGACCATTTCCAGTAGAAGAAAGTATTGGAAACAACTGATTGCAGGGGACACAAAAAGACAGGGGTCCCTGTCTGGTTTGGGATTAGAGCAAAGTTTTCTAGGGTTCTCTATGGCAAGGATTCTGTCCTAGTGATAATAGAAACAAGAGACATACTGAGGACTCACTATATGCCCAATACCACTTTTAAGTGTTCATAATAAATCACTGAGCCCTCAACTTGATGGAGAAAGGACAATTCTCTCCACTTTACTGAGGAGGAAGCTGTTGTGGGCAGAGTGAGGCTCTTGGTATGCAAGACTTGCAAAGTCAAAGTCTCTCTAACAGCAAAGCACATTGAGATTTTTTTTCTCCCCAGTCCTGGGAACTGAACCCAGGGCCTGAGCACTGTTCTTGTGCTTTCTCAAGGATAGAGCTCTACCACTTGAGCAACAGCACCACTGCCAGCCCTTTCTATGTATGTGGTACCAAGGAACTGAACCCAGATCTTCATGCATGCTAGGTAAGCACTCTACCACTAGGCTAAACTCCCAGACCCCCACTGAGATTGTAAGTAAATGCCCCAGGGTAGAAGAGTGGCTGAGATGAGATCATGAGCCACAGAAGGTGGCCAAGAAGAAACCACAGGGCCACAGATGGGCCAAGGACACTGGATGGGAAGAGCTGGGTGTTAGGAGGTTCCGTTATAACTAACAATGGTACCATCCCTCACCAGCCCCAGGTCCTCAGTTGGGTGGTTCGACACTGCTGTATCTGTTTTGTCAAGATGAACAGACCTGGTAAATCAGGGACAATAAATAAATGGGAGTCCCTTGTCCACAGCAGACACTAATGGATAGGTCACTCTTTTCTGCTGTGCCTGCACTTGGGCTTTATAACCCTTCTTGCCTTGGCCCCTTGCACAATCACAACCCCTTTGCTGATTCTTTAGCAAGCTCTCTAAAGCAGCCAGTGTTAAGCTAGCTTCCCGAGATTGTTCTGGTCCCTTAGGATCTGGCATTCAGAACAGCATGCAAGAACAGATCTGCAATGCTGGGACACTGCTTTGGAATAGTCTGGGCTATCATCTACTTTAACCCCTAGCCTGCCCACAGCATTTAGAGGCAGATACCCACAGACCTGAGTGCCACCCTACAGAGAAACAGCACATACTGTGAAGTCTCCAGCTGCAGAGAAAGCAAGGGCAGAATCATTAAGATTCCAGTTGCTTCTCTTACCATATTTTATAGATCTGAATCTTTTGCGAAATAAGATTAGAGATGAAAGGAAATGGGTAAAGGGTTTAAGCATCTCGATACTGATGCTGTGTCTCATCGCTTTCTCCTAGCAAGTGAACACAAGTATACTCTCTCTTAATAACCAGCGGGTGGGGGGGGAGGGAGGGTTCTATTCTGAAAAACACCACAGCTAATGTGACTCTCACCATATTATACCCAAAAGGTGAAATGGTGACTGTTTCTAGTTCATTGTCTAGTGCCCTCCCCCCCCACACACCCTTTTGAGACAGGATCTCACTACATAACCCAGGCTGAACCCTAAAACTTGTGATGCTTCTGCCTCAACCTACTAAGTAGGTAGTATTACAGGTGCATAACACCTGAATGTGCAAGCACTGAAATGATTTGGTACATACAAAGTGCTCAGAACCAGATGGGTTGGAGTCCCATTAAGAATAAGCCTCTTCCTTGGTAACAAGCAGGAGTATGTGAGGCCTGATGTCTTGTTTAGCCACACCTGCTCTCCAATCCCTCATCAGTTCCAGGTACCTGGCTCTTCTACAACTGTGATAGAAACTATGTAATGATAGCCTCCCATCTACACAAAATGTCTGCACTAACTAAAAAAGGCTTGAGAGTTCAGGTTTGAAGGTTCTCATCTGCAGTCAGCCACAATCCATCAGAACTAGCTCCTGATAGAACAAGCTGCTCAACTGATAGTGACCAAGAGGCAGAGAGCCAAGCCAGCCCTTCCAGGACCTCCCAAATATACCCAGCTGGGCATTAAGCCTTCAATGTGAGCCTTTGGAGGACCATTTCAGATTTAGCTACAGCAATTCCAGGAGAAAAAGAACCAAAAACTAGTTGAGGGAAAGGATGTCAGGGGGCCATGGACCTTTCTAAGGTCACTTTATAATCTAGGTGCTAATGATGATGGACTCACTCTCAGACACTGTGTCAACATCAGGTCTGAGCACTTTCTCTGCAACCTGTAAGATGTAACGAAGCTGGCACGCCTCCTCATTGCCCTGATGTGCAAGGCCCACGACTCTGGCATGGTCACTGTTGGGTCAGGAGCATCCCAGGGAGTCTGTGATGTAACCAAGGATAGCCTTGTCCTCAACACAGGGATGGCTCTGCTCTCAAGACCAGAACTCACTCCTGTGGCATGCCACACAAAAGGAGGCTGAGTCCTGAGTGTACTTCTGTTGTGTTGGTTGAGGGACTTAACTCTGGGCCTGGGCACTGTCCATGAGCTCTTCAGCTCAAGGCCACTGCTTTACCGCTTGAGCCTCAGGTGCCACTTCCGGTTTTCTGGTGGTTAATTGGAGATGAGTCTATCATGGGCTGGCTTTGAATTTCAATCCTCAGATCTCAGCCTCCTGAGTAGCTAGGATTTCAGGCGTGAGCCACAGTGTCTGGCTCGAGTTTACGTTCTTTTCCCCACTGACAATTATATTTCCACATTTTTCATTAGATATTTTCATCATCTCTAACAACTACACAGTGCATTACCTTTGAAAATGCTCTTTATAAACCTAGGAGATTGAGTATTAGGCTTTTGAGCATGCTCTGATTCTACCCTGGTCTACCTGGTCTATCCCCCCCCCCCCCCCCCGAAACACCAGCTTGCAATAAAAGGAAAACCCAACAATCTCATTCCATCATTTTCCAAGTCAATAGAGACAACAACAAACCTTGGCATTGTTTCTCTTGGAAAGTTTATTATTTAAAACAAAACCCTATACTGTTTTTTTGTCTTTTTGTCTTTTGTTTTTTTACAATTTACATTCACCTTTCAAAACATTTAATGTTAAGCCCATAGTGTATAAAAAAAGCTCACCAGCTGCTTGAAATGGCTGCAGATTTACCAGGTTCTGGCATTAAAATGGTTCACACTCTTTGGAAAAACTGGTGATGCATTCACATACTGAGATCTCAAATTCCCAGATAAAGACACCAAATTTTTAAATAAGGAAATTATTTAGAAAAAAAATTCAAGGCTTAAAAGTAAAATACTGTAGATAGTAAGATTCCCCACACCCACACCAGTCAGGTTAAAAAATAAAGTGACCCTTAGCTTGCCCCTGCCCCTCCTATTTCTCTTAGAAGAGCCAGGAAGCCCTGACACAGGATCTCCAACACAAATTCATGAGGCTCCATTCATAGATCAGTCCCGAGAATCCTACATAGTCAGAAGTTCAAAAAAAAATTTAAGGTAGGTAGTTAAAAGACATCCAAAACACTGATATACAAATGAACAGAAATGCCCTTGGGCTTTGTGCAGCTGCAGAAATCTGTCTGCAAACTTTTCATGAGAACCCTGGCTTGGAGACAAGACATACAAAAATCCCCAACAAATACTGGATGTGGTATTTGCAGGCATGGCTCACAGAAAACGTGGGTTTTTTTTTTGTTTTTGTTTTTTGGCAGTACTGGAGTTTGAACTCAGGGACCTGCACTTGCTAGGCAGGTGCTCTAACTTGTGCCA
Source organism: Megascapheus bottae (assembly GCF_031878675.1). NCBI lineage: Eukaryota > Metazoa > Chordata > Mammalia > Rodentia > Geomyidae > Megascapheus > Megascapheus bottae. The sequence goes on along the minus strand of NC_143536.1, from coordinate 7,282,065 downwards.
TGCCCTTAATCTCTTCCTGCTTTATTGTTTAACAGGGTCTTAACATTTTTGCCCAGGCCAGCCTGAACAGTGATCCTATTATGTATACTTCTTGGGGTGACAGAGAGGTATCATTATTCCCAGCTTTACTGATTGCCTCGGAGTTAAACTTTTGCCCAGGATGGCCTTGAAATTCAATCCGAATGCTCTCCAACTCCAGAGTAGCTAAGATTCCAGCCACATCAACCAACCAAACCAGCAGGTGTGATCAGACCTGAATGGACTGATTTCCGCTCCCCCAAAGGTCACGTCGTTAGACACAGTTGAATCTGGGGCTTCACCTGATGTGTGAGGACCTACTGCAAGAGTTCTCACCTTGAGGGATGAGAACAGTCTCCTAGGCTGCAGACAGCCTCCTCTCCTCTAGGAGTCTGTCTGCTTTCACTCTAGCTGTGGTCTGTCCCTCACAGACCCAACATCCATCCATGCACAGGCCTTTCTGCTCAGTTGGTGACTTTCCACCTTTGGGTGAGTGAACAGAAATAAAACCTTCTGGGATTGGGAGAGTATTTCCTATGTAATGTCCTGGATCCACATTTCCTCTCCTCTTACTAGGTCATAAGTGAGGCTTCTAAGGACACTGAGAAAGCAGTGGTGGCTACACCCTGGTCTTCAAACCAATAGTGACTTGACCAAAACACAAAACTGCAGCTAGACAAGACAGGAACAGAAGGCAACATGCCACTGCTCCACTGTAGACCCTGTGGCCATGCATGAGACCCTAGCCACACCACACTTCAATGTACTATGTGGGAAGGAAAGGAAGATGGGCGATCAATTGAAATCTCTCTGAAAACCTCTGATGGCAAAACATACTAAACATATTTAACTAAGTTTCCACAGCAGCACCCTGTCACACACCAGTGGCAAGAAACATCCTCCCTCACAGCCTGGGCCACCAAGGAACCTCAAGAAGGGAGGAGCCTCTGCTTACCCCAGATGTGGTGCACTGTGATAAACATGGTTAACAGTAGGGATGGGGCAGAGAAGAAATAGAGCCAACACCTAGACAACGTCTGATAAACAGTATCATTTATCCTTCTAAAAGGAAGATGCCAACACCAGGGAGAAAAATGGAAGCATAAATTAAAACAAAAATAGATCTGTACCAGTCTTTACTCAATCAGAAAGGTCTGGTCTCTGTAGAAGCCAGAACTCAGGAGACAGCAATGCATTTGTCACCACAGTCCCCAACCTGCTGTAGGCTATATACAACAGACTACAAGAGGCAACACAAACAGCATCCCAGGGCTTGACCCAGGGAATTACTACAAAGACGTACTAATGTGCCTCTCTGTGCCCAGAGAGGTACTCACAGTTGTATGAAGCCCAAATTCTTTTATCCTCTAGCTGCATCTTCCCGTGTGCACAGACCCATCACCCAGTGACTTGTGTGTCCAACAGAAGGGCATGTAGCCATGGTGTCAGCACAAATGGTCCTGACTTTAGGGAGTCTACAGATCCCCCAATCACAATACTCCAACTCTCACTGCCTCTCCTCCCACAGCATGCCAAGATGCTCCATCTGGAGTATGTACCACTTGTAGCAATCTGGGAACTGGGACAGGGAAGAATTACAAATCAGAACTGGAAATTACCACCTCTTGTTCTAGCCTGGGGAAAAGCAGATGAGTTTGAACAAATCACCTGCATTAAATACACTTAAAATATGGTAACTTCAGCATGGAAAGAGATACAAAATGTCACTTCCCAGTTCCAAATTACTTTGATGCACAGAGTCTTCAGACTGCCAGTGGAATACATGGTATGTGCTAGCTGTTATACAGCATTTATTTCTCTGAGAAGTCTGAGCCAGGAGAAGAGAATCAATCTTCTTTGCCTCAGGCTTCTGGGGCCACAGTGAATTGGGCTCAGTAAGGGAAAGAGTTGTATGATCCACCCATCAGATGCAAACTGTGTGGTGGATTCCTTCCCGCTCATCTTCATGGTAGCAAGACCTAAGTGTAATAAAAAAACAGCTCTCCCTTCAAGCACGAGGAGGTTCCAACAGAGACAACGTGAAAGCACAAAATAGAAATAAAAACAACACAGATCAAACCCCCAATACTCCTGACAGGAAAGGTCTCGTGGTGCCTGATGGCTGGAAGAGGCCGAGGCAGGAAAGAGTGGCAGGGACGAAGTGGCCAGCCACAAACCTGCCTTGCAGAATCTACAAGTATTCTCCATTCCGAGGAGTAGCTATTCCCGGTAAGTTAAGAATTTTCTATTAAGAAAACAAACCAAAAATAAAAGCCACTCCAGAAAAGGGACCGGGGGAGAAGGGACGGTGTGGAAAGTCAAGCTGCTGACCGCCGGCGGATCACAAAGAGGCCACGCTGAAGCTGGCCCAGGTAGATCCTCATCTTGGTGCTGTCACTAGTCTTCCTCACCCAGATCTGCGGGGACAGCAGAGGGGACACGATGAGAGAGGCTCAACGCTGATGGGCAAAAATGCCCAGATGGGCATCATGGCAATCTACAATGGGAGGCCAGGATTGGATCTGCCTGTCTAATTAATTTCCTTCAAGTGTCATACATACAGGAAAACAATGCACTGGTTATAAAGTCACATGCCTTGTAGAGCAGCCCCACAGCCACGTACCAACACAACACGAGACCCCAGTACCTCCTGGCTGAGGAACACTGTTTCTGTGAGGTCCCTCCTGGTTCTAGCTTGGCTGGAAGACACGCTCACAGATGCTAAACCCAGGGAAGAATGCCATTCATTTATCATGAAGGCTCTCTTTAACTTTTAAGTAAACAATCAATTTGCAAACTAGTCACATTTGAGGGCATTTTCAATTCAGGAAGCTAGGAGACTACAAGAGGCTTAAGTTATTTCATAATCCAGTTTCATTAGATTTACTGCTCACTGGCACGAATAACTTTCAGAGGGAAACACATAAAAATCAATTTCTTTGCAGACATTTGTGGACTGATAAAAGATTCACCCAGACCAGCTACTAAAGTTTTAAACTTTTAACTACTACCAGTTTGAGAGGGCCAACCAGTGGAAAAGTCACAGGGCAGTGTGGGCATTGGCTGCTAGAACTCTGAGCAACCTGACAATAGGCCCCATTCTGCAGGAGGATCAGGAGACGAAGCCCCAGAGGCATTATCCCAGCAGCTCAAGATTCACAGGCCCCACAGGATACATTGGGTCAAAAAGGGAGCAGGCAAGGAGTCAATGTTGGTTGGACCAGCACCTTTCCACTGAGCACTGAGTGCTGGGCCTTGTGCCAAATACCACATTAAATCCTCACAGCAAGAAACAGGACTGCTTGATAGTACTCAGGGACATGCTAGAGAAGCAAAGGGGAAGGGTGTGTTCCACAAGGAACTCCTCCCTCAGCAAGGAGTGACTGCACAGACTGTCAAGCCTTCTACTGCGTCTGAGTCTAGCTCTGGCTCCCACCTCAATGACTGCACAGGAGTTCACCAAGACTCAGGGAACACATGAGGCAGCCCAGATGGTAAGCAAATGCAGGGACTTTCAGGCTGGCTTTGAGTGCCTCCAAGTGCTGCTCTGGGGTAACTCACAGAAGACGTGACCCACATCCTCTGTAACACTTTCACTCCACGGGGGACATTTTACTTCCCAGAGTGAGGAAACTTGGTCCCTACCTCATTGGCTCCCACAGAGCTGATCACACAGCTCAGTTTCTGGTTATCCTTTGACTCCAAGTAGATGGCCTGGCTCTTGTGGTACCTGCCAGAAACAGCACAGAAACAAGATGAAAAAAACAGCAAGAACATAAGCAGACAAAACAAATGCCACCACCACAATAATATAGTCAATCAAGTTTCCGTAATTCGTACTTAAGCAAAAGTCTGGATTTTAAGGGTTGAATTTAAAGGCATCTGTCCTTGGATTAGAATGACCTCGAATCTTCTGGGTCTGAAACTCAAATTTCTAGGCCACACTGCAAAGGAGAACGCTGAGATCAAGAGAAGGGTTGGAAAGCTTTACCAGAGACTTCTGTCTCTAGACCATATGATCCAGTTCAAAACCTGAATTTAAAATGTTAACTGATCCACTTTCTTACCCTATCCCTTAATACTGAAAAAGGAAGACTGAGCCAAATCTCAGTGGGACAAAAGGATGAGAGAACAGCTGCTGAGGGACACAGCTGGGAGGATCAGTTGGCTGCTGCTGCCAGCCCTGGCCAAGGCCAGTCACAGTTCAATCAAGAACATGACCCTAAATTCTCATAAAGCATCTTACTATTAGTTATCTGTTGGAAGGAGGTAGATTCTGCTCTGCAGGTACAACAAGATGATAGAGTCCCAAGAGTGCCAACAAAGGAAGTATTCTCCCACAGTGAAGATTTTGCAGCCTAAGTTATACACACTCTTAACCTGCTACCAGAAGCAGAGAACTTAGGGCTCCATGTCAATGCACTTTCTGAGAACAATGCTGAAAGTCAATCATGAATGCAATTAGAATAGTGAGACTGATTTAGATCCAAGCTCTCCAGCCACTTTTAGCAAACTGGGTCAGAAAGGCTTGGTATTCTACAGTGTGCAAGGGAACACTAAACCAGCCAGCTCACAGAAACACGCTAACTCTTCTGGATTCTCTTCCCCATCTTAGCTAACAATCCCATGGAAACACTAACATCTTCAATAATGATTAAACTAAAGAAAAGCATTCATTCTATGGAGATCAGAAATTATTAAATTGCAAAATACAAAACAAAATGTAACCTGCCTCAAATCATTCTGATTCTGTCTAAATACTTTAAAAAAGCAAGCCACTGTGGTGTTTGATACAAAAATGCATGATTAGCATGTAACACACTCAACACAGAGCCAAGTGGAGAAGAAAATCTATGTCCGCTATGTTCCTATGTAATTTTAAAGACATCCTGAAGGGCTAGGAGGAGTTTGACCTAGTGGTTCAGTGCGCTTGTCTAGCTTGCATGAAGACCTGGGCTTGATTTCTCTGTTCAACATATACAGAAAAAGCTGGAAGTGGTGCTGTGGTAGAGTGCTAACCTTGAGAAAAGCCCAAGGACAGTGCCTAAGCTCTGAGTTCAAGCCCCAGGACTAGCCAAAAAATAAAATAAGACCCTGAAATCTTATTAAAGCGTAAGATGTAAATTAACGAAAGTATTCCTTCTATCACATAGCTTTCATTTTTCTAAAATAGGCATTATATATACATACACACACACACACACACACACAAATATGCACATGCACACACATGCTCATTATGGTGTGATACACCTGTCATCTTGGCACTCAGGAGACTGAAGCAGGGGGGATAAGATTGAGGCCAGAAGCCAAGGGCACAAAAAGACCTGAGACTCTTTTCTCCAATTAACCTCTAGAAAATGGGAAGTAGGGCTTTGGCTCAAGGGTAGGGTGGTAGCCTTGAGCTCAAGAGCTCAGGGACAGAGCCTAGGCCCAGAGTTCAAGGGCCATGAACAACAAGGAAGGAAGGGAGGAGGGAGGGAGGTCCTTTTTACCTGACTTCCAACTGTAACCCCTCTGTATCACTTTTTTGCATATCACTTTCATAATTAAAAAAGATTTTTTTAAAACATAGCAGCCTAGACAACTATTCAAATAACTCTCATGAGATATGTTTTCTTTCAACTGTGCTTAGAAGAACCAAACCAAACACACTTGGCTGACTGCCAGTGAACTTCAGGAGTAACTGCAGCCATGTTGGCTACCACCTCTGGTATGGTACCACGCAGGTGCACAAGGTGTGTACCTCAAGGTGCCTCAATGTCCACCTCGGCGCCACCCCTTCCACAGCACCAGCCAACTCCCAAGCCAAGGGATCCCTGGACTCCAGGATCAGGAGAAGTCTCATGCACAACACAATCATTTTGGGGGACCATTGTCCTGGGACAGCACAAATGAAATTATTTGAATTCTCTGAAAAGGCAAGGCCTCAAATGGGGATTTTATATGATAAAAAGTATATGGCAACCTTATTGAGGTTAATTTTCAATTCCTCAAAATAAAGAGAAAAACACAAATCATTTAGAAACCAAAAAAATAAAAAGGAAAAGCCACTCAAAAACATCAATAGAGCTAATTTAGAAAAATGTGCACCATCTTTTTTGAAAATTAACCTGTTTTACAAGCTCCAATTCAGTTGCTGAAAAAAAGCATTAAAAACAGCCTAGAAGAAGGAGCTATAAATGTCAAATTGACTTTATTACGGATGGAAATTCTGACCTGGGAATCCCTACAATTAAGCTCCTAATGCTGTGGGCCTCATTGTTAAACCCAATGAACTAGAATAACTATTCTTTTGGATGGAAGCAATTTCTTTAGAAGGTAAGTTCAAAAGTGGGACAAAGAGGGAAGAGATGTAATTGAGTTTTGTATCCTACTGGGAACCCTGAATTTAACACTTCACTTACCAAAACCCGAATCTACATTTCAGATCTAGAACCTCCAGGTAATATTGTTCCGATAGTTGATGGTCTTTTGTGTCAACAGGGATGGAGGGTTAAATCTACTGAACAAGTAAAACACTTCATTTCTGATTCACGTTAGCAGAAAAGAAAGGGGAAAAAAAAGATCTAATAGCACCATCAGTTAACTTTGTTATTTTAAAATATCAGCTACTTCCATGGTATTTTCTGAGAGATCATTAGTCCAAATCAAACTATGAGGAAAGCTTCAGGCATGATGGGACGTGGGGGGAGAGAAGTCTTTATGAGCTGGACAGAGGAAGATGCTTATCTTTCAAAATGAAATGTAGCTGAGAAGTGCTCACCCTAATTCTGCTGAAGTCATTTAAAACTCAATGAAACATGTTTTGCCATAAATACTGCTCTACCAACATACTGTGCTATTGGGAGGAGAAAGGGACTCAGCTGACCTCTGGGCTACGGGCCATGTCTGCCCAAGAGAGAAACAGGAGGGCTCCTAAGTGACAAGTACATAGCCAGCCTCAGGAGCTGGGGACATGGTGGGGCGGGGGAGGGATCCTTCGATCCTTCACCACTTTCCATAAGGACCAGAGATGGAAAGGAGCAACCTCTTGCTGCTATACTCACTGTGAGCCTTATTGCCAAAGCCAAGGAGGAAAACACACACGATAGAAAGCTGCAGTTGAAAAACATTTAAATTCATTGAAAAGCAAAACACTGTTTCTAGAGGTGTTCTTTTTCAAATGTCTTCTACTAACATTGGAAGGATGAACACTGATTGCACTATTTATATTATGAAATACCCAGCACTGCGGATCCTTTCTTTAAAGAACCAGGACCTTCATTTTTCTGCATTTTCACCCTCAAGACACGTCTTAAAGTCCAAGCACTAAGTCTAGAAAGAGGAAGCTCTGAAGCAATGCAATCACCGAATAAACATCATTTGAAATATCACTTGGCTTTGAGATGCACAGATCCGTAAAAATGTTAGTGATAAAATCCACCATTTCCAAAGACAATTCTTATATGTGGGCTTGATCTTTAAAGGTTATTTGGTTTTCATTATTAGAAACATTTTTCATCTTATTTTGTGCCCACTGCATTTAGCAGATCGGACCTGCCACCTAGTGGTGGTAGGTTCTGATAAGCGGTGTTAAAACAACACTAAAAGCCACCCAACAAGAGAGGTAGAGGTAGCAGGACCTGGTGGCTCACACCTATATATAATCCTTGCTATTCAGAAGGCTGAGGTCTGAGGCTCAAGGTTCAAAGCCAGCCCGGGCACTGAAGTTCATGAAACTCATACCTCCAATTAGCTACCAGAAAACTGGAACCCAATTTTGGAACTCTATACTACATAAAAACATTGAGAAACTTAAATGGATTATCATACACCCATCACCCATGATAAATTAAGAGACCATACAGCAACCCCAAAAAACATTCTCATGTAATTACATGGAAAGGCAGGGCAAACCAAAGGTCCATCACCAAAGAGTCTGCCTGAAAATAATGCTGAACCAGAACTCAAGAGCTGTGTGCTATCTACTAGAATGTCTAAGACAGAAGGCAATGTTTGTTGAATGAATACATAGACAAGTTTTAGGGTTCATTTTTATAGTTTTTGTGCCATTTCTCTCCAATGATAAAACACTGACGGCCTGAGAGTTTCAGTGTTCAAATCTAACCTAGGCACGTCTAAGGTTAGTTTCCAAGTTTCCTGGAACACATCCACAGTGGGATGGCACATGAGAATGAACAGATGGCAAATACAGAATTCCTCCTAACATGAGAATCTGCAGTGTACCGGACCCACAGGGACAGAACAGGAAGGAAACTCATTTATCTTAATCAGCAAAATCATTCCCCAATGGACTTGACCACAAAATCTTTTTATCTGCAGAATGCTTATTAAGTTCAGTACACAGATGAGAGAGTTATGTAGGGTACTACATGCACCCTGGTCCTGCTGGCAAAGGTACCTGCAAGAGGGTATAGAGGAAGTGGCAGGCTACCATCCAAAGAATGCTGAGGAAGCTTGGCTTTCAAAGACATAAAAGAGATAGTGGAAATGATTGCTGATACAGTAATGTACTATTAAGAGTTGTGTTCAAAATCCAATTTGGGCCAAAATCCAGTGTCGTCCCAACATTTGAGAGGAAGAATGATGACAAGTTTGAGGCCAGTGTGAGCTATTTAATGACACTTTGTCTCAAAAAAAAAAAAAAAACATTCAAAATAAAACAAAAATTAAGTTAGGGCTGAGTACAAGTCAATAGTAAAACACCTGCATAGCACATGCAAGATCCACAGCTAAATATATTAGGAAGAGAGAATGATCTGAAATAACCATCACAGATGGACCATCCATCTCAGAGGTTTCTCTGAGTCACTATTAAAACTAGGCAGTGAGAAAAACAAAAAACAAAACCACATTTTTGAGATTGGAGACATGACTCAAGATAGTAGAACACTACTAATGAGTACTGATGAACACTGTCCAACATCAAGTTCAAAATCCAGTCTCAGACAAAAAGAAAAAATAGGTAGTGTTTTCTTACCATCTTTTATCGTAATATAGTTTGCCATCTTCTATTCGAGCCTCAAATCTCTGAGCTGGAGACTCCGTTGGTGTGGCAGGCAGATGTTCAGGGGAGGATGGAGATGCTGGAGAAACCAGACAGGCACTTCACTGACTGAGCATTTAATAATCTGGTGAGCCCGTCAGCCAACAAGCTATAATCAAATCATTACTAGGGTGGCAACTGATATAGACCACCGAGCCATAACTACAGTAACAGACAGGAACTGTAAGTGGACAGAATCTTTTTTGTTTTTTTTCAAAGCAACAGGGTCTCATGTGCTGCCCAGGTAGAGTGCCAGAGATGTTCACAGACAAAGCCTCCTGACTCAGATGTGTAACCAGGTGGTCTCTCACTCCAGGAGATCAGCATACTGATGCTGCGCTCAGTGTGGACACCGAATCCACCTTGTGCACCACAAAATTCCTCATCGTTACATGGTACTTTATCCACAATAAAAACCAGAATGTAGGCACTGAACAAAAGACAAACCTGAGGCGCAGGGAGGTAAAGGACAGAAGCTATGACCTGAGGTCAATCAACACGGAGGGGGGGTGGGGAGGGGGGGGTCTAGAATAAATCCCACAGAAATGACAAAGGTAATAGAGGGCTTGTGTGTGGTTCTCTTCAGTTTCTGTGATGACAGCTCTTAGGCATATAATAAACATTTTACTTTTTCTTCAAAACTGCAACGAATTTTCCGGCAGGTTTTCATATGCTTTCCCAACAATGTGGTACAAAGACTGCAAATGCCAGTAAAGTTGTGCACTTACCTGGTCTCTTGGGTGACTTAAGCTGTAAAAAGAAAAACAGAAAATCATTTCAGATACAACTCCCAGTGTCAGATGCAACTCAAGTTCACAAGAACCTGGTGCAGAACACAGGGAGGGGATTCCAGGAATCTGAAAAGCCAAGCCATACCTTATTTAATGTCCTCAGATCCTCCATGATCTGCTCATCTGTTAACAAGTAGTTTAGCTGAGGTGTGCAGAGTTAAAGGAAGCTATCTGAGAAGTGTGGTTCCCCCAAAATCAGAAATCAACACAACAGGAAAAATCTATCCTTCAGCACTGACTGTACTATATGATGTTCAGTGTCACGGACCATGATGCTACATGATGCTTTTATAGTACCTATTTGTTTCTTCTACTAAATATCATGGTCAACCAACATATAAAAGCATTTGTTGGGTATTTATAACAACAGTCATAGCATAGCAAACTAAAACAACTTTGGTCTGAATTTCTAAAGAACTTTAATTCCAAAGATCTTTAGACTTCTGTAGTTATCCTTCCCCAGCACTGAAATCTTTAGGAAGGAGAAGAGACTGGAACTTTGGCCCTCTGCTGGTGGCAGAATGAATGAAGCACTCTAAAAAAACAGCTATTTTCTCAAGAGGGACAGAACCATGCTCTCCAGGCACCCCATCCCATCAGCCGTTTCTATGGCTACAGAGCTTCTTTATGTTGACTGTAATATCATTTGCTTACAAGGTACCTGGTAACTGAAGAACACAAAGGCAGATACTACAGTCCTCACATTCCATGGAGGAAAAATTAAGGCACATCAGGTTGGCAGCTGCCCGAGGTGAGGTTTTAAAACCCAGCTGGACCTCTAATACTGAGTACCTTTGTAAATGTCCACGTTCTACAAACCCATGTTAAGAGGAGCCAGGTGCTGTGTGCCCCATCAAATACTATGGCTTCTGCAGGCCTTCGCCATGGACCCTCTATCAAATGGGTAAGCAAAGGATTCAACAGTCTCAGGGAAAGGAAGGTCACTGGAGCCTGGTGAAATGGATATCAGGAGCAGGTTTTCTCCTCTTGTCTGGGATGGGGACCGGATCATTTGGTCGTCTCCGCAACTTTCTGGTCATGATGGGCTTCACCTCCATAGAGTCTGTGGCAAGAAGTGAATGAATAAATCTATGCAGCTCCCACCTGAAATCAGTAATTCCTGAGCAATATTTACCTACAGCTGCCTCAAAACAACTTTTTCTGGGTTATGTTCGACCTCTGCATGGTCTAAACCAGATGCTACTCTAAGACAGGTACAGCAGGTATATGCTTCAGACAGTAAAGTTAGACACACACTCCTCAGAAACCATGCTCTACAGTCCAACATGGAAGTTTCTCATGGGCACCCTCAAAAGTCTAGGGGCTGTTGCTCCTTTCCCTCAAACCAAGAAGCCAGGTCTCTGCTCTCGCGACTGAAGGAGCCTTCGGGTCCTCATGTGCCTAATTTCTGCTGCTCTCACACTTCCAAAGAGGGGGTGCCCTGAAGCCCAGTGGTATAAAAGGCCTTTGATGCCAGGCCAGCTCCCTCCTGAGACACTGGCTGTCCTTTACTCAACAATATCAGCACCAGCAATAATGACCCATGACTATCTCAATCCTTCCTACATCCCCTCCCAAGGCTGTCTGTCTCTCCTATATTTCCCACCTGCCCCCTCCACATGCAACAAAACCTGTCCCCTTGTGCTTGTCTGTCTTTCCTCAGCCTCACTGACCTACTTAGCGGCCCTCCCCCTCAGGAAGGCCCCTTCCTCAGTGATCTCTGTAAGACACAGGTCCTGCTGCTTTGTATATCACTCTTCTTCAGTGGCCCACTGCTCTCCAGAGTGAAGGCCAGGCCTCACTTGTTACCCAAAGACACCATCCTTTTGTGTTGTGGTTCTCTGCCTTAGCTTCTTTTTTTGTGTTTGTGCCAGTCCTCAGGCTTAAACACAGGCCTGAGTGCTATTCCTGAACTTGTTTTTGACACAAACTAGTTTTTCAGTGGTGAAGGGGAGGTAAGTCAGGACAGTTTCACATCACAATCATCTCAGGCTCCTGAGTAGCTAGGATTAGTCATGCGCTACCAGCACCCAACTAGCTTCTTTTCTGCAGTTGGAACTCCTATATCCCTCCTTACAAAGTCACTCATTATTCTCTTGTCTGAAAACTTCCCCAGTCAGAAGCTTGGTCTATCTTCCCAGCAATACTTTCACATCAGCTTCTCCTGTACCAAATGTCACACCTCATGGGAATTCCACACTGGAATTCCGCATCTGCGTTCAGTCACTCTGCTAGACAGGCCATGAAGTTCACAAACCACCTACTACTCTCTGGTGCTGCTGGCACTGGGAGAGCTCCTTTCACATTGCAGTGTCCAATTTGGCCTGCAAGTTGTAAAGCTTTGGGAGATATCATCCACGTATCACATGTGACTCTTTAACACCTCGTCTTTTTAAAAATGGCCTTTGTATATTTTTTTCCTGCCTAAAAATATGCTCATTAGCACCAGTCTCAAACTCTGTTATGCCCAGCATGGTGTTCTACATAGACAGAACTGTAAAGTCAGATCCAAGCTGCCCATGAGCAGATGGCATTAAACAGACAGCAGAGCCCACAAGTGCCCCGACGGCACAGAATGGCCTGGATTCCATACCGTGCGCAGAATGTCTGGAGGATGAGTCACACCCCAAATCCAGGTCACCTCCTCCCTTCTCTTCCCCAAACATTTGTGTGGGACTCCAGCTCCTTTCCATGACTCCCCAGGCCCACTGCATGGGGTGACTGCAGTCAGAGCCTTTCTGCTCATGCACAACACATCCACTGATGCTGGAAGGTCTGAGGCACTCTCAGGCCTGTCTGACCTTCACCATCACTGAGGGCCATCTCTCAGGGCTGTGTGCAATGCTGGGAAGGCTTCGTGATGACCAGAACTGGAACAGCAGGGCACAAACTTCGTCCCTCAGCCTCACCCTGTGACCCATTCAGTGCTGCCTGGGCAGTGAACATGAATTCTGTTGAAGCACTAGCCAGATCCTTTGCGTGCTCTGAGCAAACAGCTGTGCTTCTCGAGTTAGCTTTGCCATCCATAAACTGGGGGAAAGGATGCCCAGACTGGGAAGGATGCAGAAAGTGAAAGAGATTAAGCTTCCCAAGTCCTGTATCTACTCTGAGTTAGCCGGTTCTCCAAAGCACAGTACACACATTGTCTCCATTTATCTTCCACTGACCCCTCTGCCTGAAAGCTATCAAGGTATTACCACCTTGCCAAAGGAGAAAAGCACTTCACAGCTAAGCTACTGAAGGAGCAGACATGCTCCTTCAGTTGGCCCACATAACTAGCTCAGTCACTCAGGAGACAAACCTCTACTCTGACTTCAATGACACATGCTCCCAGCTAGTTCCCTCCCGCCAAGTCCTGGGGCTTGAACGCAGGGCGTAAGCACTGTTCTTGGACACATTTTGCTCAAGGCTAGTGTCCTGCTTAGTGAGCCACAACACCACTTCCAGCTTTTTCTGAGTATGTAGTAACGAGGAATCGAACCCAGGGTTTGCATGCTAAGCAAGCACTTCAACACTAGGCCAAACTCCTGGCCCCAGAATTTTCTTAAGGAAACAAGAGCTTTACTGAGACCACAAGTAGCTATCATAATGACTGGAGTAAAATTTACAATAAAGATAGCAGTTGACCTAAGTTCAATCCTAAGTACTGGCACCAAAAGGAAAATGTGATAAACCCCAAGTATTTTCAACATGATTAGGTGGGCTACTTACAATCTTGGCCTCACCATCAAAGACAATGTGCACACTTGGATGATTCTATGAATCTGGTGTGGCAGGCAAGCATGGTGGGCCTGGTGCCCTCTGAACAGCATGCCTTATATCCAGGTCCCCAGCTGACACAGGCAGCATACCTTAAAGCTAAAGCAGAGCAACAGCCTCGCCTAGCTTTTCTACAACTGCCCTTCACTTGACCTCCAGAGGTCTGGGCATCAATAGGTCCACCTGCAGTAATCCCCAGAAGGTGAATGCTTTTTAGGTCATGCTCAGAGGTCACCAGATACACCTGATTCCAGTGGGTCCTTTAGACAAGGCCTCAAGTCAGCCTCTCGTGTTTGTAGAAGAGATCTTCATGTTGAAAGGAGGGGATCTGTAGAAATACCTTTTGTGCACAGAGCTGGGCAACACTGACACTGGGCATCAATCCACAGAGGTGAAATAAGTCAGTCAATTAGAGGAAGGGAACAGGCTTTTAATGCAACTCCATAGCAGCACCATCTGTGGAAAGGCTAATTATCTTCCAGCTCCAGTGGCTCTTTTCTGCACACTCCATCATTACCTTGGCAGTCCTCTCCATATCAAGGGTACTAAATGGCTTGAGGAAGGACATCAGTACCTTCAATGCCCATGGCTAGCTTTAAACACCTCTGTAATCTATTTTATTGCGTTACAAATGATTTCACTACATTGATTTGTCTTCCCACCCTGGCACGCTCTGCCTTAAGTCACTAAGGACATCTCCTGTCCCAGTTACGATTCTGGCTGTAAAACAGCCTGGCCAAACAATGTCTAAGGCTTGTCAACAATTATGATGCCAAATCACAGGTGAGGTGCTGATACCCTTGCCTGCAGATGGAAAGGGAGAAGCTATAACCAGACACTATTTCCCAGTAGCCTAATGAAGGCTCCTAAGCATCTGGTGTCTCTAGCAGAGCAATGAGGCATCAATGCCAGTCATAGCCACCAGCAGAGGATCATAGCAGGCAGACTGCTACAAATGAGGCAGCACAGGGTTGGCAGTCTAGTAACCAAACCCCCCAACAAGATGGGCTTCCTGAAGATGCTACAACAGCACCTGCCTGCTCCAAAACAAGAGACCTAAGGTACTCATGCCCCCACTAAGTCCTCCAATGAGGAAGCTAGCAGAGACTTGAGGAGTTGGGCCCCACCCCACTATCAAAGACACAAGCACATTCTCATCAGGGTACACCTCTGGGAGGCCCAAGAGAGTTCATAGTACAGAAATTTATGGAGGGGAGTGGATCTCATAAGTTACTTTTTGTTTCAAAGTCAGCTCCAAGTATGTCCATTAAAAAAAAAAAAAAAGCCAAACCTGCACCCTGTTGAAATCAGAACCTCTGACCATGGTTAATTTAAAGTGGGCTGTGCAGCAGGGCACAGCATGAGACTTGACCAACCTGCTCTGCAGTGTTTGCCAAATTCCAGCCCATCCTCTGTATCCTTTCAGGGTTCATCAGCCTACTTGCAGTCCACTAAGTCAGTCCATAGCACTACTCCCTGAAAGCTGCTGCACCCTGCTGGGCTACCAGTACAGTTCAGGAAACCCTAGGGTGAGAGTGGCTTTGGCCGCAAGCCCCAGTACCCACAAAGAATAGTCAAGTGCCCTGCGGGAATGGCACTGGCTCTGAAATTCTCACAATACCACCTGGGGGAAGACAGAGCAGCTCAAGAGAGAAGAGATAACACCTTTTAACTAAGACAGACAGAAACACATGGCAGATACGCTGGGTAAGTTAGTAAAAGTGACCAAGACACAGGAACAATGGCCAGGCAAGAGTCAGGTAAAGCACAAGACAAAGATTGTACTTCCTAGTCAAGGTACACCTTGTATTGAACGACCTGCATCTCAGCTAGATGCTGTCCTGGGGCACCTCTACTCATAACACAGCCTCAACAGTCAGGAAAGGGACTCACCCACATGAAGCAGCTGGTTCAAGGCCACACAGCCCATACCAGGTGGAGGTGGAAAGCTGTCAATGCCCTCCCCCCAAGGTCACACCCTGCTCTGGAGGAAGAAGACAACAGGAATAAGTGGAGTCCTCCAAGGACATGGGGGGGGGGGGAACAGACGAACAGACAGACAGATCGACAAGGCAGGCAGGCAGACACACAGAGGCAGACACAGATACACACATACACACACAGCTTCCATACCTCCAGTCAGCTCCATCGTCAGCTTCTCATTCTCAATCATTTTCTTCTTCTCTTCCAGCTCTGCAATCAGGTTCTCTTTCAGCTCCACCTTCTTGTCTTCAAATTCCTTCACTGCCGCCTTCTTCTCTTTGATATAGTTTCTTTCCACTTGTTCAGTCTGAGCAAGAGAGAAACATAAGCTGGAGGGACACATAGTCCAAGCAGCTGGAAGTCAACAGCCAAGAAAACACTGACCAGAAGTACAAGTCAAGTCTCACATAGGTGTGACACCAGGGACTGGAGAGCAAAGCCAACCAGGGCCAAGTCCTAGCTACTCAGGAGGCTGAGACCTAAGGATCATGGTTCCAAGCCAGGCCTGGCACTAAAGAACCTGAGAATTTTTATCTCCAATTAACCTGTAGAAAACGGAAAGTGGGGCTTAGCTCAGGGATAGGGCAGTAGCCTTGAGGTAAAGAGCTCAGGGAGAGCCCCCAGGTCCAGAGTACAAGCCCCATGACCCACAAAAAAGGGGGGGGGGGGAAGAGTACGGTAAAAGGGAAAAAAAAAAAAAAAACCAGCTGTGTAAACATCTTTTATAGCAGTACTGAGTTTTGAACCCAGGGCCCCCGACACCAGGCTGTCTTTAGCACTGAGGAACTTCCCCAGTGCCAGCACCCACTTCAACGATCCCCGCACTGTACTGTGATAAACACTGGGGGGCGGGGGGGGGGAGAGTGGGTATCATGTGATTCTCTAGGCAGTAAATCCAGTTCTAGAAAGACTCCCAACAACAGGGCTGAAAAAATCACCACTATCTCTACCCACTCACCACCTGGGACAAGAACATCCTTCAAAAATGGCCCCAGAGTTGCCACTAAAAAATGGTTTTTTGAGCCAATGAGTAGGACTGCTTCAAGACCAGTTAGCAATAATGATGCCCCTATATGAGGGACAGGATGAGGAAAGCCACAGGAAGCAGTGAGCAGTCTCAATGTTAAGGACAGGCAAGGCTATCCACCAACAAAGGAAGAGATGGTGTCCAGTCTCCACAGAAGGAGAGCCAGCTTCCTGAGATAGCCCAATATGCAAGCCCAGTACTTACCTCCAGCTGGAGGAAGAGTTCTGAAAAAGAAAAACAATGTACAGTCAGGTTCAATTCCACCAGATGTGACACTTTTCCACCCAGGCACACTTGGACTCATTTAGATACAGAACTGCTTTCT
This sequence comes from Megascapheus bottae, assembly GCF_031878675.1. Lineage (NCBI taxonomy): Eukaryota > Metazoa > Chordata > Mammalia > Rodentia > Geomyidae > Megascapheus > Megascapheus bottae. Next base: position 7,265,113 of record NC_143536.1, on the reverse strand, counting down.
GACAGCACATTACACAAGCAAATGTGGGAGTAAAAGGGAAGGACATAAGAAGTACTTGTGCTTATTTAAGTTTGGTCCAGAATGTCATCAGCTAAGGCAGTTCAGCCTGAAGGCAAAAACAAGTGTGGGGTGTCAAGCCATCCCACAACCCCCACAACTCCCACAACCCTCACAACCCTCCCCTTCCCACTACCCAGAGACACAGATACGCTCAGGAAGAAATAGCAGAAGTCCTGCTGGGCTCTCCTAGGACCTTATTCTCTGGACACCAGGTTTTGTCCAGGCAGTGCTCAGAAGCTTCTGAGAATCTTCTGTGTACCTAACAATTAGTGGTTGTTTACAGAACAGCCTCTTTCCCACAGACCACATTGGGAATAAAATAGGGCTATGGCCTACTGTGTGCTGTCAGTAAAGACTACTGGGTACTGAGCCGAGTTTAGCAGAGTCTGGTGCAAATCTGATGTCCTACAGTCCCATCCCACAGAGGTCACAGGGCATAGGGAGCAACTAATGCTGCCTGGTGGAAAAGGCTGAGAGCTAAGACAGTGCTTTCTTATGGGCAGAAGCCCTCAGCACTCTGGCCCCAGAAACAACTGGATACCGGAGCCCAAGCACACACAGCCTAAGGCACCATGCTATGGTGGCTTCAGACAATGCTATAACCATGACCGGTCATACCTGCAGCAAGCCAAACCAGCACAACTGCCTATCTCTAAAACTGACTCTGCTTTCTACAGCCACATCAGGACTGATCTAGGAGCACTTTTGGGCCTTCAGTCCATTACAACACAACAAGAACAGGACTGACAGTCTCCAAGAACGAAGAGAAGCAACTCATCCACTAAAGCTGGAACACATCTCATTTTCAAACCTGACCCCGCTCCTGCAAGGTTCTTTTTCCCTTTACTTGAGTGGCTACCCTCCATCAATGCAATGGCAAGTATCCTAAAATTAGGACTATATATTCACCACAGCCTTATGTTGCTTCCACTGTGTAAATGGAGCAGATGCTCAAAAGAGCTCATTTGCTGCATACAACTGCCCCAAAGCTTTTAAAAGCATGGTTCCTTCTCTCTGCAGGCTTACAATGCAATACTTGGGGAAAGGAGGAGGACCATTCTCCCTGAGCACAGAATCCGAACAGTGGGTGGAAACACCTACAGCCTGTTCAGCATCTGACCCTGTAACTGTCCAGTACTCAGCCAGGCAGACCAGAGATGGAGAAAAAAAAAAAAAACACCCGCCAGGAGATACCAGGAAAACCACCTGACAGGTCCCACCACTGTCACCCAAAGCTACCTGACAAGGGTACCAACCGCAGTCTATCTTCCCCAAAACTCCCCTGGTGGAATATCCAGGACACTTTGTGGAGAACATACAGGGAGCTGGGGAGTTAATTTTACATCTCGGATCAACAAAGGGAAAGGTAGGCAGGAGTGCTTTCATTTTAGAGACCCTTACCTGCATTCCGGACCCTTTCTTTGTACTGTTGGTCCAGCTTTTTCATCCTCTTCTGATATTCCTGCAATGTACCTGGATTTGGGAATTTACACAACAGATACGTATTCTGAAGATTAATCTGCTCTGATTATGTCCTAGGATTCTTTTCTCCCACCACTAGTGACTAAGTAACACCAGAATAAAAAAAAAGCCTAGGAATCCAATACCCAAATGGAGTTCACTAGATTCGGGTCCTCAGCCCAGGCCCACAGAAGATACCACCCTGGGACAATATGAAGCCCACTCCAAGCGACCAAGACTCCAATGAGAAAGGGAGAAGCAAAGGGTGCAGACACACCAGGCCAGTCTGACCATGTGTGACTATGCCCTAAGGCAATGGGCGACCCTTTTCCTGGAAAAAAGCTCAATCTCCTTCAGCACCTGGTCAAGGCTGTCCAGGAGGGCTTTCTGTGGTGGAAGCATGGTCTGCACATGCACTATCCAAGCCACCAGCCCTAGGTGGCTATTTTAGCACTAAAGACTGCTAGTACAGCTGAGGAAGATGATGACTACTTTCAATTACATGCAGATTGCCACTGTAGTCTTGGGTGTAGACTAAAGCCTCTGCTCACTAGCTGCTCTTTTCTGAAGAGGAGCCAGTGGAGGGGGGTGGGGGGCTGAAGGGGGTTGTCTGATGTTAGTGCTTGGCCCCAGGCCAGTTCAAGGAGAGCAAGTTTTAAAGCAGGTTCACTGAGGTGGGGATAGGGAGTGTTTCCACAATAGGAACACAGTGAGCAGCAAAGCCCCAGCTCCTTGCTGGGTGCTACAGACTCCCCTCCGCACACTGCAGATCATCACTGCAGCTGCTCCTAAGAGTACCGCGCTTGAGGTACCAGAGAACTCAGCTGGAGCCCTCTAGTAGGCCCCAGAGAATTTGCTCCCTATTGGAAACACGGAAAAGCTTGAAAGCCACTACTTTATTGATAGAAGACAGAAGAATGTGTCCTGGATCTCTTAAATGGCTCCCACAGAGCAGCAGGCCAGGCACATCTCAAGGATATTCAGAAGCCACAGCGACGAGCAGACACCGACCTTCCTGCAGCTGTTGCAGCTGCCTCTTGAGAGAAGCCAGCTTGTCCTGATACATCCTATTCAAAAAACAAAACAAAAAAATCACATGAAAGACGTCAATCCTCGTTTCCAAACGCCATTCACACAGAAGCTGTCCTCCCTGATTGGGGCATCCTGGTGTCCTTCAAGGGAGAGGAAAGCAGATGGCAGTTTAGAAGGCTCCAGATACAGGGACCACAAAGGGATAGGCTCCCATGTTCTTGCATTGCACCTTAATTTTGCAGATTCTCCTGTGAACCACTCCAAAAATGTCCAATCATACAGACTGCAAATTACAAGAAGCACCAATGGTGGACAAATCAAGGGCATACAAGGAAAAAGGCTTGGGGCCAGGAGTTTGGCCTAGTGGTAGAGTGCCTGCCCAGCATGCATGAAGACCCGGGTTCGATTCCTTGGTACCACAACACAGAAAAAGCCAGAAGTCAGGGTAGAACACTAGCCTTGAGGAAAGCCCAAGGTCAGTGCTCAGGCCCTGAGCCTCACCCCAGGACTGGCAAAAAAAAAAAAAAAAAAAAAAAGGAAAAAGGAAAGCGCCACACTTCTACTTTGAGGTTCCAGGCTGCAGCCCCATCCTGCCTTGGGCAGGGGAATTTAAGCACTGAGAGATCAATGCAAACAATAACCAATTACTTCAAACCAAGTACTTCTCTCTTGGTCCTTTTTTGCGCCAGCAGGAAATCAGACACAAGGAAACCATACGCCTACAAAAGGACCAATCACTGAGAGTTAACAATTACACAAGCAAGCAGAATTAGCAGTTAAGTGATTACAAACAGCAATTACAATTACAATTCAGCTCCTTGATTGACCTGCCACAGACCTTGTGACTGGTTTACCTTAAATTCCTGAAAATTCCTCTTTCCTCCTTTGCCAAGGTCAAACCACCCTTGCCCTTACATTCCCACGGCTTAGAAATCTAATTAGGGGAAGGCGCTGAAGGACTAAAAACTATTTAAAATCTCTAAAACTGGGTTGTTAATAGATGAGTTGATAAACTTCCCTGTCATTTCTTTCAAGCCCCACTCTTTCAGGATCAAAAATTTATATATACCTATTATATTTATAATAGTACAGAGGCAAAATTGAAAATGCAGCCCCAGCTGGATGAGAATAGGAAGTGTACACAAAGCATATGGCATGTTACATTTCTACCTCCTGGCCCAACAGACTGGAAGAGTGTGGGCTGTATTTGGAGATCTCTGAGCAGTGAGGCTTTGGCCCTCACCCACAGGTCAGGCCTCCTAGGGCAGGTTCCAATGAACTCCGAATGGCCACAGGGAGCCACACAAGGCATTATGTTAGTCAAAACTATTATATAGTTACTTTCAAACCAAGATTATCTCTAAAAATAGTGTTTAAACATCAAGTAAAGGAGAGGGAACAGGCATAAATCCAGCACAAGCTGGGCACAGTGAGTGGCTCACGCCTATAATCCTAGAGGAATGCCATTCAAAGCCAGCCCCAGGAAAACTCTTTATAGACTCTTATCTTCAAATTGGTAGAGTGTTGGCCAGGAATGAAAAGTCCAAGAAGAGCTGAGTGCTGTGGCTCATACCTGTAATCCTAGCTACTCAGGAGGCTGAGATCTGAGGATCATGGTTCTAAGCCAGCTCAGGCAATACAAAGCCTGACTCATTTCTAATTAATCTCTAGAAAATGGGAAGTGGGGCTATGTCTCAAGGGTAGGGCAGTAGCCTCGAGCTGAAGAGCTCAGGGACAGCGCCCAGGCCAGAGTTCAAGCCCCATGACTCCCCTCCCCCTCCCTAAAAGTCCAGGAACTATGACCAGGCCCCAGCCAGAGTTCAAGTCCCACTTCTGTCCCCCCCCCACCAAAAAAAAGCACGAAGTCAGTACTCAAAACCAAGGGCATTACATTTTCCACTCCATAGACAGTGCCTGCCTCTGAGTCTGTGAAAAGAACAGTGGCAGACTGAAAAAGGAAACTTTTTGGGGGGGTGGGTCATGGGGCTTGAATTCGGCCTGAACACTGTCCCTGAGCTCTTCAGCTCAAGGCTACTGCCCTACCCTGGAGCCAAGCCCCACCTCCTTTTTCTACAGGTTAATTGGAGATAAGAGTCTCAGAGGTCTTTTGTACCTGGGCTAGCTTTGATCCTCAGATCTCAGCCTCCCAAGTAGCTAGAATTACAGGCGTGGGCCACCACATCCGGCTGGAAACAAAAAATTTAAAAATCAGATTCCCTGGGATTGTGTACTAGGAAATATGAGAATACATCTCAAAGGGATCAAGGTCAATCAAGGAAAGGCTAGTGAAGAATAAAACCCAGGCCACTATTTGAAAGGTCACAGGCATTATCAAGATGACCCCATTATTATCTTTCCTGGTCAGTTTTAAAACTAAATTATCTGAGTTGCAAGGCTTAGTAAGGATGAAAGAATCCAGCAGATGGCCACAAACCTTTGCACATAGGACCTACAAAAGAACGTGGGCTAAAAGTAGGAAACTTTCAGATGTCAAAAACCAAGATCCTCAATATTCAGTAACTATGTTCCACTGCCTTACATCTGGCTATGTAGGCCGAACTTAAGTAATTTCTTGCCCCTTCCCCTGGCTGAAAAGCCTAGTGGTGAGGAAGGCTACTCATGAATAGCAGATGTCTAGCTCAAAGCAAGCCTGGAGGGCTATTTCAGAGAAATGCAGATAATACAGCCAGAGGAAAGCTTTGCATTTAGATAATGAAGGTCTGGCGTCTGGTCCTCAGGGTAGGGGAAAGTGATGGGTATGCCTGAATCTTTGGAGACAGGGATGGGCACTTGATGGGTACTAGACCTGGTCACCTGGTCAGTCAAGTTCCTGGAACTGGGAGCTTCCCATGACCTTGCCCCCTGACCCGAGTCCATTTAAGCCTGGACCAGCTTAGATGCCATGCTCTCATCCTTCGTCCTGTCTCCTGGGTGTTCTCTGGTCACTATGGCATCCCAATTCAGCTCCCCATTGGCTTTTTGGTATTGTTATTTGTTGTTCTCTCTGGCCCATTTCCTATTGTATTAAGTGTATTTTCTGGCTGCTAATCTTTGAGACAGAAGTCTATGACGCAACAACTGGCCTTCTAATAAAGACTCCAAGTTTCAAACCCACAAAACATGGTTTCTCTATATATTCGCACCTTACCCCACTAGCACTTGGGAGGCTGAGACAGGAGTATTCAGAGAGCCCAGGAGTTTGAGAGCAGCCTAGACAACGTTACTGTCTCTAAAGGAAGAGACCATATAAAGGTGAGTAGTTTGCTCTCCAAGCCTATGTGGCTGTCCTCAATTGAGGAGGGTGTGCATGAAAATGAGGGAGACTGGGACAAGAGCGAATAGGAGTCGGCAGCCCGCTTTCCAGTCCCAGGTCCCAACAGCCAGTAAGAACACCAGTTACCTTCTCTGGGCACTGTCATTCACATCGACAAGACACCAGACTCATGAGTCTTATCACATTGCTTTAAAGGGGGGAAGTGCAGAGATTTGTGTGCTTTTTGAGTACCCAGGTCAAAACCACACAGCAGCCATAAAAATTTTATATTAATAAAGAAACAGGCAAATAAACTCACTGTTCCTTCATCTCTACATAGTCTTCTTCATCATGCTTTGCCAAGTCGGTCTCACTGGCATCCTCCGTGTCTGAGAAAATAAAAAGAGTTAAGATTATAATTCACAACTGACCAGAGCAAATACATGAGAAACCTCTACTCACTGCAGGTCTGCATGAAACCACAGGTGAAAACTACTACATACTTCATGCAGTAACTGCCACTTCCAACTTGCCCAAACAGCTGTATGGAAGTCTGCCTTTATCTGAAGGGCAGCCAGAGAAAAAGCTGCATCGGCTAAAGGTAGTCCCGATCAAGGCTGCCACCATAACAGCCAGGGCAGCACAGGGGAAATAGCGGCCATCACCCCTGCCAACTGCAGACAGCCAAGCCCAACTCATTGCTCAACAATAACTTAAGAGTACATTCTCTTCTCATGGGAGAGCTGGGTTTGACCCTGCACACACTGTTCCTCAGATTCATACAATGAAAAAGGAGAAGCCAGGCATGGTGGCTCATGCCTGCAATCCTAGCTATCAAGAGGCTGAGATCTAAGGATCATGGTTCAAAGGCAGCCCGGGGAAAAAAGAACCTGAGACTCACTCCAATTAACTACTAGAAAACAGAAGTAGTGCTGTGGCTTAAAGAGTAGGGGGGTAGCCTTGAGGTGAAGAGCTCAGGGACAAAACCCAGGCCCAAGAGTAGGGCAGCCTTGAGCTGAAGAGCTCAGGGACACTGCCCAGGCCAAGTTGAAGGCCTATGACCCACAAGAAAAATAAGAAAAAAGAAGTTTCAGCCAGGCATGGTGGCTCACGTGCCTGATACTCAGGAGGCTGAGATCTGCAAACTAGAGACCTCTTATCTCCAATTAACCACAAGAAAAATGGAAGTGGCCTTGTGGCTCAAAGGTAAGGCGGTAGCCTTGAGCTGAATAGCTCAGGGACAGTACCCAGGCCCAGAGTCCAAGTTCCATGGCCAACAAATAATAATAGTAACAACAACAACCACAAGTTTCATCAGTTTTAGCCCTGTTCTCTGGCAAATGGCCTAAGGGTAGAAAATTTCACCCATCCAATATAGAAAAGAAAAAGTCAACTTTGGTTTCAGTGCTCCCCCTGGTGGCCACTGGGTGCAATACAAAGGGTTTCACCCCAAATCTCTAGTTTTCAATGGCTCAATATCATGCACCTGTCTCCTTAGGGGCTGGTCTGGCTGTAGGGGCCCCATTCAGGAGAAGGGGTTCAGGGAGGTCCTACCATATACTAGCCCGCCGGCTTACTTGGCACCTGAAAGCCTGACTCCCGATAGATGGTCAGTCTTAACTTTGCGGCCTAAGGAGCCATGATATTCTACCCAAATGGTTCTCTCTCTGCCCTTTTCTATTTCACCTTTCTTCTCCCTGTCTCATTCCTTGCACCATTCCTTGCACCAAAATGAAAAAAGTGGACTTTGAGAAGCCCACGGGAAGGGACACACAGCGTGCAGGCACCATGAAGGAAGTCCTGCTCCCTGTATCCATTTCCCTAGTGTTAGAAACCCTTCCAGAGCCCCAGACTAAGTACCTGGTTGCGGATCCAGTCCCACTGAACGCCTTCCCAGACAGGAAGTGAGGCCTCCATAGGGAATAGAGAAAAGATGGGCCAGAAAGTCTAAACTTAGAGATCAAATTTATACCAGAAGAGGGAGAGAGAGAGACTGTGTGTGCGCTGGTCCTGGAGCTTGGACTCAGGATTAGTGCATCATCTCTAAGGAGTAGTAGTTCTTTCCAAAGGATACTGCTTTACCACTTGAGCTGCGGGTCCACTTCCAACCTTTTTGTGGTTAATTGGCGACAGGAGTATCAGAAGCTTTCCTGCTTGGGCTGCCTTTGGACCAAGACTTTACTCAGCCCTGAGCAGGGCGCGATGGCTCACGCCTAGCTACTCAGGAGCTGAGATCTGAGGATCAAGGTTCAAAGCCATCCCCGGCACAAAAAGACCTGAGACTTATCTCCAATTAACGTTTAGAAAATGGAAAGCGGGGCTTGAGCAGAAGAGCTCAGGGCCCAGAGTTCAAGCCCCACGGCCGACCAAAAAATAAATAAATAAATCAGCCGTGGGCCAGTAGTATGGCCTAGCCGTAGAGTGATTGCTTAGCATGCCCAAAGCCCTGGGTTGGATTCCCTGGTACCACATTACCCAGAAAAAGCTGCAAGTGGTGCTGTGGATCAACTAGTGGAGTATTAGCCTTGACAAAGCTCAAGGACAGTACCCAGGTCCTCAGTTCAAGCTCCAGAACTGGCCCAAAAACAACCAACTCAAGCCTCCTGAGTAGCTAGGATTCCAGGCGCCCGGCCGGCTTTTGTTGTTGTTTTTGTTTTTCCACCTCCTAGTCAGGCGAGCTGATTTCAGCCTCTCGGGAGAATGCCTGGGAACTTTGGAAAGAAGGAGGGTGGTGTGAGGAGAGCGAGAACCGAGCGCGCCGGGGAGAGAGAGCTTGGCCAAGACGACGCGAGCTGCACCCGGCGGGGGGGGGGGGGGGGGGGAACCGGCCTCAAAGCGGACCAACACCTCCGACCGCCTCTGCCCCCGGCTCTACCGATGTGCGGGGCGCGGCGAGCCCTGGGATTCCCCACCCCAACTTTTCGAGCTTTTTGTCTGGGTGCTTTGACTCGGACCGGCACTCCAGGCCCGGGGCCGGCCGCCCCGGTCCCGCCCCCCCCCCAGCCCGCCCCACAGCCCCTTCGCGGGAGTCGCGGCCCCGGGGGTCCCCCCACCCCGGCCTCTGGCCCCGCGCCCTCCGCCCGCCCGCCCCGCGCGCCCTGGCCCCGCGCCCCCCTCTCCCCGCCCCGCACGCACCCTCGTCCGAGTCGCGGCCCCGGCAGCTGCGCTCGTCGTCCTCGGCGCTCTCCAGCTCCTCGTCCTCCTCCGGGTAGAACTCTGGGGCGGGCGGCGCTCCAGCCGGGGCCGGCGCCGGCGCCAGCAGCCCCGCCGCACTCATGTCGCCTCGCCGCTCGCAGCTACCTCTCGGGCGTCCTGTACGTCGGCGCGACGGCGCCTCAAGCGGCTCTGACCCGGGGGAGGAGCCGCGGCCGCGACGACCCCGTCCCCGTCCGCGTCCGCGTCCCCGCCCGCGACGACCGCGTCCCCGCCCGCGCCGCGCTCCGCCCCTCGCGCCCGCACTCGGCAACGGGGGCCTCGCGCTGAAAGCGACTTCCGGGTCGTGAGCTGCCCGACGGCAGCCTGACCCCGCCATGCTCGAGGAGTTGGAGGAGACGCCCGGCGCCCCTTCCGTGGGAACCGCGGCCCCTTCATTGCCGTCTTAAAACTCTCAGTAGGCCGTGAAGGGGCGGGGCGGAGGCAAGGTTCTCTTGAGTTAGGCAAATCTGTGGGCAGCCCCGACCCCCGCCAGGACCCCCCCCTCCCCACCCCGCGCCCCTCCCTTGCAAAGCTCAGCGGACACTTCCGGAAGTGGCCGCCAGGCGGCGCCCAGAGCCAGAACGAAAGGGAGGATGCGGGCGACCGGAGGGGCGGAGGGCTCGGCTCGGCCCTGACAGGTGGAGAGGAGATCTCACTCAGGCGGGTGCATGCCATAAACCGTCCTCGTAGTAGGTCAGGAAATCTAAACAGCCAGAGGAGGCGTGATCGTGGGAGGGGGGAGGAGGGAGCCTGGCCCCTCCCCGTGTCTAATCAGAGGGGTTTTCGCAGAACTGAAATAAGGACAAAATTCTGTGACTCCATCCCAGGGTCCGCAGAATGGTATTTTCCTGGACCTTGGGAAATACTCCTGGTTGTGTAGGTTTTACTCCATCAGGTAAGCCTTTCCCCGGTTTACAAATGATTAAGAAGGGCTGTCGTTTGCATAGAAGGACAAGGGACATCCCCCCCCCCCCAGATCCGCCCCAGAACAAATGACTCCTATGTCTTTGAATATTTATTTCTAAGGGTTGTTTTGGGTCCCCTCTCCCATCCAATCGCTTCCTACCCAGCTAACACTTAGCTGAGCAAATGGAACCTTTGCCTAGGGGAAGTAATTTGGCTAAAATACACAAACCAAGAAAGCTGAGCATCTCCTTGAATTACTTGGTGCTATTTCTCGAGTGGAAAGTGAACACGGTGTTGCTGTTGTGCTTACCAAACACATTTGCAGTATCCCTTTTGTTGAGAACAGCAAAAGGGGCTCAAAGGCATAGAATGATTTGTGCAAAGTTTTTTCACTGTGATGCACACCTAGGTCTCCATACACATGGTAAAAAGGTAGTGCAGGACCAAGAGAAATAGGCCTATAATCCTACACACTCACAGGGGAGGCTGAGGTCTAGAGGGTCTTTTTTTTTGCCAGTCCTGGGCCTTGAACTCAGGGCCTGAGCACTAACCTTGAGCTTCATCAAGGCTAGAGCTCTTACCACTTGAGCCACAGCACCACTTCCAGCTTTTTCTATGTAGGTGTATGTGGTAGTGAGGAATTGTGTATGCTAGGCAAGCACTCTACCACTAGGCCAAACTCCTGACCATAGAGGATCTTGATTGAAGACCAGCTCAGGTAGAAAAGCTCACTAGTCTCCATATCCAAAATAACCAGCAAAAGTTAAGGCTAAAGATATGGCTCAAGTGGTAGAGCACCACCTTAACAAGTATGAGGCCTTGAGTTGAAACCCCCAGTGGAGTCAAGGGAAAGAAATAGCAAAACTGAACACAGATGTTGAAAGCCAGTGTGGAACCCAGTACAATATTCTCACTCTCAGATACTTTGTGATCAAATTTATCTCTGCACTGGCCCCCATGGAGCCTTTAAAAGTGAGAATGTATTCTCATCCCATTTATTTTTAAGACATTTCACAGATACTACCTTGTTTTAATTAAAATCTTGGCTTCATTTGTGAGGGTTATTTCTTCCCAGTGAAACATGAGACTATCCAGAGTGGAATATGAGGTGGCATTCCAGAAGTTTTAAGATCTGAAGCTCCTAAATAAGAATCATTTTCAAAACTCAGTGTAGATCTGAAGTCTATATTTAAAGTAGGATTCCAGAATTGTCTCAATTCCAAAAGATGAAATCATTTTCTTTTCTTGTGTTATTGGAACACATCTACTTTACTTGTATTCAGTTACACTGAACAACTTAGGCCCTGATCAGTGAATTTATTCATAACACAGTAGAAAAAAAAAGAAATCAAGAGCCAATGGTTCATGTCTGTCTGTAGGCTGAGGTCTTAGGACTGTGGTTAGAAAAAAAAAAAGTTGATTTTGCTGCTAAATGCTTTCAGGAATATAGGGTTTTTTTTTTTTAAAAAAGAAAACATACTATTTGTTTTATTTCTATATCTAGTCTCTTTGATCCCAAACAGCATCTGTAAATGGTCATGAATTCCTTTTTTTATATGTAATTCAGTAATACAATAAGATACTTGGGTGGTGACAGTTTACTCATTCTTTTTTCCTGTTTCTGCAGAACTAGTATGAAGAACTCTTAACTAATAAATGCTCTTTAGTGAAGGAGGATCTACTTTAAAAAAAAATAACAAAACCTCACTATTTTCTTCTTGCCCATCCATAATGGTTTAATGACTTTGTAGTCTCCTTCAACCTTTTTTTTTTTTTTTGCCAGTCCTGGGCTTGAGCTCAGGGCCTGAGCACTGTCCTTGGACTTTCTCAAGGCTAGAGCTCTACCACTGAGCTTCAGCACCACTTCCAGCTTTTTTCTATGTATGTGGTACCGAGGAATCGAAGCCAGGTCTTTGTGCATGCTAGGCAAGCACTCTACCACTAGGCCAAACTCCCGGCCCTCTCCTTCAGACTTTTAAGAGTCCAGTTCCCTCAAAACCAAGTTTTACCATCATGAAATCTTCCTATATATTCCTCCCCAAAATTGTACCCAGATTCAGTGCTCAGAAGAAGTTGATGTCAGACTGAAGTTAAACCAAAGTCCAGCCTGCCATCCTTTGGCTGCTTCCAGAACCTATACAGAATCTCTACATTGCATCATATGCAAACAGTTTACATAAAGGGAGCCATTGTAATTGGAATGGGATATAGCCTTAAAAGCACTAGGAGGGGCCAGGAGTTTGGCCCAGTGGTAAGAGTGCTTGCCTAGCATGTATGAAGACCCGGGTTAGACTCCTAGGTACCACATACATAGAAAAGGCCAGAAGTGGTGATGTGGTTCAAGTGGTAGAGCTCTACCCTTGAGAAGCCCAAAGACAGTGCTCAGGCCTTGAGATCAAGCTCCAGCACTGGCCAAAAAACAACAAACAAAAGCACTAGAAGAAACATGTATAGCGATTAGAGCAAATCTTTGTCGGTAGGGGTTTAAAAGAAAATTAGTGGAGGATTTTCTGAGAGCTAAGTCCCCATCTCCACAGTCTGACAAAGGTTAGGATCATAATGTGTGGTTCTGGAAGTGAAGCAGTTTCTTCATAAAATGCTAAACGGTCCAAGCCCATACACCTGTCAACGTATTGTTTGACACTTGGTATTCTGTTGCTGGTGTTAACTTAGTTAACATTATTCAGAAGCCCAGAATTATTAAGCATGCTGGTGAATGACCTTCACCCCTGATAGATGGATGCTGTCTTTCAGCTGGGGTTAAGCCGGTTCTTCCCTTATCACAGTTACCTTGGGGGTCAAAGTTCACTGGCCTCCGGCCTTTTGTTCAGGCAGGGTCATTCAAACCTGTGGGCCTGGCCTAGGGTGACTCTGGACATCGCTATTGAACAACAGCTGTAACAAGGGTTCTTCCTACCTCCGTCCCTGTCTCTACTGTCCTTAAAACCCACAAAATGATCATTTCTAAAGTTCTGTGCCTCCATCAGGTTTGAATGTGTATGTGCTCTTAGCACACAGGCGTTCCTTCTTCCCCCCCCCCCCCTTTTTGTCTAACAGCAGCAGTCTTCCCGGCCAGAGATCCAGGGACTCAATCATCACAGGTCCCAGGCGAATAAATGTTATCGTTGATTTAGGACAGAATCACTCAAAGTTGTGGCACGGTCACCTGGCAAGAGAACAGGGTGGTTCCCACAGGCGCTCCCGCTCTCTCCCTCCCTGTGTGTCTGTCTGTCTGTCTGTCTCTCGGCGGTCTCCCGGAGTCTCCCCAGAAAAGCAAAGGCGTGGAGGGAGGAGTGCCGTGAACTTTGACCTCGGAGCAGCACAAACAACGCGGACCGCACCCCAGCCCCGACCGTGGGTAACTTGGAAGTGGCACGGTCTTCCGCGTCTGGGGAAGCCCCGCCCCTCCGGTTCCCGCCCACCACGAGCTCCACCAATCCTCAGTCTCCATCGACCGCTCGGCTTCCCCAGGCACTTCCAATCCAATACCTATATCCGGCCTCGGCCCCAGGCACCGCGATCAGGGAAGGTCAGTAGAGAGCCTATCGGAGCCGAGCCAGGGGCGTGGCCGGGGCAGGGGGCGGGAGGACGGAGGAGAGGGGGCGGGGCGCGCTCGGCGCGGTCGGGTGCGATTGGCCACCCCTGGCAGGCGCCGCACCTCGGACAGCAGCGGCGGCGGCGGCAGCGGCGGCGGAGGAGGTCCGTGTGGCCCGGGGCGCGGGGTCCTGTGAGGAGTGGGGCGCGACGTGGGGTCCCAGGCGGAAGCTGCGTGACGCCGAGTCCCGCACCGGCCACCCGAGCCTGGGGTCCTCCAGAGGACCAGCTGCGCGACAGCGACTCGGAGCAAGTGTGAGGGAGGAAGCGACGGCGGTGGCAGCGACGCGGGGCCGGGAGCGGTGACAGCGGGGCTGAGGTGAGAACTCGGGGCGTCCGGTGCCGGCGGAGGCGAGGACGCGGGGCGCGCGGTGCCGACCGACAGCCCGCGCCTGGAGGGGACGCGAACCGCCGGCGGCGGGGAGGACCAGGGACGGACCGGAGTTCCGGGAGTGGCCGGGACGGCGGGGTGTGGAGAGGGGACCCCGAGAGTGGACCGGACAGGGGCTGTGGAGAGGGGACCCCGAGAGTGGACCCCGAGAGTGGACCGGACAGAGGGGTGTGGAGGGGGACCCCGAGAGTGACCGGACAGGGGGTGTGGAGAGGGGACCCCGAGAGTGACCGGACAGAGGGGTGTGGAGAGGGGACCCCAAGAGTGACCGGACAGAGGGGTGTGGAGAGGGGACCCCGAGAGTGACCGGACAGAGGGGTGTGGAGAGGGGACCCCGAGAGTGGACCCCGAGAGTGGACGGGACAGGGGGCTGTGGAGAGGGGACCCCGAGAGTGGACCCCGAGAGTGGACCGGACAGAGGGGTGTGGAGAGGGGACCCCGAGAGTGACCGGACAGAGGGGTGTGGAGAGGGGACCCCGAGAGTGGACCCCGAGAGTGGACGGGACAGGGGGCTGTGGAGAGGGGACCCCGAGAGTGGACCCCGAGAGTGGACCGGACAGAGGGGTGTGGAGAGGGGACCCCGAGAGTGACCGGACAGAGGGGTGTGGAGAGGGGACCCCGAGAGTGGACCCCGAGAGTGGACGGGACAGGGGGCTGTGGAGAGGGGACCCCGAGAGTGGACCGGACAGGGGGTGTGGAGAGGGGACCCCGAGAGTGACCGGACAGCGGGGTGTGGAGAGGGGACCCCGAGAGTGGACTGGACAGGGGGTGTGGAGAGGGGACCCCGAGAGTGGACTGGACAGCGGGGTGTGGAGAGGGGACCCCGAGAGTGACCGGACAGCGGGGTGTGGAGAGGGGACCCCGAGAGTGGACTGGACAGGGGGTGTGGAGAGGGGACCCCGAGAGTGGACCCGACAGGGGGTGTGGAGAGGGGACCCCGAGAGTGGACCGGACAGGGGCTGTGGAGAGGGGACCCCGAGAGTGGACCCCGAGAGTGGACCGGAAAGCGGGGTGTGGAGAGGGGACCCCGAGAGTGACCTGGACAGGGGGCTGTGGAGAGGGGACCCCGAGAGTGGACCCCGAGAGTGGACCCGACAGGGGGTGTGGAGAGGGGACTCCGAGAGTGGACTGGACAGGGGGTGTGGAGAGGGGACCCCGAGAGTGGACCCCGAGAGTGGACTGGACAGGGGGTGTGGAGAGGGGACCCCGAGAGTGGACTGGACAGGGGGTGTGGAGAGGGGACCCCGAGAGTGGACCCCGAGAGTGGACTGGACAGGGGGTGTGGAGGGGGGACCCCGAGAGTGACCGGACAGGGGGTGTGGAGGGGGGACCCCGAGAGTGACCGGACAGGGGGGTGTGGAGAGGGGATCCCGAGAGTGACAGGACAAAGGGGTGTGGAGAGGGGACCCCGAGAGTGGACCCAACAGGGGGTGTGGAGAGGGGACCCCGAGAGTGGACCCAACAGGGGGTGTGGAGAGGGGACCCCGAGAGTGACCGGGACAGCGGAATGTGGAGGGGGGACCCCGAGAGTGGCAGGGACAGCAAGATGTGGAGAGTGGACCCCGAGAGTGACCGGACAGGGGGTGTGGAGAGGGAACCCCGAGAGTGGACCGGACAGCGGGATGTGGAGGGGGACCCCGAGAGTGGACTGGACAGCGGAGTGTGGAGAGGGACCCCGAGAGTGGACCGGACAGGAGGTGTGGAGAGGGGACCCCGAGAGTGGACCGGACATGGGGGTGTGGAGAGGGGACCCCGAGAGTGACCGGACAGGGAGGTGTGGAGAGGGACCCCGAGAGTGGACCGGACAGGGGGTGTGGAGAGGGGACCCCGAGAGTGGACCGGACATGGGGGTGTGGAGAGGGGACCCCGAGAGTGACCGGACAGGGAGGTGTGGAGAGGGACCCCGAGAGTGGACCGGACATGGGAGTGTGGAGAGGGGACCCCGAGAGTGACCGGACATGGGGATGTGGAGGGGGGACCCCGAGAGTGGACCCGACAGGGAGGAGTGGAGAGGGGACACCGAGAGTGGACTGGACAGGGGGTGTGGAGAGGGGACCCCAAGAGTGACCGGGACAGCGGGATATGGAGAGGGGACCCCGAGAGTGGACTGGACAGAGGGTGTGGAGAGGGGACCCCAAGAGTGACCGGGACAGCGGGATGTGGAGGGGGACCCCAAGAGTGGACCGGACAGGGAGTGTGGAGAGGGGACCCCGAGAGTGGACCGGACAGCGGGATGTGGAGGGGGGACCCCGAGAGTGGACTGGACAGGGGAGTGTGGAGAGGGGACCCCGAGAGTGGGGCAGGGATAGCGGGATGTGGAGAGGGGACCCCGAGAGTGACCGGACAGGGGGCTGTGGAGAGGGACCCCGAGAGTGGACTGGACAGGGGGGTGTGGAGAGGGGACCCCGAGAGTGGCAGGGACAGCGGGATGTGGAGAGGGACCCCGAGGTTGACCAGGACATCTGGACCAGCCAGGGGAGGGAAGGGAACCTCGAGAGGGACCAGGACAGGGGATCCTGAGTGCGCCACCCCTCCCCAGCAGGAGCCAGGACAGCGAGGTGTGGAGAAGGGACGGGGCAGAAGGGACTTCGAGAGGGGCCGGGTGAGGGGAGAGGACATCGAGTAGGGCCAGGACATCGGAAGGGACCCTGAGGTGTGTGACATGGCGGGGGACCCCAGAAGGTCTGAGGCAGGTCAGGACATCAGGATGAATGGAAGGAGCCCTGAGAGTAGAGTGGGGGCGGAGGGAGGAACGCGGTGGGGGGGAGGGGTGAGCCATGAGATCCCCAAGAGAAGCCGGGGCAGTGGGCTGAGGGGAGCTGTCCTCAGAGGGTCTTCTCTCACCGAGTCTGAGATTAGGGGGAGCCAAGAAGGTCGAGACAGTGGGTTCTCCCCAAGAGGAGCCAGGACGGAGGTGACGGCCAGGGGCCGAGGAGTTAGGGGAAGGAACCAAGGGACCAGAGCAGAAGGTGTGGGGAGGGGCTGCCGGAGAGAGGTCAGGACAGCAGCGGGGAGAGACGGCTCCCCGAGGGACTTAGGTCAGTGGCTGCGCGTGGTGGACCCCACGACCCGCAGGGAGCGGGAGAGACAGGCGAGGTGGCGCGGGGAGCAGCACCCACACGGAGGGAGCCAGGTCTGAAAGCCCAGGGTGAGAGGTGGGAGACCCGCACTGCTCATGGGATCTGGAATCCGGAGTCCGCCGGGCTTGAGCTTGGGGTTCCAGCCAAGCCCGGCTATGTAATGAAGGGTCCTGGGAAGATGAAGACTAGCGCTGCTTGACCAGGTCTTGTTGGGGACGTGGGGCGAGGGCGGGGAGGGTGGAGTGCCGCCCTGGCCTCAGTGACAAAGTCGGGTGAGAAGCTGGGGGAAGGGGTGGGGGGGAGTTGGAGGATATGGATCTTTTTGGAGACCCACGTGCTGGATTCATTAAAATGTTTATTTTGATCCTGGCATTTCCCTGGACTGCTAGGACTTTTGTTCCTCTCCCTCCCTCTCTCTCTCTCATTTTAACTCAAGGAGTAAAGTTTTTCAGATTGGCAGAATGTCAGTTTCAATATTTACAGTGCAGATTTAGAAGAACTGTACAGCAGGTTTGGAAAAGGGGCTTTTTAACTTTGACGTATTAGAGACAGTTGAAAGGTCAAACAGAGAGAGACAAATAAGATTCACCCAACGCATAATAATTTCCATTGGATTTCTCATCCCAAAAGTCAAAGGCTTTATAATTCCAGGGCAAGCTATGAGGCCAAGATGTGCTAGACCCTTTAAGATCTGGTGGGAGGGATGTCTATTAAATTGAAAAGAAATAATGGTATGTACGGGGGATGTCAAATTGAGGGGGCTGGCTCCTCCTTTGACAAGGGAAAATTAAACTGAGGACCAGACACTTATTCACAGCACTTTAGGCTATGTTAATACCACCCAAACTACTTTTTAAATATTCTCTCCACTGTGCATGCTCTGTGATAGCCTATAATTTCATTTGTTAAATTTTCACTTCTTCACTCGTTTCTCTTTCTTTCTTTCTTCCTCTCTTTCTCTTTTTTTAAGAAACAGACTTTGAAAATGATGCTTTTAGGAAAAAATTGAACGTGATGACCACACCATTCCAGTTGTTTAGATACCTAATTCAGGTTTAAAATATGTCACTTAAAATATGTGTGTGTGTTTTTAAAAAATCCATTGACTAGTAAAAGGCAGCTTCAACTTAAGAGGAAGAAAGGAGCGACACGTTAATTTCCAAAGCTGTAACATAGAGGTGAACCTGCAGTTGCTATGTATGTGTGTATGCATGTCACATGTATGTGCTGGTGATCGAACTCAGGTTCTCCACACATACTCAGCAAGCATTCTATCACTGTACTAACTCCCACCCCGTTCTACTGTTTAAATCCAAGGGGGAAAAAAAATCCCTGCGTGGGCACTGACAGCTCACTCTTGTAATCCCAGCTACTCAAGAGGTAGTTTGAGCACTAGCCTGGAGCAAAAGCCCAGACTGAGTTCAAGCCCGTGTATTGGCACCACGTTAGCCTATACAGAATAGTTCAGAGCTGGTTTCTGGTGTGAACTTGATGTGGTTATGAAAATTCCACTAAGTGAATGTCCTCCCCTGAGAAATAGAAATGCAGATGAGGGGTGACAACAGCACAAACACAAATTTAAAATATCAGACACTATCATTTTAGAGGGGTTGAGTGTAACTTTTTACATTAAATTTATTTTTCCAGAATGCTAAGTACAATTCAAGTACAAGACAGGTCATTCAACTCAAGGCTGTTTAGAAGAGCAGTGTATTCGTTATGTAGTGCATAATATATATTATATGAGATTCTCTCGGACTTGCCAGTAACTCTACAACGTAATAGAAATGTTTGAGCAGGGAAATTCATGATGCACTGCCTGTTTTTTTGTTTTGTTTTCGTTTTTTTTTTTTATGGTGTTGAGGTTTGAACTCAGGGTTTTCCTCTTGACAGGAAGGCATTGCACTGCTGAGCTACCCCTCTATCCCCTTTTTGCACTGGTCATTTTGAGATACAGTCTCACTGTTCACCCCAGTGTGTCATGCCACCATCCTCCTGTTTCATCCTTCCTGCCTTTGCCAGTTCCATTTCACACAGCTTCTTCCACACAGATATAATCATAAAAATTTGTCTGGGCTGACCTAAAGCCGTTATCCTCCCAATCTCAGCCTGTCATGTAGCTGGGATGAGTAGCACACCACTGTAGCCAGAAATTGTTTATAAAGGGCTCGCGCGCACACGTGTGTGTGTGTGTGTGTGTGTGTGTGTGTGTGTGTGTGTGTGTGTGTGTGTGTTTATGTCTATGTATGCCTAGGCCAGCCACAAATTGTGATCCAGTCTCATCCTCCTAAATAGTAACATCATAGGCCTGAGATACTGTGCCTGGCTAATAGAATTCTTAGTGGCAAGAAAGAACCTCTAGTATTTTTGTTTTATTCCCTGGAGAAGGAGGACAGGAAAGGGGAGAGTAGGAATAATGTGGGAATTGTCATTTGTTTCAGAAACTAAAACTTACAGGACAAGAAACTACAAGTATGGTATCTTTATGCCTTCACTCATTTAAACCATTTGTTTTCTGTTTACAAAGATAAAAGAAGAGATTCAGATGCATTTCCAAAGGAATGGTTGCAGCAGTCTCAGAGGGAAGTTCCCCTGGGTTCTTTAGCTGCCCTCAGTCGTAGTTTTAGCAAGGATCCAAGTTCTGCCCAGGAAACAATAACCCACTTCACACTTCCTTTACTCCTTCAATCCTGTACAGTCAAGCCATTGTAATCTCACAGGAGAGCTGCATATCTAATTTGGTTTAATGTTTAAGCCAACCTGCATAAACCTCCCCGGTTGCTTGCCAGAATTCATACCTATTGGTTTTAATGTTTTTTTTTCTGTACAGTTTTAGCATAATAGCCTTTTTTCCTTTGTAGTTTTTCCCCTCAGTTTCTTCCCTCTTGTCCAGAAAGTAGACAAACACAGAAAAGACACAAAGAAAGTGGAAGGAGAAGAGAGAGAAAGCAAGGAAGATTCCATCTAAGAAACATTTTATGACCCATCAAAGAGAAAAGGTCTTTCAGTTTGTCAATGTGTTTAATTCCTGCCAATCAATAGTTTTTTAGTTGTTATTTTTGAGTTAGGGGAAATTTCACGGCTGTATTTCAGCATCAAGATTTTAATTTGTAATTGTTTAGCATACACACATTTCATTGATTGCTTTGTTAGAAGCCCATTACTGTTTCTTGGATTGAGCTTAGTAAAAGAAATATGTGATATTTATTAGCTATGTGTAACTATACATTAATTAGGGTGAAATTGTGGGCTAAATAAAAAGCAATTTAGGGTTTTAGAAGCATGGCCTAGTTGGTAGAGCCCCAGTTAATGAGGGAAAATGTCAGATACTGAGTGCGAGTTCTAATCTTACACAAAAAAAAGAAAGAAAAAAAGCAACTTAACTCACTCTTAAACTAGAGGCACCAAGTTTTTAAAAAGACTAGAATTTTTATGATAAACCAGTAGGAGTTAAATTTATTGGTCCAGCTGTATGTTGTTAAGGTTACCTAGCTACTTTATAACCCAACCAAAGGCATTATTTTCTGTGAAGCCTGAGATTTGCTGGTGATATAGAAGCAAATACGTAGTTTTCATCCATGAAGAGACTGACAGAAGGTGGGCAGGCTTAATTTTCTTTTTCAAAGCTGAGGACCAAACTCAGTGCAAACTTGCCAGACAAGTGCTTTCCCTAACCCCAGAATAGTTTATAAGTAGCAAAACATCCTTCTGTTAACCAGAGGTGCTGTTCATGTAGAGCAGGATTCTGTAGTGGAGCGGCCCATGTAAGATGTGGTATATTTTAATATTGTGGTTAACTAGCTAATTAGTGAAGTACTCATTAGAAGAGCTCCATTTTACACTATTCTTCCACTGTTTTTCAGGAACAGTGGGAAAACCCTGTATTTCAAGATCAAATGGAACTCTATATATTGTTGACTTATGTGCCATCTTGAGCTCAGGGGACTGGGTGCTGTCCCTGATTTGCTTCTCCTTCTCCACACACCCCCCCACCCTCAAGGCTAGCTCTCTCCCACTAGAGCCAAACAGCTCCACTTCCCTTTTGGGGATGGTTAATTGAAAAAAAGAGCCTCACAGAATTTTCTACCCAGACTGGCTTCAAACCATGATCCTCAGATCTCAGCCTGAGCAGATACGGTTATTATAGGCATGAGCCACTACCACCTGTCTATATTTTTATGTATCTTATTTTCTGTGTAATGATACTGGCTTATGGCCAGAGTGAGTAATGACAATTCAAATAGATTTTATTTATCTATTACAATAAATGGCAGTGATCAAGACCCAATCCTTCCTTTCTTCTTTCCTTTCCTTTCCTTCCTTTTCTTTCCTTTCCCTCCTTTCCTTTCTTTTCTGCCCCTCCCTCCTTCCAACCCTTTCTTTCTGCTAGAACTGGATTTGAACTCAGGGCCTCTTTCTCTCCCCTAGCTTTTTCAGCTCCTTGCTGGCTTCAAATATCAACCCTCCTTAGTTAGCTAGGCAGCCTGAGCACCATCGTCTGACTTTGAAGATTTTGATCAGGTTCTCAGGAAGTACTCCCATGACAATTTTCCAGTCATCTGTTTTGTCTTTGCCATATACCGTTCATTATTCTTTTGCTCTGCGTGAAGGACAGCTCTGATTTTGTATGTAAGTTCGAAACTTCTAACTTTGCCTACTGACTTGAGTACAGATTTATCAACCTGTTCTTAGGTTTTATCACAGATTTTGTACCCACATAGACATGCTCCATCAGACTGGCATGCTTACTGGCCAACTTCTTTCTGCTGTGCCACCCTCTGGGTCTTTGTTCCTGTTCTTTCTTTTGCCTCCATGTCCCTGTTCCTCATTTTCTAGATTTTTCTTCTTTCCAAGTGCGTAGTATAGACACGTCCATCCAGGCAAGCATCTTAACTGCTACTGAGCTACAGTACTACCTTTCATGAGTTTATTTCTGGTCATCATCCTTGTTTCCTTGTTTCTCTTTTCTTTGCATTCCCTAAATTCTAAATTCTTCTTCTTCTTTTTTTTTAATCGGTCATGGGGCTTGAACTCTGGGCCTGGGCACTGTCCCTGAGCTCTTCAGCTTAAGGCTACTGCCCTACCCCTTAAGCCACAGCACTACTTCTGGTTTTCTAGTGGTTAATTAGAGATAAGAGTCTCATGGACTTTAGTGCCCAGGCTGGCTCTGAACTGCTGTCCTAAGATCTCAGCCTCCTGAGTAGCTAGGATTACAGTTGTGAGCCATCGTGCCTGGCACATTCCCTAAATTCTTAATCTGTACTTTTTCTTATTAGATAATATTCTTTGATGTTAAATTATAGGGTTTGTCCTTGTGTCATGATAACAGGCATCCATTTTTTTTTTTTTTTTGCCAGTCTTGGGGTTTGAGCTTAGGGCCTGGACATTGTCCCTGACCTTCTTTTGCTCAAGGCTAGCACTCTACCACTTGAGCCACAGTACTACTTCTGACTTTTTCTGTGTATGTATAACTGAGGAACTTCATACATGCTAGACAAGCATTCTACCACAAAGCCACATTCCTAGCCCTGACATCGATTTCTTGATTTCACAATGGTGTCTGATGCCTCTAACAGAGTGCCTTGCAACTAACATCCTAATTGTTGAATTGTATTAAATTTAAAGACTTATTTTAGGCTCAAATAATACTTTAGTATAATTATACAGATAATTATAGAACATAATTATTGCTTCCAGTAAAGGTATTGCTGCCAGGGGTGATTCCTAAATGGAAAATTCACTTCTGACCCTCACAGTTGTTAAGCCTCATATGTTAGTGTATGTTTATAATGTTATTATATTATAATTAGCATATGTAAACTTTTTTTTTGCCAGTCCTGGGCTTGAGCTCAGGGCCTGAGCACTGTCCTTGGGCTTTCTCAAGACTAGAGCTCTACCAGTTGAGTCTCAGCACCATTTCTGGCTTTTTTCTATGTATGTGGTACCGAGGATTCAAACCCAGGTCTTTGTGCATACTAGGCAAGCACTCTACCACTAGGTCAAACTCCCGGCCTCACAGTTGTTAAGCCTCATATGTTAATGTATGTTTATAATGTTATTATATTATAATTAGCATATGTAAACCTTTTTGATGGTACTAAGAACTGATCTACCACTTGAGCCATGCCTCCAGCCCATTTTTTAAATGCCAGTCCTGAGGCCTGAACTCTGGGCCTGGGCACTATCCCTGGGCTCCTTTTGCTCAAAGCTTACACTCTACCACTTGAGCCACAGTACCACTTCCAGCTTTTCTGTGATTAATTGGAGATAAGAGTCTGCAGACTTTCCTGCTCAGGCTAACTTTGAACTACCTTCCTCAGATATTAACCTCCTGAGTAGCTAGGATTACAAGTATAATCTACTGGTGCCTAGCTCCAGTCCAGTTTTCTGTGGGTTAATTGGAGATAGAGACTCAAAGACTTTTCTGCTTAGGCTGGCCTTGAACCTCCATCTTCTGGATTTCAGTCAGACCCTCCTAAGTGTTGTTTTATTTTATTTATTTTGCCAGTCCTGGGCCTTGAACTCAGGGCCTGAGCTCTGTCCTTGGGCTTTCTCAAGGTTAGATCTCTACCACTTGAGCACCATTTCCAGCTTTTTTCTATGTATGTGGTACTAAGGAATCGAATCTGGGTCTTTATGTATGCTAGGCAAGCACTACCACTAGGCCAAACTCTTGGCCCACTAAGTGTTGTTTTAAGCATAAGGAAGTAAAGCATAGCTTGGGCTGGTAGACTTTCTCTGTATATGTTGCTCTCTGGAATTTTTTCATTTTTCTTCGAGAGTCTGAATTTGCTATTTCTGTTGTTGTTGTTGAATGCAAATAAAATCCATTTCTACCATCTGACACCATTCACCTGAGATGTCAGTGTCTCAGTCTGGCCAAAACCAGTTAAAACTGTTCATTGTCACACAGACTAATGAATGTCTGCTGATGTTTGGCTCAGGCACCAAAATAACAATAAAATTATGGATGGGAGCATTATTCCTGTTTTAAAACAAAACCAAGAAAGACAAAGACCCATCTAATTTTCTTAGATGCTGATATTAATCCTGAAAATTGGTCAGCTTGATTTCTAGGGTTACTATCATTTTTCTATATGTACAAATAATTGGGTATGAATGTGTTTTAAGCCTAAATTAAAATAACTTAATCACTGGTGACTCATGGTGGGAAGTTTTTCTTTTCCTGCTAGATCCTATGCCATTGCCTCCAACATGCTTGTTTAAAACATTCAGAAAACATTTTTTTTCCCCAATCCTAGGGCTTGAACTTAGGGTTTGAGCACTGCCCTTGGGCTTTCCTCAAGGCTAGAGTTCTACCATTTGAGCTGCAGCACCACTTCTGGCTTTTCTATGTATATGGTACTGAGGAATCGAACCTTTGTTCATGCTAGGCAAGCACCCTACCACTAGGCCAAACGCCTGGCCCCTCAGAAAACATTTTTAAGATGTATTTTTTAAAAACCCTTACTTTTGTGTACTAGGTTCTAGAAAAGGAAGTTTGTTATTTGGTTTTGTTTGTTGTTTGTTTTCTGGGTGTTTTGAAACTGAGTCTTGCTGTGTAGCTTAGGTTGGCCTCAAACTCAATCCTCCTAATGTCAGCCTCTCAAGTGCTGGGATTACAGATCTGCACCACTGGACCTGGTTGGAAAAGCCCTTTTAGGCTTAATATAATAACCATAATTACAATGCTTTAATTAGTTGATTATCAATTCATAATCCACCTAGTTTAGAGTGCTTAGTATTAGCCCAGGTGCTCCAGTCCTGAAAGTCTATGACATTTTAAATATCCCTTTGTGAATTACGTACAAGAGGAAGGCTAGATTGCCGCCACCCATTGGCTGATGCACCTGTGAGAACCAATGGGAGGGAACAGGAAATACCTCAATCTGCTGAGTGATAGCCGAGTGGGGCACCCAGGGCATTCTGCTGTCTCTGCAGTTCCTTGTTGGGATCATACCAGGCTTCCTGGAGATTCTTCTTTATACAAGCTTAATAGAGCACTGTAGATTTTGGAATTTAAAATGTAAATGGTTGCTCATCTTTCCTTCATTATCAACGAGTTGGTGAGTAGTCTCTTCTTTTTCTCCAGTCCAGTGCTTTGTCCCATGAAATCTTACTTGAGCATGCTGGGTGGGAGAGAGAACATAAGACATTAAAACCTGAGCTGATACACTTATTGACAGCAGTAACCTGCTCTCATATTTACATGCTACCACCATAAATGGTAGTCATGATCAGAATATCTGGTTTTTACCTAAGATTTGAGTAGCGTGCGTGTGGTTTTCTCTTTCATACGGAGTATTGGGGAAGTCCTGGAAACATTTTTAGAAAATTCTTTCCCAAGAATCAATGTGTAAAGCTGTACAAAGTGTTCGTGATGTTAATTGTGTGACCAGGAAGTCCTGTGTTTGAATCTTGCTTATAAAACTTAAGTGTCTGTAATAACTTCCTTTCTGGGGATGAAGGTCCTCGTAGCTGAGTGGTATTCTTATTAGTGAAATTGTCTTTAGTTTTATCTTTCCTGTAAATTAAGAGACAATTTTGTTTTGTTTTTAAGCCATCACAGGGGCCAGTTTACCTGATTGCTGTAGGTCTGTGGTCTGTTGGATTGGAAAGACTGGCTCCTGCATTTCAGATGTACTTTGCATGGTCCTCTAGTTTGCATTGGATATCTTACTGGAAATGGCTCCATTCTGACTAGTGTTAACGCATAGGAATAACTTAAACTCCCTGTTGAATTTCATGTGACTATTTACCGACTTAACTCAAAGTTCAGCTGAAAGCCCATCAACCTCAAAAGCCACTGCATTCCTATGCTCTATTTACTTTAATTTGTAGTTTTATAGTCTACTAATATACATTAAGGCCATTTTTTAATTGAGGTTTTGTTTGTTTATTTTTTCTTTGGGTAAACAAAATCTTAGCAGATGAGTCTTATTTTTTAAAATGCTTAAATTTACTAAAGGACATCTTTATTAAGAATGGGGGGGCTGGGAGTTTTGCCTAGTGGTTAGTGTGCTTGCATAGCATGAATGGAGAAGTGGTGGTGTGGCTCAAGAAGTAGAGCACTAGCCCTGAGGATTAAAAAAAAAAAAGTCCAAGGACAGTGTTCAGGCCCTGAGTTCAGTCCCCAGGACTGGCAAAAAAAAAAAAAAAAAAAAAGAATGGGTAATGCTAATGTATGGTGTTTGAAAATAAAGCTACTCAAAACAGCCCTTTATCTCAGTGCTCTTTAACAATATCATTCTTCCTGTTTTATTTCTTTCACAGAAAAGGAAAATAGGAGAAAACAATATAAAACTGACTTTAGAGAAATCAGAAAATTTAGTCTCATCTACTATACTTTTTTATGTTTGTACATAGGGTTAGTTACCTAGAGAAGTGTGAAGACAAAATATCTTAACTGTGAGGTAATTAATAACTGAGGAGACCACTGTAGTCCATTAATATAATTGGATGAAGTAAGCAAGTAGATATATATGTATATATATATATATATATACACACACACATATATTTATATATATACATATGTATTGACAGTCCTGGGGCTTGAACTCAGGGCCTGCGCACTATCCTTGGACTTTATTTTGCTCAAGGCTAATACTCTGCCACTTGAGCCACAGTGCCGCTTCTGGCTTTTTCTATGTATGTGGTCCCGAGAATTGAACCCAGGGCTTCATGCATGCTAAGCGAGCACTGTACTACGAGGCCAAACTCCTGGCCCAATATTTTTTAATGTGACAACTCATAGTTTGCATATTTAAAAATTCACTCAGAAACATTTTATAAATCAGTAAAGCTACTCAAAATGTTTTTATTTTAGCTTGGTTCTGGTTTACCAACTTCACGAGGCCCTCAGAATAAGGTTTAAATAAAATGTAGACGTTGACCTGTATGTCTTGTATATATTGTATATATAAATGTATATGTTGACCTGGACAATAATCCTTAATGTTGTACATGTTTTATGAGTAAATTCAGTCTTAGAATTGTGTACGAACAGTTTTCATTCAAGAAGCTTTGCGGGCATAGTTCCCATGCTGGAGGAGGATTTTATCTAATGTATTAACAAAGGAAATTAGATTTTTCAAATGATTAAAAATCATTTTGAAATATGATCTGTGGCTTTTATTTTCTTCCTTAAGACTTTTGAACGTTTAAAGTGTGAATGCTTTGAGTTCAGGTCACAGAGGAATGGAAAAGTTGGCCTTTCAGGATGGTCTGAAGGTTACAGTGGCTATCCAGAAGTGTCCTGGTCACAGCTCAGCAGCGGGTGGGGTAGAGGAAATGGGTGGTTCTCCCCAGCGACAGATTATTGCAGATTATATATGGCTGTGTGCCGAAACACCACTAGTGGAAGGGAAAAAGTGGAAGTCACTAACTGTATCTTATTCATTTGTGTGTTTCTTTCGCCATTATAACAGTTTGCTAGTTTCCTCAGATGACAGGCTTCACATTCTTTAAGGACCTGACACATTTCATCTTCTAGCCCCTCCTTTCCTGTGTTCATACTTCTTATCCCTGGAGATCCCAGATCTCATGGACCTTCTCTAGAAGACCATGTGTTAGCAGCAATGAGTGGGGGAGGGAGGCAAACCTTTAAAAACCCCAAGTGCTTTCTTCTCCACTTAAATGTATTGCACAATTCTGATACAAGGATGTCCCATTGCAGTCAAACCATTATGTAAAATACCAAAGAAAAAAATCACTTCCTGTGAAGGAGTTAGTAGCTCTAGATTGTTCCAGTTCAGCTTGAAATTGACATGACTACTCTTGCAACATAAAAGGAAACTTTGTAGAGGAAATATGACATCTGTGCCCAGATGCGAAAGGAAGGAATTACAGTGGAGAGTTTATTTTTAGAAGTGTCTTATGGATTTATTTTTTTTGGTAGCAAGAACTATATTTAAAAGGTTAGTTTTGCTTCTAGGAGTTAGCATAAGAGGCTCAGGTCACTGAAATTCTAAGAAGATACTTTTCCAGCATCCTTAGGTCATCTGAAAAATATTTAAATCTTCAACTGGCTGAGGGGCTTCATATATGTAACTAACTAAGAAAAATACTTCAGCCTTGTCAGTGCCACTGGACTGTGATGTAAAATAAGTTGTCCTGCTGAAAGGACAGTAAGACCCCCAGTCCCTACCTGTGCCTCCCTATCCTTCACAAACCCAATACAAATTTTTCAGCTTAGAGTGAAGGAACCTGTCACCTGATGCCCTCCCTAATTCTTTTACATAGTAAGAGACAAGGCCAGCCTCCATAGATAGATAGATAGATAGATAGATAGATAGATAGATAGATAGATAGGGTTTTTGTTGTTATTGTTGTTTGTGTCATTGTTTGTTTTCTGAAACAGTATGTCTATACAGTCCAAGCTGGCCTCAAATTCTCCTTCCTCCTGCTCAGTCTCCCAAGTGCTGGGGCTATAGGTATGTACTCCAGTTTCCTTCTATTTCTTACTTTTGAATTTGGTCCCATATATTTGGAATTGGGAGTATAATCTAATGATTTACAAGAGCATACAGAATAGGTTAAATGAACACGTCTGCCACCTGTTAGTTTTTGTGAAACAAGTACGAACCCTATAGCCTCCTTGAAACTTTCCTTCAGCTGTAAACTGGACATTCGTGTTGGGAGGATTAATTGAGATACTTTATGGTAAATCCAAGGTGAGCCGTATGTGGAAAGGAAGAAAACAGTGGCTACTGGCAGCTTTGTTCTTCTTTGTGATTTTGGAGTATTCCAGTTTCTCACATGACATCATGTTTAGGTGACAGAAGCAGTGTTCTGTAACAGAAGTGCTTAGGTAGTGCTGTAGAGCCTATCAGTGAAGTCGGTTGAGCTTTTTTATGATCTGATGTTTTATATGCCATCCACTCTAACCTGATGGGAGGATGGGCACAGGACCCACTGTGTGCATTTTGACAATATTAGTCAGAATGACTGTTGAGTCAGGCAACTTTTGCATTAGTAAGATTTCTTTGTTTCACCTCAGAGTTTCTCCTCAGTTTGATAGAATTTAGGAAAGCAACATGACAAAAGATATATATGTATATATATATATATATATATATACCCCTCTGGATTTCCAAGAATTAATTTTTTTAAATTCCTTTTTTCAGTGTTCATGTGTTTGAAGCTTCCAAGCAGACCGCTGTCACATATATTAGGACTATATCTTAGACTTTAGATCAGATACAAAACAAGGTTTTAATTTTACTTTGGCGAAAACAAATGGTACAGAACATATATTTGATTATAGAAAAGACTGTTCGCAAAGCATGGTGTTGCATGCATGTAATTCCAGAATGTGGAAGCTGAGGCAGGAGGACTAAGAGTTCAAGGACAACCTGAATTACATAGTAAGTTTGAGGCCAGCCCACCAATACTACATTGCTTAACTTTGTGTCAACAAAAACAAAAACAGATAAAACAAGAATGTGTTGTTGTTTTTTCTATTTTCAACCTCTGCATCCTAGAGGCTTCCACTCTGTAACTTTACTCATGAATTAAAAACATACAGTGATTGTTACACAAACAAATTTTCATGAGATATGTTATCAAAGTAAATGAGAAATGGGGGGGGGTGAGAGATTGGGGAGGGAGTTCAGGTCTGTATAAACTGGTTAAACCAAACCATGAAGCTGTTTGTATCATACTTGACATTATATGCTAGATCTGCATTAAATTTTGCTTCATATTCCTGACTTTGGGGTCTAAGCCCATACTCTTTGCCCAGTTTCAGTTCTTGTGATCCTGGACCCATCCTTTGTGTAATTCTGAAGTCAGCTTCTCCATACACACTTGAGACCTTCTCTATTACTTGACTTCGTTGATCTAAAAAACCCTCCTCCATCTTTTCTCTGACTACTCAGAGTTTACATTGCCTTCAAGGCCCTGTACCAAATATACTTCCTCTTTGAAGCTTTTCCTGTTTCAGCATATATTGGTTTGGGTGCAAATTCCCAGGTGATTTTTAATTTAGCAAGCCAATGGACAAAAGTGTGTATAGTGTCTTATTCATTGCTATTTCTTTACAGAAGTAAAGATTGGGGGGGTTGATAATTAGTGCATACTAATTTCATATACTAATAGGTTTCCACTGTGACATTCCCATACATATGTGTGTTGTGGGTTGATTGTAGCCTCTCCCAGGTAACCTCTTTGTCCTCTCCATCCTATTCCCTTAGTAGCTCCTTTCCTGCCCCTCGTCTTTTTAAATTCTAGTTTCTACAAAAGAGAAACTTGTTTCATGAAGCTTAATATGATTATATGATTATATCTAGTTTGAGGCACTTTCCTGCAAATGATATGACTTTATTCTTTTTTTTAATTCTTTTTTTTTTTTTTTTTGCCAGTTCTGGGCTTGAGCTCAGGGCCGGAGCACTGTCCTTTGACTTCCTCAAGGCTAGAACTCTACCACTTGAGCCTCAGCACCACTTCCCATTTTCTAGAGGTTAATTGGAAATTAGAGTCCTTTTGTGCCTGAGCTGACTTTGAACCTTGATCTTCAGATCTCAGCCTCCTAAGTAGCTAGGATTACAGGTGTGAACCACTGCGCCCGGCTTTGCCTACTATCTTGATGGCACTATGGAGAGCAAATAATTAAGACTCTTAGTAGTCCTACACAGTAAATTAAATTCAGAAATGTTCCTGTTCTTTAAAGACAGGCCCAAGGACACCAGTGTAGTCTAGAAGTCGTCAATTATTTTTTGTGAATAACAAAGAAAGAGATTGCTTAGGATGGAAAGAGATAAAGCTAGGAAATGGAATTTGAGCTGAGTCTTGAGTGCTGGACAGCTCTTCAGCAGGTGTGTTGGGATATAATCAATGTTTCGTTTTGTTCTTTAGGCTAGTTCAGATGTGGAAAACAAAGCTAGTATACTCAGGGACAGTGGCAAATCAAAGGCCTTTGACTCACATACCAAGAGGTTTGAACTTTAAACAGGAAAATGGAGAGCCAGGTATGGTGTTTGAATAGAAAGGATGGATGCAACCAGAGCCTTTGAGTCCATGGATAGCTTGTAGATTGACTTCAAGGGAGAAAGAGACTGGGAATGAGAATTGGGACTGGTAATGGTTCTGGAACTAGGATGGCCTCCATGAGAAAGAAGAAAAGCAGCTTGGGAGAGATTTATTGAGGGCATTAACAGCTTGGGAGAGCGCCTGAGAGCCCAAGAGAGAATGAGATGGACAAGAGAACGTGCAGAGAGAAGCTTCCCTGCACAGATGCCTGTGTGAGCTGGTAGGAGGAGGGAAAGCCACTAAAGGAGGTGGCCAAATGCAGTGCCACACAAACCAAGAAATCAGAGGCTTTCAAGCAAGTTGTTATGTAGAAGTTCTAAAAGGTACAACCTGTCAAAGACACTGTTGGGTTTAGAGATGAGGAGGTTAGAGCTAGTGAGCTTACTACAGAATGAGTCTCCCTCGTTCCTCAACAAAGGGTAACTGGAGTGTACCACAGGCCCAAAGGAAAGGTGGATACAGAGAACAACTGAAGATTTTAAAAAATGACAAGGCCAAGTTAATGCAAAGAGCAGACCACAGGCTGAAGAATTACAGTATGAAGGCAGTTGATCTATGTGGAAATTTCTTGATGGAATGGACAAAAGTTGAGGACCCAAACATTGAATGGCTTGGATGTGGAATTTATAGTATTAATGCTTATAATTAGTACTTAGAATTAGAAAATAAATGCCTTGAATTACTTCCATCATATATAGAAAGGCTAAATTCTGTCACTGCTATGTGTTTTATTCTTTATGTATTGACTATGTATTTTCTAATGCTTTTAAATACATTTGACTGCAACAGCAGAGCTTCATGGTATAATTATACAGGCCACTAGTTAGGCCAGTCAAGACCATGTTTCTTGTAATTATTTAAACTGGGTATTTTAAACGCTAATAATAGTAGATATTATTAGTACACCATTTAGTTTAAAAATTAGTTTATAATCCTTGGTTTAAAACAATCATACAAATGTTTTCTTCTTTCTAAAAGATCCCCCAAAAGAATATTTATATTTTCTCTAGCTTGTTAAAATACATTCTATAGAGCTGAGAGTTTGGCCTAGTGATAAGAATGCTTGCCTAGCATGCAGAAAGATACAGGTTTGATTCCTTGGTACCACATACATACAAAAAGCCGGAACTGGTGCTGTGGTTCATATGGTTGAGTTCTATCCTTGAGAAAGCTCAAGGACAATGCCCAAGCCCTGGGACTGGCAAAAAAAAAGTCTAGAGTGTGGCAGGTACTAGGATAACATCTGAATCTGCACAATCACTATAAAAAGGTCATGATGAACATATGTAGCTTTGCAATTATGAATGTCCTATTTTCAGATGCTACAAAAATCAGTTCCTTCTAAGTCCCAAACCTTGAGATTCTGAGTAAAAAGACTTGGTAAATTGATAAGTATGGAAGCTAAGACCTTCTTCATTTCGTTTAATGCTTTTTCCTCTTTCCAGCAAAGTGCTGAGAAGTCCCTCCCTCTTATGTACTTCTTTCTTAACCACCACACAGGTAATACAGGCTTTTTGTTTGGATCCGTAGGAAAAAAACCTGTGCATAACTAAAGATAAAAATTATCAGGTGCGGGGCCGGGAGTTTGGCCTAGTGGTTAAAGTGCTTGCCTAGCATGCATGAAGACCCGGGTTCGATTCCTTGGTACCACATACATAGAAAAAAAAAAAGCCGGAAGTGGTGCTGAGGCTCAAGTGGTAGAGCTCTAACCTTGAGAAAGTCCAAGGACAGTGCTCAGGCCCTGAGCTCAAGCCCAGGACTGGCAAAAAAAAAAAAAAATTATCAGGTGCTTATGGGTTACACCTGTAATTCTAGCCACTCAGGAGGTTGAGATCTGAGGCTCACAGTTCAAAGCCAGCCTGGGCAGGAAGGGCCAGTTAACCAGAGGGCCAATTAAGCAAAAGAGTTCAGGAACAGTACCCAGGTCCTAGTTCAAGTCCCATGACTGACAAAGATTAAAATTATATTTCATATTTAGATATATGGTGACATTTGTCTATAATAACCTTGGCCTTAGTCCAGATACCTTTTTTAAGGCAAAGTATTTGTAAAAATAGTGGCTAGGTTATATTACATATGTTCTTTTATAAGCTGCTTTTTGTTGTTTTTACTTTAACACTGTTATTAGATCAACAAATACTTATTTGGGGGGAATAAGGTTATTCCACCTCATTTTCTTTATTTTGTCTTTTTTTTTCTTGCCAGTCCTATGCCTTAGGTCTGGACACTGTCCCTGAGCCTCTTTGTGCTCAAAACTAGTGCTCTACTACTTTGAGCTCATCATTTCCAGTTTTCTGGTGGTTAACTGGAGATAAAAGTCTTATAGACTTCCCTGCCAGAGCTGGCTTTGAATTGGGATACTCAGATCTCAGTAGTTAGGGCCAGGCCTGAAGCGTGTTTATTTTTAGTCGTCTTTTTTTTTTTTTTTCCAGGTCCTGGGGCTTGAACTCAGGGCCTGGGTGCTGTCTCTTTGGCTCAAAGCTACCACCCTATCCCCAGGGCCTGGGTGTTGTTCCTGAGCTCTTCAGCTCAAGGCTACTGTCCCACCCCTTAAGCCACAGTGCCACATCCAGTTTTCTAGTCATTAATTGGAGATAAGAGTCTCACAGTCTTTTTTTTTTTTTTCCTGTGGGTGATGGGGCTTGAACTCTGGGCCTGGGGCTATCCCTGAGCTCTTCAGCTCAAGACTACCACCCTACCCTTGAGCCAAGCCCCACTTCCCATTTTTTAGAGGTTAATTGAGATAAGAGTCTCATTTCTTTAATGCCGGGGCTGGCTTTGAACCTTGATCCTCAGATCTCAGCCTCCTGAATAGCTAGGATATAGGCATGAGCTACCATACCTGGCTTCTTTTTAGTTTTATTCTTACAGAGTTCTTATTGTTTCATAATCATCTGTCCCCTCTCTTCACCATCCCCTCTTCCCCTACCCCTTCCTCCTCTCTCTCCCTGTGCCATCCTGTTTCTGTCTCTGACTTTATCTCCAGTACAATTTTAGGTTTCTTTCCAGTCACAAGCAGATTCAACAGCAGACAGATCATGAGGACTTAGTTACTTGAAACATGGTTTTCCTGTTTGTCTTTTTTTAAGTAAGTAGGATGGACAAACGTTTATACTATAGTCCGGACAAAGACACTCATTGTTTTACATTATGTTCCCTTTTTAATCCACACACCAGAAACAGAAGCCAGGTTTGGACAGTTTTTCAGAGTAACAGGGTTCCAGAGAATGGAGACTTATCTCCCTGGACACATGCCCTGTACTTGGCCTTCTTTTGCTGCAACGCCGCTCCTTTAACATTTCTTTCCTCAGACAGTCACCAGCCTTCCTTCTCTTTGCATCCCTGCCCAGGGAATTCAGGGTACCAGAATACTAGTCTTGCCTTCAAACCTCTTGGAGATGAGCCCTTTGAGATCATCATGAAATGATCTACTTGATCACTTAATTAATGAATATTTTTAGTCCATCATTCTAAGGACTCTGTTTCATTTCTTTAATTATTCAATTTCATGTTAATTTTGAAGTTTCTATCCTGATCTGACCCTAAGATATATATTTTCATCCTTACTATATGTGAAGTAGATTCTGTGTCCAAAAAAAGAAAAGGACTACATGATCAAGCATATTACTAAGCTTATGAAATTTGCTAGTGATCCTTAGTAGGCTAACACCTTGGAAGAACAGATTAAAGTTCTAATTATCCTTGGCAAGGTGAAAGGGTAGATGGGTATTAACAAGACGAAGATGTCTAAAGACATATGCTGAGTGATTTCTCAAGGCACTAAACAATGAAGTATAATAACAGAGGTCTTCAGACTGTTTTAATGTGAAACAAGAAACACATCATGTTAAGCATGGGAAAGCACAGAACTACCATACTATTCATACCATTAACAGATATTATCTGCAGTTATTAATACTACCAGTCTCAATATACTAGTAGTATTATAAATTATATTATTTCTATCCTACATTGTATTATATATTAATGCACTAGTGTCAATATTTTATTCATTGTATTCTTTTGGGGGGCTGGGGTTGGTCATGGGGCTTGAACTGTGGGCCTTGGTGCTATCCTTAAATGCTTTTTGATCAAAGCTAGCACTCTAACACTTTATCTGCAGCACCATTTCCATCTTTCTTTCTTTTTTTCTTTTCTTTTTTTTTGCCAGTCCTGGGCTTGAGCTCAGGGCCTGAGCACTGTCCTTGGACTTTCTCAAGGCAGAACTCTACCACTTGAGCCTCAGCACCACTTCCGGCTTTTTCTATATATGTGGCACCAAGGAATCAAACCCAGGTCTTAGTGCATGCTAGGCAAGCACTTTAACCACTAGGCCAAATTCCCGGCCATCTTTCTTTTCTTTTCTTTTCTTTTCTTTTCTTTTCTTTCTTTCTTTTTTTCTTTCTTTCTTCCTTTCTTTCTTTTTACCAGTCCTAGGGCTTGAACGCAGGGCCTAAGCACTGTCCCTGACCTTTTGCTCAAGGCTAGTACTTTACTACTAGAGCTAGAGCACCACTTCCAGTTTTTTTTCTGATTTTTGTGCTAATGAGGAATCATACCCAGGGCTTCATGAATGCTAGGCAAGCACTCTACCACTAAGCCACATTCCTAGTCCTTCAGCATTCTCTGTGATTAATTGGAAGTAAGTTTCACTGACTTTGTTGCCCAGGCTAGCTTCCTACAGTGATCCTCAGATATCATCCTCCAGAATAGCTAGAATTACAGATGTGAGCTACTAGTACCTGGCTGGAAGCAATATTTTTAATTTTTTTCTTTTTATTAGTTTCCAATATGAATTGAAAGAGAAGAGTATACAAGATGTTAAGAACAAGACTGGAAGGTCCAAATGTTTTAGTTGCCAATTGTATTTTTCTTTCCCTCCCTCCCTCCCTCCACCTTTTCTTCCTTCTTTTGGAGAGTGAGTCCGGGTCTTAAGCCAGGTAAGGGCTTCTACTACACAAGCTACATACTGAGCCCTTGATACCATTGTGTGTGTGTGTGTGTGTGTGTGTGTGTGTGCGTGCGCGCGCGCGCGCGCGCGCGCGCGCGTGCGCACACACACACCTGCCAGCACTAAGGCTTAAACTCAGAGTATCATGTACTCTTGCTTTGCTTGATTCACTCAGGGTTGGCACTCTGCCACTTGAGCCACAGTTCTACTCACTTCTAGCTTTTTGCTGGCTAATTGGAGATAAGACTCTCCCACATTTGTCTGCTGGCTTGGAACCAAGATCCTTCAGGTCTCAAAACTTTTCAGTGCCTATAGAATTACAGGTGTGAAGCTACCAGTTACTGGTTTGAGTTTTCCATTAAAACTATCTTTGCTTTTCATTAATGAATTTACTGTGAGATGCCATCTAGAATATACCAGTGGATATGTAAAAAAAATGCTAAGTAGAGCCAGGCATGGTGGCTCATGCCTGTAATCTTAGCTACTGGAGAGTCTGAAATCTGAGGATCATGACTCAAAGCCAGCCTGGACACTAAAGACTGTGAGACTCTTATCTCCAATTCATCACTAGAAAACAGAAAGTGGGGCTGTGGCTCTAGAGGTAGGGCAGTAGCCTTAATCTGAAGAGCTCAAGGACAACACCCAGGCCCAGGGATAGTGCTGTAGCCTTGAGCTGAAGAGCTCAGGGACAGTGCCCAGGCCCAGAGT
Organism: Megascapheus bottae; assembly: GCF_031878675.1. NCBI lineage: Eukaryota > Metazoa > Chordata > Mammalia > Rodentia > Geomyidae > Megascapheus > Megascapheus bottae. Next base: position 7,228,451 of record NC_143536.1, on the reverse strand, counting down.
TCAAGCCCCATGACCCACCAAAAAAGAAAAAAAAGAAACGCTAAGTGGGGCTGGGAGTTTGGGCTAGTGGTAGAGTGCTTGCCTAGCATGCACAAAAACCTAGGTTCAATTCCTTGGTACCACATACATAGGAAAGCCGGAAGTGGTGCTGTGGCTCAAGTGGTAGAGCATTAGCCTTGAGGAAAAAAGCCCAGGGACAGTGCTCAGACCTTGAGTTCAAGCCCGAGGACCGGAAAAAAAAAAAAAAAAAGAAACACTAAGTGATCTTTTTTACACCCAAAACACACTATTAGACATGATATGCATATTTTATCAGACCTGTTAAGATTTTCTAATGTCACACAAAAAAAATCCAATATTTTATGTTGGATATTTTATTTATAAATAGGACACACATCTGTACTTCTTTATTCCTGTATAACCAGATCATTCAACTTATCAGAGGAAATACTAACTTTACCAATGATTGTAAAAGGATCAAACTCAAAGTTATTTCAAGTCCTAATAAAACTGTTACTTATCGTATTTGCTTAGTAGTGTCTGTCAAGAAATTAGAATGTACTGTCAGCACATTGCTTCCTGATGGCACTCTTGCACTGGAAGGCCTGATATCACCCCAGTATCAAAGCTGCCTCTTCTGAAAGCAGGAAGCCACAGGAGCCCTCCCAACTCTGAAGTCCTGTGATCTCAAGTTCATTGCAAATAAAGAAGCAAGCTATTTGGCCAAAATAAAACAGTGAAAATGTTAAGCAAACAAATGAGAGATCATGGAAGGATTTTGTTAGGATGGCCCAATAGACTTCCTTGATAAAAATCGTATCATATTTAAGCCCATCAGCATAGAAGGAAGTGTTCTGAATCAAAGCATACATGAAATCAGCTAGTCTCCACCTCCTTTTTCCCTCTCAAGTTTGCTTGGTTTCACCTAGATCAGTGCTGCCCTGCTGGGGTGACCTCCTCTGGATGTTTACTACATTTATATTGGATTTAATTACTTAAAACTCATTATGACTTTTGAGTTGATTATTTGCATTGAAATAAAAATGGATAGATCAACCAATAATGTTAAGATCTAATTTGTACTTAACAGAAAAAATGGAAATAAAAATTGTGATGCAAATTGAATACATTCAAATTTTTACTTTAAACTTGGTTCTAGTAAGAAATTACTCATAAATATTTAGAACTAAAAATAGCAGTCAAAGCTGGAGGTATAGCTCAGTGATTGAGCACTGACCTAAAAAAACAGCCAGCATCGATTCCATCCCTGCACTGCCAAAGTGGGGGGGGGGGGGGAGAGAAATTAGGTGTGCTAATGGTTTCATTATTATGCTTTTAAAATAGTTATTTACTTTTAACTGATCTCCATTTAAAAGTAAGCTCTTTTGAAATTTGCATAATCAAGTCCAAATAGTGTTTCTTATCTTTGAAACATACATCCTGAATATTTGAAGTCAAACTGAAATCCTTAGGAATTATTTCATAATGGGGTGGAGTGGAAAGCTGTTGAGCCATGAGTAGGAAATTCTTACAGCTTTACAGGAGCCTGTTCAGGATATTCTTTTGTTTACTTTTCTGTATGTTTCACATTTTCCATAAGAGGAAGATTTAGGAAGTAGAGCTGTGGCTAAAGTGGTAGAGTGCTAACCCTTGAGCACAAAGAAGCTTAGGAACAGGGCCTCAGCCCTGCCTGAAAACCCCAGGACAGGCAGAAGCATACAACAACAACAACAAAAAAAAAAAAAGAGGAGGAGGAAGATGGAAGAAGAAAAAGAGGAAGAAGAAGGAGGAGGGAGGAAAAGAAGAAAGACGAGGAGGAGGAGAAAGAGGATTCAAAAGCTAAAATTTAGTACCCATAGATGAATTTTTAAGGCCGGGAGTTTGGCCTAGTGGTAGAGTACGTGAGTACGTACTTGCCTAGCATGCACGAAAACCGAGGTTCAATTCCTCCATACCACATATAAAGAAAAAGCCAGAAGTGGTACTGTGGCTCAAGTGGTAGAGTCCTAGGCTTGAGAAAGCCCAACGACAGTGCTCAGGTGCTAAGTTCAAGCCCCAGGATTGGCAAGAAACAAAACCAAAAAAGCTATTTAAATGTTTCTATTCTTTGTAAAACGAAACAGGAAGCAGGAGCATTCCCTACAAATAAATAACATGTTTATATTTTCATTTAAAAAGTTTCTTGTTGCAGGGCATGGTGGCTCATGCCTGAAATCCTAGCTACTCTGGAGGCTGAGATCTGGGTATCAAGATCTGGGTATCTGGGCACAAAAGGACCTGGGACTCTTATCTCCAATTAATCTCTAGAAAACGGGAAGTGGGGCTTGGCTCTAGGGTAGGGTGGGAGCCTTCTTTGTAGTCTATTTCCCTGATTCTCTCTTTGCTATAGGAAAAGCACATTAAATTTGTCACTTGATATAATAAGAAAGCAAAGGAAAGAACAAGTCATCTTATTATACTCAGAATGAATTCTGCTTGACTCTTGACTCTTCTTCCTTCTCCATACTGGCAGCATTTTTGTTGTTGTTGTTTTGTTGGCTTTTTGAGGGATGTGCAGAACTGAGAGCTATTAGCTTACCATTGCCTTGTAGTTTCCATTCAACTATTTCTGCATTTTATCAAAAGCAAATCCCTGTACCTGTGCATGTAAATAAATGGAAAGTACAGTTTCACATTTGGAACTTATTCTCTCCAGGCATCAGTGTTTCAGTTATGAAAGCTTTGTCTAACTAGTTGCTAAAACAATTGTTTTGGTTTTTTTTAAGAAAAAATAAGTACCTAGCTGGGTGAGGTAGCTCACACCTGAATCCTAGCTACTCAGGAGGCTGAGATCTGAGGATCACAGTTCCAAGCCAGCCTAGGCACTAGACTGTGAGACTCTTATCTTCAATTAACCACTAGAAAATGGGAAGTGGCGATGGCTCAAGGGGTAGGACAGTAGCCTTGAGCTGAAGAGCTCAGGGACAGCACCCAGGCCCAGAGTTCACGTCCCATGACCGACAAAAAAAAAAAAAAAAAAAAAAAAAAGAAAAGCACCATTCCTCAATATCCTAAAGAATATGAGGAAGTAGTAATTTTGATAATGAAACTGTAATATATTGACCAGTGCCATGCAAGGTTTGATGGAGTGAAAGTATGTGCTTTGATTTCAAAATTAAAGGTAGTTTATAAAATATAAAAGAAGATTTCAAATTAAGAAGTACATAGTAATATGCTTATATTGGAAGAATCTTCTGTAAAGAACAATAAAAAGACTCATGCTCTACTTCATAGCCCTACGATAAGATTCATTACATATTTCTGAAGATAAAGTTATAAAAATCAGAAAGGATAAAGACTTCTGAACCCTATGAAGAACTGACAATTCTCATCCATATCAGAATGGAGTTTTCTTATAGACTGAACTCTATGAAGAACTGAGAATTCTCATTGTCTCTTAGTCTCTTAGCTTTGGTGGCTGTCCTCCTTGCTGTCCATCTTTCCTGCCTTGCAGGGTTAAATTCCCAGAAGACAAATATGCTCATCCTTTTCTGATGTCAGAAATTCCCCTGTGACATATGATTTATATGAAAGTCCAAACTGTCTTAGTTTAATAGCCACAGTCTGACTTCTAGATTGGTCCTTTACCTCTCCCAGGAGAGAACTGGAGCTAAATACACTAAACTCTTCACTGGTCCAGGGAATGCCATAGACCATTAAGTGTGAAGTTGGTAATCAAGCTTGTAGATCATCTTTAGCAAGTTGAATTTGTTTTCCTCAATGCCTCACTCTTAAGTTTGTGTGGAAAGTTTTAGTTCTTTAGTTTTTAACCAGAAGTGGATGTTGAGGTTTGTTCTTTTTTTCTGCTGGAATAGAAATGATCGTATGATTTTTTTTTAAATCTGTAGCCTGTTGATAAGGCAGATTACACTGATTTTTTTCCAAATGTGGGGTCCACCCTTGCATACCTTCCATAAATGCCTTCTGATAGGATAAAAGTGTCAGGCCACCAAGAAGAGAGTAATCCTGCAGACCACAGTTGCAAACTGCACAAAATAGAGCTCAAAGGAGAATAGCCATATCTATAGTTATTTTTGCTCTATCCTACTTACGTTCAAGATGAGTTTCTTACATTCAGTATGTTTTCTCAGGTGTTATTCTTTCTGCCAGTCTCTGAGTTTTATGGTAGCCACTTTACAATCCTTGCCAGATCATTCCAGGATCCAGTTTATCTCAGTGCTGGCCTCAGTTGAATGTCTTTACATATTCAAATTGTGGTTTGTTGGTTCTTAGTGTGACAAGTAATATTATTATTGTCATTTCCATTATATCCTGGATATTGCATTGTTGTTTACAGCTACTGACTTTTTTTTGTGGTTGGTAGGTTCAACGAAAATTTAGTTTTTGCCTCTTCTTTCCAATGCCTGGACGCATGCCTGTTGGTGTCACAGGGGAATAAATGTCATATCCCTGGTCCCCATCTGCTACCCTGGGCCTTACTCACCTTTGCTGAAGGGCAAAGCACTAGGAGATCCCTGGCCACAGTAGATAGCCAGTAATCACCAGTTCCTGACGGTCCTCTACTATAGTCTGAAGGCTGGGAGTCATCAGGGTAGATGGAAGAACACACTTGCTACCACTCTCTACCAAGTTGGAACGGGCCGCAGGCCCAGGTTCTCCTGTGGCCCTTTCTGCAGCATCTTAGCCCTGCTGAAATGTAGGTCTCTCTGCTATGGAACTGCTGTGGGCTTTTTTGTTTCCCTTATGTTTTTGTGTACTCATTGGTAGTACTATGCTGTGAGACCTTTCATGTCCCACAACAAAACAAAATCCAAGTGGTTTGTGAAGGTATCCACATCCTGAGGTCTCTGGCCAGCTGTCCTCCTCCCTCTGACATCCACAATCCATCTGTGATTGTCTGTTAAATTATTTCCAGGTTATCTAGTTGCACTTCTGAGGAGATATACTCCAACTTATTTTGGAACCAACATGGATTTTTAAGGAAGTGGAATATTGATTAATTAACACTAAACAAAATCAGTGAGACCGATGGATTATCGGTTGCTTCTGGATTTTGTAGGATCTGGGGCACTACTATAAGAATCTTCTAGCCAAAAAAGATTTTATTAAAATAAATGCCTAAGCCAGGTGCTGGTGCCTCACACCTGTAATCATAGCTACTCAGGAGGCTAAGACCTGAGGATCACAATTCAAAGCCAACCCTGGCATGAAAATTCTATGAGACTCTTATCTCCAATTAACCACCAGAAAACTGGAAGTGGCATTGTGGCTCAAGTGGTAGAATGCTAGCCTTGAGTGAAGAGCTCAGAGACAATGTCCAGGCCCAGAGTTCAAGCCCCATGAACAACAACAACAAAAAATGCATATCAGGATGCATATCGGGAGGCTGAGAGCTGAGGATTGCATTTCAGAGCCAGTCTGGAAGGAAAGTTGTAGAGACGCTTATCTCCAATTAATCACCAAAAACAAACAAACAAACACCCTGAAATAGAAGAATGCTGGCCTTGGATAAAACAGCTCATGGACAGGCTCTGAGTTTAAGCCTCACAACCAAGCTAATGAACACATAAACCAAAGTGTAAATAAAGTATGGTATTCCTATGTGTTTTGTTTATTTTAACAAGCAGCACAAAAGTGGTTATTTTATGTTTCCCCTCTCCTAAGATTGCCCCATGATCCCCCTAGTATTTTGTTGTTGTTGTTTTTTTAATTTACTTTTTTTGTGTGCCAGTCGTGGGGCTTGAACTCAGGACCTTTTTTGTTCACAGGTGGCACTCTACTGTGTGAGTGACAGTGGTAAGGAAATCTATAAATTGACATTAGCAAACCATTTTGTATTTATCGTGGTTTTGTAAAAAAGTTTAAGTTTTTTAGCTAATGTCGACATATCTCAATGAGAACATAGTCCATTTTCTTTTTCCCCCAGTCCTAGGGCTTAAACCCAGGGCCTGGGCACTATCCTTAGGCTTTCTCAAAGCTAGTGTTCTATCACTTGAGCCATTGCACCACTTCTGGCTTTTTCTGTGTTTGTGGTACTGATTAATCGAATCCATCTCTTTGTGCATGCTAGGCAAGCAATCTACCACTAGACCACACTCCTGGCCCCCATAGTCCACTTTTGAATGATTTCAAGTGGTTCATTTGGAAAACTTTTTGTGTGTGTGAGCATTGGGGGGGGGGGGTGTATGGGGCTTGTCGTCTGTGGCCTGGGCATTGTCCCTGAGCTCTTCAGCTCAAGGTTACTGCTCTACCCCTGGAACCATAGCTCCACTACCCATTTTCTAGTGATTAATTGGAGGTAAGAGTCTCTCCATCTTTTGTGCCGAGGCTGGCTTTGAACCGCCATCCTCAGATCTCAACTTCCTGAGTAGCTAGGATTACAAGTGTAATCCTAGCCTGGGGCTTTAGAGAATGTTTTGAAGTTGATTACATGATTTAAATATACTGCCTGTCCCAACCATTATGTAAGAGATGGTATATCCAGTTCTGCTTTTGGAAAATTCTATCATCCAGCAGTTGGGGAAGGCTAGATATCGTTCCTTTTTCTGTACTGTAAAGACTGTTGTTTAGTCTTCATTTATTTACTCTGATCTAAAAAGGACCTAGAAGCTTTAGAAACACTGTTGAGATGTTTTCTGTAGTGGTACTTTTCAAAAGTGAATAATTTTTTAATGGAAAAATCTTACAGGTTTATTAAAGTAAAAGAAGGTGGAATGAAAAGAGAATTGTTTATAACCAATGAGTAAGAATGGGAAATGAAGGCTGGAAAGAGTGTGGGCAGGTAACAAGAACAGACATAGAGAAAGACTGTGGCTAAGAAATAAATTTTTAGTATAAACACTAAAAATGCATCTGAGCTTTCTAGCCTATTTGTAGGTTTCACAGATATTAAAAATAAGTTTGCAATGTGAAAACTGAGGTTCTTCACCATCACAGGATTCCAAATGCTTTTACTTACTAATAATATTATCATGGGTGTTTTGCCCACAATCTGAACCCCGGGCTTCAATTTCACATGTCTTCCTTATTTTGCTGGCACTCTACCACTTGAGCCATGTCCCCAGCCTTGCTTTTTCTTTGTGATTTTAGAAGTGGAGTGTTGTAGACTGCTCTACTTCTTCTCAGCCTTCTGAGTAGCTGAGAAAGTAGCACCTACCACTAATAAACACATTGTGTTTTATAACAATTTGTTAAAAGAAAGTACATTTTAAGGAATTTGTTCCTCAAGATTACTATAAAATCAGATAATATCATCTTTACTTTCTAAGAAATGATAGGTTTGAAATCTCAGGACATGATGCAGCCTGGTATTTTCTGGAACTCCATGTCTCTACTTCTATTCATTCTATCAACAGTTGCACATTATATTTCATACTGAAGGTGAAGGAATTAAATTCTGTGATAGTTCCATTCTGCAGCAATTACTTTTCTAAAAGACACTCTTCATAGGTAGTACATGTCGTTCAAGAGCTTTCCATAATGTCTGAAGTGAGGCCACAGACCTCTGTATATAGTATCGCTGGGTTTTCTCATGATCATTTTTGGTGGGTGGCAGTTGGGCACGGATGAGGTCAAGTCCCTATTCTTGTTCATCATACCAAAGGAAACAGATGTCTTAGGTCTTCAAGGCTTTGGGCTGTTCAGACTCAGGAAGATAAATGACTGCCCAACCAAGGCTCATTTCTCATCAGTATCGTCTTCTGTACTTTTTTCCAGCTCTGTTCCCTTTTTCTTTTCTTTCTGCCGCTTTCTTTTTTTCTTTCTTTTTCCCTTTCCTCTTACGCGTTTCCAGTTTTTTCTTTTTTGAGCTTCTTGGTTTCTTTCTCTTTTTTTTTTCTTTTTATCTATCAACCCATTGAAAGGTTAGTTGGTGACTGTCCATTTGCATAATTCAAAGAAACTCTTTTGTGACATACTTCCTCTTTGTGCTCACTTCCTCTCTGCCCTGCTATCAACAGAGCCCAGACTTTACATGCCCTCACCCCACATCTTCACCATCTCAGGGCTGAGGCCTACGCTTCCTCCATGTACTTTGGGGCCAGGAATCTTAACATGACCTTAAAAAACCCACAAAGCTGATTTATCATTCATTTTATTGTCGAGATAATGTATAGAGGGGTTACAGTTACATTTGTTGGGTAGTAGGTGCATTACTTCTCTCACATTGAGACCCCTTCTCATGTTTTTGTCATTGTTTAAATGTTTTAACTGAGATAGAAATCATTAAAAAAAAAAAAAAACCTGTGCATACTGGTGAGGAACTTTTATGCCCTAAGGCATATTTTAAAATTCTTTTAGAAACAGGATTTTTTCCTTTACCACCAGTGGGTATATTTATGATGGAATATAGAAAAATACATAGAGCTATTCCTTGCCAACAAAAGAAGTGAGTAAACACTTACCTAGTGTCACTATTCCAGAATATCAGTTCAACAATCCACCAGAAGTAATTGTGCTCATAGACCTGAATGCAGTCTTCACATGTATTTTCTCATTAGCCATTTTGACTTTTTATAATCAAAAGGTTAAGTTTTTTTTTCTCATCTGGACATCTTTAGATAGAAATATTTTGTAGCAGGAAAAAAAAGAAGAAATGAAAGATCAGATTTTATTTTAGGACTCTTGGTATTTTCTAGAAAGCAGGCACCTTGAAATGGCTGTTGTACTTTTCTCCCAGATTGCAGACACCCAGATATTTTTCCATATTGGAGTTGACTTAATGTCAATGATTTGTATAGTTTCTCTCTCTTGTCTTTTTTTGTGTGATCATTAATGAACAACCCATTGTTCTTCCTTATATTTCTTATTAGCCCTATAACCAGAGGTCTATCTTTAAGTCCTGCAGAAGTAGCTGTATGCAAGTATTTATACAAATCTTTAAATTATTACCTCAGAGAACTAGTATGAATTCACACATGAAATGTGAAGTATCACAAGTAAGAGAATATTTGTGTTCCCATCTCCTTTGGTTTTAACCTTGTTTCACAGTAGTTGATGGAATGTTACTTTCCAAAGTAAAAGGGCAGAAAGATTGATGCTCCTAAAATATGCTGAATTCATGAATATACCATGTTTTATATCTTGATATAGAAATCTTACTCCTCCATATCATATAAGTAAGGAACATACAGAAAATGACTCGTAGTATGGAATGTAATACTTCTGGTAATTATACATTATATTTCTCCATTTGATCTTCCTACTTATACTCTAAAGTAAATAACATAAGATCTGAGTGTGTGTGTGTGTGTGTATGTGTGTGTGTTTGTGTTTATACACACATACTTCTGGTCCTAGAACTTAAACTTAGTCAGGACTTCTGGCTCTTGCTTAGCTTTTTTGCTCATGGCTGTGCTCAACCACTTGAGCCACACCTCTACTTCCATCTCTTTTTGTTGTTATTGTTGGCTGTGGGACTTGAACTCAGGGTCTGGGTGAACCCTGGGCTTCTTTTTGCTCAAGGCAAAAAGCCACAGAACCAGTTCCAGGTTTCTGGTGGTTAATTGGATAATAAGAATCTCATAGACTTTTCTGCCTAAGCTAGCTTTGAACCTATCCTCAGATGAATAGCTGGGATTAGAGATATGAGCCATATATACATATGTATATATATATATATGTTTACCTTCACATGATATGAAAAGGTTGAGAATCAGTTTGAATCATTTAGCAGTTCAGATGTCAAGACACAGAATCCTGGCACATTTCCTGGAGAAATGAATCCAGATTCCAGTAGCAAGCCACTATCCCTAGTAACTACCACATCTTTACTTTTAGGAAACATTATGTTGTTTGTTTTTTCCATTAAAATTTTTTATTGGTTTTATAAAGGTAATATACAGAGAGATTATAGTTTCTTAGTCAGGTAATGAGTACATTTCTTGTTAAACAATATCACTTCTAACTTTGTTTTCTCCCAGTTTTTCCTTCCTGTCCCCACACACAAGTTGAATAGTTCATTTTCAGTATAGTGTCTAGTTAGTATCACTGCTATATTATGTAATTTTTGAAGAAAATTTCAAATTCTAAATGTCTGTATTGCACTCCAGTCTGTCAGTTGTGTTTGTTAGAAGTAAAGTCAATGTCTAGGTCTTTACATCAAGTGCTTGGAACCTCATATATACTCACTGGCTTTCCTGGGATTTTCTTACCTCCTTTCCTCAAGACTGATCACATACCCTATATGTGATCTGCACTGATCTGATACTGTATTTCAGGCTTGCATTTTCAATGGATATTATCTGTCTGGAAATAAGATCTTAACATGTTCATGATTTTATCTATGCTATCTGGCCTGAAGCCAGATAGATATTAAATAACTATTTGTGGAAGGAATAGATAAAATTACTGGGAAAAAGTTACTTAATTTCAAATTGCTTTTTAAATTTAAAAGCCATAATAAATCTCATCTTCCCAACTATCCATTTGTGATTATAATTCAAGCTTCTCTTTTTTTAATACAGCAGAAAATTTTGATTATTCAGTTACATTTAACATCAGGGACTGCCTGTGTAGATTACTTAGGAAGCGGCCTCCAGTTCCCCTAGAGGAAAAACTTGTAGCTTGTCTAGGTAGATGAAGAAATGAGCACTCCAGAATGTACATCAGGAATCCATTACTGAAAGAGGAAGTATTATATGGATTGATGTGCATATGCTGTGTGGTATAGAATGCGTAGATACCTGTTACCCTCTAAATATAATACACTTTCTACACATAAATAGCACCAGGTAGGTGCCAGTGGCTCACACCTGTAATCCTACTCAGTGGACTGAGAATTTAGAGTCAACATTCAAAGCCAGCTCACGCAGGAAAGTCCATGAGACTCCTATGTCCAATTAACCAACAAGAAGTGGACCTGTGACTCAAATGGTAGAGTGTCAGCCCTGAAAGAAAAAACCAAGGGATAGTGCCAAGGCCCTGAGTTCAAGCCTCAGTACCAGAGCACTAGATAGATAAATAGACAGATAGATAAATAGATAGATAGATAGATACATACATACATACATACATACATACATACATACATATTTAGATGATTAAATGAAAATAAAAACTGGCCCTGTTGGGGCCACATTTGGACTTTGTAAGATGTATATGTATAGCAAAAGAACTTGAGAAAGTGTTTGTGGCCTCTATATAGATTTTTTTTCAGGAAAACATGAAATGGAAATTCTAAATACCAATAATCCTGAGGCTCATTTGTAAGCTTCAAGTTATGGGATTTTTATAGAAGTTCCTCTTCTGCCAGAAAGGAAACTAGAGTTTGAGAGCCAGTCTCCAAGGACTTGATACTGAATGAACTTAACTTGGTCTCTAGTATGCACTGATTTCAGTACTGTTGGCAAAAGATCAAAGTAGCTTATACATAGCATTTACACAAATGTTTGAACAATTTCCTCTACTATTATTATTTCTAAACATATGTGTTTTCTTTTCAAAGTGACACATGCTTACTTTACATAAGTGAGTGATTGGAGCTTGTTTGGCTTTCTACCTTTCTTGCTGTAATTGAGAAGCAAAGAAATGGAACTTTCTCTGGTCGTGATCATTAGCTTTTTTTGAACATCATCTTCTTCATCTGTACAAATGGCAGGATAGTGCTTATGGCTCAGGATCCCTGTGGGAATTGACTGTTGAGATTCACTTAAAATTTGAAAGACAAAGTAAGTGAATTCTGGCTGATGGCACCAGAGCAGCATCGCCAATGGTTTTCATGATTAAAACCAGATGTTGGGATAGAGTTCCTTAGTTTTGCTTGTTTGCTTGTTCTTGATCACTGTGACCCCCAAATTAGCTCAAACATGTCTTTCCAATGAGAACTTTTTTTTGCTCTTGATTCTTGGGTTTGAGCTAAGGGCCCCATTCATGGTAGCAAGTACCCTACCAACTGAGCTACATTCCCAGGCCCCTAAATAAGAAGGAATGTTTTATTGTAATCATGTAGCAATCAAGCAACCAATTTGTGAGGGTGTAGGTCAGCAAAATACAGGTCTATTTTGTAATGTGACTATTTGTATAATAAGAAAAAGGTGTGATCATTGTATACATCTATAGAAAAACTTTAAAGACTTTTCAGTAGTTTCTTAAGGAGTTATTTACCTTTGAGGAGTGAGAATAGGGAGACTGAATGGAGAGGAAATAGAGAGGGAAGTTTCCAGTATATGCTAGACTATGGTTGAGCATGTATTGTTTTTATAATTAAAAAAAAACAGAAACAATTAAATGTTTTGGCAGCAGTTGGTGTAGTGGAAATTGTCAATAGAACTAATAAATCTCTCACTATGTGGATGAAATCACAGAGTAAGTATTTTTTCATCACTGATAATTGTGAAATCCATGATTATAAAAATGAAGCACTGTGAGGCCAGGAGCTTACCTAGCATGCACAAAGACCCAGGTTCAATTCCTTAGTACCACATACATAGAAAAGCCAGAAGTGGTACTGTGGCTCAAGTGGTAGAGTGCTAGCCCAAGGACAGTGCTTAGGCTCTGAGTTCAAACCACAGGACTAGAAAAAAAAATGAAGCACTGTAGAAAGGTGACACTTAAAATTTTAACTTACTGGCCTAATACCAGTGGTTCACCTCTATAATTCAACTATTTTGGAGGCTAGGAACTGGAAGATCACCAGTTGATTTTTTTTTTTGCCAGTCCTGGTCCTTGAACTCAGGGCCTGAGCACTGCCCTTGGGCTTTCTCAGGGCTAGAGCTCTACACTTGGGCCACAGCACCATTTCCTGCTTTTTTCTATGTATATGGTATGGAGGAATCAAATCTGGGACTTCGTGCATGTCAGGTAAGCACTCTACCACCAGACCAAACTCCCAGCCTGATTTTTCTTTTTTTTTTTTTTGTCAATTGTGGGCTTGAACTCTGGGCCTGGGTGCTGTCCCTGAGTTCTTCAGCTCAAGACTACCACCCTACCCCTTGAGTCACAGCACCACTTCCCATTTTTTAGTGGTTAATTGAAGATAAGAGTCTCACAGATTTTAGTGCCCTGGCTGGCTGGTTTTGAACCTCAATCCTCAGACTCAGCCTCCTGAATAGCTAGGATTACAGGCATGAGCCACCATGCAGGACTTGAAGTTGACATTTTTGTGCAGCAGTATTGATAAATTTTTGAATTGCTTCATTTTGTCCTTCTTAAAACCTGAAATTAAAAAAAATCACCTGCATTTATATTGGCTAAATAATTTTCATTTTCTACATAAAATATTTTCATATTAATAATTATATACAAAGGCTTCCTTTTTAAAAAAATTTTTTGATGCTTAATTGGAGATGAGTCTTCCTGCTTGAGCTGGCTTTGAACGATGATCCTCAGGTCTCAACCTCCTGAGTAGCTAGAAATTACAGGCATGAGCCACAGGCACTCAGCTGGAAGCATTTTTTTATGGAAAATATACTCAAACATATAAAACATTTACATAATAAAATAATTAACAGTAGAGAAAGTAGACACTAGTCAAGAATGACCAATTAGGCCTGGTGTTAGCAGCTCACACCTATAATTTTAGCTACAGGAGACTGAGATCTGAAGATCATAGTTTGAAGCAGGAAAGTCCATGAGATTCTTGTCTCCAGTGAACCACCAGAAAACTGGAAGTGACACTGAGGCTCAAAGTTGTAGAGCACTAGCCTTGAGCAAGAGAATGCAGGGTCAACACTCAAGCCTCAGTTCATTTCCCAACATACAAAGCAGTTTTTTCCTAGTTGACTTTTCTTTCTAGGGTCCTTCTAGCATCTCTTGCCTAACATTATTCACATTATTAGTGCTATTTAAAAGTGTTATCATATCATACATATTGGTGAAGACTTCATTAGTAAGACACCTTCCTAGAGCTCTCCTCTGGTTGTATTCCCTACACAGTAATCAGTTCCTCTGTGATAGACATTTGGGTTGTTTCCAAATGTTTTCTGTTACAGACTCTGCTGTAATTATCATTATAAATAGCAGTGTGATTCATCTTCAATTCATCTACTCTGACTCTAAAATATTCTGATATAGGGAGCTATTTGTTTTTCTCATGAACTTCTCGCAGTGTAAGGCACCTTTAGTTTAAACAACATGATTTTAGCAGTGACTATTATGAAGAGGTGTGCTAACCACAAGTTCTTTTGTGTGTGTTTTCTTAATAGTAATATAGTTCTTTTCTCAGTGAGCTCACAGTCTAATGTGGATGGCAACTATAGAACCAGTCAATTACAACTATTACTCACGGTGTTTGTAAAATGCTAATCTTGACCATAAGCTGATAAATTTATTTGCCTTGAGCCTCCAACAAATTACAGAGGGATGAATCAATAGTCTAGTGTATGTAACCAAGTGTATATCTAACAGGAACTTATGAATGTTTGAGCTGGATGCCAGTGGCTCACACCTATAATCCTACCTAGTTAGTACACTGAAATCAGAGAAACATGGTTTGAAGCCAGACCAGGCAGGAAGGTCCATGAGACTCTTATCTCCAATTAACTACCAACAGCCAGAAGTAGAGCTGAGGCACAAGTGGTAAGCACTAGCTTTGAGTAAAAAGCTTAGGACAGCCCCCAGGCCCTGACTGCCAGCCCCAGTAACAGAACGAAAAAACACCACCACTACTACCAACAACAACAACAACAACAAAAAACCCTGTTTGAACCAGGAGAATAGACAATGGGTATTCTATGCCATTTGGGATCAGAAGTGCACAGTGTGCTATTCCATTTCCTTGTTGATGTGTCAGTAGTATCCTCTTAATGAAATGAAAATGAGTCAGGTACTGGTGGCTCCTGGCTATAATCCTAGCTACTCAGAAAGCTGAGATCTGAGGATCAAGCTTGGAAGCCACCTCAGGCAACTAACCAGCAAAAAGCCAGAAATGGTGTTGGGGGCCAAATAATGCCATGTCTAATAACTTTCTGCTGAGACAAGGCAAGGCGCAAGAGGCAGGGTGCAAGACTTGATTCCCATTGGTTACAAATGTGTTATTGTTTATCACTTTCTGCTGGGACCTAGAGTGAGGGTATATTAGCTGGAGGGACTTCCTCAGGAGGGGGGTTTTTTGGAGGAGATTTTCCTGCCTTGATGAAGCTGCGTAGTGTCTCTGTTCATGCTCCTGGGAAGGAAGGCTGAGTGCGGGAGGATAGTGGGCCCTCGTCGGGGTGTGTTTTTCCCCATCCCTCCTACTAGTCAAGAGGGACTGGGGACGAAGGACCCCGACAAATGGTGCTTTGCTACAATAGTAGAATGCCACCTTCAAATGCAAAAGTTAAGGGACAATACCCAAGGTCTGAGTTCAGGCACCAGCACACAAAATAGACATAAATCTTTATATGATCATTATATTTCAGGAAACCTGTGGTCCTCTATTTCACCAGAGATAAATAAAAGAGATTATGAAGAGTTAATCATTAAGTAGGAAATTATTAAGCCTTATTTATAGTATGAAAATACAAAGTAGAGTACTATTCATATTCTGTACCTTTTGACCCATCAATTGCACTTGGAGATATTTATCATAAGGAAGCAATAGTGGGACATTATCACTATCTAATTCCAGAACTGTTTCATCCATATAACCTCTGTACCTATTAAGCATCAAGTCCCTATTTCCTCCTCTCTCACCTACTTTCTCCTCTTTGCTGTGAGAAGCTATTTCCCTCTAAATAATGTTTTCAAGGTTCACATGACATGTCTCAGAACTGTATTTCTTTTTATGGCTGAGTAATACTCCATTCCATTTATACCACACCTGTTCATCCAGGACCCTTAGGTTGTTTTCATCTTTTGGCTATGATCGGTACCACTCTGATCATTGGTGTACATAGATCTGCTTAGAACCTTGGTACTTTGGATTTTTGCAAGTGACAGATTCCTTTCTCTTTTATTATTTTTAAGCCTCGTTAGTATTTTATTGTATACATATTCCATCTTTCATTCACCTGTTGTTGGATATATAGGTAGATACAATATCGTAGCTATGATGAATCATGCTGCAATGAATATCTGAATGAAAATGTCCCTCTAATATACTGATAGGATTTCCTGCTTATATATAACCAGGAGTGCTTGATTATATAGCAATCCTAAGTCTAAGTTTCTCCACTTCTAGAGTAGACTGAAAATAATCTCTGAAGTCTTTACTAACCATGTTCTCTGGTTTTACAAAAAAATAATATAGGTGTAGAGAGAAAGAACTATACCATTTTAAATTAAATTAGCTACAATAAAGAACTAGTGTTACCAATGCTACAATCCTAATTAATACCAAAGCTCAGTTTCGAATGTCCTTGTCTCCATTTACCATGTCATGATGCTCACTGTCTTAATTCAAGATACATTTAAAAATTAATAACTAAGTGTATTATGATTTATATTACTATATTTTAATAGCACTTTTTTTGCCAGTCCTGGGCTTGAGCTCATGGCCTGAGCACTGTCCTTGGATTTTCTCAAGGCTAGAGCTCTACCACTTGAGCCTCAGCACCATTTCTGGCTTTTTTCTATGTATGTGGTACCAAGGAATCAAACCCAGGTCTTCGTGCATGCTAGGCAAGCACTCTACCACTAAGCCAAACTCCTGGCCCTAATAGCACTTTTTAAAAAAAGATTTGAAAATGCAAAATAATCTACTAGATTTGCATGCCAGTTAATATATCTTCTGTAAAATAACCCACAAACCTAGATTCCATCTGAAACATTGACCTGTGCATGAAACAGTCAAAGTTATAGATACATAGCCTGGAAATGAATGCTTGGAGGCAAACTGTTTGCAAGCTGAAGACTTCCTGTCTGATTGATTTCAGGAAACCCCAGGCAAATACATAGTTACTGTGTCCATAGGCATGTACCATAGTGGGAATGGACATGGAACTTCTGAAAGATTTGCTTTTTAATGGGCTTGGAAGGATCCAGCTCTTCCTTCGTAGGCTTTCTCCCTACTAGAAGCTAATTCATTTTATTGTTCCTTAAGTAAAGCAAACAGGGTAAAAGGAATGGCAACCAGACAATTTTTGTCTTTTTGTTTTATTTTGTTTTGTTAGTTGTGGGACTTGAACTTTGGGCCTGGGCGTTGTCCCAGAGCTCTTCAGCTCAAGGCTACAGCCCTACCCTTTGAACCACAGTGCCACTTCTGGTTTTCTAGTGGTTAATTGGAGATAAGAGTCCCACGGATGTTGGTGCCTGGGCTGGCTTTGAACAGATATCCTCAGATCTCAGCCTCCTAAGTCGCTAGGATTACAATTGTGAGCCACTGCACCCAGCCTACAAGAAAGTTTTAACAAATACTTTCCAAAAGACTTCAAGGGCAGAGATGGTAAATGTCACCAAGCAAGATAGAGTCCTGAGTACTTGATTGCTTGAGTGCTTGATTGCTTCATAAAAGTCACTCTGGTTGTTTTTCCATGTAAAAGGTTTGCTTTTCAATTCCCTAAATTTTGACCTTGGGTTACTGAGTGCTTCAGTCATTCCTCTTCTGTAAAGATTTGCTACTTTAACTGGACCCAGTGGCTCACACCTGTAATCCAAGCTACTCAGGAGGCTGAGATCTGAAGATGGAGGTTCAAAGCCAGCCCAGGTCTTGGGCACTAAAGACGGTGAGACTCTTATCTCCAATTAACCAGAAAACGGGAAGTGGCACTGTAGCTCAAGGGATAGGGCAGTAGCCTTGAGCTGAAGAGCTCAGGGACAATACCCAGGTCCAGAGTTCAAGTTTCACAACACACGACCCACCAAAGAAAAAGAGTTGCTACTTCAGTCTCTGACACAACCTGATGGGTTTTTGTTTTTGTTTTCCCGTGGTCTTACTGGAGTTTTAACACTGGGCCTTACAAGTGCTCTGCCATTTGAGGCACACCCCAGTCCTAGGTTACGATTGTCAGAAACTTTTCAAATAGTAGAAAAAGCCAGTCTTATGTGAAGTTCTGTGAGGAAGGCTTCCTCCTTGCAATAGAGCTGCGAGTGCCTTTTCTCTGCAGTGCTTGCCTGTGTCTTCCTAGATCAGCATCACCCAAGTCAGTTCATTATCTATAGCAGAGTTAAAGTTGCATTTTTAAGTTTATTTTGATGGTACTGGGGTTTGAACTCTGAACCACTTCTCACTTGCTAGTCAGGCCCTCTTTCACCTGAGCCACACCTATGGCTCTTTTTGCTTTCGTTATTTTTTAAACAGGCTCTCACTTTTACCTATGCTCACCTAAATTTTGACCCTCCGGTTTATACTTCCTGAATAGCAGGGATGACAGGCACAGGCCAACATACCCCAGGTTTTACTGAGTGAAATTCAGTCTCATGAACTTCTTGCCCAAGCAGGCCTCAAAACCTCAATCTCTCTATTTCTGTCTCCCAGATAGCTCAAATTATACCCAGTTCAAATTAGTCAAGCTTCTGTCTCCCTACTTTCCCCCAACCCCGTCTCATTGTGTTTCCTTAAAACTCTTTTTCATTGATTACTCTCTTTTCTGCATTTTCTTCTCCTTAAGGGTGAGGTTTTTTTGTTCTTTGTTAGTTTGATTCTTTACTCCAGATTTTAATATAGGGCTCAGCAGAATGGAGCCTTAGCAGATGATCTGTGTTTCTCCTTTCCAGGTCCTTATTACCATTTTGTTGTGTAAAATCCTGATACTACAGCCCTCTGGTTAAGATGGGTGTTACTCTGAGCCAAAAATACTATCAGGGTGTAAGGTTGTGACAAAAGCTGTTATAGAGAACCAAGAAACTCATGGTAGAAGTGATACTCCCCTGTCTCTGTCGATTCAGTATGCAACCATGGGCAATTAGTTTCCTTTAGTGTTGCTTTCATTTCTTCATTTATAAGATCAAGCTAACATGAGCTGTTACACAGATCCTGTGAATAATATAAATGTAAGACACTGATCTATGGTGACACTTATTGAGTCAGATATTAGTAATAAATCATTAACAAATAACGTATTTTGAGAAACTGTTTGCTCACTACCATTCACTTTCCCAGCCCAAGGAAAATGTCCTACTTTATTGTTATTGTGAATGACATAGCTAGATGTTGATTACATTCCAAGATATTTATGTCCTCTTAATAGACACTGTGTGATGGTGGTATGATATGTAATGCTTACTACCTGTTATAATCCAAAATCATAACATTGGTGTTTCCTTCCTTCCTTCCTTTCTCTCCCTCCCTCCCTCCTTTTCTCCCTTCCTTCCTTCCTCCCTTCCTCCCTCCCTCCCTCCCTCCTTCCTTCCATTTATTTTGTCCTTCTTCTTTCTCTTCCTGGGCTAGAATAGAAGCCAAGTCCTCATAACATACCAGCTATATCCTCTGCCCACATTTCTATGTGTTTTCAAAATCACAGTTACTTATATAATTTTTTTATGATGGGGGAGGAGAGGAGTCATGGGGCTTAAACTCTGGGTCTGGGCAGCCTCTGGAGTAGCTAGGATTACAGGCATGAGCCACTGCGCCTGGCTTTACTTATATAATTTAACCAAACTTCTTTCATAGACTTTTTGTGTGTTTATGTGTCATTTCCTGGGCTTGAACTCAGGGCCTTACACTCTCATTCAGTATCATTTTTCTACTTCAACATGACTGCCAGTGGTGATGTTGTTTAAACTGTCCCAAACTGTTCTATGCAGCAAGGCCTCTGCAAATCACATAGCCTACTTGCATTTTAATTCATGGAAGTAAAGCAAAATTATAAATTCAGTTCCACTGTTGCACTGGCCGTCTTTCAAGTGCTTAATAGTCCATGTCCTAAAAGACGACCATATTGGACAGTGATCCTCTATTTCCATTGTCATGGAACATTCTGTTGGAAGCAGTGATCTGCCAGTGAACACCAGAGAGCAGAAATCTAATGTCAAGTATAGTCTAATTTTTAATCAAAGATAGAATCTAACTACCACACCAAAGCTGAGGCAGGAGGATCTTGAATTCTGAGCCAGCCTAGTAAGACACTGTCTCAGAGAACAAATAACAAAATAAAAAGATAGTACCTACCAAGTGATTTGATTATCCTGGGCATAAATGATAATACTTTAAGTGGACATTAGAGTCTGCTAAATCAAAGATATATTTATGTTAATTTTAGACTGATAGAAAATGAAATATGAAATGTTTTACATCCATTCACATTCCTTATGATATAAGTCAAAATGAAAAACATTGAGAATGGGGCAGGGAGCATGGCATAGTGGTAGAGTGCTTGCCTCGCATGCACATAGACCCTGCTCATATTCCTCAGTTACCATACACACAGAAAAAGCCAGAAGTGGTGCTGTGTCTCAAGTGGTAGAGTGCTAGCCTTGAGGGAAGCCTAAGAACAATGCTCAGGTCCTGAGTTCAAGGCCCAGAACTGGCTTTAAAAAAAAAAGAATTGAGAATGATGAAAAGAATAGCATTGATTAAGATACATTGTACTTACAGTTGATTTGTGAGTTGATTTCCTTTCTTTGTGAGTACTGAGGATCAAACCCAGGATGTTGCACTTGCTAGGCAAGTACTTTGCCACTGAGCTATATCCCAGCCCTGAAACCATTTTTAACCCTTTTGTAACCACTTAAGGGCAATTAAAAAGATAGAATTGATATAATAAAGATTAGTGGAAAATAAAGCACAGAATAAGAAAAAAAATCCAGCCTAGTGGGAATCTGACCTAGTGCTAAGAGTGCTTGCCTAGCATGCATGAAGACCCAGGTTCTATGCCTTGGTACCACATACATAGAAAAAAGTCAGAAGTGTTGTTGTGACTCAAGTGGTAGAGCTCTAGCCTTGAGAAACCCCAAGGACAGGGATCAGGCTCTGAGCTCAAGCTCAGGACTGTCAAAACAAAACAAACAACAACAAAAAAGAACCCCAGCTGGGCCAAGTGGCTCATACCTGTAATCCTAGCTACTCAGGAAGCTGAGATTTGAGGACAAGGTTCAAAGCCAGCCCGGACACAAAACATCCTGAAATCTTATCTCCAATTAACCTCTAGAAAACGGGAAGTGGGGCTTGGCTCAAGTGTACAGTGGTAGCCTTGGGCTAAAGAGCTCAGGGACAGTGCTCAGGCTGAGTCCAAGCCCCGCGACCCACACACAAAAAAATCAACATCAAATGATACTGATGCTTTCTCCATTATTTATTATTCTATGTAACCATGGTGACCTCTTGAAAATGTCTTAAGAGCAATTCCTGTCACAAAATGTAATTATCAATGGAGAAAGACTAAAGGAGCACTTGGTTATATTGTTGTTATGACTGTATCCAAAGCAGCAGGGGTGAAAACTTAACAACATACTAACCAACTTTTTTCTTTTTTGATCAGTCATGGGGCTTGAACTCAGAGCCTGGGGGCTGCCCCTGAGTTCTTCAGCTCAAGGCTACTGCCCTACCCCTTGAGCCACAGCACTACTTCTGGTTTTCTGGTGGTTAATTGGAGATAAGTCTCACGATTTAGTGCCTGGGCTGACTTTGAACGGAGATTCTCAGATCCCAGCCTCCTGAGTAGCTAGGATTACAGGTGTGAACCACCCCATCCAGCGAGACTAGTCAACTTTTTGACTTGTATAAAATAGCAGAAAATTAACAGTTAAGTACTTTTAAGGTTCTTATATATATTCTATATAGACTATCAGTTAATTATTTCCTTTATTGACTAGGGATGTTAGTTCATTGGTAAAGTGCTTGCTTTAGAATATGTAAAGATCCTGGGTTCAATTCCCCAGTAACACACACACACACACACACACACACACACACACACACACACACACACCTAATTATTTTATTATATATAGATGAAATTGTTGACTGCTTACTGTGTATGAGTCATCTTGTTTCACATTTTCCATGCACTGTCCTACCAAACCCACTGATGTCCATTTTATAGATGAAGAGACTAAGCCCTAGACAGTTATAAAACTTGATCATGGTCATATGGCTAAATTACCTGGCATTTGAACCCAGATCTTCTTAATTAAGACCTATGCTCTCAGTCTTTTCAAGTACTTTTCAAATATTGACCACACTAGTAAGAAGCAGAGTAGGCTGTAGATACCGACCACTCTTCTAACTCCAGGAAACCAAGTTCTTTCTGCTTTACCATTTGCCCTTCCTATCAATTGAAAATAAAGAGAAAGCAGTGTCTAATGAAATTCTTGGATTCCCAATAGCACAACTAAGTTTCCTAAGGTTATGACACATCAAGTTGTAAGACATTGAGCAAACTGCAAAAACAAACAAACAAAAACCTACCATAAGCACCACAAACTGAGGTGCAAGCTGTATTCATGTATTATTCAAACCTCAGAAGTTTTAAAGCCAGCACAGCTGGGCATGCTAGCTCATGCCTGTAATCTTAGCTACTCAGGAGGCTGAGATCTGAGGATTGCAGTTAAAAGCCAGCCCAGGCACTAAAGTCTGTGAGACTCTTATCTCCAATTTAACTACTAGAAAACCAGAAGTAGCACTATGGCTCAAGGGGTATGGCCTTGAGCCGAAATGCTCAGAGACAGTGCCCAGGCCCAGAGTTCAAGCCCAAAGACTGACCAAAAAAAAAAAAAAAAGCACAGATGCTTATTTTAGCATTGTCTTAATTTCAGATTATTGATTATTGTCTTTCTGAGAACATTGCAACCCAGCAAACTTGTTCGAGAATCTTTTACTGTAAACACAAGTTTGGGTAATTTTTTTTCTAGAACTTAGTTTGCAAAGATATAAGCAGCTCTCATACCAAAGAGCTGAACAAGAGGCAGTTGGTAATTCTGGGCCAAGTGGCCAAGGTGTCATTTTGACTAATATATTTTGCAGTCAACCCAGTTCAAACAATCCACATCTCTGTTCCCTGAGACCTTTGAGAGCTCTGGTGCTCAGTGTGAAAAATGGCACCGAGTGGGAAGCTTCTGGAGAGCAAAAAATTAAAGAGAAGTGTGCTCTCTTTACTGTTCTTTAGTGGAATTTCCCTCTCGGTGAACGAAGGTAATCCAGCTAGTTGAATCACTGAACTCATAAAAGAATTCCTTCTGAAAAACACTGCTTGCCGTCTCAAAAACTTAAAACCGCCATCTATTCAGTCACTTTCTAACAAAGTCGTGGAGATAATGACTTCACAGAAAGAAGGCCAGACTCCCGAGCAAAGTGCCGCTGGCATGAAGCAGCAGAGGGAAGGACAGGACCCCAGGAGCATGGAGAGACAAGTTAACTACACAGCATTTCTCAGCCAGTATTGCAAATACGACAGCAATAAGGAAATAACTTCAGGACACACATAAACGCACCTTCATGAAACTTGTAGCCTGGGGTGTAGCTCTGTGCTGATGACTTGCCTAGCATGTCATATGATCGTATGAAATCTGGAGAGTGCTGTCAGCACAGGAAAAACAGCACACAGACAAAAGGCAAGGCGAAAGGAACTTTGCTCCACATGGTCTTAGAATTAGGCTGTAGATTCAGGCTTAGAGCAATTCTTTCTTTTCTTCTTTTCCTTTTTTCTGCTTTTGTTTTTATTTTTGTTTTGGTTGTTTGATGGTTTGTTTTGGAACTTGAACTGAGGACCTTGAGCTCTTGCTTAGCTTTTGCCACTTGAGGCTGGTGCTCTATCGCTTGAGCTACACTTTGGATGTTTGCTGGCTAACTGGGAACTTTGCTACTTGGTCCAGTTTTGAACCAAGATCCTAAGATCTCAGCCTCCTGAGATCTCATAGGTATGAGCCATCAGCACCTGGCAGAGCAACTATTTCTTATACAAATACAATGTGCCAAACATGAGTTCCAACATTGGAGCTGCAGCAGTGAACAAAACAGCCTGAAAGGAGGGGACAAGAAACATGCAAATGGGAGCGGGGAACCCTACCCATGAGGTACATTAAAAGTGATAGATGCTATGGGGAAAAAAAACAGGAAAGGAGATAAGAAAGTTCTGTGGGATAACTGAAACTCATGCTTGACCCTGGACTGCAGTGGCCATTGGAAAGTTTACCATAACTGGTTACTTTAAGCCCCATCCTGTAAGGCAGGGTGGGCACGTACTTGTCTGTACCCAAATAAGAAGGATTTTGTGTCAGTGGGCAAAGAACAGGTAGGGTCTGCTAGATTATTCTCTATTTATTTCAGGTTTGACCACTTTATTTGGTTGATTGATGGATTGATGGGTTGTCAGTCTTGGGACATGAACTCAGGGCCTGGATGCTGTCCCTGAACTTTTTCACTTAAGGCTAGCATTCTACTGCTTGAATCACAGCTCCATTTCCAGTTTTCTGGTGGTTAATTGGAAGTAAGAGTTTCATGGACTTTTCTGCCTGTGTTGGCTTTGAACAACGATCCTCAAATCTGAGCCTCCTAAATAGCTAGGATTATACACAGGAGCCACCAGTGCCAGGCAAGTTTGTCCACTTTGAAACACTCACATGTGAGCAGGTTCAAGTTTCAGAATATTCTGAAAATAAATATTGTGCTTGTTTAAGGATAGATTACTTCATATACAGTATTTGCTATAAGAAATAATTTGAGGCATGAGAAAGGTGAGAAAGGCATTATTCCTGGTGTAGGTTTTTTTTAATATTCTGTTTATAGGAATAGATTTAGGAAATAAGAATTCCCATTTATCCACAATAATAGATAAGAACTAAAAAACTTTTTAAAGTGTGATTCAATATGTGGCAATCTATCCTATAATCTCTGCAGCAACTCTAATTGATGGTCTACATATTATCAATATGCTACCTGATGCTAGGACAGAGATTGAATTGACCAGTGGCCCCAAAGCAAAAGCAAAAGCACCATTCACAAGTTTTCTGAGTTCACACTGTAGCCCACAAGTGAGGCTGCCTTCAGTCTTCAGCAGTCAGCAGGAGAGGTGCCAGAATCTCCCAGGCTATACTTTCATTCATACTGAGACCTGGAGCTCCTAATGTACTCCCCCCCCTTTTTTTTTCTGTTGGTCATGGGGCTTGAATTTGGCCTGGGTGCTTGTCCCTGAGCTCTTCAGCTCAAGGCTACCATTCTATCTTGACCCAAGCCACTCTTCCCATTTTCTAGAGGTTAATTAGAGATAAGAGTCTCAGGTCATTTTGTGCTGGGGCTGGCTTTGAACCTTGATTCTCAGATCTCAGCCTCCTGGGTAGCTAAGATTACAGGCATGAGCCCCCACCTCGCCCAGCTTCCTCTTTTTTTTTTTTTTTTTAGTCGGTTGTGGGGCTTGAACTCTGGGCCTGGGCCCTGTGTACTTTTTCCTTTTGCCAACAGCTTACTCTGTCTCCTTTCACTTCTAAGGATGGCTGATCTTTTCAGTCCTGCCTGAATCTACCCAGAAACTCATGCTTCCTATTGTTTTCCCCACTTACAAGAAAACAGGACACAAAATGACAAAAGGCACCTACTAGGAAAGCAGAACACACAAATACTCCTCAAAAAAGACCTTTTGGTCAT
Organism: Megascapheus bottae; assembly: GCF_031878675.1. Taxonomy (NCBI): domain Eukaryota; kingdom Metazoa; phylum Chordata; class Mammalia; order Rodentia; family Geomyidae; genus Megascapheus; species Megascapheus bottae. The sequence continues at coordinate 7,203,079 of NC_143536.1, read as the reverse complement.
TTTTTGTGTGTGGGAGGGGTCATAGTGCTTGAACTCTGGGCCTAGGAGTTGTCCATGAGCAATTCAGCTCAAGGCTACCACCCTACCCCTTGAGCCACAGCATCACTTACTGTTTTCTAGTGGTTAATTGGAGATAAGAGTCTCGTGGTCAGTCTTTAGTGCCTGAGCTGGCTTTGAACCGCAGTTCTCACATCTCAGCTCCTGAGTAGCTAGGATTACATGTGTGAACCACCGCACCCGGCTTTGATGGTCACTTTTTATCATAAATAATGTAATTATATGAAAGAAAAAGTCTGAGGAGAAAAAAAATAAGATCACAAATGACCACATTCTTCTGTCCTACTTTGAATCTGGACTGTTCACATCACTGCTTCTGACTTTCATAACTGCAAATTTAAATGGAAAAAAAAGTATCTTACTGAAACCCCATTCATAAATTCTCTAGGTTTAGGGGAGGAGTCTAGCTACAAAGGCCAAGGGTGCTCCTGGTGAAAAGATCCTAAAAGCTTCAACAAACACAGAAGCAAATTTTTGCAATTAAATTTCACTGTAAAGTTTACTATTCACATTTAAGTGACTAATTGTTTTTTTGTTTTTTGTTTTGTTTTGTTTTGTTTTTTGCCAGTCCTAGGCTTGGGCTCAGGGCCCGAGTACTGTCTGTGGACTTTCTCAAGGCTTAGCACTCTACCACTTGAGCCTCAGCACCACTTCCAGCTTTTTTCAATGTATGTGGTACCGAGGAATCAAACCCGGGTCTTTGTGCATGCTAGGCAAGCAATCTACCACTAGTCCAAACTCCCGGCCCCTTAAGTGACTAATTGTAGAAATTTTCATTTCCTGTTTTTGTTTAGCTTCCATTGACTAGTTAGCCTGGATAATTCCCCCTCTTTGCAACTGTTATGGTACCTGGTGGATGGGGACACTTGCTGTGGCTTGTGGCATTGTAGTATCTGATACTTATCATCAGGCTCCAAGGAAGCCACGTATCTGTGGGGAGGATCAAAAATGAAGGACTGAAGCAATACTTTAAAACTGGATTTCATTATTTCTGGTTGTATAAGAAAAGAGAGAAGGAAAGGAAGGAAGGGAAAGAGGAAGGGAGGGAGGAGAGAGAAAAAGAATGGGGGGGAAGAGAGATGAACAAAAGAAAAGAGAAAATGATCAGGCCACAGTCACAAAATTATCTAAGGTCAGAAAGAACAATAGAATTCAGGAAGAAAGGGGCCGGGAGTTTGGCCTAGTGGTAGAGTGCTTGCCTAGCATGCATGAAAACCTGGGTTCGATTCCTCTGTCTCACATACATAGAAAAAAGTCAGAAGTGGTGCTGAGGCTCAAGTGGTAGAGCTCTAGCCTTGAGAAAGTCCAAGGACAGTGACCAGGCCCTGAGCTCAAGCCCAGGAGAGGCAAAAAAAAAAAGAACTCACAAAGAAAAACAAAATACTCTTCAGAATGCTGAAGTTGCCTCCTCTCCTCTCTTCTCCTCCCCTTACCCTTCTTCTCTTCTCTCTTCCTTTCCCCTCCCCTCTCTTCTGTCTTCCTTTTCCTCTTCCCTTTCCCCTCCCCTATCTCCCTCCCTCCGCCTCTCTCTATACATACATGCATACATATTATACATGCATGCATGTATATCATAGTGTGGCTATTATTTTTTTTTACAGCTACTCTCTGCCCATTTTTATTTAGGGTAGATTTTAACTTGGTGAGCTTTTTTCACTATGCTGATCTTCCCCTTTTGTATTCAACCCCCAACCCTCCTCCCATACACATCTCTCCTAATTATCTCTTTAACAACTTGATTTTCTACTCAGACTTTTGGACATAACCACTTAGGCAGAGGCAAATTCAGTGTGGTGGCTGCCAGAGAAGGGAGCAGAAAAGAAACTCTCCTGTGCACCCTTGTCTTCTCAGCTTTTGGTCAGGTCTTTGAGGCTGCTTAGTTGTAAATACAGAGCTCTGGGCATTCAGATGAGTACGGGAACATTTGTATGACTAAAAGAGCTATTTCTTTTCTAAAAAGTCTTTGCAATTTCCTTCACTTAAAGGGATCATCTTCCTTGGTTTTGGTGGCCGTTTATGAGCTGCCTTTCTGAGACTCCCAAAAAAGCCTTTCACACCCTGGTAAGCCAGCTTTTGCCCATTCACCCACTTGATTTGTACATGTTAGGTTTAATTGCAGGTTGAGAGAAAAGAAAGTCAAAAATACCCACTGGCCTTAGATTACTCTCGGGGAAGAAACATGCCTTCTCAACAGTCTTGTTGGGTTTCACTAAATCACAACTATCGTTTCTCTAGAGAACAGCCACAAAGATCAACATTTCAGGTTGTTGTTTAAATACAAATCGTAGAACTCTGTTGATAATTCACAAAATTATGAGCAACTTTATGTATCTTGGATCTATATAAAGTATCTTGGAACATATTTTGTGCCTCTTTTCATGGTCATTCATCTGCTATGATTTATTGATTTTTAAAAGAATGGGCAGTGTACTCAGAACTCAGTGTAGCTAGAAACAGTTGTATGAATCTAGATATGTGGTGTGGGAATATAGAGCTGAAGCCAACAAATAGACTTCAAAGGTTTGAGAAGACTTTAAAATTTTGTGTCTTAGAGGGGCCTATTTTATTTAACTTTTTTAGTATAATTATCCTTTAAGATTAGTTTTATATTTTAAACCAGTGTTGCACATCATTTGACAATAGGGATAAGTGCTGAGAAATGCGTCATCGGTGGGGGAACAACTTGGAGTATAATTCATCACACCTAGATGAGGTAACTTGTTCCACATCTGGCTGGGCAGTGTGTCACTGTGCTGAGTGTGGTGGGCAAAAGCTAACACAGCATATACTTGTATAGGTCAGCATACCTAAACACACTTATGTAGATACTTTTATAAACTTTAGACTTCCTTGATTTTGTATTCCACTCTCAATGATAATACTGCCTCTGTGTGTGTGCATGTGTGTGTGTGTGCACATGTGTGCATGAATATAGAAGATGCTTCTATATTACCCTAGTTAGTCTTGAGCACCTGAGATGAATCAATCCTCCTCCCTCAGCCTCTTGAGAAGCCGGAACTACAAGTTTACATCATGGTACTGGGCTATATTGCCTTTCACAAAATACAAAAGGAAAAGAAAGTTTGAGAGTAAGAGGTTCAGTTTCTGGTGTAGCTGTGGACAAAATAATTCAAAATGATTACATAGGTACAATCAGGCAGCTTGTAGGCTGAATGGAATCCTTTGTACTTTAAGCCATTCAGTTCTGAAGTCTTTCATAGAATGATTTAGCTGAAAGTTCTACCAGAGTGGCTTAAAGACTGGGCTTGAGCTTTGAATCCTGGCTCTACCCCACACTAGCTCTGTGAAGCTGTTATGCTAAGGCTTAAATGAGATGTAGTGCCTGGCAGCCAACAGGTACAGAATAAATGTTAATGAGGGGATGTGGTGTAAATTACACTAACTCTTACTTCTGTCTGTTCTCTGTGCCCAGAGTAGTCTAATATCAGGACTAATATGTTTTCTCTTTTCTGCTTGTTCCAAATGTCTTCATTTACCACAACACTACCAATGAGTGAATGAATGATCAAGAAATCCTTATAAAAGACTAGATGAAGTCCTGTCAATTAATATGTTATATTTAGGGCTTGCTGATGACAGCACGCCTAAGTAGGGACTCTAAACTTCTTAAAGCAAAGATACCATGTATTAAGACCCTTCATACAGAAAAATGTTATGGAATAGGATTAAAATTTTGTGAACTGTGTAATCTAGATTTTATTTCACTTTTTTTTTTTTTTTGCCAGTCCTGGGCTTGAGCTCAGGGCTTGAGCACTGTCTTTGGACTTTCTCAAGGCTAGCACTCTACCACTTGAGCCTCAGCACCACTTCTGGCTTTTTGCTATGTATGTGGGGTACTGAGGAATTGAACCCGGGTCTTCGTGCATGCTAGGCAAGCACTCTATCACTAGGCCAAACTCCCGGCCCTTTATTTCACTTTTGTAAAATGAATACATCTGAGTCTAAAGAGGCTCATAGATGTTTAAATGGGAGTAATTTCAAATGCCAGTTCATTAAGACATCCAGCTAGTACACTAGGAATGCTGATAGTCTGAAGTTGTTGACATTTGGACATTACATCATTTAATAAAAGTAATAGATCTTCAAAATAAAGGTCAAGTTCATCTTAAGTAAAGCTGTCTGTGGAAACAGTAATTCAGAAAAGCACATAAAGAAATCATGGTGATGTGCTTTACAGAAATATTTCCTATGGTATTCCTCTAAAAGGAGAACACTAATAAATATCATGTGTGAGTTAATAGCCTACAGCAGCCCTTGGCCCACACATAATGTGTCAGCCAGTCTGCTGGACAGTACTGATACAAATAGGACCCCTGCTCTCCAGCAGCATGTGTTTCTGATGGGGACATATTTACTGTTACAACCTAAATTCTGTATGCTAAGTACTATGTGGAGAGTAAGCATTTGTACCACTCTTCTCCAGGAACATAAAGTAGAAAACCTCCATGATATAGGCAGTGCCTCGAGCAGATTCTAGTTCATTAGGAAGGAAATGTTTCTTCTTCTCTTGCTAACAGGGGCTTCTTAATTATCCGAGGGGAGGATTCTGAGCAGCAAAGCCCAGAGTTAGTAAGAATGAGATTGAGGAGCAGATCATAGCAGAGGACATTGGACATATGTCCTGAACAGGGTGGATAATGGTAGGTTTTGAGCTGGGTTTGACTTTGAGGGAGACAAAGCTAGTAGAAGTAGAGAGGGCTGATTCCATTCATCAATGTTTTTATTATTTTTTTTTTTAATTGCCAATCCTGGGCTTGAGCTCAGGGCCTGAGCATTGTCCTTAGACCTTTTCAAGGCTAGAGCTCTACCACTTGAACCTCAGCACCACTTCTAGCTTTTTTCTATGTATGTGGTACAGAGAAATCAAACCCCAATTTTCAGGCATGCTAGGCAAGCACTCTACCACTAGGCCAAACTCCCAGTCCCTCATCAATGGTTTTAAAGAACATTTTAAATCCCATGGTTTACGGAAGATGGATGTTGTGTTGTTGTTTATTATTATTATTATTTAGTGATTGATTTTGCTGTGGTGGGGATTGTACCCAAGGCCTTATACATGCTGTGCAGTCATGCTACTCTGAGCTACATCCCAGTCCAATTTCACTTTATTTCCAAATGTCAAATAAATAACTCAAAGAAACTTCTTTATATACCTGTAAAGCAAAATAGTTGAAGTCACTTACCTCAAGGAACATATAGACATTTTAGCTTCATATTCATAGGCAGTATTGTTGAAAGGTCAAATAAATTTAGTCTTGGGAAGATGACTTTTAGTCAAGATTTTGCTCTTTGCCTAGTATATCTATTCTAGGAACCTTATTTGTGTGTAGTGGGTTTCAGTAATTGAGCAAAGACTAAACATAATAAACAGCTCCAGAGACCGGGAGTTTGGCCTAGTGGTAGAGTGCTTGCCTAGCATGCACAAAGACCCAGGTTCGATTCCTCGGTACCACATACATAGAAAAAAGCCAGAAGTGCTGCTGAGACTCAAGTGGTAGAGCTCTAGCTTTGAGAAAATCCAAGGACAGTGCTCAGGCTCTAAGCTGAAGCCCTGGACTGGCACCAAAATAAATAAATAAATAAATAAACAAACAGCTCCATTTCAAAGAATAGTGTTTTCACACAGTTCTTTGAATTATCAGTGTGTGTGTGTGTGTGTGTGTGTGTGTGTGTGTATGTGAATCTGAATGAAAGATTTTTAAGAAGAGTGACATGCCAAATTACACACTTTTCAAGTTGAAAGAGAACTTAGAAATTACCTCAACCAACCACCTAGGATAGTTTATCAATTTAAAAGTGAGCTTACTTAACAATAACAAAAAAAAAATCTCAAAAGACATGGCCTTTATTTTTTTCTTTACAATGTCATGAAGCAAATGTCACTGTAAACTTTTTAAAAATATATAAGAACCTAAATTTTATTCCTAGTAATTTGTTTATTTATTTAGACAGTAATGGGACTCAGAACTCTGAGCTCCAGTATTGTTTCTGAGCTTCTTTTCCCTCAAGGCTAATACTCTACCACTTGAACCACAGCACTACTTTCAGCTTTTTCTGAGTAGTTTATTAGAGATAAGAATCACTTGAATTTTTCTGACTAGGCTGTCCTCAAACTGCAATCCTCAGATTTCAGCCTCCTGAGTAGCTAGTATTACAAATATGAGCCATCACCCCCTGGCAGTTTACCTTGTTGGTGGTGATGGTTATAGGGCTTGACTTCAGGGCCTAGGTGCTGTACTTGAGCCACAGCATCACTTCTGGTTTTTGAGTGGTTAAATGGAGATAGTTTCACTGGGACTTTTCTGAGTTGGCTTCAAACTGTGATCCTCAGATCTCAGTCTCATTCTACCCTTGAGCCACATCACCACTTCCAGCCTTTTCTGTATATATGGTACTAAGGAATCAAACCCAGGGCTTCATGCATGCTAAGCAAGCACTCTAACACTAGACCATGCTCCTGGCCCCAAGAAGGTGATTTTAACCTTTTAATTATATATTAGATGGAATGCATACCTAATTAAAGAATATAATATTGCACTTAGCATTAATCTAACATTTTCTAGAATTCAGCATTTTGAAATGTTCTCTAGTAGTTTGTCCCTAGCTGCCTCTTCCCTCTGAGTTCTTTGCCTAAGTTACCATAGCCTCTTCTTTATCTTTTCTCTTCTTTACAAATGATTCCCAGATCTATCAGAGGTGTAAGATTTCCATCTATGTGTCTGCCTGACTGCCCAGCTAGCCCTGTAAAGTCGGTTTAATGACAACATTCTCAAAATTCTGTATGTCTGTAAATAGGTAGTATATTGTCTTTCCAGGCATCCTGCTGTGCAATAGCACATAAGCACCTCACACAACTAAGGGACTGTAACTTAGTAACCACTGGTCAGCCTGTCTCTCCTTTCCTTTTTCCCCTCTTTTTTTTTTTTTTCCCAGTCCTGGGCTTGAGCTCAGGGCCTGAGCACTGTCCTTGGACTTTCTCAAGGCTAGAGCTCTACCACTTGAGCCTCAGCACCACTTCCAGCTTTTTTCTATATATGGTACCGAGGAATCGAACCCGGGTCCTCATGCATGCTAGGCAAGCACTTTAACCACTAGGCCAAACTCCTGGCCTCCTTTTTCCCTCTTTTCTCCCAGTCTTTGGTAGCTACCATTCTCCACTTCTGTGAGACCAACTTTGCTGGTTTCCACGTGTGAGAGACATCTGAGGAATGATTTTTCAAAGTCTGGGCAAGAAAACCCTTGAAACTCTTGCCTCCAATTAACAACCAAAAAGCCAGATGTAAAGCTGTTGTGCAAGTGGCAGAGTTCTAGTCTTGAGCAAAAAAAAGCTCAAAAACAGTGCTGATGCTGTGCGTTCAAACCCCAGGTCTAGCACAAAAGACCAAGAATTGGAAAACAAAACAAAACAAAACACTGAAAGGCAACTAAGCACTTAAAGCTTCTTCTGGGAAAAGGAAAATTATGAAAAATTAAGTTATGTCTATGAAAAGGAATTTATTTGATTACCATTGTTGGAGGGTTTCCACTTCTGAGAAGAAAAGAGTAAAGAACACTATTTTAATTGTATATCTGATGAAATCTACTCTTTAGCTAGCTGGATTGTTGAGTTGGCTCAAGGGCCCAAGACTTGAAAGACTACATTCTTGGCACAATTCTAAGTCTTCACTGTAAATGTAATACTTGGGGTTACCGGAGGTCAACAGAGAGAGAAGAAAATTATTTTGTGCATATTTTTTTAGTTAATTCTTCAAATGTTATCCTGTTGAAGGGGAAAATATTTCTGTTCATATTTGAGGAGAAGGATGGATTTGAGTTTTCAATTCGACTTTTGGAATTGAAAAGAAGAAAAGATTTCTCCAGGGTTTTATGGATTATATATTATATAAAAATGCCACAGAGCTGGTGTGGTGGCTCACGCCTGTAATCCTAGCTAGTCACGAGGCTGAGATCTGAGGATCGAAGTTCAAAACCAGCCTGGGCACTGAAGTCTGTGAGACTATTATCTCCAGTTAACCACTAGAAAACCAGAAGTGGTGTTGTGGCTCCAGGAATAGAGCAGTAACCTTGAGCTGAAGAACTCAAGGACAGTGCCCAGGCCCAGAGTTCCTATAATCCTACCTAGTCTGGAGGCTGAGATCTGAGGATTGCAGCTCGAAGCAAGCCCTGGTGGGAAAGTCCAACATCCATGAATCTCTTATCTACAATTAAGTTCTAAAAAAAAAAAAGCCATGGGGATCATGGTCTAGTGGTAGAGTGCTTGCCTAGCATGCACGAAGACCTGGGTTCAATTCCTCGGTACCACATACATAGCAAAAAGCCAGAAGTGGTGCTGTGGCTCAAGTGGTAGAGCCCTAGCCTTGAGAATATCCAGGGACAGTGCTCAGGCCCTGAGCTCAAGCCCAGGACTGGCAAAAAAAAAAAAAAAGCCAGAAGTAGAGGAGCAGTTCAAGTGGCAGAGTGCTAACCTTGAGCAAAAACACTAAGGCCCAGGCCCTGAGTTGGCACAAATTTAAAAACAACAACAACAACATAGAACCAAACTTCCACACACAGGTACATACTTAAGAGAAATGGAAACATACACCCCCACAAAAACGTGTACACCAGTGATGACGGCAGCACAGTCCACAATAGCCAAAAGTAAGAAAGAGTTCATAGGTCTAACAAATGAGGAACGGAGAGATGGATGAATTAAATGTAGAATACCTACATAGTGGAATGTTACTTAGCAGTGACCATAATAAAATCATTATGCTTCACATGATGTAGATGCATAGATTAACTTTGAAAACATTACACTAAGTAAAAGAAGTCAATCACAAAGCAACACATCCTGGATGATTCTGCGCTCATGCAATATCCAAAACAAGCAAATCTAGAGAGATAGAAAGCAGATGAGTATTTGCTTAGGAATGGAGGATGGGTAGGAGAGAAGGATCCAAGGGTCCATCAAAATAGACTTACATATATGTATCCTACTCTGAAGAGTAGGACCCTTGCCACAAGAGTAGTGATAGCTGTGTATTTAAAACTGAAGCAAAGGGACCAAGTGAGAGGTTTCATAAATGAAGTGATATTTATTTAGACTATGAGAGTGGTTGGGATTTGGACACTGTAGATAGAAGAACCACACATGGAAAGACAAAGTATGACATGACCTATGAAATGTGTATGAACATGTCACAGACTCATTATAACACTGGTTTGGAGCCACCTCAGAAGGAGGGAGTTTTTGAAGTCCAAGCTTCAGGAGAATGATACTGTGACCTGTGTTTTGCCTGGACTGGCCTCAAACTCCTGAGCTCAAATGATATCCTCCAGCCTACTCCTACCCTTCTCAGTAGCTGGGACTACAACAGTGTACCACTAAGCTTTCATTTTGTGTCTTTAATTTTGCTCCTGTAATGACGTAGTTCCCTCCTTTCCCCCAACAGGTGCACGTAAAATACAAAAGACAGAAGTTATAAAGGAGGAATAAAATGCTGCTGCTACAATGCATCTGAGCCAGATGGTGTATTTTGTGCCATACTCAAAAAGGTACCATAAAGAGATTTGTGACTAGGCATTATCCAAAACATATATGTTCTGGGTTTTCTACAATTAATTTTATTATTTGTTAGAAAAATAAAAAGTAAGACTATAAATAATGTTTGTTTCAAATTATTTCCTAATAGATTTTCGTTATTCTCAGTTCTGACAGCATAGAGAACTACTTGTTTAAAACAAATGCTTACTTAAAGTGCCTTCCTTGGAGCCGGGAGTTTGGCCTAGTGGTAGAGAGCTTGCCTAGCATGCACGAATACCCGGGTTCGATTCCTCGGTACACATACATAGAAAAAAGCTGGAAGTGGTGCTGAGGCTCAAGTAGTAGAGCTCTAGCCTTGAGAAAGTCCAAGGACAGTGCTCAGGCCCTGAGCCCAAGCCCAAAACTGGCAAAAAACAAAAAAAGTGTCTTCCTTTTTTGTTTTTGTTGTTTTTGGTTTGGTTTTGTTTTTTGTTGGTCCTGTGACTTGAACTCGGGGCCTGGCTACTGTCCTGAGCTATTTCGCTCAAGGCTAGTATGCTATCACTTTGAGCACTACTTCTGAAATTTTATGGTGGTTAATTGGTTAAATGGTTAAAATAATTTAAATGTCCCTTGGACTTTCCTGCCCAGGGTGGCTTCAAACTTCAATCCACAGATCTTAGCCTCCTCATTAGCCAGGGTTACAGATGTGAGCCACCAGCACCTGGCTTTACTTAAAGTTTCTTGGCTCCAATTATTGAATTGTTTTTCAGAAATATATATATGTATATGTATATATATATATCCTCTTTGGTTATAATACTTTATCATTAGATTTTGAAGTCTAAATGATTTCTTTGTTAGGCGGCTTTCTTTTTTCTTTTTTTTTTTTTTTTGCCAATCGTGGGGCTTGAACTCAGGGGCCTGAGCCCTGTCCTTGGTCTTTTCTCAAGGCTAGAGCTCTACCATTTGAGCCACAGCACCACTTATAGCTTTTTTCTGTGTATGTGGTACTGAGGAATCAAACCTGGGTCTTCGTGCATGCTAGGCAAGCACTCTACCACTAGACCAAACTCCCACCTGTTAGTCAGCTTTCTGAGATCATAATGAAACACCTGAGATATAAACTTACATAGAGAAAAGGTTGGCTTTGGCTTACTGTCACTGGAGGTTTAGTTCCATGATAGATTGAACTGCTGAGGCAAGACATTGTGGCTGAAGTGCCTGGTGGAGCAGAGCTTTCTACCTCATGACCATGAAGCAATGGAGAGAATGATAAATGGAACAGTGTCCTCAAATGTCCTTGTGGGGCACCCCAATGACCTACAGACCTCCCAAGGGGCCTCCACTACTTTCCTGCAACCCCACCTTGGGTACTAAACCTATAGCCTGGGTTTTAAGGGATATCTAAGATCCACACCAAATCAGTTTCATGTCACTTCTGTAATTATACAAGGAATAGAAGTTTCAAGACAAATTTTCCAAATATAGATAACCAAAAAGAAGAAAAATCAGTTAGCTGAAATCACAATATCTATTTAAGCTAAAACACAAAACTGCAAAGAAAATAAAACTTGGGGTGACATTATCCAGGAAGAAATGTACTCTTTACCTGACTTACGTAACTATAACCCCTCTGTACATCATCATTATAATAATAATAAATAAATAATAATAAAAAAGAAATTTAAGCTTGTAGGCTGAAGAAGCCACATTTTCTTTATTCACCATCAGTGCCTTCTGTGCTCCACGTGCTTACACCTACCTCTTCTAATAAAGCGAACAAGCAAACATGAGACCCTCCCACAGGGAACCCCCCTGCAAGGGGCATCACTGGGTCAGGGCACTCGCTGTTCTACCCCTTCAACTACAGATGAATGTGACTGCTTCCTCCTTTGCTTGCCACAAAAAAAATAGATTTGCTCTATGATCCTGCTAAACTGGTATATGAAATAAAGTGTCTCCTAATATTTTGCTTCTTTGATTATTAGTGAAGTTACATTTGTTAGATAGAATTAAGAATAGCTATTTCTCATTTGGATTTCCTATTCCTATCTCTTGAGTTGGAGGAAATATATATCTGTATGTAGATATGTGTACATCTCTAATATTAAGAATAATTTCACTGGTATATGTTTTGTAAGGATTTTCTCACTTTATTTGCCTTTCAGTTTAATATGTGCATACATCTATCAATCTAGAGATAGATAGATAGATAGATAGATAGATAGATAGATAGATAGATAGAAAGAAATGAAAGCTGTCATCCATCTTGGTAATGATAATAAACCTTTCATTCCTCAAAACTTCCTCACACCCCTTTTCAGTCCCTCCTAACCCTCTCATGCCCAACTTGTCTTAGCCAGCCACTGACGTGCTGCCTCTTTGTTGTTGTATCTTAGAATTTTGTATCATTGACATCATGAAGAATGTACTGGTTGACTCCCAGACTGGGCATGGCTGGTTTGCAATTGACCGTGTTGTAGCATGCACCAGTCAGTCCCTTGACAAATGCTGCATTCCATCGTGTACATGCAGCTCTGAGTGTTTGCTCACTCATTTGGTGACAGACATCTGGATTGCTTCCAGTTCTGGCTATTTTAAAAAAAGAAAAAAATAAGCCATGCACGGTGGCTCGTGCCTGTAATCCTAGCTACTCAGGAGGTTAAGATCTGAGGATCGCAGTTCAAAGCCAGCCCAGGCACTAAAGACCATGAGACTCTTCAATTAACCTCTGGAAAACCAGAAGTGACACTGTAGCTCCAGGGGTTGGGGGATAGCCTTGAGCTGAAGAGCTCAGGGACAGCGCCCAGGCCCAGAGTTCAAGCCCCACAACCGAAACACACACACACACACACACATACACACACACACACACACACATACACACACACACACACACACACATACACACACCACGAACTGTGGACATGGGTGTGCAGGGTTCTTGGGTAAATATTACAAGTGGAATACCTACAGTTGTGTAACTTAGTGTTTTTCCAAACTGCCTGACTACTTTACATTCTTACCTGCAATGTATGAGAGATCCAGTTAATGTAGGTCATTTCCTTTTGAAATAGGTTTTGATCAGCTTTTTTGTTTTTCTTATTTTACCAGTCCTGGATCTTGAACTCTGGGCCTGCACATTGTCTCAGAGCTTCTTTTGTATTTGTTTTTGTTTTTGTTTTTATGAGTCATGGGGCTTGAACTCTGGGCGTGGGCACTGTCTCTGAGCTCTTCAGCTCAAGGCTATCACCTTACCCCAGACCACAGCCCACTTCCCATTTTCTGGTGATTAATTGGAGAGTTCTTTAGGGCTGGCTTTGAACTGTGATCCTCAGATCTCACCTCCTGAGTAGCTAGGATTACAGGTGTGAGCCACTAACACCTAGATTTTTTTTAATGTTAACCATTCTAATAGGTGGGTGGCAACCATTGTCTCCATAATAAATAGTAATGTTTATAATCTTTCTTTTTAAATTAGGTTATTGTTTCTGAGTTCTGTCAATTCTCTATTATTTCTGAATATAGTCCATATTTAGATAGGTTTGGCAAAAGTCTTTTTCCCAACAACTAGCCTGGCTTTTTAATTTCTTCTATTTAGTATTTTAAGTATTTGTTCAAATGGGTTTCAACTAAACACCATTCATAAGTACAGTGCACCTTGATTAGTGTTACCCCTGCCACTAATCCCCCTCCGAGTTGTCTCTCTTTTCATTTTCCTAAGCCTTTCAAAACACAGATGTCTTAAGTTTTGACGAAGTCTGATTTGCCCATTTTGCCTTGTATGTCTTTGGGTTTTGGTTCTGATATCAGGATAGGCAAGCCTCTTAGGCTGAGACATAGTCATATATCTATTTCAATTTTTTAGAAGAATTGTATAGAATTGGAGATATTCCCTAGATTCTTGTTAGATGCACTGGGAAAGCCTTATGAGCCTGGTATTTTCTCTACAGGAATACTTCAAGTTACAAATACAATTACTTTAATAGATAAAGGCTTATGCAGATTATCTTTTTGTGGAGCAAGCTAAAGTGCTTTGTGTCTTTTGAAGTATGTGTCTCTCCCATCAAAGTTACACTTGTGTAATGTTCCTCATAGCCCCTGACCTTCTAGTATCTGAACATTCTGTACTGATGTCTCCTCTCTCATTTCTGACTTCCAATTAGAAATTTTATGATTTTTGTTATATGTTCGCATGACTCTCATGTAGTCAGTCCAGTAAGAAATGTATGAGTCTGGTTATTTTTCTCAGCAAATTGACTTTGTTTTCATTGATTTTCTTCTTCAATTTTTCTGGCTTTTCTTTCATTGATTTTTGGCTTTAATCTTTATTATTTTCTCTGTTCACTTAAAGCCTAACTTGGTCTTTTTTCCTCTTGCTGTTCCTTTATTATTTTTAATTTTTTTCCCCTGGTCATGTTGTTTGACCTCTGGGCCTGGGCACTGTCTCTGGGCTCTTCAGCTCAAGGCTACTGCTCTAACACTTGAGCTATAATGTCACTTCTGGTTTTCTGGTGGTTAATTGGAGATAAGAGCCTGAAGAACTTTCATGCCTGGGCTGACTTTGAACCACGATCCTCAGATCTCAGCCTGCTGAGTAGCTAAGATTACAGGCCTGAGCCACTGGCACCCAGCTTGTTGTTGTTTTAATAGTGCAATTTAAGGGCACTTACCTGAGACCTTTCTTCCTTTCCAAATCTGCAATCTAGACCCTAGATTTCCTTGTTAGGTCAGCTTCAGCAGCCTCATACAAAGTCTGACACATTGTACTTACATTGTCATTCAGACAAAACTGTGTTCTAATTTCTCTTTTGATTTGTTCTTTGACCCATGGATTCTTTTTAAATGTGTTGTTTAATTTCATTGTATTTGGAAGTTTTCAAGGATCAATTATAGCTATGTATTTAAATCCATTATTTTAGATATGTACTCACTATGCCATATGTCCTGTTTCATGGTCCAGAATAAATGTTCTGGGTGCACTTGAAAAGAATATGTAATTCTGATGCTGTTGGCAGAGTTCTGTTGCAAATGTTAATAAGTTGGTTGATAATATTAAATTCTGTGTCCTTACTGACTCACTGTCAATGTAGTTATATTGAAACCTCTGTTGATTTATATATTATAAATATATTAATATGTATATTATAGATACTTGTATATTATGGATTTGTATATTTCTCTGTATATTTTCATTTTTAATCACATATTTTAAAACCTGTTACTAAGTTCCTAATCATTTAAGTTTATTATATCCTTTTGGTGAAATAATTGATCAGAGTAAAAGCACCTTCATGCCCAATAGTAATATTTCCAAGTGGAAATTGACTTTATCTTATGTTAGTATAGCTAGTTCGGCTGCATTTTGGTTAGTGTTCTTTCTTTCCCTTTACTTTCAATTGTGTTATATAGAAATAATTTCGCCCTTTGGGCTCTAGCTTAGACATCAGACTCTACTATTAAGTTCGTGAGGAATTATTCCTAATGCTGAGTTTGGACTTTTTGAATACTGTCACCAATGCCTGTGACTTAGAGATTCCCTGCCCTAGCTAGTGAGAACAGCCCTTTGTGATCACCAGGTATTGTTTTCTCTGCTCTTTTCAGGATGTTTCTCTGAACTAGAGCCTCTTCTCATATGCTATACTAGTCCCTGCTCACCTGAAGACTTGAGGGGAACTCTTGCGTGTCCCCAAACCCTGTCTCTCTGCCCTGTGAACTCAAATCATCATAGTCACCCAGCTCTTCATCTCAAACCAGAGTCCACCACCTTCCTTGGTAATTGCTCGGCATCATGGATTGGAATCTCTCCCAGGACATGAAGCTGGGACCTCTTATAGCTTCTATAATTTGCTTTTCTTACATCAGGGATCTTTAACTTTGCTTTCTATCCCTCATCTTGAAATATTATATTCATTTTATCCAGTGTTCTGGTTATTTCTGGTGGCAGTTAATAAATCTAGTCCCTGTTGTTCCATCTTTGTTAGAAGCAGAAGTCCCCTCATTATATTTTTCAAAATAAAGAAGTTATTAATTACATGTAGTCAAACTTACTAATTGTTTTTAACTTTGGTCCCTAGTATATTGTTTACTAATTAAATATTTTCTTGTAGTTTTTTTCTAGAAATTTCTGTGATCTCATTTTTACATTTAAATATTTGTTGTTTGAAAAAAATCAGTTATGTCTGTAGTATGACATTAGCAATCTACATTTCCATCTAAATCATAATCCATAGTACTTAGCATTATTATCATTGAAACCAAAACATTCAGAAGTTTAAAACACAGTATGATGATTGAAAAGATCATAACATTTGTTCACATAAAATTAAATCATAGATCTTTTTGCTTTCCTGAAAGGCAATCTCATTTGCTTTTAAGCATGGTCTCCAAAAGGCATGTCCTTGATTGAATCTCTATTCTTCTTTCCTGTTCTTAGATACAAACAGTGAAGGAAAAAAAAATACTTAGTGAGCTGGGTGCCAGTGGCTCACACCTGTAATCCTAGCTACTCAGGAGGCTGAGATCTGAGTATTGTGATTCAAAGCCATCCCAGACACCTGGAGTCTAGGAGACTCTTATATCCAAGTAACTACCAGAAAACTGGAAATGGCACTGTGGTTTAAATGGTAAAGCCCTAGCCTTGAGCTGAAGAGCTCAGAGAAAGCGTCTAATCCCAGAGTTCAAGCCCTACAACCCACCAAAAGGAAAAAAAAAATTCAGTTTGTACTCTATTACCTGTCTGACAGGAAGACTTAGGTTAATTCTCTAACAGTCTTGATGAAGTGGCTTTGTGCTCTGTCATTGGTACTCATGACTTGGCAGGACCTCTGCCCAGAATGGCAGGTGCACTGTTGGCAGGGACATCCTTTTTCCTATTTAAAGCCTTCAGGGGCCCATTACCCTTAGGATAAAATCCAAATTTCTTAATACGGTTTAAAAAGCCTTTTGTGATTTTCCTTGGCTTAACACCAACTGTGTGTTTTCTCTTTCCAGCTCTCCCATCCATCCATAATAAATGAACTACATTTATTTTCCCTATAAGGGCATGCTTTTTCACTTCTAAGTCATAAACAGGCCAAGTCAGTCTATTACATCCTTACGTTAAAACAGTTCAAGCTTTCTTCATAACAGCCATCAGTAACAACCATTATGTCATTCCTGTCATTGTAATCTAATATCTGTCACCCCTTTTGACTAGAATCCCTCTAAGGACAGGAACTATATCCCAATCTGTCTCCAACACCTGTGCCAGTAGAGCATGTGGCAAGTAGTGAGTGATTCCAGAATGAAAGAATGAGTTGGGTTGGTGGGGGAGGAGGAAGTTAGGCTTCTGAGCCACCCATGCTGATGAATGAACTGAACAGACTTGGGGAGTGATGTGCATTGTGGCTCAAAGCTGTTGTGTTACAAGAGGATTCTTATCTCCAATTAGCCATCAGAGTACTGGAAGTAGATCTGTGGTTCAAAATGGTAGATTACTAGCCTTTAGGGAAAGAGCTCAGATACAGCACCCAGACTCTCACTATAAGCTCCATGACTGACAAAAAACAAAACAAAAAAAAGATTATGTGTGTGAGCCAAGCACTGGTGGCGCATGCTTATACTCCTAGCTACTACTTATGAGGTTGAGAGGTAAGAATCATAGTTTGAAGCCAGCCTAGGCAGGAAAATCCCAGGAGACTTTTTTTTTTTTTGCCAGTTGTGGGGCTTGAACTCAGGGCTTGGGCACTGTTCTTGGACACTTTTTGCCCAAGGCCAGTGCTCTGCCACTTGAACCACAGCCCACTTACAGCTTTTTCTATATATGAGGCTTTGTGCATGCTAGGTGAGCACTCTACTACTAGGCTATGCTCCCAGCCCTTTTTTTTTTTTGGTTGATTGGCTGTTTAGCTCAAAGCTACCCCCCTATTCCTTGAGCCACAGTGCCACTTCTGGTTTTCTGAAGGTTAATTGAAGATAAGAGTCTCACAGACTTTAGTGCCCGGCTTGCTTTGAACCATGATTTTCAGATCTCAGTCTCCTGAGTAGCTAGGATTACAGGTGTGAGCCACCACACCTGATGAGACTTTTTTTTTCCCCCCAATCCTGGGCTTGAGCTCAGGGCATGAGCACTGTCCTTGGACTTTCTCAAGGCCAGAGCTCTACCACTTGAGCCTCAGCACCACTTCCGGCTTTTTTCTATGTATGTGGTACTGAGGAATGGAACCTGGGTCTTGGTGCATGCTAGGCAAGCACTCTACCACTAGGCCAAATTCCCAGCCCTGAAACTCATTTTTTTTTTACACTTAATTTTATTTACTAATTTATTTATGTGATACCAAGGAATCAAACCCTCATGCATTCTAGGCGCTCTACCACCATGCCATATTCCCAACTATATATAATCTTAATTTTATTTTTTTGTCACTGTGGGGCTTGAACTCATGGCCTGGCCACTGTCAGGCCATGACAGTGACTGCTCAAGGCTGTCACTCTACCACTTTGAGCTACAGTGCCACTCCCTGCCATAATACTCTTACCTCCAAATTAAGCACCCAAAAAAGCTGAAAGTGGAGCTATGGCTCATGTGATTAGGCACTAGCCTTAAGCCAAAAAGCTGAAAGACAGCATCTAACCCTTGAGTTTAAGCCTCAAAGAAATGAATACATATACTATACACTATATAGTATATGTACATATTTTATATATTGTATATATTATATCATGTATAATATAATATCTATAATATATGCAGTCTAGTGATTTTGAACAAGGTCCAAGAGCCTTGCAGTCATCACCACAATCAGGTCACAACATTTCTTCACTCCGAAGGAAAATCCCAGATCCTTTGGCTGTTGCTCTCCAAAGCCTCCTAGGAAACAGTAATCTGTTTTCTGTCTCTATGAATTTGCATGTTTGGGGAATTTTATATAAATAGAGTCATACAATGTGTATTCTCTTATGGCTGGTTTCTTTCACTTAGCTTAATATTTACAAGATTAATTTATATTATAACATGTGCCAATACTTTATTCCCTTTTATAGCTAAGTAATATTCCATTGTATGGATATGCCACAGCTTATTTATTTGTTCACCAGTTAACATTTATATTATTTATACCTTCTGGCTATTATGAACAATACTGTTACAAGCATTAATGCACAAGGTTTGGGATAGACATATATATTTCCTTTGAGTATACTCCCCCAAATACAATATTTGGATTAACTATCGATGAGAAACAACTCAGTGTTTAAGTTGTGGATGAGCTCATGCTGTTTTCCAGAATGTCTATGCCATTTTCCTGCCAACATTTTTGGACAGTTATAACTTCTCTACATCCTCACCTATACTTCTTTTTTTTTTTTTTTTTTTTTTTTGGTGCCAGTCCTGGGCTTCAGCTCAGGGCCTGAGCACTGTCCTTGGGTTTTCTCAAGGCTAGAGCTCTACCACTTGAGCCTCAGCACCACTTCCGGCTTTTTTCTATTTATCGAACCTGGGTCTTTGTGCATGCTAGGCAAGTACTCTACCACTAGGCCAAACTCCCAGCTCCATATACTTCTATTTTTGTTAATAGCCATTCTGGAGAATATGAAGACGTAGCTATTTGAAGTTTTACTTTGTTTTAATTTTTTTTGGCAGTCCTGGGGTATGAAGTGGGCACTGTCCCTGAGCTCTTCAGCTCAAAACTATGGCCCTACCCCTGGGCCTGGACGTTGTCCCTGAGCTCTTCAGCTCAAAGCTACTGCCCTTCCCTTTGAGCCACAGCACCAGTTGCCAGTTGTGGTTTTCTAGTGGTTAATTGGAGATTAGAGTCTCACTGGAACTTTTCTGTCTAGACTAGTTTTGAACTGTGATCCTCAGATTTCAGCCTCCTGAGTAGCTAGGATTACAGGTGTGAGCCACCACAACCCACTATGAAATTTTACTTTTAATTCCTCTAATAAGCTAGCGATACTAGGCAATCACACATGTATTAATGGTCATGTGTACATATTTGTACAGAAATGTTTATCCAAATACTTAGCATATTTTTCATTTGGGCATTTTATCATTTTAATATTGAATTGTAACTCCCCAATATTTTTAATATTAATTTGTATTTTATAAATTACCTACTTGACAACTGTTATTTTTTCTATAGGTACTGAAGATTTGTAAATACTCAGACCTGTCAATGCGAGATAGAACTGACTGGGGTATTAGAAAGCAGAAGCCTTGCTGGAGTGGCCACCATGCGTAAAGGGGTACCAAAGGACCCAGAGATTGCTGATCTGTTCTACAAAGATGACCCTGAAGAACTCTTTATTGGTTTGCATGAAATTGGACATGGAAGTTTTGGAGCAGTGTATTTTGTAAGTACTAAAACAGTCATTCAGGGGCTAGGAATATGGCTTAGTGATGGAGTGCTTGCCTGGTATGCATGAAGTCCTGGGTTCAGTTCCTCATTATCACATAAACAGAAAAAGCTGCAAGTGACACTGTAACTCAAGTGGTAGAGTGCTAGCCTTGAGCGAAAAAGAAGCTCAGGGGTAGTGCTCAGACTCGAGCTCAAGCCCAGGACTGACAGGGGGAAAAAAAAATCAGATCTGTGTAGGAAAGTTTGAATTACACTCATTCTCTACACAATAGCTGTTACTTGTGAACTGTGCTTGATTTTCATATTTGTCCTACAAATTAAATGGTACCTCCCTTAAAGGTGAGTTCTAAGATTCCAGGCTTTATTTGTGGTAGCATACAAATGTTAGAGCTTGAATATGAGCCCTGTGCATTCATTGTGAATAGCAGTCCCTTTCCCCCGAAGGCCTCTCTGTGCCTTTCTCCTCACCAAGACAACTCCATATATTGTGCTCCCATATATGAAACACTCGAACCCTTGCTCATGCTTCAAGTTTCAGCTGCAGCATCATTAATTGAAAATACCCTTTGTAATGTTACTTTTTTCATCTCTCTCTTGATATTTATGACATATTCTGCTATTGTTTTGTTAAATGTTTTTTTAATTTATTTATTTTCCTTGCCAATCCTGGGCCTTGAACTCAGGGCCTGAGCACTGTCCTTGGGTTTTCTCAAGGCTAGAGCTCTATCACTTGAGCCACAGAACCACTTCTGGCTTTTTTCTATGTACGTCGTAACAATGAATTGAACCCAGGTCTTTGTGCATCCTATGCAAGCACTCTACCACTAGGCCAAATGCCTGGCCCCACATACGTTTTTTATACAATGGACATGCTCTTCCTCTTTTTCCTTCTCCTTCCCCTTCATCTTCGTCTTCTTTGTCTTCTCCTATTATTTATAGGTTTGATCTTTTATTGATGGTCCAGAGATCTTATCTTTCCAAATTTTATTTGATCACTGTGAATATTCTAATTCATTTACTTTCCTTTTCAAGGTTTCATATTCTTTCTTCAACTTGGTCTGTTCTACTGATGAGGATTTCAGCTGATTTACATGACTTGCTGAGATTTTCATGTCCAGAATTTTTTTTTTGCCAGTCCTGGATCTTGAACTCAGGGCCTGAGCACTGTCCTTGGGCTTTTTTTCCAAGGCTAGAGCTCTACCACTTGAGCCACAGTACCATTTCTGGCTTTTTTCAATGTATGTGGTACCGAGGAATTGAACCCAGGTCTACATGCATGCTAGGCAATCACTCTTACCAGTAGGCCAAACTTCTGGCCCCATCATGTCCAAGAATTTTAATTTGATTTTTTTCTAAATGAATTTCTCTTATTTTAGTCAGATATATATTTATATATGTATATTTCTTCTGTATTTCTTCATGTTTATTAGTATCCTTTTAAGCTGTATTGATCATTTTTACAATCTTTCCTTTTAATTCTTTGTCTGAGATTTTTTCTGCAATAGAATTCATTTCTTCAGTCACCCTAGTCACATCATAGTTTAGTACAACCTCTAAATGATGTGGCTATAGATCTCCCTCACCACAGAAAGCTCTATTGGAAAGAGCTGTTCCAGGGGTATCATTGATATATTATTTTATAGCTTTTAACAAACATACACTAATCACATCATTATTGTTTTTACAAAAGTAGAATCTTGCTGTACAACTTTTAGCCATATTTTTCTCCACTGGTAAACATATCCTTTTCTCTTCCTTCCTTCCTTCCTTTCTTTCTTTCTTTCTTTCTTTCTTTCTTTCTTTCTTTCTTTCTTTCTTTCTGTCAGTTACAGGCCTTGAATTCAATGCCTAGATATTATCCCTGAGTTTTTTTTTCATTTTCTATTTTGCCAATCCTGCGGCTTGAACTCAGAACCTGGGCACTGTCCTTGGACACTTTCTGCTCAAAACTAGTGCTCTACCACATGAGCCACAGTGCCACTTCCAGTTTTTTCTATGCATGTGATACTGAGTATTTGAACCCTGGCCTTCATGTGTGCTAGGCAAGCACATTACCACTAGGCCACCCTCTGGGCCCTGTCCCTGAGCTCTTTTGGCTCAAGGTTGGCACTCTACCACTTGGAGCCACAGCTCCACTTTTGGTTTTGAGTGATTCACTGGGACTTTTCTGCCCAGGCTAGCTTTGAACTGTGATCCTTAGATTTCAGCCTCCTAAGAAGCTTAGATTACAGGTGAGAGCCATAGCATCTGGCAACAATCCTTTTTATTTTTTTTCAAGTGACAACTTATATTCATAAAAGGATAAAGAGAAACTGTTCCCCAAAGCTGAGGAATAAAGTTGCTCCATCTGGGAGCATCTCTGAACAGTGGCACTGAACTATGAGGATATTATTTTTATAAAACTCTCTAGTTAAATATTAAACATGATTCATTATTTGTTTGTTTGTTTTTATCTTCTCCTTTCCCCCCAAATACAGGCCACAAATGCTCACACCAATGAGGTGGTGGCAGTTAAGAAAATGTCCTACAGTGGAAAACAGACACATGAGGTAAGAGGAGACCACAGCTGTCCAGGCTGATGCATCACCAAAGGTGAAGGGCTGGCATTCCTCAGCTCACTAGGGTGACCATGAGTAAAGATACAGCAGAGCATATATTTCACAGTAAGTGAAAGAGAGGTTCTGTATGATCTCACCACAAAGAAATGGTAAATGTTTGAGGTGATGATAGATAACATAAATGCCCCGATTGGAAGATGACACAATATCTAGATATATAACATTGCATTGTACCCCACAAATACATTCAATTACTATGTGTCTATTAAAAATAAAGTAAAAGGCCAGGCGCTGGTGGCTCACGCCTGTAATCCTAGCTACTCAGAAGGCTGAGAGCTGAGGATCATGGTTCAAAGCCAGCTCAGGCACCTGAAGTCCATGAAACTCTTATCTCCAATTAACTATCAGAAAATGGAAGTGGCACTGTGGCTTTACAGCTCTAGCTTGAGCTGAAGAGCTCAGGGACAATGCCCAGGCCCAAAGCTCAAGCCCCATCACACTGACAAAAAATAAAAAATAAAAAAAATAAATAAGTGCAACTGGGAGTTTGGCCTACTGGTATGGGCCCAAAGACCCGGGTTTATTTCCTCAGTACCACATATATATAGAAAAAGCTGAAATAGTACTGTAACTCAAGTGGTAGAGCTCTAGCTTTGAGAAAGCCCAAAGACAGCACTCAGGCCCTGAGTTCAAGCCCCAGGACTGGAAAAAATAAAATAAAAAATAAAAATAAAGCGGGGCCGGGAGTTTAGCCTAGTGGTAGGGTGCATGCCTAGCGTGCTCGAAGACCCAGGTTCAATTCCTCAGTACCACATATATAGAAAAAAGCCAGAAGTGGTGCTGAGGCTCAAGTAGTAGAGCTCTGGCCTTGAGAAAGTCCAAGGACAGTGCTCATGCCCTGAGTTCAAGCCCCAGGACTGGAAAAAAAAATAATAAAAATAAAGTAGGGCCAGGAGTTTAGCCTAGTGGTAGGGTACTTGCCTAGCATGCACGAAGACCTGGGTTTGATTCCTCGGTACCACGTATATAGAAAAAAGCCAGAAGTGGTGCTGAGGCTCAAGTGGTAGAGCTCTAGCCTTGAGAAAGTCCAAGGAGAGTGCTCAGGCCCTGAGCTCAAACCCAGGACTGGCAAAAATAAATAAATAAACAAATAAATAAATTTTAAAAAATAAAGTAAAAGTTACAGAGAAGTAATTCACAAAATTCTTTACACATTTCCTTATCACATTTTTTCCCTCTTTTTGTGGAGAAAAGTTCCTAGTAGTTTAGCTTAATTATTTTCCAGACTAGAGCATGGACATGTATAATATGAACTTATTTTAATGTACTTGGTGTATACTTGCATTCACATATATTCAGACTTAAGACATAATACAATTTAAAATAGCTCCATCATTTATGAAACATTTACTACATGCTCATTTATAATCATAATGACATTATATATGTGTACTTGATAAAATGCTATTTTTAGTTTTAAACTTAAAACATTTCTTTTAATAGAAATGGCAAGATATACTTAAAGAAGTTAAATTTTTACGACAGTTGAAGCATCCTAATACTATTGAGTACAAAGGCTGTTATTTGAAAGAACACACTGCTTGGGTAAGTCAGAATCTCTTAAATATTCTTCCTGTTGCTTATCAGAACTATAAAAGTCTCTGTCCCATTTCTGTCCCATTTGAGTTTTTTTTAATATATTTTTTATTGTAATTAATATAAGGGTTACATGATATTTGCCAGATAAATGGTGCCTTAATTCCCACACAATGATATCCTTTCACATGTCATGGTCCCCATTTCCCTTCCCCCCTCCCCCACCCCTCATCTTGTTTTCCCCCATTCCCTATCCAATTTCAGATAACCAAACCATTTGTGTTTTATTACCAGTATTTGACATTTGTTAATACTTCCAGGTATGTCTTACAATACACATTCCATAAGATTAAATATGATTCCATTAGATTAAGTATAAGGCTATTGGAAATCTCCTATGAACACTCAGCAAAGAGCTGGGAATTTGGCCTAGTGGTACAGTTCTTGCTTAGCACTCATGAAGACCCAGGTCCGATTGCTTGGTATCACATACACAGAAAAAGCTGGAAGTGGTGCTGTGGCTCAAGTGGTAGAACATAAGCCTTGAGGATAAGTCCAAGGACAGTGTTCAGGCCCTGAGTTCCATCCTCAGGACTGGAGGGGGAGGGAGGACACAGCAAAGAATGGTGATGTCTTAATAAAATCATCTTCTAATGATTTATTTATAAAAGCAAATGACAAAACATTTGAGTCACATCTGAATATTTTTATCTACACGTTTTTTTTGGTTGGTTGGTTGGTTGGTTTTTTGCCAGTCCTGGGTCTTGTAACCCAGAGCCTAGGCACTGTCCTTAAGCTTTCTCAAGGCTAGAGCTCTACCACTTGAGCCACAGCACCACTTCTGGCTTTTTCTGTGTATATAGTACCAAGAAATTGAACCCAGGGCTTTGTGCATGTGTGTGTTAGGCAAGCACTCTACCACTAGGCCATGCTCCGATCCCCCTCCTCATTTTTTAGCCCTCTCCCTACAATCCAGTTCACACACACACGAAATTGAAATTGTGCTGGATATTTTCATCTCTGTGCATTGTTTAGTCCCAAGACCTACCATGTCCTTAAAGTGAAAAAGTCATTTGTCCACTCTATTGGATATTTTCATATAATTGCATTCTATTTTTAAACTGGCTTAGTGAGTACTACTTAGAACATGAAAACATTAAACTTTACAGGTTATCAAATTGCACCTCTGATAACTGAAAGTTCAATTAAGTTATGATTCATTGCTTACCTGTATCAAGTTCTTTCCTGTACATACTCCCTAATTATGGAATGGAATTTTTGTTCCCAAGTGGTATACATCAGCATAAACATTTCCACTCTTGCAGACTTTAAGATACCTACAATTATTGCTTCCATTCTGAACTGAAGAAATGAACGGAAGAAATATCATTTTATCTGGAAATCAGTTCTAGCAATCTCAGCTGACTTAGAAGAGTCTAGAATGGGATTTCCATTTAGGCAGAACAAACAGTCACAAAATCCAGGTTCTAAATCTCATATGTTTCAATTCTTCAGGAAATCCCTATAGCTCTTACTTTAAAGCTTTTCACTCTTAGGTTACTTAGAATGCTAATAAGCTTGGGTACCTAGCTTCTGTCTACAACTGATAAACTAATTGGAAGATGACCTCATGAATGGAGCTTCTGGAGAAATACAAACAAGTGGGTCCAAGAATAATCTGCCCAGGAGGAAGAAGCCAATGCAGCTAGAAGCCAGACCCAGTGATTTTAAAGGAAGAGCAGCTAGAGATGTCTAGGCTCAGCAACACAATCAATATACAGATTTTTCTTATTGTGGATTAAAAAGACAAAGAATATCTATGATAAAAAAATGTTAAAATTGTTAACATGTGACTTTAAAAATACCCACACCAAACATATCCCATTCAGTTTTGAAGTCGTATACAAATGTTCCTTGACTCTGAACAGTTTACTTTAGGAGTTTTCAGCTTTATAGTGAACATTCCATAAAAACCATAATCTGGATTTTGAGTTTTTTGGTAGTATTGGGGTTTGAACACAGAGCCTTGCACTTGCTAGACAGGTATTCTACTACTGACCCACACTTCCAGCCTTTCTTGCTTTTTAAAATAGGATTGCCACCAGATGTGATGGCTCACACCTGTAACTGTAGCTACTCAGGAGGCTGAGATCTGAGGATCAAGGTTCAAAGCAAGCCTGGGCACAAAAGGACCTGAGACTCTTATCCCCAGTTAACCTCTAGAAAAAAGGAAGTAGGGCTTGGCTCAAGGGTAGGGCAGTAAGTAGCCTTGAGCTGAAGAGCTCAGGGACAGTATCTAGGCCAAGTTCAAGCCCCATGACCCACAAAAAAAAAAAAAAATAGGATTGCATTTGTGTTGCCCCAGTGGCCCAGCCCAAGATCCTCCTATTTATGCTCCTGTGTAGCTGGGATGGCAGGCATGCATCAATAACAACCGGCCATGGCTTGAGACCAGTCTTGTGAAACTTTTTTTTTGGCAGTCATGGGCCTTGAGCTCAGGGCCTTGGCATTGTCCTTGGGCTTTCGCAAGGCTACAGCTATACCACTTGAGCCACAGCACCATTTCTGGCTTTTTTTCTATTTATGTGGTGCCGAGGAATCGAACCCGGCTCCTTGTGCATGCTAGGCAAGCACTCTTCTTACCACTAGGCTAAACTCCCAGCCTTGTGAACCTTTTTTTTTGCCCTGGTGAACTATAATCCTCCTCATCTTTACCTCTGGAGTAGCTAGAGTTACAGGCATGAGCCATCACATCTAGCCTGGATTTGGACTTTTGATTTTCTTTTTCCCAAGCTAGTGATGTGTGGTACAGTAGTCTCCATTGATGCTGGACAGTGGCAGCAAGTTACAACTCCCCATCACCTGGTGATGACAAAGACAACCAACATTCTGCAGATTATTGTACCCCTCTCTCCCTCTGATCCCTGGCAGATATATTCCAAGAATCCCAGTGGAGTCCCTGCCCATATCACCACTGGGAGAGGTTTCAAGAATCCTAGTGAATTCCTGAACAGACAATACCAGTCTGTACATAATTTGATTTTTCCCGTGCATACACACCTGTAATAAGGTCTAAAATGTAAAAATTAAGGCATAGTAAGATATTAATAACAGTAAAATTGCCAGTATCCATTCCACTTGTACTTTGAAAGCATCATTGAATAAGCTGAGGTTTAGTTGAACATTGCACTGCAGTGCTGTGAAAGCTGATCTGAAAGTTGTTGTGATAACCAAGGTGAGTACTAAGTGGCCATGAGTGGGTCATGTATCCAGAGGGGATACTCCGGGCAAAGGATACCTCACTTCTTGAGCAGAACAGAGTGAGACAGTGAGAAGTCTCTGCATGCTACTTCAAATAACATCCAATTTAATATAGATGTATTATTCACCTTTAGAATTCACCATTTAATATTTTTATTGTTCCATTTTTTTTGTTTTTTCTTTGTTACAGTTGGTAATGGAATATTGCTTGGGTTCAGCCTCTGACTTGTTAGAAGGTAAGCTCTGTAAATAAAAGCACTGGATGTACCCTCCTTTCTGTTTTACCTTGGTCATCATGTTATCTGTCCCGGTACTAAAGTGTAGTCTGGAGCAGTCTACTTGGATAAGGATAAGAGTTGTGCTGGTAAGCTATGCAAACTGCACCTCTGCATTAGCACTGGAGTATCACATGATGTTAGCACCTTTCCTGCCATACATTCATGGCCCATCCAGGAAAAATCCTACTAAATTGTTGGGTTAATTTGATGTGGCATGTATGTAGTTGAACACATCAGATGCCTGCATACACATAACAGAGTTAAGAGTTAACAAATACATTGATATTTAACCCCCTCCAAAATAGTAACTGACCCAGTTCTCCTCTGTAGATGTTGGCATAACCAGAAAACTATGTTACAATTTCACATTAAAGTATCTCTTAGATCATCCTTGATCTCTGAATAGAAATTACTTATTAGCTGCTTTTACAAATAATGAAAACTTGTGGTTAGAGGGGATAATTATAGATGGCTCTGTGGCAGAGGAGAATAATGTGTCCTAGACCATTCCAGGCATTTCAGATGTCAGAAGGACATGTAATACATTCACACCACACCAATTGGAAGCAGTGTGGCATTAACTGGCAACTGACTAATAAGTTAGTAATGCATTCCTTGATGAATATTAGGGTTTTACTGTTTTGTTTTGAGGGGTGGGTCTGTTTTGTTTCTCACATTTGGTTTTTCTCTTACCTGTTCATGTATTGCTATTCTCTAGAAAATATATACCCTATGTAGTTAAGTAATATTATTTCTGCACCTTCATTTCACAAAGTACACAACTAACTTTCCCTTCCTCCTTCCTCAGTTCATAAGAAGCCACTTCAGGAAGTGGAAATTACTGCCATTACGCATGGTGCTTTGCAGGGGCTAGCCTACCTACATTCTCATGCATTGATTCACAGGTAAGGTTTGTTTGCCCTCTCTTCCAAGAACCTTGAAAACTAGTGCGAACTCTACCTTTCAGGGTACCTAAGAATTCATGGGGCTCAAACAGATGTTACTGTTCTTGGATATAAGGAACTAGATTGTCAGAATTTATCCCCTACCTTCTGATCTCTCCCATTCATCCACAAAGATTTATGTCACCTCTGTTCTATAGGTTAACATTCTCCAGGGCAAACATTTCAGGAAAACTCAAGAAGCACTTAGTAACTCTTGATAGAATGTCATCATTTAAAAAAAATGAAATCAACCTTTCTTTGATATATTTATTTCTCAGCTGAGTTTCTTTTCCTGTTGCAAATAACAAGTTAATTGTCTATAAACAGATGCTGTTTCATAACTCTCAAACACTTCTCATTCCTAAAGTTTACATTTTGGTGGATGAGAGGGTAAAGCTCGGACAGATAGAAATAATGTGCCCATTATTTTGGAGCATTGAAGAAATAGAGTAAGAACTGTACCTCAAACTTCCTAACTTCTAATGCAGTAACCCACTATTTTCTTATCCATTTTCTTTTCTTATTTATTTCCTTCCTTCTTTCTATTTTTATTGCTGCTGATGTGTGAATCAGGACCTCTTGAAATTGATAAGCCAGTATACCACTGACTATTCCACCACACTCCACTTCCCCCCCCCCTCCACTAACTTCTCCTAAGAAAGCTGTTATTAGCAGTCTGTCCTTCCGTCAGTGAAGAGCTCCTAGCCATGAGCAGTAATAGCAGAAAAGCTCCACATGCAAAGGACTTGCAATGCTTTGCAGCCAATGGAAACACTTGGCATTTACTAGGAAGAAGTGAAACTATTAGGTCACAGTTCCCCCTTTAGCTTCTGTTTCAGAGGTCACCCTGCAGCAGCCCTGACAGTTACTACAACTACAAGAGAAGAACTTCCTTAATACAGGCCCATCAGATCCTGTCAGGAATTGGCCTTAGTCATCACGAGGGAGAAATAGTGCATTGGGAGTAGAGCTCAGTGGTAGTGTGACACCAAAAGTCCTATCCCCAGCATAACAGAAAAACTAAGCTCGTTTTGTGTGTGTGTGTGTGTGTGTGTGTGTGTGTGTCTGTCCTGACTGCAACTAAATACATTTATTATAATATCTGTATTTGAAGACTTTTTAAAAATGTGTTTATTTGGACCTAAGATGTTATTGCTGAGTGAATTATTTGCTTGTGTATGTCTTTATTACCTTAATATCCACACTGACATACTATTGTATTCTGAATAATACATTATCATCTTTGGTTTATAAAAGAAGTTGAAAAGGAAAAAAATACTTTGAGTTTTTTAGTTTTAAAAGTGAATACTATGTCCAATTTTTATTATTTTTATTTAAGAGAGGCAGTTCAGTATTCTAGTTGAAAATAAAAGAAAGATAATTTTTTCTATTGCAAAGAGAAGTAAATAATGCCTTTTTTTTTAGTTCTTTCTGCCAATGTCCAATGCAACCGTGAGGAAGGAAACTGCATTTCCAAGGGAAGTTTTTGCAAAAGTTGTTTGAGAAGCATTTGAATTTGACCATTTTCAACCTGGAATAAGTTTTGCGCAATTTTTTTCTATTTATCTTTCCATGGTCCATAAACTTACAGTTCCTGGCTCCTTTGTTCATTATACATCATGTCTTTTTGTAACTAAACATAAGGAGAACATTCCCATCTTCATTATAAACGACTTGATGAAGAGTGAATCTTTTAAACCATATTTTTAAAACTTTTTTTGCTTCATAAAAGATCGAATATCTTTAGTTATAAACACATGCAATTCATTGTCTAACACAATCCAAATGCTGCATCCTAACCCCTAATCCTTGTTTGTTTTGATCTTTCAGGGGCTTCCTTTTACTGTATGGTGTTATTTCTAAAACAATACCTTCTATCTAGCATGCACCCTCAAGTGCCTTCTAGTTGCAGTTACAATTAAAAGCAGAGAGAAAGGGTAACAGGCAAGAAAGAAAAGGTATGTGTATAGTTGAGGGTTATTGCAGGTAGTCAATGCACAGCCATCACAATTTCATGTAATCTCCCAGAATGCTGCATAATCTGGGATAGAGAATAAGAAAGGCAGTTAGAATGGTACCAATTTCTCTATCCAAGGAATACTGCAGTGACTGGATTTAGCATTGAAGAAGATGCTTTTGAAAGGGGTAGCAGCTGAAGAGCTTTCCTTGTCTGCTGTGTCTGCCTTCCTTCTCGCTGTATACCCTCCCTCTGAAGGAAGCTCTATCTTTAAGTAATTACAATGATCTACCTGTAAGTACACCCAAGAATCTGAACCCCCCCAACAATGTGCAGTAGTTATTAACATCCCCTTCTAGCTATGTGAGCAAAGTCGTTGTTGTTGTTGTTTTAAATAAACTTTTTAATCTTATTAACTGCATGCTCTGACCTATCCCATAATCAAAATTGAGAGGTAATTTTCTAATTCCTCTTATTTTTTTTTCCTCCAGGGACATTAAAGCAGGAAATATTCTCCTGACAGAGCCAGGCCAGGTGAAGCTGGCTGATTTTGGATCTGCCTCCATAGCTTCCCCTGCCAATTCCTTCGTAGGCACACCTTATTGGTATGTGGATCTACCACAGCATTAAAATAGGTACACATGAACAAGATAAAGCACTGGCATTAGTTTGGTGGTGTTTTTCTTCTTTGCAATGTGTGGTACCCATCTGTCCCCAATGGGATTTTATTTGAGAAGGTTAGAAAAGTCACAAGCAAACAAAGGAGCACTTTAAGTTCTGAATATACAACTGAGAATGACTTTGAATTGTTCAAATAAGGGTTTTGATGTCACCGTGTGTAAACCGAGCAGTATTATCAACTCACTGTCCAAGCTCAGGTTTTGGATTTCATTGGAGGTTTCTTTTGAACTTTTCTCTTGAGGCAGAGTGTCTAGGTGAGGACAGCCTTCTCAGGTGTGCCAGCAAGTATGTTACCTTCCGGTGAATGAGCTTTCCCATGTACCACCCTGTTTGTCATTCTGACTTGAAGTTGTTCCCTATTCTAGTCCAGATGTCTTGCCTGTATTTTGTAGATATGCTGAAATTTCCTGCATCTTGAGGAATGATTTATATGCTGGCAAATGAATTATGTACTAAGAAAACATCAGCTATTATTTGAATTTTTCCCTCTACCACCAAGTAGCATTTACCAAGCAATTGCTTCCACACAATGATAGAATATAGTTCTGTCCATGGCCCCTGTCCTCCTAATTAAAAGATTATGATAAACAAGCAAAATGATACTACATATATATATTAGTTTCTTCATCTATAAAAATGGAGAGTGATAGGGCTGGGAGTTTGGCCTAATGGTAGAGTGCTTTCCTGGCATGCACGAAGACCCAGGTTCAGTTCCTCAGTACCACATACACAGAAAAGCCAGAAGTGGTGCGATGCCTCAAGTGGTAGAATGCTACCCTTGAGGAAAGCCTAAGGACAGTGCTCAGGCCCTGAGTCCAGGCCCCAGGACTGGCAAAAAAAAAAAAAATGGAGAGTGATATACAAGTGCACTACTTACCCAAGGTCAAACCAATAGTAAAGACAAAAACCAGGACTTATAAATAATGTGTTTTGCATATAAATTGCTAAGTATATTTTACATTTTGAATATTTTTTCAAAATTATTGGTGTAAAAACTAGCTGTGTCAGGGGGCTGGGAGTTTGGCCTAGTGGTAGAGTACTTACCTAGCATGCAGGAAGGCCCAGGTTTGATTCCTCAGTACCACATACATAGAAAAAAGCCAGAAGTGGTGCTGAGGCTTAAGTGGTAGTACTCTAGCCTTGAGAAAGTCCAAGGACAGGGCTCGAGCCCTAAGCTCAAGTGAAGGACTGGCAAGAAAAAAGAAAAAAAAAAAAGCTGTATCAGGTAAAATTATTTAGTGTGCTTGAGTACACTTTGGTACTGACCCTATAAGGGAAATAGTTTTTGATTTTTTTTTCTTTTCTGGTCAGTCATGAGGCTTGAATTCTGGGTCTGAGTACTGTCCCTGAG
The DNA here is from genome assembly GCF_031878675.1 of Megascapheus bottae. NCBI lineage: Eukaryota > Metazoa > Chordata > Mammalia > Rodentia > Geomyidae > Megascapheus > Megascapheus bottae. The sequence continues at coordinate 7,170,527 of NC_143536.1, read as the reverse complement.
CTCTTCAGCTCAAGGCTAACACTCTGCCACTTTGAGCCACAACACTACCTCCAATTTTCTGGTGGTTAGTTGGAGGTATGAGTCTCACGGACTTTCATGCTCAGGCTGGCTTTGAACCACCATCCTCAGATCTCAGCTTCCTGAGTAGCTAGGATTACAGGCATGAGCCACCGGCACCTGGCTTGATTTTTTTTTTTTTATTTTGGTCTATTGTGGGGCTTGAACTCTGGGCCTCGGCATTTTCCTGAACTCTTCAGCTCAAGACTGCCACCCTACCCCTTGAGCCACATTACCACTTCTGGGTTAATTGAAAATAAGAGTCTGACAGACTCTAGTGCCTAGGCTGGCTTTGAAGCGTGATTCTCAGATCTCAGTCTCCTGAGAAGCTAGAATTATAGGCATGTGGCACCACGCCTGGCCTGGATTGATTTTTTTTTTTTGCCAGTCCTGGGGCTTGAACTCAGGGCATGAGCACTGTCCTTGGACTTTTTCTCAAGGCAAGAGCTCTACCACTTGAGCCATAGCACCACTTCCAGCTTTTTTCTGCGTATGTGGTACCAAGGAATTGAACCCAGGCCTTCGTGCATGCTAAGCAAGCACTCTACCATTAGGCCAAACTCCCAGCCCCTAGATTGATTTTTGACCTGAGCTTTACATGTTTTCTTTGGGTAGGATGGCTCCAGAGGTGATCTTAGCTATGGATGAAGGACAGTATGATGGAAAAGTTGACATTTGGTCCCTTGGGATTACCTGCATAGAGCTAGGTGAGTAGCAAGCTGTTTTCTTTATATTTTTCGGAGTCACACCTCATGATTGTCATATAACTCTCGTCCAGCTGTCAGCTAGATTACAGATATGAGCCACCACACCCAGCTATCTTGTCCAGTTTATGGGCTTAGTACTTGTGCTTTATAGGGCTCCCCTTTCCTGTTGAACTCTGAGCTATATTATTGTTACCAAGCTTTGTTGTTGTATTATCTTCTTTTTAATTACCTGTTTTCTTTCTTTAGCCCCTATCCTGCCATTTCTCTTGTACAACTCAGTGTCCTGAGAGCTTAGATTTCCCGGAGGATGCTGTACAGATAGCCAGGGCCATGTCTAGAGGACAGTGGTTTGAAGGACAATGGTTTGAAACAAGCATGAACAGAAAAGATCTCAAGACCCATTTCCAATTAGCCAGCATAAAGCTGAGATTGAGGCATGGCTCAAGTGATAGAGCCTAGCTGTTAAAACACAAACCTCTGAGTTGAAATCCCAGTACTGTGGAGGGAGGAAGAAGGGAAGGAAAGAAGGAAGGAAGGAAACAATAAACTTAAGTTGCAGAGTTTCTCTCTATAATGGGTTGGACCAGGCTTTGTGTATTACTTATTTTCCACTTTCTCCCTCACAATTCCCTGCCCCTCCTCCAACAATGTTTTGGCCTGGGTAGGCTGCCAAACTCTTCATTGAAGAGGATTATCTCCCATATATGTTAGTGAGGTTTCAAATGTTCCATTCCAAATAATAATATTTTTCTATTCTGCTCTATACTTAATGGGTCCATATTTATAAGTTAAAGCACATGTATGCATGAAGATGTTTATACCTATTATAGGAAAGTAGGCAGTGATCAATGTTCTGAAGATCTGAGAAAAAGACACAAGGAATTTTGAAGCAAGCTCTGTTAGGAGCTTTGCCAATGTCCATTAAAAGACCAGCAGTCTGTGAATGGCTATCCTGGGCTGACCTTCCAGATTAAAATAAGTGGGTCGTGTGGCATGATGACAGTAATGAGCTGTCTATCGATTCGGAAGCCAAGCTTTGTGCAGAGTGCCTTATTTTTCTCTCTGCCTGATTTCTTTCCTGAATGGCCCTATCATGTTTCTTCCCTCACAGCGGAAAGGAAGCCCCCACTTTTCAACATGAATGCGATGAGTGCTTTGTACCACATTGCCCAGAACGATTCCCCCACCTTGCAGTCCAGTGAATGGTAAGACTGCTGTCCTTCCACATCTCCAATAAAATGCCCCTGATATCTGACAGTCTCATTAAATTGCAGTTTCTATAGCTGACCCTTCATTGTATGTCACAGCCAGTGACACTGATGTTCTGAAAGCAGTGTCTTCACACCTGTGAGGTGACAAGTATGCACATGCACAGTTTCTAGTTCTGCCCTTACCTGGGCTGGTGCTGTGTCCCTACTGTGTACAGCATCTGAAATCCTAGTGGGGGCATGCCTTGCCTCCTAACCTAACAAGTCCTGCCTGTCACACCCTCATCAGCCCTATTGATATCATCTTTCCTAATTGTCATTAGTTTACTTTATATAGTTAAGTAAGGAAGAAGGACAGGATATTTAGTACCTATCCTTCCCCCACACTATGATGTCTGTATAACATTGAGGCCACAAGGGTTCTAGAAAGCAGATAGTGGAGTTTTCAAGACAGAAAGTATTTTTCTTCAGAAAGTATATCCCCAGGTCCTCTCTGCCTTGTACCTCAGGGTTTGCTCCCTTGTTAGGGCTGTGGACCGGGAGGGATATTAACTGGACATGAAGAATACCAACATGACACCATGAGGGTCGTTACCCCTTAGGAAAAGAGTACTTTGGACAATTATATATTATTGTAGTAGTTTTCATTGTCTGATATGCATTATGCTTTAACCTAAGTATGCCCCCTTATCAGTGACTATGTGTGCACATATTTGACCTCCTTGAAACAGTGACATCCAGAATTAGCCTCAGATACCTTAAAACTTAGAGAACATGGAAATAGTCTAGTTCTCTTAAGATTCCAAAGCACTGGATTTTTTTTTCATATATTTTTTATTGTAATTATTAGAAGGGTTACATTATATCCGCCAGATAGAAGGTGCATTAATTCACATACTCCCCCACCCCCACAAAGCACTGGATTTTTGAAATCTCCTAACATGCAAACCTTTGTCTATAATGAAGTTGTTTTGTATAATCAAGTGCTCCCTCTGCAGTCCCTCACTCGGCCTTCTTTTCATATATTCCCACATAGGACGGACTCCTTCAGGAGATTTGTTGATTACTGCTTGCAGAAAATACCTCAGGAAAGGCCAACATCAGCAGAACTGTTACGGGTAAATTTTCAGTTATATTTGAGATGGAAATGTTAAAGTCCCACTGTGGGGGGACATGGTAAATCATGACAATGTCAGGGCATCATGGCAAACTGGGTTAGAAAGTCCCTTGTCATTTACCCAGAGATGGCAGTAAGCAAAGAAATAAGATCACCATGATGTATGTTCCATAAATTCCCCATGGGTTATTTACCCTTTTCTTGTCCTTTTTCCCATTCCTCACCTTTTTTTTTTTGTCTTACAATAAAGAGCATTCCCAAAGCCGGGTGTGATGGCTCACACCTATAATCCTAGCTACTCAGGAAGCTGAAAGTTAAGGATCCCGCTCAAAGCCAGCCCAGGCACTAAAGACTGTGAGACTCTTATCTCCAGTTAAACACTAGAAAACTAGACATGGCACTGTTGCCCAAGAGTTAGGGCAGGAGCCTTGAGCTGAAAAGCTCAGGGACAACACCCAGGCTCAGAGTTCAAGCCACACAACCAACCAACAACAACAACAACAAAAAGATTATTTCCAGCCAGGTGCTAGTGGCTCACCTCTGTAATCCTAGCTCCTCAGGAGACTGAGATCTGAGGATGGTGGTTCAAAGCCAGCCTGGACAGGAAAGTCCATAAGTCTCTTACCTCCAGGCAGTCACCAAAAAGCCAAACGTAGAGTTGAGGCTCAAGTGATAGAGCAAAAGAAGCTTAGGAACAGCACTCAGGCCCTGATTTCAAGCCCCAGGACACACACACACACACACACACACACACACACACACACACACACACACACACACACACACACACGAGTATTCCCTACTAGTTGTGGTCATCATAGTGATGTTTCTGTGCCTAACTTCAGAGTCATAGACTTTAATGCAATGCCCTAAAGTCTGAGTCTGCCAGGGGTTCAAGTGCCAAAGTTAGGTTGTTACAAATCTTCCAGCAGTAAAGATATGTGGTTGCCAAACCATACATTTACCTGACATTATACTATAGGTGATAAAGGCAAGAATATCACATGTACCACATCCACTTGATTGAAACATAATGTTGAGCATCTATCTCTCCATGATGTTTTTCTATGGACTGCCATAAATTACACACATGTAGTCTACCACCATCGGCACAATGTGTAGGAATCTCCTGCAATATTAATATATGCAGCACTCCAGATTTGTAATCTTTTTCTTTATGTGTAGTCTTCAACACTGTTGGGTTTTTTTTTTTGTTTCTTTGTTTATTTGGTTCACTCCAAATTGCCTGGATTTTATTCCTAAACAGTTTTTACTGTTACATTTTTGGGGTTTGGATTTTTTTAAGAAAAACTCGGGTTTCTATTAACTAAATTTGTATTGTTTAAAAATATCAGCTATCTTTATCATTGAAGAACACCTTGTCTGGGTCATTTTTTTAAATCATCTAGATCTTGCAGACATTGTTCTCTGATTCCCAGAATGTTAGTGAAAAGGTCAATCTGAAACCAACTCACCTAAAAGTAAAGACTTTCTTGTTGCGTGTTTGGTTACAGGTATCTGGTTACAGAAGCAACAAGACCAGACTTGACCTCATTCTCTCTTGTACCTGAGCCATAGGTTCTAGACATGAGCTATTTTGTCTACCTGAGCAACAGCTTCACAGGTCTACAGGGAGAGACAGCAAGGAGAACAATATACTAGAAACAAAGATGGTACCTTTATCACTGGCAGATTTCTAAATAACCAAGCAAGAAGTGGGATATGAGAATAGAGCTGAGAGAAGAGGAAGGACATGTAAATAAATATTGGCTGTATCAAAATTAAGGGAAGGAAAAGAAGGTAAAATTTAGGGAAGTGGGCAACAAAAAGATACAAAAAGGAAGTGGTGCTGTGGCTCAAGTGATAGAATGCTAGCCTTGAGCTGAAGAGCTCAGGGACAATGCCAGGCGGAGGAGAAGGAGGAGGAGGAGCAGGTAGAGGAGAAGGAGGAGGAGGAGCAGGAGGAGAAAAACGCATAACAAGTTAAAATCTTTTTTTTTTTTTGGTCAGTTGTAAGGCTTGAACCCTGGGCCTGGGTACTGTCCCTGAGCTCTTCAGCTCAGGGCTACTGCCCTATAAAATTATATTATAAACATTAAAGCACTATAGAAAACTAAGCTATCTAGGGCTTTTCCAGTGATAAATTTAATAATTAAAATAACACAAAAGACAAACTCTACAAATTATTATTACTATTACTTATTTCTCAATAATCTGCTTCTGCTTCACATTTCTTCCTGGCATTGAAATACCATTCCTGTTAAGACATTGGTGACTCACGCCTGCAATCTTAGCTACTTGGGAGACTGTGTCAGATTTGAAGATAACAGTTCAAAGCCAGCCTGAGCAGGACAACTACCAGCACAAGAAAGTATCCAATACTAGTATATAAACACTCATACAGTAATATTTGGTTATTTCTGCAAAATTCATATGCTTCTCTATTTGCTTTTATACCTACATCTCAGAATACACTTTTTGTACTACCAGTTTCTTTCTTCTCCCTTAAACAGCATGACTTTGTTCGGCGGGAACGGCCACCTCGAGTCCTCATTGACCTCATACAGAGGACCAAAGATGCTGTGCGTGAGCTGGACAATTTGCAGTACCGGAAAATGAAAAAAATCCTCTTCCAAGAAACTCGAAATGGACCCTTGAATGAGTCCCAAGAAGATGAAGAGGTAAGTGTGGCTTACTCCAGCCTATCCTCACAAAAGGTCTACCATGTGAGAACATTCTGGATAGAAGAAACACTTTTGAAGATAACCCTGCAGTTACACCCTGAAGAGACACACAAAGATCCCAGAAGGCATGCATAGAACATCTCTTACCTAAGGCAGATGGTGAACTGTCATAGAAGCACATGGCCATTGTCAGGTCCTTAATGGGAGACAAATAAGTGGCATTAGTGCAGGTGGCACTTAAGGCATGATGTGGATGGTTTTTGACAAAGTGACACGGACAGATGAGTTTAAGGTGATTGAACACTTGAGCCTGGGCAGCTTAGGCATATGTCCATAACAAGGTGAGTCAAAAGGTCTAAAGAGAAAGAGTAGGTTTGGGATTATTTGAGGATGGGATTTGTTGAATTTAAGGTCGTAGCATACTCCTCTTGATACTATGGACAGATGGAAGATTTCTCAGGCAAGGTAGGTACCTGGTTCCTAACACATAAAAGAGAAATGGTTGAAGACAAAGAGGATGATGGTTGAGCCACTGGAAAGGTAATTATCAGCATTTGGTTGGGATACACAAATCTGGAATAGAAGAAAGTGGTCTGGTGTGGGGAAGTTGGTTGGAAGTCAAGAGCCTTAAGTAGTCACGAGTCAAGATGTAGAATGGGATGAAGGCCTGTGTCATACATGAACTGAAGGTAAAGTAGATCTCAGGAGGCTGATATCTGAGGATTGCAGTTTAAAGCCAGCCCCGGCAATACAAAGCTATGAAACTCTTACCTCCATTTAATCACTAGAAAATGGGAAGTGGGGCTGTGGCTCAAGGGTAGGGCAGTAGCATTGAGCTGAAGAGCTTAGGACAACACCCAGGCTCAGAGTACAAGCCCCATGACTCCCCCGCCCCCCAAAAAAGAAAGTTCACAGCTTTAAGTAGAGAAATGCAGTGGTGTCAGATACCAGAGAAGTCGGGTCAGACAAAGACAACCCCCCTCCAAAAGACAAGAAAATAAAAAGGTCCTTGTTGACCTTTGTTAAAGCAGTTTCACAGGACAGGTAGTGGATTGCTGTGAGTTGTGGTTGTGAAAGGGATTGGAAGTATGGTTCTGTTGATAGAGTGGTAACCAATGAGCAAAAGTAGAAGGTTCTAAGTTTGAGCCCCAGTCTCAAACTAAAAGAAAAGAAGATACAGACAGCAAAAGTTATTGTGAGATTTAGAATTGAGCTAAGAAGGAAATATGAGAGGGTTCAGCCTGTGCACAGGCCCATAAATATGGGGCAGGCTGTTTCATGTTTATATGCAAAAGATATGGAGCTGGGACAGAGACACTGAAGGCAGAGCAAAGAGATGTAAGTAGAGAAGCTAGAGAGAATAAGAACAAGAGAATTATTCCAGGAATTAGCTTTGAGTAAGTAGAAACAATAAAAAGAAAGGAGTGAAGAATTTGTGTTAGGTTTTTAATATAAAACAAAACAAAATTATTTTACCAATAATCTTAAACACAATACTTAGGAAGTAGAGTTGAACTATAAAATGTCTTGATCGCATATGTAGAAATGGGAAAATTAATTTATTAAAATACAATATATTATGTACCATTTTATATTACCCAGTGATTCCTTATATTGCCATGACTAAGTAACAATTCATTAATATTATCTGGCTATAGTATAGTTCTTTGAAAATGGGGTTTATTTGTAGCTAAGCCAATTTAATTATATTATTTAATCTTATATCTGAAGATATTCCACTGTGATGGATAAATTATACATTCAGATTATTTTACCATTTCTCAAATAGTCTTTGGACCAACAGTGATGAATGCCAGTATTATTTAACAGAGATATTTAATAAGACTACAGAAGAAACATGATAGAATTGCTTAAGGGAGGCAGAATTTAATTACCTGTCTAGGACAGTAAAATTAATATCCCTGCTCAGACATGAAGTTGCCCAGTAATGACGCACACAGGAGCATGGAGCTCATTGCATCTCTGAAAACTTCCCATGCCATTTCAGGTCCAGGGACCACGGCTATGACTGCAGATACCCTGCAGGTCACCTGCCTGGTGGCCAGTCCTCTCTCTAGCACCGTGGTGCTCCATGAGCTCTCACACACCTGGATTGCTTCTTCCCAATAGTATGCTCCTTGTGTATGATTAAGCCCTAGGATAGGTGCGTCGAGAACTTTGGGACCCATGTCCAGAACTATCCTGGAGGAAGGCACAGGGCTGAACCGGACTCACTCCATAATGAATAGCCTTCCCCCCCCCGCCCCACCCCCCAGCCCCGCAGGTTGGCCAAAAACCAGCCCGCCACTGTGGAACTGAACATGCTTAGTTTCTTGGTCAGGGGATTGGTACTTCATTCCCAGTCTTTTGGTTTCTAACCATGATGCCCCATTTCTCTAGGATGGTGAACATGGGAGCAGCCTGACCAGGGAAATGGACAGTCTGGGCAGCAACCATTCCATCCCCAGTGTGTCAGTGAGCACCGGCAGCCAGAGCAGCAGCGTGAACAGCATGCAGGAGCTCATGGACCAGAGCAGCCCTGAGCTTACCCTGTCACATGATGACAACGGCACAGTAAACTCCAGCTCCTCCATCATGCACAAGAAGGTAAGTTTCCTGGTGGTCCTTGCAGCTTGAGATTTGCCACCCTGGTGAGCCAAGTTTGGCCCACTTGGCCTCAAGATGCTTTAGTTCTCCACTTGGCAACTGAAATAAGGATGGAAACCAAACACTGACAGTTTCTTTCAGTGAAAAAGTAGCGCATAGCCTCACCTATGCCTTTTTCTTCATCTCCTCTGCCTGCTCCCATGTCCACTGCTGTCAATAAATAAAAGTTAAAAAGTCTCATATCACAGAACCCAATCCTCCTTTAAACCTATGTCCTTCAGATGGCTAGCCATCAAAGCTTCCCAGTGGTGATCTACCAATCGTTCCTTTTTTCCCCCCTATTTTCTTTCTGATATCATTTTTGGCAATTCTTGGGATTAAACTCAAGGCCTCACAGTCATAGGTTGTTTTTGTTGTTGTTTGCCAGTCCTCAACTACAACCAGTGGCTCAAGCCTGTAGTTCTACCTTCCTAGGAAGATGAGATCTGAACAGCCTGGACAGCTAAATTCTCAAGAGTTTCATTTCCAATCAGACAGCAAAAGAGGTGTGGCTCAAGTGGTAGAGTTTCAGTGAGGCCCAGAGTTCAAGTCTCAGTACCAAAACAACAGAAAGAAGCAATGCAAAAGGAGCTGAGGTGGAAGCATGGGGCCAAGAAGTTGAACACAGTCCTAGTAAGGCCTTGGGTTCAATCCCTAATCCCCAGTACTACCATAAAAAAAAGAAAAATGAGGTGCCAGTGGCTTACACTTGTAATCCTAGCCTCATTTTAGCTAAGGCTGAGATCTGAGGATTGTGATTTGAAGCCAGCCCAAGCAAGAAAGTGTGTGAGGCTCTTTTGTTTTTTGTTTTGTTTTTGTTTTGTTTTTCTGCAGGAGGGAGGGTGGGATTGCCAGTCCTGGACTTGAACACAGGACCTAGGCTCTGTCCTGAGCATCTTTGTGCGCTACCACTTGAGTCTGCATCTATCAGCACTACATCCAGCTTTTTCTGAGTAGTTTATTGGACATAACAATCTCACAGACTTCCCTGCCCCATCTAGATTCAAAAGTGATCATCAGATTTCAGCCTCCTGAGGGCTAGGAGCATAGCCTACTGGTAGAGTGCTTGCCTAGCCATGCACGAAGCCCTGGGTTCAATTCCTCGGTACCACATACTCAGAAAAAGCCGGAACTGGCTCAAGTGGCAGAGCACTAGCCTTGAGCAAACTGTCCAAGAACAGTGCCTGGGCCCTGAGTTCAAACCTCAGGACTGGCAAAAAAGCAAAAAAAAAAAAGAAAGAAAGAAAATATTTCAGCCTCCTGAGCTAGGATTGCAAGTGTGAGCCTGGCTCCTTCAGACTCCCATCTCCAGTTAATCATCATAAAACTGGAAGTTGAGCTGTGGCTCAAAGTAGTAGAGTATAAGCAGAAAAACTCAGAGACAGTGACCAGACCCTGAGTTCAAACTCTAGGACTGACAAAAAAAAATCACTCTTTCCCCTCCCCCCAAAAAATTGAAAGCAAAAGATAGATGGAAGAGGGAAAGATGAAATGAAATGAAAACTTAAACATGTTGTATCTTCATAATATCCACTTAGTCCTTACACCTGAGCTTAAAAATAGATGTTCCTCAATGTGTGGGAATTAATGCACCATTTATCTGGCAAATATCATGTAACCCTTCTATTAATTACAATAAAAAATATATTAAAAAATAGATGTTCCTTAAAAACAAAACAATGGAAGGATTTTAAACTCTCAGCAGAAATTTGTGGATATTGAGCTCTTAAGAATGATGAATTTAGTCTATAGTTCTGTCTGCTGCAGGTCAGATGTATTTTACTTTGGACGGGTCACAAACCTTGTACTGTACAACTTCACAGATTCCTTCTAACATCTTGTATTTCTGTTCCTGTAAAATCATCTTTCCCCACCTTGATCGATACTCGTCCTTGAACTCAGAATCTCCAGCTCTTATCTGCTCACTACTGCTCTGCCATTTGAACTACACCTCTAGTTCTGACTATTTGCTGATTAATTAGTAAGAGTCTCTCAGATTTTCCTGCCTGAGCTATCTCTGGACCAAGATCCCCAGATCTCAGTCTCCTGAGTAGCTAGGATGACAGGCATGAACCACAAACACCAGGCAACATTCCTGTAACCTTGAAAGAAGCAGCTCTCCCCTATCCTCCTCTAGCCTGGACAAGGCCTGTTTCTCTTTTATATCAAGAAATGTCAAACCCACTTAGGCATTCCCTTGTAAGTGGGTTTTTCTAGAAGCCACTAGGGCACTCAGTCCCTTCGACTGTATCCCTTGTAGGGCCAGGGGACACTTATCTCAGATTGGAATCTCCAGGAAACCAAGCTGAGATAGTTTAGCCCTGCTGGAGTTCTTTGTTTAATTTGGACAGCCCTTGGGATGAACCCCCATGGGAGAGGGCAGGGCACAACACTGGGCACAGCAGAAACTGAGTTACACCAAAGTCTCCTGCAACCAGCCCCACAGACAGTTTTGGAGCTAACTCAGCCCCTCTGAGTTGTCTAAGCTGGGCAGAAACGGACCAAGTCTAGATGCCCTGGCCTGCATCCATCATGGAATAGAAGCAGATATGCTCTGAAGCAGAACCCCCCCCACACACACACAAAGGAACTAGTATTAGGAAATGACAGCTAACAGCATCCCCATGCAGCTAGGACCAGAAATGCTTCCGGGGATCCACAGTGCATTTCAGACTCTATCATAATTCATGAACCCAGATTATTTTAGAACTCTGTGCCTGAGCACTGTCCCTGAGCTCTTCAGCTCAAGGCTGCCACCCTACCCCTGGAGCCATAGCCCCACTTCCCATTTTCCAATGCTTAATTGGAGATAAGAGTCCCACTGTCTTTTTTTTTTTTTCATTTTATTTTTTATTATCGAGGTAATATATAGAGGGGTTACAGTTACATTCGCCAGATAGTAGTAGGTGCATTACTTCTCACACATTGATACCCCTTCTTATGTTTTTGTCCCCATTTCCCTCCCCCCCACCCACAGTCTTTTGTGCCCAGGCTGACTTTGAACTGTGATCCTCAGATCTCAGCCTTCTGAGTAGCTAGGATTACAGGTGTGAGCCACCGTGCCTGGCTAGTAGTTTGTTTTTATGAAATATTTACTAACTCTGCTGGAGTTCCTGTCCAGAAATTCAGAAAAGCCAGCATATCTTCAAATTATTGTGTAATATATTTTATACAGTAGTATATGCCTGTATATCCCAGTTATTTGAGAGGCAGAAATCAGGAGGATTGCAATTTGAAGTTAACCAGAGGGAAAAGTTAGCAAGATCCTAATCTTAACCAATAAGAAGCTAGATGTGATACCACATATTTATAAAACCAACCATGCACAAATATAAATAGGAAGATGGCAGTCCAGGCCAGCCTGAGCAATGAGTGGCATCCTATTCAAAAAAACAGTAATCAGCCAGCACTGGCGGCTCATGCCTGTAATCCTAGCTACTCAGGAGACTGAGATCTGAGAATCATGGTTCAAAGCCAGCCCCAGCACAAAAGTTCATGAAACTCTTATCTCCAATGAACCACCAGAAAACCGGAAGTGGCACTGAGGCTCAAATGGTAGAGCTATTGCCTTGAGCTGAAGAGCTCAGGGACAGCGCCCAGGCCCAGAGTTCAAATCCCACGACCAACAAAAATAAAATAAATAATAATAATAATAAAAACAAGAAGAAGAAGAAGAAGAAGAAGAAGAAGAAGAAGAAGAAGAAGAAGTAGTAGTAAAGCTGAGTAAAGGGCTAGAATAAAACTCAAGTGATCTGTACCTGCCCAGCAAATACAAAGCCCTAAATTCAAACTCCATCACTTCAAAAAAAATTTTTTTTGTCAGTCGTGAGCCATAGGGCCACTTCCAGTTTTCTGGTGGTGAATTGGAGATAAGAGTCTCATGGACTTTTTAGTGCCCAGGCTGGCTTTGAACCGTGATCAGATCTCAGCTTCCTGAGTAGGTAGGATAACAGGAGTAAACCACCGCACCTGGCTTCAGAAAATTTTTATTGTATAATAAATTGCATTCTAGCCATTACTTCATTATCCTATTTCTTCTTTTTAATCCTTATCACTATATAAATGTACATTGTGTATTAATTTATTATTTCATGAATAGGATGTGAAATCTACCAGGCAAGGGTCATGCCTACTTGGCATGGTATCCCCAATACTTAAAAAAGTGTCTGGCACAGAATAAGTAAGTACACTGAAGTACTTCATGAAGTACTTACTTCATTTCAAGGTAACTATGGAATTAACAAATGAATGAGCAAATCAACCAATACTCTGCTTACCAAAAATTCAATATCTCATATTTTGTTCATAGGACATAGTGGCTTACATAGTGGCTGCTTAGATAATTTTAAGTATAAAAAAATAATTATAATCTTAAGTATTATCATGATGGTTTGAAAGAGTTAATGGACAGTGATAATACTTGAAACAATAAAAACATGCCTGGTAAATACTAAAATATTTTTAAAAGAGGGAAGAGGAATTTTAAAAATTACCTTTAAGTAGTTGTGCAAAAGGGTTACCATTCAACCTGTCATTTTGTACTAACAATGCAACTTGATCAGTAGCATCCCTTTCTTCATTCTCTCCCATCCCTCCCAAGGGGTGAGGAATTTTTATCTCTCTTGATCATTACAATTAAATCATAAAAGCAAAACAGACCAGGAGTTTGGCCTAGTGGTAGAGTGCTTGTCTAGCATGCAGGAAGACCAAGTTCCATTCCTCAGTAGCACATACATAGAAAAGCCGGAAGTGGTGCTGTGGCTCAAGTGGTAGAGCACTAGCCTTGAGGAAAGCCCAAGGACAGTATTCAGGCCCTGAGTCAGTCCCCAGGACTGGCAAAATAAATAAATAAATAAAATTACCATTTTATACAAGAAGTAACTCACTTTATTTGTTTTTGGTCAGGCATGGGGCTTGAACTCTGGGCCTGGATGTTGTCCCTGAGCAATTCAGCTCAAAGCTATTGCTCTAACACTTAAGCTACAACACCACTTTCAGTTTTCTGGTGGTTAATTGGAGATAAGAGTTTCACTGACTTTCATCCCCAAACTAGCTTTGAACCAACATCCTCAGATATCAGACACAGGAGTAGCTAGGATTACAGGCATGAGCCACTGATGCCCAGCTAGTAACTTATTTTTGAAGGCTGCATGTAACTAGCTCTTGGCTTACAACTAACTGCCACATATCACAATAAAGACAAATTTTTAGGGATGGGATGCAGCTCAGTGGCAAAGCGCTTACCTAGCAAGGACAGCATCCTGGGTTCAAAAAAGAGAAGACCAAAAAAATACAGTTTAAAAATAAACGAATAAGCTGGGCCAGGTGGCTCACACCTATAATCCTAGCTATTCAGGAGGCTGAGATCTGAGGATCACCGTTCAAAACGAGCTCGGGCATTAAGGAACAAGAGATTCATCTCCAGTTAATCACTAAAAAATGGGAAGCAGGCCTGGGCATGGTGCTCATGCCTGTAATCCTAGCTACTCAAGAGGCTGAGATCTGATGATTTCGGTTCAAAGCTAGCCTGGTGAAGAGCTCAGGGACAGCGCCAGGCCCAGAGTTCAAGCCCCTGGCCCACCAAAATAAAAAAGCTAGCCCGGCCACTAAAGAAGGAGAGACTCTTATCTCCAGTTAATCACTGGAAAACAGAAAGTGTAGCCTTGAGCTGAAGAATTTCTGGGACACCGCCCATACTCAGAGTTCAAAGCCCCTGGAGAGAACAAAAGAAGAAGAAGAGGAGGAGGGGGGGGAGAGGGGGAGGGGGAGGAGGAGGAGAAGGAAGAAGAAGAAGAAGAAGAAGAAGAAGAAGAAGAAGAAGAAGAAGAAGAAGAAGAAGAAGAAGAAGAAGAAGAAGAAGAAAGGAGAAGAAGAAGGAAGAAGGAGGAGAAGGAGAAGAAGGAAGGAGAAGAAGGAAGAAGAAGAAGAAGGAAGAAGAAGAAGAAGAAGGAGAAGGAGAAGGAGAAGAAGAAGAGGAGGAGGAGGAGGAGGAGGAGGAGGAGGCGGAGGAGGAGGCGGAGGCGGAGGCGGCTATGGCTCCAGGGCTAGGGTGGTCGCCTTGAGCTGACAGCGCCCAGGCCCAGAATTTAAGACCAACAAAAAAAATAAATAAATAAGGACAGATTTTTGCATGACCTTGAAACCTTTCTTTGCATAGAATTTCAGGTTACATTTTTTGCTAGAACTCTACCACTTGAACCACAACAGCACTTCCTGCTTTTTCTATGTATATGGTACTGAGGAACGGAACCCAGGTCTTCATGCATGGGAGGGAAACACTCTACCACTAAGCCAAACTCCCAGCCTCTTTTCTCTCTCTCTCTCTCTCTCTCTCTCTCTCTCTCTCTCTCTCTCTCTCTCTCTCTCTCTCTCTCTCTCTCTCTCTCTCTCTCTCTCTCTCTTTATATGGTACTGAGTAATCAAACCCAGGACTTCATGCATGCTCGGTAAGCACTCTACCACTAAGCAGTATTCCCAGTCTTTTACTTTGCCCTTTTTACTGGTCAGTATTTTACCATTTTTATGGGAGGGATCAAAGAAATTGGCCTTGAGGGGCTACACTGTTTTGATTTAGTTCTCCCTTGCTTCAGTGGCCTTTCCCATTATTTTTGCTGACCAGAGGGGCAAAGCCACATATGGCAAAGTAAAAATCAAATCACATAGGAGAGCCCAGCACCACCACCCATCTCTCTCCTGCCCCTTTTCATCTTCTGCCCTAACCCCTTCCACCCTTGCCTTGCCCTTCCCACTTGTCCTCCACTCCTCTACCTCAGGTTTGGGTGACCACACCTGCTGCACAGCCATGTAATAATTTTGAAATGAACAAAACAAAGGAGAGACTGAGAGTTTGCTGATCTCTACAGCAAAAGTGTGGGCGTCAATAGAAAGGCCTCACATCATCAGAAAAAAAAAAGCCACTTTTAGACACACTCTACACACACTGCATGAAGGTGTGCTTGTGTGTGTGCCACTATTTTATGACTTTCTTAGAATACAGAAGTGGCAGGGTTTTTTTTTATGAATACACATTTGAATTCTGTTAAATAATCCAACAGAAAATGTCATTTTCTCAAAATCTCTCCAGAACTGTATTCTTGAGCTTATTTATTCAGCAAACATTTACTGAATGCAAACTAAGTATCAAGTACTAGGTCAGGTGCTGGGGGGAGACTGAATTTTTTTTTTCAAATTATATTTGCTCTGCCTTATAAAAACCCACAGCCTCAGGATAAGATTGACAGATAGGAGTTGTGAAGCACTGTAGTAAAAGTACACCCAAAACACATTGTAGTCCGGAGGAGTTCTGATTCATACAAATTTGAGGGAAATGACCACACCATGAATCTTCAACCCAGAAGTTTCATGCCCAACACCCATGGGGACACATCTACAGAAAAAAAGTAAAACCCCTTGTCTAGAATATTATAATCAGACAGAGAGACAT
The DNA here is from genome assembly GCF_031878675.1 of Megascapheus bottae. NCBI lineage: Eukaryota > Metazoa > Chordata > Mammalia > Rodentia > Geomyidae > Megascapheus > Megascapheus bottae. The sequence goes on along the minus strand of NC_143536.1, from coordinate 7,154,664 downwards.
TAGAGCCTAGGCAGGGAAAAAAAAGACAGCCTGATTTTTTTAATATTTTTAGTTGGTAATTTAATTATCCATATGATTTTGACTTAACTTTACCAACCTTCTTACCTTTCATGAACTTAGAAAACAATGTGGGGCTGGGAGTTTGGCCTAGTGGTAGAGTGCTTGCCTAGCATGCACGAAGACCTGGGTTCAATTCCTTGGTACCACATACATAGAAAAAAGCTGGGAGTGGTGCTTTGGCCCAAATGGTAGAGCTCTAGCTTTGAAAAAGCCCAAGGACAGTGCTCAGGTCCTGAGTTCAAGCTTCAGAACTGGCAAAGAAAGCAAGAAAGAAAGGAAAAAAAAAAAGAGAGAGAGAAAATACAGTGTGGCTTTTCATTTGATGAACAGGGCACTGAACTTAAAATATTAACTTTTTACCAGACATAAAACAAGCCATGAAAATTATACCTATTTGTATACAAATAACTGTGATCTGTTACATAGCTAGGTGAGTCAACTTAACTGTTATTTGAAATGTGGCTGCTGCTACATATTTGGGGTCTCTCCCCATCAGTGTGTTTATTAATAAGTTAGCCAATACCAAAACTAAGACTTGTGTTAGTATTGCATAGAAAACCATAAATCTCTCCCTGATTGATCTCTGATAATTGGCAGCATTTTAAGAGACTATTGTATTAAATCAGTTTGATTTCTGGCATAAATATGATGTACTAATAAATACATAGTTTAAAAAAATGGCATCAGGCTCCAGTGCCCTCTTTAGAACATTAAACCCAGACAATGAATTTCAGTGGTAACCTATCTCCCAGAAAGTAAAGCAAATAATTTTAATTGATCCTTTAAGCAAATTCTTCTGTGTTTCAAAAACAAAGGCTAACTTATAGCCCAGGCTGGCCTCAAACTCAAAATCTTCTTGCCTCAGCCTCCCCAGTGCTGAAATTACAAGCCTGTACCACTACATCCATCTTAAGAAGTATATCTTGAGGGCCCGGAGTTTGGCTAGTGGTAGAGGGCTTGCCTAGCATTCACGAAAACCAGGGTTCAGTTCCTCAGTACCACATACACAGAAAAGGCTGAAAGTGGTGCTGTTGCTCAAGTGGTAGAGCTCTAGCCTTGAGAAAGCCCAAGGACAGTGCTCAGGCCCTAAGTTCAAGCCCCAGAACTGGCAAAAAAAAAAAAAGTGTACTTTGAGCCTATAGCTTAGCCTGATAGAACTTTCTGCATAGATGGCCAGATGGACACATGTTCTATATCCCATTGTCCACATTGGCTACCAGCCACCACCTATGGCCATTAAGTGTTTGAAATGTAATTGGTAAACTTTGGAAATGAATTTTACCTTTTATTTCCTTTTATTTTAAAATCAATTTAATTCCAGTAGCCACATGTTGTTAGCGGCTATCCTACTGGACAGCACAGCTGTAGAAAATGTGCTAAATATGATGAATTTGCCCACAATTGAAAGTTTCTTAAAGACATTCATCGAACTGCCATATATAAATGCAAAACAATATTTAAACATGGATATCACAGTAACTACCTGCCCTATATATCAAAACACCAAAAGAAAAGATAAAAGGAAAACCAGTCTTATAATAAATTTAATCATAGGTCTTGGCTTTTACATAAAAATGTGGATGTAAAATTTCATTTCCCTCCAAAGAATTTATGTGTTTTGACTTTTTTGACGTTCTGGACAGTAAGACAATCTTGTATTTTCTAAATCTATTTGTGTCTTGCTTTATAGAGAAGGAAAGCACAATTGGGAAAATTTCAAGTAGTAATGGACAAAATGCAAAACTGACCTCTCTCATAAATGGTTTCTCCTAGAACCCAGGGGAAATAGGGGGTTGGTCTCTCCTTCCTCATCCTGAGTGTGTGCAATAAAAACACCCCACAGTTGTACATGATTTTGAGCCACAAATTACTAGAAAAAAAATTTTTTAATCTGAAGCATTAGGGCTACTCACTGACTGACCACTTCATCTTTTATTGAGCGGAGAAGCCTAGAAGTCTTTCCCCTTTAAAAGTCATCCCGGTTAGATCTAAGAAACATCCATTATTACGCTTACAGGGAATGTGCTTTTTTTATTGGGCGTTAGAATGAGATTAATCATCTTTGTCCATCAAGAAGCACAGGCTTGATTAAATTAGTCAAGGACATTAAATTCTAGCTTTGCTTACGCTGCTGACATACCCATGCTGAGTTGAGGGAGAATTTGAGAAAGTATCATTTGGATGGAATTGTACGCCTGTCTCTTTAAATCTAAAAAAAAAAAAATCCTTTCAGAAGCTGTAGAGAGAAGGTGCTAGAACTGTGTACGATCATGACTGGAAAGCAGGATCCCTCAGTGACTGCCGAATCTTCCGAGCACAAGCTAGAGAGGCAGTTCAGCACAAGCCTCCACTGATTCTAAAAGCAGAACGATGGTCCTGCCGGCCAGCTCTCAAATACAATTCAATTGAGAGCACAGATCTTTCAAGGGAATGAGGCGGGGGCTCGCTTTTATGTTCAAAGCCACCAGCATCCTCCCCGCTAGACATGGACATGACATTTTTAAAGGAATTCTTTGGTTACAGCCTTTTAAGCAAACCGTTCTAAGGAGTCTGTACATTGCATTGTTTTTTCTATTCTTTTTTTCTCGTGCATGTATGTAATTCTGGAGGTAAAGAAAAAGCCTGCCAGGGATTCAGAAGGCATCCCACTAGCGATCAGCTGACATTCCTAACTGAAGGCTGCAATGTGTTGCTTATTCATTTTGTACCGTGGGAGCTGCGGGGACTAGCAGAGAGCTAAACTATGCATTTCAAACAGCAGCGCTTGTGCAGAAAGAGGGGTGAGAGAGAGGCAGCCGGCGAGGAAAGAGCACAGCTGGACTTTCTCCTGGTTTTTATCCATTTCTGCAGGGTCATGTATTCATAAGGGATGAGGCGGGCCACGGCGATCCCAGGCCTGTGCCGCGGCCTACCCAGTCAGTTCAGAGCCAGGCCCTCCACTATCGGAACAGAGAGCGCTTTGCCACGATCAAATCAGCATCTTTGGTAAGCAAACACCCCTCTACCCACCTTCCCTTTCCTTCCCCTCCTCCCTGTCTGGCAGCCTCTCGCCCTCCCTGAGCTTCTCTCGGCTTCATGGATGGGAGGAAAGGAGTCAAGAATGTTCTCTCCCTCCTTAATAATTTTATTCATTTTAGAAAAAAAAAATCTGTTGGCATAGCAACCTGATCTCAGATATTTTAGCATTCTGTATGGCATGGGAAAAAAAAAAAAAAAAAACCTTTGTGTGTGTGTGTGTGTGTGTGTGTGTGTGTGTGTGTGTGTGATTGTGTGTATTTGTATATGCTGTATATGTAAAATAATAAGGCCTTCCAGGTGAGTTGCTAGCCTATCCAATTTTTTAAGCAATCTGTCTTTCATTGAAATAAATAATGCTAAAATGTTTTAAAGGTATTGATGTATGTGTATGCAGGGGTATGTGCCTCTTTTATGTAGAGATGCATGTGTGTCTGTAATGAACACATACATACACACATGAAAAGATAAAACATAATTTTTTTTAATATATGGGTGCCAGTTAACATCTCTAAATTGTAGAAAAAAAATCAGATACTTGCTTCCCAGGGATGGATTGCTGGTTCGTTCTGGTTCATTCATTTATTTATTACAACAATGGTAGTGGCTGTGCTTCCCCATTTAACCCCTGAAGAATTCCCTGGCACCAGTAAAGCCAGAAGGGCTTTGTAGGAGAGAGGAGGGGTGGTTGCAGGAGCAAAGGGACCGTGAGATCCTTCAGCATTTTTACTATTGTAAATGGGATTGCTGCATGTCCTTGTAGTAGCAAAAGGGGTGTGTGCTGGAAGAGTTAGTTTTCATGCCTCCTCCCCTTGGCCCCCCACGCGTGCGCGTGCGCGCTCACACACACACACACACACACACACACACACACTCACATCGATTCATCCTTGGCATTCTAAACTCTCTTTAATCTTTCCCTCTTGCATCTCATTTCTAAACTAAAAGGAAAATTGTTGAAATATTAGTTGTTTTGTCCAAATGGATGTTAGAGGTCACATGGGCAAAGAAGAAGAGTTAGTGTACACCGCTCGCTTGCTTGGCTATTACATTTAGAACCTGTGATGACGTCATCCAAGGCCGACCCAGAAATAATCGTGGTTTTTTTTTTTCCTTGTCCTATTTTTTTTCAAACCTGATTTCTACTTTGATTCCTCAAGTCTCTGAAAGGCTCCAATTACATTTGAAATTTAGAATGGATTATAATTTTTTAAACCCCAAATATAAAGAAAAATGGAAGTTAAAATACCTACCTATTGCTTATGCATGCTGTTTAAAAAAAAAAAAGCAAGCAATTTAATTTAGATGTAAGTTCCTTGACGGTGAAGTTTCTGATAATCTGATGGGCAATTTTTCATTTTAAAAGAATGTTACACTGTGTAATGGAGTCTTAAAATGTCCACTCTATATTTGCTAATGACTGTCTTAAGTACTGAAATTGTGCTTCTGAGTCAAAATAAAGCAGGGTGGGATTATTTAAATAACAAGTATCTCTCTGCCATGATTGCTGACAAAAGAAACATGGTATTTGTAAGAGCTTAAATACTGAGCAGGCTCCTGGGAGGCTTGTCCCTATTCCCATCCTGCTCGTGTTAGAGAGGAAAGAGAAATGGCGAAGGGCCCTGAGTATCACCACAACACAGGCAGGTTAGCAAGGAAGCAGACATGGTACCAAGTGCAGTCCCTACTCTGGGACGGATTCTCTTCTCTACTGGCCACACCCTCCTTCCTACATCACATATTCATGATTCTCCTCCCTCCCCATAAGACTCTACTACAGCAAGGCCTGAAAAATCTCTCACTGGCCTCTGTGAACTCACTCAGGGCTGCTCTCTGTGTGTGTTTCAGCCATCACAGTCTTCCTCTCTGCAGAGGAGAAAGCTGCTTCCCTGCTAGGCCAGGACAGGCTGTGAGTGAAGTACTCAGGAACCCCGCTGACTCCTACAGGCTTCGCAGTACCCCTCCAGGGAACTGTCCATGGCCATGTCTCTGATGGACTTGTGATTGAATAAAAGGCTGCTCCTGTATGAAGTCCAAAACAGAGTAGTTGATGGGCTCTTGCTTTAATCACAAAAATAAGTTGGTTTTGCAGTGCCCTTTCCCTGAATAAATGCTTCAGGAGTTGTGATGGGACCCATGAGAGTTTATCAGAGTTTAGGGGGTTTGTATCTAGTGGTTTTGAGGGGGAATAATAAATCAATGGAAGGCAGAAAGCATATGGTATGATGTAGCGCATCTCTTACTTTGGATAAGCTAACTTCTAGTGTAGCTATTTTCACCTACACTACAGAACTCCACATCAGATCATTGCAAAGGTGAGTTCTAGTCGGAGTCAGGACACTGAATAGCCAAAAGTATTCAATTTTCCAGAGTGGATCATGAATTCTATTAGTTGATTTATTTTTTGTGGATGCTTTGTTATTGTTAGGAGGATGTTTCTATTTTGGTATTTTGTTGTTGTTGGTTTGGGGGTTTCTTTGGTTTTTGTTGGTAGTAGTGGTGGATCCCAGCTCAAATGGACTAAAATATCAGAGAAGTAAGACCAGGAGAAAAATGAAGGTCCAGTGTAATGAGTAACCAAGTGAGATAGATGGGAAACCTAACTTCCCCTAGTTGGTAGCTGTAAAATACTGATTCATTTTGGTTTTATTCTTTGTCATCTTTTAGAGAATGCTAAGAGGTCCAAACATGAACAACAAAATGAGGAGGAATTTAAATTTTCAATTTTCAATGATGAGCCAGTAATTCATGAGAATATATCTTTTTCTTTTTTTTACGGTCATGGGGCTTGAACTCTTGGCCTGGGTGCTCTCCCTGAGTTCTTCAGCTCAAGGCTACCAACTTACCTCTTGAGCCACAGCTAACAAGAACATTATAGCTAAATTGTTTGGTGAACCTACCTCTCAACATAAATCTGAAAGGGGCAACACCTGGTCATTTCTCTCCTCTGTATAGCTTTCTCCTTTCTGCCTGCAAATCAGGTTAGGACAGGTGTGTGGAACCCATGAACTTGAAGTACTCAACTGTTAAAGGTGGTTTGGGCACCTGAAAATTGAGATTTCTATGTTTGTAGGCTCTGCCACACAAATGCAATTGTCACAAAGAAATGAAACAAAGTAAACTTTAGAATTGTAATTTTCTTCATAGTTTCCTAAGAACAGAGATTATTAACCTTGTTTTGAAGCACTAGGAATATGAATTAGATGCCATGGCATCTTCTTTTAGTTTTAGACTCCTCTTCTGTCTGTAAAAATATTCCTATTGAATTGTTGTCTGGAGGAGAATGAGAACTGTTTGGATAATTCTTCAAAAGATTCCTTGCCCATTTGAGATGAATCTTCCTTGAGTGAAAAGATAAATAAATATATATATATATATGTATGTATCTCCAGTCCTGGAGCTTGAACTCAGGACCTGGGCACTGTCCATGGGCCTCTTTTGCTCAAGGCTAGCACTCTATAACTTGAGCCATAGCTCCATTTCTGGCTTTTTCTGTGTATGTGGTACTGAGGAATTGAACCTAGGGCTTCCTGCATACTAGGCAAGCACTGTACCACTAAGCCATATTCCCGTCCCCTGCATGATATTTTAATTATATTCCTGACCTATGCACAAAGTGCTTTCATCTGTCTGTACATCTGATGTTATTTCTTCTTCAAATTTTGTAATAGCCCAGGTCCCTAGCCATTTCCTTGGGAGGTGTCAATATAAAGAACACCAAGAACTGGGTGTGGTGGCTCACGCCTGTAACCCTAGCTACTCAAGAGGCTGAGATCTGATGATCAAGGTTCAAAGCCACCCCAGGCACTAAAGTGTAAAGTCTGTGAGATTCTTATCTCCAGTTAACCTCTAGAAAACAGGAAGTGGGGCTGTAGCTCCAGGGTTAGGGCAGTAGCCTTGAGTTGAAGAGGTCAGTGACAGTGCTCAGGCTCAGAGTTCAAGCCCTACAACTGACAAAAACAAAACAACAAAACACCAAGAGCAGACACTGGTGGCTCACGTCTGTAATCCTAGCTACTCAATCTAAAAATCACAATTCAAAGAAAGTCCCAAAAAGCCAAGAACTAAAGCTGTGTCTCAAATGGTAGAGAGCCAGCCTTGAGCAAAAATATTATGGGGCAATACCCAAGCACTGAGTTCACAGAGAAAACACGTAAGCCATTTTTTTTTCAGCCTTGGCCTTATTATGCAGGAATTCTGAATGGAACACAGTGTCCTTCTAATCCAGGTGAACTGAGGACAGAACACACATTAGGGAGAGGGATGTACAGGGGAAACTCCCAGCTTATAGTCCCCAGGAAAACACGGAGGAGAATATGATTAGCTTTGCATCCATACAAATATAAATCTCTTATTTGGCTTTACATGATTCAGGGGGAAAAATTACAAATTAAAGAAAACTACATTTGGAGTTTTTTGAAAATGCAACCCAATTATTCACCTCATTGTACAATTGAATACCTGAGTGAGTTTAGTACATGAGAACAGAAGTGTTAATGTCTCAGAAGAAAGTGTTCCCATTGTCAGAACAGGGTGCCAGGAGATGCCCATCCAAACTCTGAATGTCTCCTTCCTTGTAACTCAGATCATTGCAGAGGCTATTTTTTTTACATGTGCTGTCAATCAATATGCCCAGCCTATGCAGCCACTCTCAATAAACACCTGCTGAATGAATGAACTGTGAAATCTCTTCCAAACACTGACATGCAAGAATGTGATGGTGGAAGTGTGTGTTTCAGAGTTAGTCATGTAATATTCTCTGTCAGGAGGCAGAATTGCCTGGGATCTGTCATTGTTTCCAGTGAGGACTTAAAGACTTTCTTGGGGTTCTCAAGAGTGTGATGGCAGTTCCCTAAGGCCCAAATGTGACTCATTCTATTCTTTTTAAGAGCCAGCTATGGATTTCATTTGTTCTAAGTGATGAGGTGGCTACTTTTCTCATATGCATCATTTTGATTTTTACAAATAATCTTCTTGATTGTCTTTGAACTCTTATGAGGGTAATATTATGTGCCACCACGCCCCTCTTTGTGTTGAATTAGTAGCTTATTAGCCTCTTCGTACAGGGTTTTGGACATGGTATTCATACTCTACACCTTGTATAATGTTGTTTAAGGACCAAATTTTGTCAGAATTAAATAAGGTCATGTTAAAAGATTAAAGAAACTATCCTTAAAAAGTTTAAATCTGGGCCAGGAGTTTAGCCTAGTAGTAGATTGCTTGCCTAGCATGCACAAAGACCCAGATTAGATTCCTCGGTACCACATACATAGAAAAAAGCCAGAAATGGTGCTATGGCTCAAATCGTAGAGCTCTAGCCTTGAGAAAGCCCAAGGACAGTGCCTAGGCCCTGAGTTCAAGGACCAGGACATGCAAAAAAAAAATGTTAAATCTTAGCCTGGTGTGGTGGCTCACGCCTGTAATCCTAGCTACTCAAGAGGCTGAGATCTGAGGATCAAAGTTCAAAGCCACCCCAAGCACTAAAGTCCTGGGACTCTTATTTCCAATTAACCTCTAGAAAACAGGAAATGAGGCTGTGTCTTCAGGGTTAGGGTGGTAGCCTTGAGCTGAAGAGCTCAGGGACAGCACCTAGGCCCAGAGTACAAACTCCATGACGCACAAAAGAAAAAAAAATTAAAACCTTCCATTTTGTATATCATTTGCTATTTTTTACACATCCCATGTAGATGAAATGGGTAATAATTCAGATTCTGAAACTATGGTGTGGCTTGATGGTAGAGTACTGCTTAACATGCATGAACCTCTGGGCTTAATCCCCCAGCACTGAAGACAGAGTGAATAGTATATTTGAACTCTTATTTCTTTTCTTATTTATTGGTGCTGGGGATGCAACCTTAGGGCCTTGTGCATGCTAAGCTAAGCACACCAACCTGGACTTGTAGCTTCATCTTTACTCTGACAATCCATAATCTGCTTACACCTTTCTTTGCTCTTAGATCCACTTTTAACTATATCCCTATCACCTAAAACAGTAAATGTGAGAGCAGGGGTGAGGGGTGGGGGGAGAAAGCAGTGTAGTCTCAGGGCCTGGCAGGAGAAGAAAGGAAGCTAACATGTATTGTCAGATTCCTTTGATGGGGTTCTTCTAGTGTTCTTCCAGCCCTGTGGATGACATTCCTAGTTCTTCCTTGTATGTGGAAAAACCAAAATACGTGGAGAGATTTTCATTAGCCCCCAGGTTGGTGTACAATAAGGGACAAGAGAATGATCTCTAAGCAGCTCAGTGGGAGAGGTTTGACTTCCCTAGAAAAACTATTACATCTCTGCAGTGATTTCCTGTTTTCAGCCCCACTCCACCAAGTCATTCAGACTTCCCCCACCAACCCTCCATCTTGGACTTTTGGAGGGAGTTGGTTCCTTCCATTGCTCAATAACTGAAAATGACCTCTCTTTTTCTGCCTTGGTGCTGGGATTCTCTGAGGCAATTCAAAACATAGGGCTTATAAAAGTTAAAGTATTTCTTTTTGTTCTTGTTTTTGGTTTCTATATTGCTATTTGTTGTAGTTGTTATGCTTGTTCTGTTTTTGGCAGTACGAAATTGGAAACCCCAGTCTCCTGCTTGCTAGGCCAGGTATTCTACCATTAAGCCACTCCTTCATCCCTAAAGAGGCAAATTATGGATGTAACCACATTAGAAACCAGAAAGTATGATTATACATAAAAGTATTGGGGCCAGAAGTGTGGCCGAGTGGTAGAGTGCTTGCCTAGCATATACAAAACCTTGGGTTAAATTCCTCAGTACCATATACATGGAAAAAACTGGGAGTGTTGCTGCGGCTCAAGTGGTAGACCACTAACCTTGAGCAAGCTCAAGGACAGCGTCCAGCCCTGAGTTCAAGCCCAGGACTGGCAAAAAGAAAAAAGAAGAAATAAGTTGGCTTTTAAAATGTACTGAGTGAATGGTTCTTCAGATACACATTATTACCTTAAAATACATGAGCATGCTTATTGTAATCAATGAACTTTACTTATGTAGCATGTTACACTTAACAAATGAAATACCTAGTTGTACTTTCATTTATAGGTATCTGTCTGCTTGGAGTGTGAAAATATAAAACTTAGTATTTTGACATGCACCCAGAAAGACAACTGAAAACTTAGAAGTTTGGTTATGACATTAGAAAGGTGATACTAGGTGTTTCCACATCACAGAGAGCCCAGGAAAAACACAGTGCCTTGTGGGAGAGGCAAACTAATGGCCCATTCACACTGACATGTATCTGTCTATGCCTTGAGCTTACACCAGATAAGGTCTTGTGTGCAATAGAACTTCCCTCTTTATCAGGACCTATCTGCTTGAGAAGACAAAAAGTGACTCCTGCCTCCTTGCTGCCCTATATATGAGCCTCCTACCCAGAAAAAATGGCCATCCTGAGAATTTTTGCTGAACATAGACCAATGCCTATGACAGGATTTAAGTGTGACATGATAGTGTTAGCAATGCACTATCTCCCAGTTTCATTAAAGAGGAATGCTATAATAAGGAAATAGAGCCGGAAGTTTGGCCTAGAAGTAGAATTCTTGCCTAGCATGCACAAAGACCTGGGATTGATTCCTCGGTACCACATACATAGAAAAAGCCAATGTGGTGCTGTGGCTTAAGTGGTAGAACTTGAGCCTTGAAAAAGCCCAAAGACAGTGCTCAGATACTGAGTTCAAGCCCCAGGACTAGCAAAAAGAAAAAGAAAATGTAAGTATCTGGTTAAAATACTGTATCTGGTTAAAATTAGATGGAAGCTGGATGCAGTGCCTCATGTCTGTATCCTAGCTACTCAGGAGGCTAAGATCTGAGGATCACAGTTCAAAACCATCCTGAGCACTAAAGAACATGAGACTCTTGTCTCCAATTAACCACTAGAAAAGGGAAGTGGGGCTGTGGTTCAAGGGGTAGGGTGGTAGCCTTGAGCTGAAGAGGTCAGGGACAGCGCCCAGGCCCAGAGTTTCAAGTCCTGTGACAAAAAAAAAAAAAAAAAAAAAAGAATGCCAGTGGTTCATGCCTGTAACACTAACTACTCAGGATGCTGAGATTTAAGGATCACAGTTCAAAGCTGGCCTGGACAGGAAAGTCTGTGAGTCTCTCATCTCTACTAAACTGCAAAATAAATAAAGCCAGAAGAGGAGCTATGACTCAAGTGGTAAAGCACTAGCGTTGAGCACAGAAGCTCAGAGACAAGTTCAAGACCTAGAACCAGCATAAATAAAAATAAATAGGATTGGTTGTATAATTCAAGTGGTAGAGCACTTGCCTAGAATGTTCAAGGCCCTGAGTTCCATCCCAAGCACCACAAAAAATAATAAGTTCCTATAGAGCTAATGTGGTAGTACATGACTATAATCTCAGCAATCAAGAGACTACATCCTGTCCCCCCAAAAAAGCAAAAACAGTGATAACAACAGCAGTGCCAGGAGTATAGGTGAGAGGTAAAACACATGTTTTACATATAGGAGGCCCTAGATTCAGTTGTTAACACTGAATCAAAAAAGGATGAATGAATGAGATGATGAAGTCAGTTGTTCATTCTTAAGTATTAGATGTCTTTTGCTTGTTTGTTTTTGCCATTCCTGAGGCTTGAACTCAGAGCCTGGGCACTGTCCTAGAGCTTTCTCAATGCTAGTGCTCTACCACTTCAGCCACAGCACCACTTCCTGCTTTTTCTGTATAGGTGGTGTCAAGGAATTGAACCCAGAACTTTATGCATGGATAGGAAACCTAGTGATTGTTTCAGTTGGAAGAGTTGCAAAGTTCGGCTACTGTTTAATGGGATACTGTGATTGTGCTACCTGATTACAGAGCTGCCCTCCCTTGGCAGGCAGGACTAAGTCTAATGTGCAGAGACACCTTCCAAAAAGAGCAGAGAAACAACCTGTTCTTTGTATTAAACATAATTTGACCCATAAACTGAAAGTAGCAGCATGAAATTTTCCAGTAAAACTTGTTTAGGGGTGAGGTTGGGGAAAAGGGCCTCCTGGACCAGTTGGGGTGCACAAATCACTTAGAGAAGAACAAAACTAAAGTTATAGTCCTGGAGTCAAGTATGTTTTTCTAAACTAGATAGGAAGATTGAAAAGGAAATGAGAGGTGAATAGATCTAGAAGATAAAGAGGAGTGATTAATTGAAGGACTGAAAAATCATGGGAGGTTCAAAGGAAGAGGCAAGAGGTACCATGATTTCAAGATTTCCTTTGCCTTCTTCATCTCATTGGATATTTACTTGACAGTGAATTAGGGAAAAATAGCCATCCAAAAATCATAAAAATACCTTCTCCTTTGAAGGAAGAAAATTATAATAATTGTGTTGACATTTCTTTTGTGGGGAAATGGGGAGAGGGAGACAGATGACAGATGTTTTCAGAGGTCTCTGTCTGATTATGGTGGTACACCTGTAATCCCAGCTAACCAGGAGGCAGAGATTGGGAGGACTGAGGTACAAGGCTAGCATAGGGAAAATGTTAAACAAGAGTCCCATCTCAGTGCAAAAAAAAAAAAAAAAAAGGCCGTGCATGTTGATTTGTGTCTGTAATCCTAGCTGTGCATGAGACATAGGTGGAGGGATGTTGATCTGAGGCCAGCCCTAGGTAAAATCTGTGAGACACTACCTGAAAACTAATTTGAACAACAACAAAGTAAAGTTAAAGCATGCCTGCAGTCCTAGCTATTCAGGAGGCAGAGATCTGAGGATCACGGTTCAAAGCCAGCCCTGAGACTCTTACTTCCAGTTAACCACCAGAAAACTGGAAGTGGTACTGTGGCTCAAGTGATAGGATGGTAACCTTGAGCTGAAAAGCTCAAGGGCAATGCCCAGGCCCAGAGTTCAAGTTCCATGACTGACAAAAAAAAGCTAAGTGGATATGACTCAAGTGGTAGGGTATCTACCTGGAAAATATGAAGCCCAAAGTTTAAACTGCAGTGCTGCCAGAAAATACAATTTTTTAAATGCCTCTGTGTGTGTGTGTGTGTATGTATGTGTGTGTGTGAGTGTGTGTGTTGTGTGTGGTGTGTGTGTGTATACTGTCTGTCTGTCTCTGCTTCTCCCTCTTTCCTGTTGTAAGGATAGAGAATAAATCATACTCAAAGTATTTTAAAAGAATATTCAAGGTTCTATGATTATTAGAGGTATGCTTTAAAAAAAAAAAAAAGTTGTGTCTCATCTGGAGAGATTTTGCCATTGCCCACCCCAGACACCAGAAGACACTTGATGGTCGTGATTTGTGAAGTTAGTGACATCTTCCACAGGAGGAAAGAGTGGGGAATAGGCTACAGATGAGGGGGGAATGTGGTTGCTTGGGGGCAGGGCTATTTAAAATTGTCACTTGAAGGTCAAATCATCATGGTCCATTTCAATATATTGGACCCATCATTTCCTGTATGTGGACAGGGTACCATGAAGGGAACCGAAAAGCTTCCAGTGGACAGAGTCCAGGCGATGAGGCAAGGGGCATGTAGTACCCAGAGAATAGGGGTGCACAAGAGCCTGTGGGTGGAAATGTCCCCTTCTTACTAGCCATGTAACCTGGAGTGTGTGTCTCTGTGTGTTTTGGCTGAATAATTAAATTACCTCCCTCCTGTCTCAAGTTTATTTTCAATGGAGCAGTAACACCTTCCTGTGAGAGTGTCAAACAAAGGAGAGAATAGGGTGGCTTTGAGGAGTGGGGTAAGTACAGAAAGAGCCCAGCCTGGTGTCCCACCAACCGAGCAGTAGGCAGACAGGAAATGCCTGGTGACCGTGACACATAATTTCTGGAGTGTGGCTTCCCCCAAGAGTTGGTCTCTGGTGACCTGAGTGCTGTCCCCACCCTGTGGCAGGTTACACGGCAGATCCATGAGCATGAGCAGGAGAACGAGTTACGGGAACAGATGTCAGGTTATAAGCGGATGCGGCGCCAGCACCAGAAGCAGCTGATCGCCCTGGAGAACAAGCTGAAGGCTGAGATGGACGAGCACCGCCTCAAACTCCAGAAGGAGGTAGAGACGCATGCCAACAACTCGTCCATCGAGCTGGAGAAGCTGGCCAAGAAGCAAGTGGCTATCATAGAAAAAGAGGTCAGTATGCACCAGCATGCTACCACCAGTGGTAGTTCCTGCCAGGGACAGGAGTGGGTTCCTGCAAGCGGGGAGGGGGGAGCACTGAGTGGGCATAAAAGGTAAAACCTAGTCACATGCATTCTGAGCATCACTCCCTCCATGGTGCTCTGGGTACTAGTGTAGGAAACAGGAGGCTTCTGTCTTCTGGTAACCAAATAGGTCTAGTCCTCTACCTGCCTCACTCACAGTTTGTCCTTTTAGTGAGATAGTCCCAGCCTGTGGCTGGTATACTAAGGTGGGTCACCTTCCCAGTATAACAAAGGATTAATCCAGCCTTGACTTGTGATGTCTACAAAATAGCTCTCTTCCTTATCTACATTCTAAGCTAACTTAGTTTATAGTCGATTTATTTACATTATTTGGTGCTAAGAGTCAGGTCCTCATACATACTAAACATGCAGTCCATCTCTTGACTACACTCTCAGCCCTGGGAATTTAAGTTTTTAAAACAGAGTAAGAGAGGCAGGGTGCCAGCTCATATCTGTAATCCAGCTATTCGGGAGGATGAGATCCAAAGAATCAAGGCTCAGAGGTAACCTAGACAGAATAGTCTATGATGAGACTCCATCTCCAAACCAGCAAAAAGTATGGATGGAGGTGTGGTTCAGATGGTACACCACCAGCTGAACAAGTGTGAATTCAATCCCTAGTATCAGGAGAAAAATAAAAGAAAGACTAAGTTGAAATATCCATGTCACACCTGGTAAGTGTTCAGTATTAAAGATGACTCAGTCACATTGATCACAACTCAACTGACCTACCCAGTCACAAGTTCTCATCAAATTACCTTCCCTGTCATTCCGTGACACTGACCCAGTGTGGAAAAGCACGGGTGCATGCTCCTTCTTGGGAGGACAGTGAGTCTCAGAGACATGGTACCAGGGGTGTCTCAGGAACTAAGCTAAGCTGTCTTTCTCCACATGAAAGGAGAATCAATAAAACATGTCTTTGTTGTATTCAACAAAATATGTTTGTGGTCCACCCTCCTAATTTTTTCTCCATAATTGGGAATGACATTTCTTTGAAGATCTGAACGAGGCAAACAAGACCTCTCTCTTTCATGTTACTATTATCTGTTTCGAAGCTGACTCAGCACTTGGAGACCATGGTCCTGCACACAGGCTGCAGATGGGTTGGAAGCCAGGTTCATGGTCGTCATGTCTGTTGTCTCTGCAGGCAAAGGTAGCTGCAGCAGATGAGAAGAAGTTCCAGCAACAGATCTTGGCCCAGCAGAAGAAAGACTTGACAACTTTCTTAGAAAGTCAGAAAAAGCAGTATAAGATTTGCAAGGAAAAAATAAAAGAGGTAAGGGTACAAGTGTGTTGTGGGGATGGGGGAGACTCCAGGTTTACCACTAGAATGGCGGACACTGAGAAATGCCTCACCTTTCTTCAGGACAAAATTCTAAACCAGCCAAGCCTGGTGGCTCACGTGTGTAACCCTAGCTACTCAGGAGGCTGAGATCTGAGGATCAAGGTTCAAAGCCAGCCCGGACACAAAAGGACCTGAGACTCTTCTCTCCAATTAACCTCTAGAAAACAGGAAGTGGGGTTTGAATCAAGGGTAGGGCGGTAGCCTTGAGCTGAAGATCTCAGGGACAGCACTCAGGCCAAGTTCAAGCCCCGTGACCTGCACACACACAAAAAAATTTTCCAATCCAGCTCATCCCCAGCCTCCCATTAAATCACCAGAAATGCTTATGAAAGCAAATTGCTAAGCCATCCCTCCTCCCAGGTAAAGGTCATGCATCTCTTACAAGTTCCCAGGTAAAGTCTGCTGTTCCTACTCCAGAAGCCACTTTGCCTACTTCAAGCTGCTTCTTCAGATTTCAGCCAAAGAGCTAGAAAATATTTTTTTTCTGGAATATTAGGACTTGAACTCAGGTCCTTTTGCTCACTAACTCTGCTCTAGTCCACTTGAGCCACATATCCTCAGCCTTTTTTTGCTTTAGTTGTCTTTTTAGTTAGGTCTGGAGTTTTTGCCTGGTCTGCTCTTGAACCAAGATCCTCCTATCTCTGCCTCCCTCCCTCATAACTGGGCACAGGTGTATGTTATCATACTAGACCCTGGCTGAGATAAGGTCTTGCTAACCTTTTACTTGAACTGACCTTGAACCACAATTATAGTCATGTGCATTATAGACATGTGCCATCTTGCCTGGCCCAGAGTATTCTTCTCAAACAATAAATCCAGTTATTTTATTCTATTAGTTTCAGATCCAGTGGCTTCTTGTTACTCTTAGAACAGCTCAAAATGCCAAAACATCTGACGTGGTGTACAATCAATCATCCTACCCTTCCACTGGCTTCTCACACCAGTGTTTCCTTTACTCTTAGACTCACTCTTGGCTGTGCCAGCCACAGTAGTGACCTTTCAGTTCCTCAGATGTACCAGCCACCCCCTGCACATGCAACCTCTTCCACCAAGATGCCCTCCCCACCCTCAAGCCCTTCTCAGTTCTGCTCAGTTAAATCTTCCTCCTCTTTTTAGGACCTTGGGTAAGCAGAACTTTGACTCAATATCATTCCCCCAAGAGAGCTCTTCTGAATGTCTCAAGCAGGACAGGTGTCTGGTTTCATAACAGTTTTTTATTTTATGTATTTATTTTTCAATCAGCTGTGGGACTTGAACTCTGGGCCTGGGCGCTGCTCCTAAACTCTTCCACTCAAGGCTCCCGCCCTACTCCTTGAGCCACAGTGCTACTTTCAGTTTTTTATTTTTTTCAATGATGGTTTGAGCTACTATATGTACTGTAAGAGCAGAGTCCATGCCTGGTTTGGGTCTTGACTGTATCACTATGTACAGTCCATGTACATATGGTACAGGAATGTCTGGTTGAAGACCACTGGTGGGCTTTGAACGTTTCCTTGAGGAAGTACAGTTTCATCTGAAAACTTGGATTCCTTCAGGTCTCCTTTCCTAGCACTGATGGGAGAATTGGCTGTAGTTCTGTAGACTTTCCTTCTTAGAAGACTCAGGCGTTCTTATTTGTGGACTTACTAAGTGGACTATGGTTTAATAAGATTCAGTATGTGCCGTTACTTTGGTATATTCTGATTTGTAGGTTAATACTACAGAATTCCTCCCCAACTCTATGTTTATTAGGGAATGAGAGCAAGTAGGTTGGGGTGGGCCTGGGTCCAGGGATCTCTTGCCCTGTGGCTGTAGCCACTGTAACTGCTAGGCTGGACAGACAATTGTGACTGATTCACAATGGCCAAGTGAGAAGTCTGTGATGCTGTAAGGTTTAGGAAACTAGAGAGTGGAGTGGAAATAGCTCATTTTGTTTTTTCTTAGTGATTGACTTGAGACCTTTTTTTTTTTTTGCCAGTCTCAGGCTTGAACTCAGCGCCTGGGCACTGTCCCTGAGGTGTTTTTGCTCAAGGATAACATTCTACCACTTGAGCCATAGTGCCACTTCTAGCTTTTTCTGTTTAGATAGTACTGAGGAATTGAATACAGGGCTTCATGCATGCTAGGCAAGCACTCTACCACTAAGCCACATTCCCAGCCCTTGAGACAAATTCTTACAGCATTGCCACTGGATGACAGAAATAAAATTGATTTTTCATAAGAAATGTCATTTTTCTCAGCTCTTCTTACCTTTTTCCCCCTATACAACATACTATATGAATATGACAACCATTTTGAGCTTTTGTAACACTAGGAAAATTGAAATATTTAGAAAATATTTAGAATCTGGGCCAGGAGTTTAGCCTAGGGGTAGTGCCTGCCTATCATGCATGAAGCCCCTGGTTTGATCTCTCGGTATCACATACATAGAAAAAGCCAGAAGCAGTACTGTGGCTCAAGTGGTAGAACCCTAGCCTTAAGAAAGCCCAAGGATGGGCCTGGAGTTTGGCCTAGTGGTTAAAGTGCTTGCCTAGCATGCATGAAGACCCAGGTTCGATTCCTTGGTACCACATATAGAAAAAAGCCGGAAGTGGTGCTGAGGCTCAAGTGGTAGAGCTCTAGCCTTGAGAAAGTCCAAGGACAGTGCTCAGGCCCTGAGCTCAAGCCCAGGACTGGCAAAAAAAAAAAAAAAAAAAAAAAAAGCCCAAGGACAGTGCTCAGGCCCTGAGTTCAAGCCTGAAGACTGGCAAAAAAAAAAAAAAAAAAAAAAAAAAAAAAAAAAGTTAGAATCTAACTTTAGAAGATTCGCCTGGTAAACAACATTCCAGAGTCCCCACTCAGGTCAGGCATGGTGGCTCTCATCTCTAATCCTAGCTACATATTGCTGAACAACATAGAGAAGTTCTGGAGACTTCTCGATTTATAGCTGGACACAATGGTGTGTGCATGTCAGCCCCAAACTAAATGGGAAGTTGAGCCTGTGGGGATTGTGCTGCCAAGCCAGCTCAAGCAGAAAAGTCCATGAGACTCTACTGAAGTGAAGCTGGGTGTGGTGACACCTGCCTGTCATCCCAGCAACATGAGAAAGTCTAAAAAATAGACAGATCAACTCAAAGAAGCACATGCAGATGGAAAATGAGACCCCATCCTAAAAATAACCAGTGGAAAAAACCAGAGATATGACTTAGTGTGATGATGCCAGCCTAGCGAGCATGAAGCCCTGATTTCAAACCCCAAACCACCAAGGGGTTTTTGTTGTTGTTGTTGTTTTGTTTTGTTTTGTTTAGAGTTCCTACTTGGAATAGCCAGGTCGTGGTGGCTCAAGCCTGTAACCCTAGCTACTCAGGAGGCTAAGATCTGAGGATCACAGTTCAAAGCCAGCCTGAGGCACTAGAGAACAGAGAGACTGTTATCTCCAATTAACTGCCAGAATATGGCAAGTGGGGCTGTGCTCAAGGAGTAGGGCAGTAGCCTTAAGCTGAATAGCTCAGGGACAATGCCCAGGCCCAGAGTTCAAGTCCCATGACGAAAAAAAAAGAGTCCCTGTAGTCCTCCCGCTTCTTTTGGTTTTCCAGATTCAGATTGATATGTGAAAGCGATCAAAGGCCTTCACTTCCAAGTCTTTCAAGGTACTCTGAGAAAAAAAGATGAAAGCCAATTTGAGAAACCTGAGTAGGGCTTTCTGTGCAAAACTTCTATAGCTCCTTCTTAAGTAAAGCTTGATTTGATATAAATATTTAGATATAGAATTCTCAGAATGGTGAGTCTCCATATCTCAGCTGTTGATAGAGCACAGGGATATGCACAAAACAAAATGATACATGATCAGAAATCACTGATTCTTGATTTCAGAATACATTTTTATGGTCCTATGAATCTGGACTTGCAAACTATGTGACTAATGTTGAAACTGAGGTCAGAGCCTGAGCAGAGGATTCACCCGCCTTCCTGCCTCATGCTGGAAACAACTTTCTCTTGATGGCCTGAAGGTTTCTTTCAAGACTTCATAGAACATGTGCAGAGTTGACCCACAGGACTTTCTAGAAAGGCAGAGATAATCAAAATATTATATGATGCCACATGGTAAAACCTTAAATAACATGGATGTCAGCAATTAGGAGATTTCAACTGTGCAAATATGTTTAACCAAATATAGGCCAAGCAAGTCAGTAGAAACATAGAAAAGTAACACATTTTCTGTAAAGGTTGTCTTCTTCCTTTCACCGCAGATTCATATTCTATCTCCTCTGATCACTACCTGGGTTTGTTGTTTATTCAAGGAAATGAATGAGGACCATAGCACACCCAAGAAAGAAAAGCAAGAGCGGATCTCCAAGCATAAAGAGAACCTGCAGCACACACAGGCTGAAGAGGAAGCTCACCTTCTCACCCAGCAGAGACTGTACTACGACAAACACTGTCGTTTCTTCAAGCGGAAAATCATGATCAAGCGGCATGAGGTGGAGCAGCAGAACATTCGGGAGGTATGTTTGGTTCCCAGCCACTGTCTCTGGCTCAAGGGACATTTTGCTACAAGAGGCTGGTGATCTTATCTGCGTGCTGTATTCCTACATCTTCAGCCTTTAGCACAATGCCTGACACACAACAGGTGTACAAAACACATCAGAGACTTCATTTACCATTGGTAAGAGAAAGCTCGATTGCAGAACAGAAAACCAACTTGTCCTAAAGACATTAGAGAATTTTAATGAACATCTAATCTCACTCTGCTGCCACATGACATAGTGAAAGATCAGAAGGGGCATAATAGAGAACTTTGCTCTGTGCCTACCGGTTGAATACTTGGAGTTTTATAATATAAACCCTTAAATAATGGTATGGTGTTCAAAATCAGTTCAAATTCACTTCATTCAGCCAGTCATCTGACACTCACACAGGCAGATGCCAAGGCCCTGGGGCCATTTAGTCTCTGCCTCTGAGAGGCCTTGAGTCTAGGAGGGAAAACAAGTAGCAGGTCAATTATAACCCAGTGCACTGGGTGCCATAATGGACTATAAACGATCTCAGGCACATAGTTGTGACATAGCTCTTGGAGAACTCAGAGCTGGATGAGGAGTCCAAGGTCACCAGAGTTCTGGATGTCTGGAAAGGAGCGGCACAGGAAGTGCCTTTGGGAGCAGCGTTCGAAGCCCTTGTTTAAAGCAAGGTATTTAGGGGAGGCAGTAGTTTGGCCTAGTATAGAGTGCTTGCCTAGCATGCACCAAGACCTGGGTTCAATTCCTTGGTACCACATACATAGAAAAAAGCTAGAAGTGGTGCTGAGGCTCAAGTGGTAGAGCTCTAGCCTTGAGAAAGTCCAAGGAAAGTGCTCGGGCCCTGAGTTCAAGCCTCATGACTAGTTTAAAAAAAAAAAAAGCAAAGTATTTAGCTTGTAGCTTGAAGGCAGCCATAGCCATCTGAAGCTTTTAGGCTGGGGAGAGACCTGATAATATCTGACTGTGCTTGGAAGAGTTAGTAGACCAGTATGGACCCACACTGGAGGGGTAAGAAGCAGGAGGCCTGTGGGATACTCTTCCCATCAACACAGAGGTATTACTTGGACTGTGTGCCTGCTAGGCTGCTACACTACTGGTTGAGCCCTTTTTGCTTTCATTTTTATTTGTTTTTTATTTTCCTTTTTTAGTCCCAATCCTGGGGCTTGAACTCAGGGCCTGGACACTGTCCTTGAACTTTTTTGCTCAAAGGTTAACACTATACAACTTGAGCCACAGCTCCCCTCCCTGTGGTTGGGTCTTACAAGACCACCTAATCTCAGCCTCCTGAGTAGCTAGAATTACAGGTGTGAGCCACAGGTGCCTGGCTTTAGGTTATTTTATATATAATATATATAGTTATATATATATTATATATATATATATGGTCTCTCATTTTTGCTCAGGGCTTCTAACAGCTTCCTGCAGATCTGGGAGCATAGGTGTGAGCCACCACATCTGGCACCACATCTCACTAACTTGTCAAGGTTCAATCCTCCTCATCTCTGCTTCCTGAGTAGCTAACATAACAGGCATGAGCCACCATGCCTTGAAGTGATATTTCTAAGACAAAATCTCTAGTAACCATGATTAGGTATATGGGAGAATTACTTCCACTCAAGAGGCTGAGCCAGGAAGATTGTGAGTTCAAGGACAGGCTGGTTTTTCTTATCTGACATGAGTCCTCACTATGTAGTACAAGCTAGAACCTCTCAGTTCTCCTGCCTCTGTTTCCTTAGTGTTGGGATTACAGGAGTATACACACATATGGCTCAGAGAATCATATTCAGATGGGAAGATTGGATGAAGCAAACTAAAATGTATTGGCACCCCACAGAATTTGAGGCCAGACTCAGCATCTTTGTATATGTTATCTCATCTTGGAGAAAGGAAAACCGAACCAGGCTATGATGGGTCATGCCTGTAATCCTAGCTATTCTAGCAGATTATTGTTCCCCAAAGGGATGGTAATTTCACGTGTAACTCCTTACAGACTAGGTTTTAACTAGCTGGGCTCAGGCAAGTCTATAGAAGTGTTTTTTTTTAAAAGAGAGCAAAGTAAGAGATACTTCCATGAAAATGTACAGTTTTTCTACTTACAAAAATAATTTTAAAAAAGAACTTTGAAAAGAGACACATGTAAAAAATAGAAAACTTGATAATAATTCTTTTTCAATAGCTTTATTAGGATATTGTTAATATAAAAATCATACATATTTAAGGTAGCCAACTTGATGCTTATATGTATGTATATATTATAAAATGTTCCCTACATTCAAACTAACTAAACTCTACATTGTTGCTACATGTAAGTACAGGTGCATGTATTATGAAGATTTAATTTAAAATCCATTCTCTTAGCACTTATTAACTACTGTCATCATGTTATGCATTACATCTCAAAGTTATTCATCTTACATAAGGAAAATTCTGTAGCATTTGACCAGCATCTCCTCATTTCCCTTTTCTAATCATTTCATTCCACTCAGCCTCATATTTACAACTTACAACTTTATCAAAATAAGGTTGCTCTTGTATCAGTGGGGTTATTGAATTTGTAGGCAATAGAAACAAACTCTGTCTGACTTAAACATAGAAAAGAATTCACCACAAGGCCATGGGGCAGGTGACAGAGCTGAAGACCAGAGCCAGAAGAGATGGAGAACCACCCCCAGAAAAGTACCTGCATGACAAGGTCAAGGGCAAGAGAGGACACGCACTCCCCAGGGCACTGCATATGGATGTATCTCTTCCAACACTCCTCACCTCTGTAGTATTTCTGTATGAGATTCAGACTCCTGGGAGACAGAAGTAGATTGGGTAATGTGGAGCAAAAACAATGGGGGATAAACAGACAGGAAGGTGGATGCCAAGCCTGGTGGAGTGCACCCTGTGATTGTGTTTCTGTGTTCCATTCATTATGCAGGACAAACAACACCCTCCACACACACTGATCTGACAACCTCATAGGGTTGTGTTTAATGAGGCACTTTGCAATGGGCATTTTGTTGAAATGTTATAGTATCATCAACATTGCCTGTATGTAAGTATTTTTAGAGGCTGTGAGTGAGCTCTGTCTAGAATGCACGAAATTCCATCCCTAGCACCACAGAAATATATCAGTAAATACTTGTGCATGTATGCAAATATTTGTGCAGGATATTTCTGCAGTGAAATTTCTAGGCCAAAGAGTTGTGTTAAAAAAAAAAAAAAAAAAAAAAAAAAAAAAAAAAAACCTATTTTAGCCAGGCACAGTGGCTCACGCCTGAAATCCTAACTATTCATGAGGCTGAGATCTGAGGATCAAGGTTCAAAGCCAGCCCAGGCACAAAAGGGCCTGAGACTCTTATCTCCAATTAACTTCTAGAAAACGGGAAGTGGGGCTTGGCTCAAGGGTGGGGTGGTATCTTTGAGCTGAAGAGCTCTAGGACAGTGCCCAGGCCGAATTCAAGCCCCATGACCCACAAAAACAAAAACGAACAAGCAGAAAAAAAAAAAAAACCACCTGCTTTTCAGAGTTTTAAATATCATCAGGACTAAATGCACACCTGGCTCTCATGTACATAGATTATGTAGCTACAGCAGAGGAATTATTCCAAATTGTTCTCTCACACTGAGAAAGTTTAAGCAGAAAACTATCAGGACATCTTTTCCCAAAAAATGTTGAAAACTTAAAAACCTAAGTTTTAGCTTTGATGTTGTTTATGAAAGTCACATGACCTTATAATAGTCCCTACTCTCACAAATAAAAAAATCTCTGTGAGATTATCACTTCACAGAGCTGCCAGAATGAGATATGTGAAATACTTTTTAAAAATGAGAGCCAGAATATGATGCCTGTAGTCTCAGCTACTCTGAAGACTGAGACCAGAGACTCTCTTGGTCCCAGGAATTTGAAAGCTAGGCAACCATCCTGAAATGAGCCTGGGCAACCCAGAGATCCAGTCTCAAGAAAATGCAGTTGGAAGTATGTGCACATTATGAGTTAATCATACTACTGGACTCCTAATAAGGCAAATAATGTTTTTCCCGTGGTTTTAAAATAGTTTAGGCAGTCTAACCATCTTACAGTTCGGCAACTCAGATACACAAATGGAAGATAAAGGGAACAACCTATGGGTCATAACAGAAAAATCATTCCAGTGTCAACATTTCTCTCTCTCTCCTGATTAATACTAACCACACTAAAGATACTATATTCTAGATATTCATTTCCAGATACAGAGAAATGAGAGCATGTTAATATATTCCAAAGTATGTTCTTGTGGCCTTTCATTTGCCTTCCCCCACATGTTCATTATGGACATAACAAATCTGTAGACAAGGAGGTACCCACAGCCCAGGCTAATGCTCAGGGAGAAGCTGAGGCTAGCAGACACCTCTGAGCCTTTGCCTGTGAGCCCTCAAACTTTACCCCACGTAGAAGAAGCTGGTGAGTTTGTTATGTTTCCTGACCTGATCATTCCAGCTCAGGTGTTTGTATCCTGTGTCCTTCCACTAAACATGAGAAAAGCCCCTGCTTCCCCAGAGGGGTTCTCCATGTCTTGTATCCTGCTGTTCCCAGTGATTTTCTTGAGTTTCAGGGCTCTCCTTGGACCTGTCTGCTTGGGGGAGAGGGGGCTGGAGAATGCGCACTCCTGGGGCTCTGGGAACTGTCGTGTGTGATGCTGCCAGGACCTGGGAACAGGTTCTTTCCTTATCCACCTCCAGGCTTTCCTTGGTACTCTTTTATTTTATTTTATTTTTTACCAGTCCTGGGCTTAAGCTCAGGGCCAGAGGACTGTCCTTGGATTTTTCTCAAGGCTAGAACTCTACCACTTGAGCCTCAGCACCACTTTTGGCTTTTCCTAAGCATGTGGTACCAAGGAATCGAACCCGGGTCTTCGTGCATGCTAGGCAAGCACTCTACCACTAGGCCAAACTCCCGGCCTGGCACTCTTTTTTTGTTTGTTTTTGTTTGTGCCAGCCCTGGGGTTTGAACTCAGACCCTAGGTGCTATCCCTTAGCTTTTGGGCTCAAGGCTACTGTCCTACCATTTGAGTTGGAGATAAGAGTCTCATAGACTTTCCTGCCTGGGCTGGCTTTGAACCTCAAGCCTCAGATCTCAGCCTTAGCTGGGATTACAGGTGCCTAACTTCCTTGACTCTATTGGTTCTGGGCCAGGAGAGCTGTATGTAGTTGGCTAGAAGGGCTCATTTCCCTTTGGTGCCATCTAGGGGCCAGTTGCTGATCTCTTAAGGAAGAAAGATGGTGGACTAGATGAATAGGAGAATAAAACAAGTTAGGGGGGATGGAGGAAGCTCTAGGGTATTATCTTCAATTCCTTGAAACAAATCCAAATCATGTTTAGACCTTCCTGCAGTAGCACATGAGATCTTAGCACCTCTCACCTTTCTGTCTTGCCTCCTAAATCTGCTTATAAAACTTATTTCTTCATATTAATCAATATCCCTTTGTCTGGATGTTTACTAATGTTTATTTGACTGGATTAAGCCAAAATGAGAGAATCTACCATAGAAATTAGCAATACTTCATTTAATTCAGCAACTTGCCTAGAAGATGGGGGAGTCGGCAGGGAGTTTGGCCTAGTGGTAGAATGCTTGCCTAGCATGAACAAAGACCCAAGTTCGATTCCTCAGTACCACATACATAGAGAAAAAAAAAGCCAGAAGTGGTGCTGTGGCTTAAGTGGTAGAGATCTAGCCTTGAAAAAGTCCAAGGATAGTGCTCAGGCCCTGAGCTCAAGCCCAGGACTGGCAAAAAAGAGAAAGAAGAAGAAGAAAAAGAAGAAGAAGGAGGAGGAGGAGAAGGAGAAGAATCCAGATCATAGGAGTCTAATTTTTGCATACCGTGCATCTTCTTGAATTAAACAAATGAAAAATCATTGAACCCTTTGCCCAAGTTCCCCTTTTAGTTTTCTTTCCTTCCCTACTTCAGCAGAAAGGTGGGAGGAATGGACAGAAGGAGGGAGAACTAGAAATGAAGGGATAGTGATTGACATAGAGATGACCAGTCAGGCCATACTCAAGAGTAGAAAGGAAAGAAGTCTCCTGTGTTTTCTCCCAGCATAGCTTAAACTCAGAGTTTAATAGATCACTATGTCTGGTATGTACAAACATAGGGCATTCCTCTAAAAGCTAAGAGCACTGTAGACATGATCAGCATAATAAAGTCACTGACCTTGGACTTTCTCAATGCTAGAGCTCTACCACTTGAGCCAAAGCACAATTTCTGTTTTTTTTTTCCCCTGTAGATATGGTACTGAGAAATTGAACTCAGGTCTTCATGCATGCTAGTCAAGCCCTCTACCACTAGGCCAAATTCCTGGCCCTTAATCTCTACTTCCTAAGTAGCTAGGATTACAGACTTACCTTATGCAATGTTTAAATCAGGTTTAATATGCCTATTCAAATAGATACTTTCCTTGAAATTGGGGGAATGTAGGAAATACACACCATATGCCGCTTTTTTTTGACCCCATTTCCCAAAATGCCACTTTTTTATATTGTATTTTATTGTCAGGGTAATGTATAAAGAGGTTACAGTTCATTCACCTGTAGTGGATACATTACTTCTTGCATATTGATACCCTTCTCATGTTTTTCTCCTACTTTCCCTCTTCCTTCCCCTCCCAATCAACATTTTTCCCCCTCCCTTCCCTATTTCAAGTAAATAAATATATATACAATATATAAGGTACCAAAGACTGATACAGTAACAACACAAGACAAACCATTCTTTCTGATTGCAGTATAAAATTCCATTGTATATAAATACCACATCTTCTTGATCCATTCATTTACTGGTTCCAAATCTTAGCTATGGTAAATAATGCTGGAATGAACATTGTTGTGCTAGTAGCTTTAGTATGTCCTTGTTTCTGGACATTTGGAGAAATGTCCAAGAGTGGGATTGCATAGGAGAGCTCTATGCTTAATCTTTTGAGGAATTGCCATACTGTTGGGAGCCGGAGTGTGGAGTTAGACTGACCCATGAATCTGCATAACTCAGTAAGACAACCACACAAAGATATGAGCTGTCGTGTATGGTGCCATGCCTAGGAACTTTTGAGCTACACTGTATTGTGAGCTCCCTGACCTTATCGATTTATTGCTTTATTGTTTTATGGCCTTGTCCTGCTTAACTAATCTGAGATTTACCACTTTGTAAAAATGTAATCCCTGGCAGTTCCCTGGTTTCAAGAAAGTATATGACTGGATTTAGAAATAAATTGGGGCTACAGTCTTAAGCTCACAGCCTTCTTGGGCTGACTTGGGCTGTAGTCCTCCCGAACTCCCCCCCCCAAAAAATGGTTACCTGGAGGACTGTCTAAAACTGACCCCAAGGTCCTGTCCCAACAAATTGTGGGCTTTAAGCTTCCTATGTCTGAATGGTTTATTCACGTGATTGTAATAGGCAGGCATGGTGAAGAAGCACCAGCTCCACTGAAGAAACATTTTAGACTCAAGCACAGCACAGCACCAAACAAAGGGTCACAGCCAATCTGTGCAGTGGGAGGGAGTCATCATTTAACAGACAGCGCCGTTGTGACTGCTTGTAAGCAGTGGGCCTAAAGCTCCAGGGATGGTTCATCAAGTCCCAGCATGCTTTGATGGAGAGGTGGTTGCTTGCCACTCATCAGTGATATATTCCTCTCCGACCCCCTTCACTCATCTCTGCGTCCCTCTTTCATTCCCGGTGCAGGAACTCAACAAGAAGAGGACGCAGAAGGAGATGGAGCACGCCATGCTCATCCGGCATGACGAGTCCACCCGGGAGCTGGAGTACCGGCAGCTGCACACGCTACAGAAGCTCCGCATGGATCTGATCCGTTTGCAGCACCAGACTGAACTAGAGAACCAGCTGGAGTACAATAAGAGGCGAGAGAGGGAGCTGCACAGGAAGCACGTCATGGAACTTCGGCAGCAGCCAAAAAACTTAAAGGTGAGAAGAGAGTTCACAGGAGCACATCCTAGTTGTGACATCCAGGACAAAGTGGGGCCAGACCAGTTATGGTTATCTGAACCCAGAGATTGTCAGCCATCTGTTCAGAATTGTGCATTTCTAGGCCCACACTCACTGGCCCCGAGTCCCTGGTTGTAAAGAAAGCCAAGGGTCTATGTTCGACAAGCCATATGATTTCTCCATTTCCCTTTTATTCCACTGGTCATTTTTCCCAGCCTTTCAGGACCTGCCCTCTTTCAAGGTGGCTGAATAAACTAGACAGAGTGGCTTAAGCCTGTAATCCTACATAATTTGGAAATAGAGATTGAGGAACAAAGTCCAGGGCCAACCAAGGTCAAAAAAGAAAAATCATAAGATCCATCTCTAAGTTCCACAAGACCTGTAACTGGATGTTGTGTGCACATGCCACAGTGGCTGGGTGTGGAAGCCCACACTGTATTCCCCAGCAACATTGGGGAGGGGGGAAAAGTGATAGGATCGCAGTCCAGCCTAGACAGGACATAAATCAGGACCCTATTTTAGGAATTACAAATCAAAGAGCTGAGGGCATGGCTTAAGAAGTAAAGTACCTTCCCTGACAAGCACAAAGCCTTGAGTTCAAACCTCAACACCAGAAAAAGGAAAAGGGGCAAGTACCAGTCCAGGGTTCTAGTGCTGGGAAATGACGTAGCAGTATTGGTAGTAGCTGCCTTGAGTGCCATATGCTGGAACTTGGGAGGAATAAGCATGGTTGATTTGTGAGGTCTGCTATGGGCTGGAAGGCAGGTTTGACCCTACCTGGGCCAGACCTGTGCTGTCTGCCAGGAGATAGCCTCACCCAGGGTAGGTTTCACTGGCTATCAGGAACTCCTTTGGCCTCCACATGATTCTAACAAGCCTTGGGTCTGGAAGACATCTATACCGGCACAGATATGGGGCTATCCTCCTTCATATGACAGTATGTCAAACCCTAAACTGTCTCCTGAGTGATCCCCATCACCCCATATACCAGATACACATGTGATTCTGGAAAGCCACAGTGCTCTGGACGTCTGTGGCTCATACCTATAATCCTAGCTACTCAGGAGGCTAAGATCTGAGGATGGTGATTGGAAGCCAGCTCAGGCAGAAAAGTCCCTGGGGGACTCTTATCTCCAATTACCCACTCAAAAACAGGAAATGGAGCTGTGGGTCCAAGTAATAGAGCACTAGCCTTGAACAAAAGAGCTTATGGATAGGTCATGAGTTCAAGCCTCACAACTGACAAAATAAAATATGATAATAATAATAATAAACACCAAAGTCCAAATTTGGTATTGCCATGTGTGAGCATACCTCTTAATGAGGAAATACCCACAATCCCAGTCCCTGTCAGCTGATACTGAAAGCCAGTAGAAATGGGTTGGATGCATGGTATTATCCAGATGTTTCCCTTTACTGATTTGTCAACAAAGCACAATAGCCAGGCACCCGTGGCACAAACCCATAATCCTAGCCACTCAGGAGACCAAGATCTGGAAGCCTGTGCAGAAAACGGCTTATATGGTAGATCACCAGCTATGAGTAAGCTGAGCAAGGGCAAGGCCCTAGAACCAGAAAATGTAGGGGAGGAAATATTGTAAATTATAACGGTGAGGTGGTCTAGTTTATATAATGACCTGAAAACAGAGAAATGATACCTGTGCAAATGTGCATGCACACATACACACAAAGAAAAACAATAGTGATTACTATAAATACTAGGAATAGGAACACATGGAAGTAACTGCCAACCTGTTAACAAGCTTCATACTATTGCATGATCCTCTTAGAGTCATAAATTCAAAATCTCTTACAAACTCAAGATCACCACCACTCATTTTGTGGTCAAACCAAAAGCACTGATAAAGTTTACTCTTGTCTGTGTACTCTGTGTTATTTTCCTGGGTTACTGGCTAGCACCACACCAAAAGCCAGCTGGTTGCAGCCTGGGAACTATGTAATTGATGGAACAGAGAGCATTGTGGGTTGACTGACTTATGTGTCTTTACTTTCTCTTTGTCACTTTTTCTAACAGGCCATGGAAATGCAAATTAAAAAACAGTTTCAGGACACTTGCAAAGTACAGACCAAACAGTATAAAGCACTCAAGAATCACCAGTTGGAAGTCACTCCAAAGAATGAGCACAAAACAATCTTAAAGACATTGAAAGATGAGCAGACGCGAAAACTGGCCATTCTGGCCGAGCAGTATGAACAGAGTATAAATGAAATGATGGCTTCTCAAGCGGTAAGTGGGTAGGTTTGGTGCCACAGCTGCAAGAGCTTTGGGATTCCAGAGAATTCAAGATCCAGCCTTTGTTTCCCAGGATGCTCATGGCACACATTTAGGATATTGGTGTTTTTTTTCCACCCAACAAGCGGAGGAAATACAACCAACCACCAGCTGAGGAATAAACCCACGCCCATGCGGATCCTTTCAGGAATGTCATAAATGATGGAATTCCAGGCATGCTGTGCTAAACCAGCCCTGTGGCGGCACTTAGGGACGTTTAAGGGCTAGATGTGATAGATTTTGTGTGTAATGTCATATGTTCATTTATCAAAGGTTTGCTGGCCTCCTCCACTCACCACACTTAACAAATGGATGACACTGTCTCTGAACTCACAGACTAGTAAGGGAGATAAAGCAGTAGGTACATTCAGTCAGTAAACTTTAGCTAAGCCTCTGTGTTCAGCTCAGAGCCAGGAGCTAAAGTAGATCAGGAGTCTCAGTCAGTCCTCACACTAGATCAGGCAAACCAGGAGTTGAGGTAACCAAGCTGTGCTTGGAAGAAGTAGGAGCAAGCTTATGGGGGGACAAGGAAGGACAATGAAGCTAGTCCTGGGGAAGCCAGGAGGTAGAGAGAAAGTCACTGAAGTAAGCTTTAAAGGCTCTGTGAGGAGGTACCTACATAGGCAAGGGTAGAAAAGACACATCTAGGAACTCCATACTTAAGTGAGAGCCCAGAGTTGGGCCAGGCAGAGTACTACATACCTGTAATTTCAGCAGGCTAAATTAGGAGGATCAGAGGTCAGAAGACAGCCTAGGTTCCATAGCAAGACCCTGTCTCAAAACTGAAGGTGTATATCTCAGTGGTAGTGTTTACCTAGAATGTGCAAAGCCCTGGGTTCAGTCTCCAACACTAAAAAGAAAAAAAAAAAAAAGAAATCTGAGTGCTGAGGCTCACGCCTGTAATCCTAGCTACTCAGGAGGCTGAGATCTGGGGATCATGGTCCAATACCAGCTCAAGTAGGAAAAGCCATGAGACTCTTCTCTCCAGTTAACTACAAAAAAAAAAAAAAAAGCCAGAAGTAAAGCTGTAGCTCTAGTGGAAGATCACTAGCCTTGAGCAAAAATGCTCAGGAATGGGGCCGGGAGTTTGGCCTAGTGGTAGAGTGCTTGCCTAGCATGCACAAAGACCCAGGTTCAATTCCTCGGTACCACATACATAGAAAAAGTGGTGCTGAGGCTCAAGTGGCAGAGCTCTAGCCTTGAGAACTCCTAAGACAGTGCTCAGGCCCTGAGCTCAAACCCAGGACTGGCAAAAAAAAAAAAAAGGCTCAAGAATAAGTATCAAGGTCCTGAGTTCAAGCTACAGGACCAGCACAAAAAAGCGGGGTTGGAGGGAGATTGAGAACCTCAGAAGGTGAAATGATGAAGGGCTTGATAAGCTAGGGGTGGAGCCTGCCTGGTAATTCATGAAGGTTTCATGAGGAAATGGGACTTACAGAGTGCTAGCCTTCCACCAACAGAGGAAGAAAAGGCCTGGGTGGAGACCCCAGTCTATGCACAGATCAGGAACCTAGAGAGGTGGCGTGTTTAACAAGCAGCCAGTCATTGCCAGGTTTGGAAGTGGAAGCAGGTGGTAGTTGGGGTCAGGTCCTCTAAAAGGAGGAGTGTGGTCACTGTGCAATGCCATAGACACCTGAGAGCTATTGAAACCTGTTGATGAAGGCAAGATCAGGATGAGGTTTGTGTTACCAAAAGGCATTGGCCAGAGCTAAGCGTGGTAGTTCACACCTGTAATCCTAGCTCCTAGGAAGGCAGACACCTAGAGGCTCACAGTTTGATGCCAGCCTTAGCAAAAACAAAAACAAGATTTTTGAACTTGGGTTCAAAATATCTCAACCAGCAAATCAGATGTAATGGTGCATGCCTTTTATCTGAAATATGAGGAAGATATAAGTAGAAGGATTATAGTCTAAGACTGGCCCTGGGCCAAAACACAAGATTTATCCCCTAAACAAAAGGGCTGGGGGCCTGGCTCAAATGGTAGAGCACCTGCCTAGCAAGCAGGTACCTAGTACCACAAAAAGAGTTACACTCATGTAGCAGATACAGGTAAAGAGACCAGTCAGGAAGCGATGAGAGTGGGAGGGGGTAATCCTAGCTACTGAGTAGGTTGAGATCTGAGGGTCACAGTTGAAAGCCAGCCCTGACAGAAAAATTCATGAGACCCTTATCGCCAATTAACCAATAAAAAACAAGAAATGGGTGTAGCTGAATGGTAAAACTACCAGCCTTGAGTGAAAAAGAAGCTGAGAACTTGAGGACCTGAATTCAAGCTCCAGTCCCAGCATGAGAGGCAGATAGACAGACCTGCTAATGGAGATAGAAAGAAGATAGCCAGGAGTTTGGCCAAGTGGTAGAATGTGTGCCTAGCATGTACAAAGACCCAGGTTTGAATCCTCGGTACCACATACATAGATAAGCTGGAAGTGGTGCTTTGGCTCAAATGGTAGGGCTCTGGACTTGAAAAAAACCGGAGGACAGTGTTCAGGCCCTGAGTTCAATCCCCAGGACTGGCAAAAATAAAAAAAGAAAGAAAGAAAGAAGGGAAGATTTGAGAAATGTATAAGAGCTGTAGCAGTTAGAACTTAGTGGCTGGTTTGAGTGTGAGTTTGACAACAGACAGCTGTAGCCGTCCTGTTACCAAGGCAGACAGAGGAGGAGGGGGATATAGGACGTGACTATGATGCTTGTAGTTTACCTGAGTTCTCCCAGTGCCCAGCTGGAGCCCTACAGACATGGAAGTCTAGTTCCTATAGGATGTCCCACGCAAAGGCACGAAGTTGCACATCATCACCATTTGGGGGCAGTGGCAGGTGGGATCACGGAATTAGGAAGGGAAAGAAGACCTGGGTCCCTTGCATAAAGGAGTACAAAGAAGGTCTGACAGTATGGAGCAGGTAGTAGAGCACCTGCCTAACCAGCGTGAAGCCCTGAGTTTAAACATTCAAAAAAAAAAAAAAACCACCCCAGAATGTTAGTATTACAATCCTTTTCTGTTTAAAGTCTTTTTTTGCTGGGCATAATGGCTCTTACACCCATAATCCTAGCTGCTTGGAAGGCAGAACTTTCAACCAATGGCCGTCTGTGGTGACACATGTCTGTTATCCCAGCTAAAGGGGAAGTGTAGGCAGGAGAATCACTGCCACGGCCAGCCCAGCATATAGTGAGACCCTCTAAAATAACTGATGGAAAAAAAAAAAAGACTTGAGCTGGGAAGTAGGGCTGTGGCTCAGGGGTAGGGCAGTAGCCTTAAGCTGAAGAGCTCCAAGACAGTGCCCAGGCCCAGGGATAGAGTAATAGCCTTGAGCTGAAGAGCTCAGAGACAGCACTCAAGCCCAGAGTTCAATCCCCATGACCCACAAAAAAAAAAAAGACTGGAGTTGTGGTTCAAGTGAATAGAGCACCTGCCGAGCTATCATGAGACCCTCTGTTCACTCCCCAGTACTGGAAGAGGGTAGGGAGCAGTACAAAGAAAATGAGGAAAGAGCCTGTCCCTTACCACAGAGGAGAGCAACCCTTAGCTACAGATGTCAAGTGTAAAGAGACCAGGTAGAATGATGGACTTCAGGGTGTCTGGCTGTGAATCTGTCCACTGCTTTCCATAGACCATCATGAGACCAGTGGGAATGGGAGATGTAGTGTCTGAACATCCAAAGAGGGAGAGGCCAGGTGTGGCAGTGTGCACCTGTAATTCCAGCTGCAAGGACACAGAGTGGAAAGACTGCAGCCTAGGCAAAAGCTCCTAACTGAAAAATAAGCTTAAAGCCTAAAGAGCTGAGGGTATGGCTCAAGTGATAGTATGAAGCCATGATTTCAAACCTTTAGTACCACCAGAAGGGAAGGAGAAATTGTATGTGAGACTTTGCAGACCCCTGCTTCTGGAAGATTCTGCAAGTTGAGAGAAATTTAAATGTTCTCAGACTGTGGAGGGGAGCCAAGGCACTCCTGCATTCACTCATTCACCCATCTAGCAGATGTTTCTTGAGTTCCTGTGCTGTGTCTGGGGAAATGTGGCATTGACAAGGTCCTCAAGGAATTTCTGGAAGAATAGAGGGAAAGCAACATGGGACAAGGCCCATCGAGTTCAAGAAGCCAGCAGGAAGCTAGACTGGGCTGGAATGAGGAGCTGCAGGTGCAAAGACGTGAAAACAACCCAGTCTTCTAGTCAAGACTTGCACCTTGAAGAGTGCTCATCCTGATGCTTAGTGCAGGGCCTGACATCAAATGTGCACTTTTGAGCAATGGTGACATGGAGAATGACCTGAGGCATAGCCAGAGGGGGTGTGAGGAAATCATGTATGGTGCTGCTTTACCTGGGCACTGGGGGTGGCTAGGTAAGGGGCATTCTCGATGGGGGTGGGGGGCAGTGGAGAGGGAGGTTTAAGGATAGCTCCAGCCTCTGACTTGAGTAGAATGGTGAGTGACAGTACCATTTGCCTACACACACACACACACACACACACACACACACACACACACACACACACACACACACACACACACACGCAAATGGTAGAACAGAGCCCAGCGCGGTGGTTCACACCTGTAATCCTAGCTACTCAAGAGGCTGAGATCTGAGGATCAAGGTTCAAAGCCAGCCTGTGCACAAAAGGACCTGAGATTCTTATCTCCAATTAACCTGTAGAAAACAGGAAGTGGGGCTTGACTCAAGGGTAGGATGGTAACCTTGAGCTAAAGAGCTCAGGGACAGTGCCCAGGCACCCACCAAAAAAAAAAAAAGATAGAATAGGTTGGGAAAGTGGTAAGGAAAATGACTAGTTGACTTTGGTGTGACTGTCTCTAGCAGGCCTCAGAAAGGAAGTCTGAGATCATGGGAGTCCCTGACAACTGAGGCTTTCATAGTGGACCCAGGTCCCTTAGGAAGGAGCCTTAGGGAGCCCGGGGACAAAGCCCTAAGGAGCGCCTACTTTTAGTAAGGGCCCAGGAACTGCCAGAAAGGAGAGTGCAGAGTGAGAGAAAAACACAAGAGGCATGTGTAGGATCTCAGAGATCTGGGAGAAGATGCAGTTTGAGTAGAAGGATCTGGTCAGAACATAACCAGAACAGGCAGGGGTAAGAGGTGAGAAGTAGAGAGAGGTGCTGGGGCCATAATGGTGGATAGGATTCTTGTCTTGCAAAAGTTTATTTCTTAGCACCAATGCCAGTGGCTGGCATGTAGCAGCCATTCAGTGAATCTGTGTAAGATGGAAAAGAGAAAATAGGGAAGGAAGGACAGCAACTGTCTTCTATTCTGAGACAGGCAGGCTTCTGCTTGGAGCAGAGTAGCTCCTGCTTTTCTGTCTAATGAGGCAGATAGTAAATGCCATAAGCCTTGTGTGCTATAAGGTCTCACAGCTAGGTAGTACAGAAACAGCCTAGACAATGAGCAATCCTGCCTCCAATAAAACTTCATTCACAAACGCAGGCCACAGGATCCATTGGCCCATAGACACACTACAGTGCGTCAGCCCCTGCCTATGGGGATTCAATTAGCTGCGTAGTCATAGGGTTGGGATTTGAACCCATTATGAGAGCAGCAAGTTGGTGAATTTGGCCATTGCTGCATTATACTGCCTCTTTTGAATCCTGGGCTTCCATTTAAGCCACTTTAGAAAACACAAACACACAGATAAACAGCTTTTTAATGGATTTGGTGTACACCAAGTCCCTTATCGTCTTCTGATTTCTAGCCTAGGAATTTGTATACTCAGAGTTCTATTAACAATAAGAAAATTCCAAAAAGCTAGAGACCAGTGACTCATCCATATAATCCTAACTACTCAGGAGACTAAGATCTGAGGATCCTGGTTCAAAGCCAGCCATCCCAGGCAGGAAACTGTATGAGACTCTTTTATCTCTAATGAACCACCAGTAGTGCTGTGGCTCAAAGTGGTAGAGCACTAGCCTTGAGCAAAATAAAGCTCAGGGACAGTGCCCAGGCCCTGGTTCAAGCCCCATAACAGAAGAGAGAGAAAGAGATGCCAGAAACAGAGGATAGAGGTGATTCTGGTCTCTAAATTGCCTGTACAATGAGCCAGCCTCTCATGTGCGTGCTCAGGGTAATAGTGCCTAAAACCAGTGAGCAGCACAGAACAGGATGTGCACTTGAGCGGTGAAGAACCTCCCATGTCGGGAAGTAACGTCTCGCCTTGCCATTCCTCTGTGAGGCTACGCCTGCTGCAGACCACTCACCCTTCCGCTCCCCTCCCTCTGACAAGGGAGATGCGAAGAAAGTGGTCTAACACTTGTGGGATTTAATGGAAGCTGGTGAGGATTAATGATCAGAAGGTGCCATGGAAATATGATTACTAATTTATTATGTTTTCCTTTCATCTATGGTGTATTTCTCCAGAATTTCTGTGTTCCCACAATAACTAGAAGTAGTCAGTTTTCCATTCAGATGCCAGGATAGGTTGTTTACTGTCAAGATTTGCATGGAGCTCCATCTGCATGCAGATCCACTCAGGTGAGACGCGCACGTCTCAGATTCAAGGGTTCTCATCTTGCAGGTCTCAGCCAAACTAGGTGTCGCCATCTATGGTCTAAATAAGTCAGGCACAGAACACCGCGTCTCCTCCTGCTCAAAGTGAGGTTGGCATTTCCAAGGGCTAGCTTGACCCATTGTACACAAGACCTAGAGAGAGTTAGCTGCCTCTGGAAGCAGAGGAAATTTGGCCAGATTGCCTCTGCAGGATAGACCTCACGACTCCACCTGCTATATGGGCTCAGCCACCCTGGCACCAGCTCCTGCAGTTTCCATCCTGATAGAACTGTTATCAGGATTTCATAGCCCTTTGGGCAGGCACCCTGGCTGTGACCCTGTGGTCCCGGCTAAGAATGTGCCCAGGTCTTCTTTTTTTCACTGGGGACCCCTTTCAGAATATACTGTACCCCCAGTCTGCCCTTGAGATTATTAAGCCACCCTTGGGGGAAAAGATTTGAAACCACCTCAGCCAACTAACAGGGTGGCAGCCTCTCTAGCCAACCAGAGGGACCAACCTAGTAAGACAAGGTCATGACAGTACTGTGATGTGCTCCCCAGGTTTGACAGCCATTAGACTAACGAATGCACAGCTATCCTCCGTGGCTTTGTGATTTTGTGGTTAAATGAGTCTACATATGAAATGGTCCTATCAAAACCAAAATAATGGTACCAAACCAACTTCTGGTCATTGGATGTTTTAGTACGCCTGGGATTACAAACTGGATTCTTTTGTGTGACCCTTGTGCCAATTTCAGGCAGTAGGAACAACTGTTTCCTTAGAGTTAAAAAAAAAAAAGAGGAAGGGGCCAGGAGTGTGGCCTAGCGATAGAGTGCTTACCTAGCATGCGCAGAGCCCTGGGTTCAATTCTTTGGTACCACATACTCAGAAAAAGCTGGAAGTGATACTGTGGCTTGAGTGGTAGAGCCTTGAGAAAGCCCAAGGACAGTGCCCAGGCCCTGAGTTCAAGCCCCAAGACAGGGAGGGGGGGGGCGCACTAGAGAAGTTACGTAATTAGCAAGGGTACTCATATTGAATGGTGTGGCCAGACCTCAGACTCAGGTTCTGTCCCCAAGGCCCACACATTATCCACTAGGACCCCTCCCCCGCAAAGGCGATGTGTCCACAAGACCTTGTGGCTCATTGGGCAGACATCCCTGGTGGGATCCTAGGGTGAATAGATCGTGGGGACCAATCACAGTCATCCACCTGTGGCCAGCCAGGGCTGCATTACACTGTGTGTCTTCTGTGTGTGCCCGCAGTTACGGCTAGATGAGGCTCAGGAAGCAGAATGCCAGGCCTTGAGGCTACAGCTCCAGCAGGAAATGGAGCTGCTCAACGCCTACCAGAGCAAAATCAAGATGCAGACAGAGGCACAACATGAACGGGAGCTCCAGAAGCTAGAGCAGAGGGTGTCTCTGCGCAGAGCACATCTTGAGCAGAAGGTACGAGCATTCTCGCCAAGCCCCTGAAGCTGAAAATGGGGTGGGCTGGGGTGAGGTGGCCTGGGGAGCCCCACTAGTGACTGCACTTACTGCTAGCATTATACTCCAGGCACCCCTGGGAGGCAGGTTTTGGCCCCAGGATGCTAAGGTCAGGAACTTACATAGTTTGATTTCATAGCCACAACCTTCCTGCCCCTCTGCTAAGAAGCCCTCCACCTTCTCAGCAGGTAGTCTAGCCTCTGAGTGGCATGGGAAAGCCAAGTGCACATGTGGTGTTTAAGCCACAAGCAAGAATTAAAGCGAAGGTAGGCTGATGTTGCCATCTGTAGTAAATGTTATTCCAATCAAAATATCCCCAGATCTCCTGAGCATAGGAAG
The DNA here is from genome assembly GCF_031878675.1 of Megascapheus bottae. Taxonomy (NCBI): domain Eukaryota; kingdom Metazoa; phylum Chordata; class Mammalia; order Rodentia; family Geomyidae; genus Megascapheus; species Megascapheus bottae. Next base: position 7,116,076 of record NC_143536.1, on the reverse strand, counting down.
TAGGACAGTGCCATGGGGCATCTGGAAGCTGGTGAGAATCTAATTGCTAGCCAAGACCAGCATAGCAGCCTGCTTTCCCCGCTGCTGTTCTAAGAGGCATTGCCTTTCCATGCATAAGCCTCGCATCTCACTGTGTTGGATACACAGTGGCCTTGTCACTTTTAGCTACCTCCTGCTGAGTCAGGACACTTACCTAGATCAGCACAGAACTTGGAGGCCTGGCTGGAATGGCATCATTCCCATGGGTGAGCCTTAGCAGCAAGTCTGAAACCTAATGGGTACCATACAGGATACTCCTCCCAGGCCTCTCCCAGCCTTCTATGGTGAGAGTTATTCCAGGCACCCCTGTGCATGCATAGTAGGTATGCACACACACAGTAGGTGCACGTGCGTCCCATGTGCCTGAGGGGCCCGCTGAGAGCCCACTAAGGATAGCTGTCTGCTTGTTTCAGATTGAAGAGGAGCTGGCTGCCCTGCAGAAGGAACGCAGCGAGAGAATCAAGTTCCTCTTGGAAAGGCAAGAGCGAGAGATTGAAACTTTTGACATGGAGAGCCTCAGAATGGGATTTGGGAATTTGGTTACATTAGATTTTCCTAAGGAGGACTATAGATGAGATTAAATTTTTTTGCCATTTACAGAAAAAATGAAAACAGAAAAAAGTTGAGACCCTGCAAAACCACATTCCCCATTTGAACGGGCGTTTCTGTCACTCTCTCTCTCTCTTACTCTTCCTGACACCGTGTCGGACTAGTGCCTGTGTATTCTTCCTCCATCAGGGGCCCCCTTCCTCCCCCGTGTCCACTTGCAGTGCTGGCCAGCTCCCAGCCGCCTTCTCTCCATAACCCACGTCATGCTGACGTGGCTGCAGATTCACAAGAACCTCGGAGACACTTTGAACAAAAAAACAAAAACAAACAAAAAAAATAAACCAACAACGAAAGAGTGGATGGATATTGCTTTAAGCAATTGCTCAATCTGTGAAAGTAAAGCAAAAAAAAAATAATAATAATGATAATGATGATGATAATAATACTAAATGCCAAGGGGGAGAGAGACACAATATCCGCAGCCTTACACCTTAACTAGCTGCTGCATTCTTTTATTTTATTTTATTTTATTGGTATTTATTCATCAGGAATTAAAAAAACAAAGTTTTATTAAAGATTGAAAATTTGATACATTTTACAGAAACTAATTGTGATGTACATATCAGTGGTGACATATTATTACTTTTTTGGGGCTGGGGGTGGGGGGTGGAGAGATCTTGTGATTTTTAAGAACTTGCTGGCAAGCATTTAACTTGTCCTCAGCATATCCTGATTGTATCATAACCATTTTCTGCACTTGCAGAGGATGTGAATACACTTAAAGAACTCACAGAATCCCAGTAGCACAAATCGGGCTTTGGCAAATCGTGTATTTTGTGTATAGAAGGAATTTAAGGAGAGGTATTACTTATTTTCATATTGTATTTTAACTGTTTCTCTGATCAAATTTTTTTACTTCCTCCTCCTGTTCTCCCCTCCCCCCCACCTTCCTCCTTTTCCAATTCAGTATTTGGAGTTCAACACTGTCTCTCAATCAAACCATCTCGGCCTTTTTCTTTATTTCCCTTCCCTTTTCCTGAGTCCCATATCTTGGTCATAAATAACTGCATTCTTCACACTTTCAAACTGTGTATTTTCTTACAATAAAAAATGATGAAAAAAAAAAGGCTTTACTTCTTTTGCATGCACTTTAAAAACAAAACAAAACATTTTTCAGGTTCCAAGGAAGAGCATGATTAACTGTCAGAGCTTTTAATTATATTTGTAAATAAAAGTGTTCATCACATCGCCTGGCTGTGTTCTTATAGCAGGAAGATTCCTTTACAGGTACCCCAGGGGATGACTCAGAGGCCTAGGAACCATACCCAAGCCTCCCTGCCCCGCCAAGATCCAAGGAGAGCTGTCTTCCATGTCCTGAGGACAATGCTATGCTGGCAGCAAGCCGTACCTGATTTCACTTGGCCACAGAAAGAGGCATACACTCGGGCCAGGAGTTTGGCTTAGTGGTAGAATGCTTGCCTAGCATGCATGAAGACCCAGGTTCAATTCCTCGGTACCACATATACATAGAAAAGACCAGAAATGGTGCTGAGGCTCAAGTAGTACACCTCTAGCATTGAGAAAGCCCAAGGACAGTGCTCAGGCCCTGAATTCAAGGCCCAGGACTGGCAAAAAAGAAAACGAAAGCATACACACACAGTTGTACATGCACAAGCACCTGTATGAGAGAGGAAGCCAGCTACAGAGCAGGCATAATCACTTATTTGACTGGTCAGTAATTCTACAGGTATAACAATGATTTAGTTTAAAAAAAAAAACTTACAACTTCTAGGATCTAATTTTAGGGTCAAGACAATCTCATTAAGAATTGACATGCTTAGATCTGTAAGTTTTAGACATTGAAAACTGCATTTAGTAAACTTAGTTCAGTCTTACTAGCACCTTGTGGCTCAAGTGGTAGAGTGTTAGCCTTGAGAAAGCCCAAAGACAGCACCCAGCCCCAGGACTGAGGGGGGGAAAAAAAGTGCACCTTTATTTGTGCTGAGAGCAGAAAACCAGACTTCTGTACATACTTTGCACATACTAATACTAAAAGTTACACCCTGGTCCTGAAAGAACCAACCTGTAGGTTGGTCATTCTTTTTTTTTTTTATTGTAATTAATAAAAGGGTTACATGATATTTGCCACATAGAAGGTGCATTAATTCACATATATTGATACCCTTTCACATGTCTTGGTCCCCATTACCCTCCCCCCCACCCCCCAGGTTGGTCATTCTTGTATGCTAAAGGTGGTTCTATTATCAAACACAAGTGACTAGTCATTCCACCATGATAAACTAAAGCATAGCTATATACTCCCTAAAGTTATACTCATCAGTATGGCAACCCCAACCGTAATGCCTTTTATTACTATAGCCCAGATTCCTAAGCACCTTAGGTCAACAGAACTTTCAATTAAGTACATCTGAAAGTGACACTGGAGAAGACTGCAAAGATAAGTAATTGCTAGAGTTGAGATCTACAGATCCCTCAGAGGCTCGTGTTGAATGAAGGCTCAGTCCCAAGCCTACAAATCAAAACAATACTCGAGGGGCTAGGAGCGTAGTCTAATGGTAGAGTGCTCACCTAGCATGCGTGAAGCCCTGGGTTTGATTCCTCAGTACCACATACTCAGAAAAAAAAAAAAAAATTAAAAAAAAAAAAGCTGGAAGTGGTACTGTGGCTCAAGTGGCAGGGCGCTAGCCTTGAGCAAAAAGTGTCCAAGGACAGTCTATCATGTGTCCCAGAGGTCACAAGAAGCAATATTCTCAAGTTTTTCAAAGCCATGCTTGGTGATACATGCCTGTAATTCAAGCTACTCCACAGGCTGAGACAGGGTATCCTGATTTGAAGACAAACACAAAGACCAATGTCTAAAAATGAATAAGATAAAAAGTCCAGCACTGAAAAGGTGGTGTGTCCTATAAACCAGCTCTACTCCCTCCCTTTTATGCTGGTGTGTGCATGCTAGGAATGCCACGCCCCTTCTTAGGTTTCTGCCAACACTTTCCTTTCCCCTGACCCTTCCAGTGGCAGGAGCTGGTCACCTGCCCTCCCCCCCCCAGCTGGTTCTGGCTCCCTGTGGATCACACAGAAGGTGGCACAGCCATTTCTGGGGTACTCCAGGTCAGCACAGCTCTCACGGGGCTTCTGTGTATCACTTCAGGGTTTGAGCTGAGGCCAAACGCCTGCCCAGCACAAAATGGACAGATAGCTCAGGCTGGGAAGCCAAGGCACTTCCTGGGCAGGGCAGCCTGAGGCCTTGCCTACTTTCTTCTGCTGGAGCCCAGCAGCATGTGCAGAGAAAACGCCACCGTGGAATGACTCAAATGATTCAACCGGGAGAACTCCCCAGTGGCCCTGGGAGGGGGGAAGGGGGAAGGTCGCTCAACCTCAGAAGTGCTCTCCCAATTTTTCCCTAGTTCTGAGCCCAATAAGGGACAGTACTCGAAAGTCTGCAATTTCCAACATTTCTACTTTATTCAACGATAAGCTAACGGCAGAACTAACACAATAGAATTAACAGAATTAAGCAATTCCAGAACAATGACCAGCGAACAGTGCAACCCACAAGGATTACAGACTTGGAACCACCTGTCCTCCAGCCCTGCCGAGGTGGGCCAGGTCTCAGCAATGTTTAAGGGTAGACACCTAGCAAGCTGCTGAGACACTGTCAGAACCAGTCAGGTGCAGCCATGAGGCCAGGCCCCTGGGGATCAGTCAGGATCTCAAAGACAGTGGTGGAGACTCCCCTCTTCTTTTGCACCCCCCCACACACACTTTCTAGGCCATTTATAACTTTCTTTACACTCTGGATTGCTAGTCATCCGTTAACAATGTACCCCCATTACAATTCAAACTGCTACCCCCCCCCAACAGAATTCAAATGTGATCAACACATGGATAGGAGCATAAAGGACAGCCAGCAGGGAGAGCCACCCTATGCCACTGTGGATGGCCCAGGCATGGCCCCAGCAAGGGAGCGGGAAAGGAGACATCCACGGGCATCGGTGCCCGAGGACCCCACTGCAGGGCCTGGGGGACTCTCAAACTGAGCCTCCCTACTTCCCAGACAGCTGCTCATACAGCTTCGGCACATAGTCGTCCCACTCGGCCTGGTAGCACGTGCCAGCCACTGGGGGCCCCAGGTGGTATTTCTTGCGGAAGGCCGCCACCTTGAACTTGCCACGGTGGTCCCCAGAGCGGTTGCTGAGAATGGGCTCGTCACACTTCAGGGGCTTGTCCTGCTCATACACCAGCCACACATAGCGATGGAGGCCTGCAGGGAAAGGAACTACTCAGAACAGCTCTCTGGATGTGGGCAAGGTGAGCTGCAGGGCAGTGCCAAGAAAGGCTTTGGGGGATGGAAGGGACCTGCCTGAAAGCTCATGAGCCATGCATTTCTTTTTTTTTTTTTTGGCCAGTCCCGGGCCTTGAACTCAGGGCCTGGACACTGTCCTTGGACTTTCTCAAGGCTAGAGATCTACCACTTGAGCCTCAAGCACCATTTCCGGCTTTTTTCTATGTATATGGTACCCAGGAATTTAACCCAGAGCTTCATACATACTAGGCAAGCACTCTACCACTAGGCCAAACTCCTGGCCCCATGCGTTTCTTATGTGCAAGTTACACCTTGTGAAATGCAGAGAAAAGAACCTCTGCTAGAACAGGGCTCCCACTTGGGAGAACTGCTTCTTCCTCAGGTGACTCCACCCCATAATTAAATTGCCTAATTTTCTCCCTCCCTAGAGAACTGAACAGGTCCCTCGGAAACCTGCCACTGCATTCTCCCTTGTCAGGAATGCACAGGAAGACTTTGAACCTTCTGGAAGCTTCTGGGTGTCTAAAGGAAACACGAGCCAGAATCATTGGCCCTTGCCAGGCTCTCCTTGTACCTTCTGGTTATACCTGAGGGCAGGACAAGGTGCCCACAAGCTTCTGCTTAGCCCTGCTCTGCCTGCTCCAGCAGATAGAAGAAACGCTGCGTACCGCTAGAGGCCACGCCAGCACCCTCAGGCACTGGTCCAGGGGCTCCCTCATCTACTGAGGCCTAATAGACATAACAAGACACAACACAGGTGACTGTGTTTTCAAGACGCCAATTAAGCCAGTGGCTCACGTCTGTAACCCTAGCCACTCAATAGGCTAAGATCTGAGGATTGAGGTTCAAAGCCAGCCTGGGCATACAAATCCAATTTGGTGGCTAAGCTCTTAATGAACCACCAAAAAGTGGAAGCATGGCTCATGTGACAAAGTGCCTAGAGAGAAAGAGCTAAGAGACAGTGAGTCGGCCTTGAGTTCAAGATCTAATATTAGTGTACACATATGGACCTTGAGGAAAAAGAGGGAGCTAACAGGAAATAAAAGAGGCAATATTTCCAACTTCCTCACTCAGCAAAGGCCCAGAACCCAAGAGGTAGTTGGGTCCACCCAATCAGAGGCCTTTAGAAGCCAGGCCTGCAGACTGCAGCCGATCACCTGTGCCACTGGGAGGCCCGGAGCCCACGTAGTCGGAGAGGACAGTACCACTGCTGATGTCGTTGCCCTTCATGTTGACCACCAGAAAATGGTGCCATTCCCTGTGAGGAGGAACCAGACAGATGTGAATACCCAAGGGTCAGTGCAGCCTCTGACCTGCACAGTGGGCGGGCACTGCAGACCAGGACACGCAGCCACAACGAAGATGGCCCTGCTTTCTTATTTTTTACTATTAGTCTGAAGGTCATATACAGAGGGGTTATGGTTACATAAATCAGGTAAAGAATACATTTCTTTGGAGACAGTATCAACGCTTCCCTTGCTCTCCCTGCTTTCTTGGCCAGTTCGCCACCATCATGTCTGCAGAGGGGCCTCTCTGTTTATGAAATTATGAACTTGAATTTCATATACTTCCACATGTCTAATCAGGTAGCAGTGTAAAAACCATCCTTAGATCACAGGGATGTCCATATGGGGTTCCTGGTGAACGTGGCCATTGGTTAAACATTAGAAATTCTTGCTGGAGAACAAAGGGGCAAGAAATGTAAATGCTGGGCCCAAAGTTTGGCCTAGTGGTAGAGTGCTTGCCTAGCATGCACAAAGATCCAGGTTCGATTCCTTGATACCACATACATACCAGAAGTGGTGCTGTGGCTCAAGTGGTAGAGCTCTGGCTTTGAGAAAGCCAAGGACAGTGCTCAGGCCCTGAGTTCAAGGCCCAGGACTGGCAAAAAAAAAAAAAATGTAAATGCTGGCTTAAGACTGGGCATGAAAACCCCACACCAGGTCTACTTTAACATGTCCAGCGAGGGACCTTACATGGCACAGGTCATGCACAAGACTGTCCCTACCCTCTCCAAACTTGCCTGTACTTGGGGTCCTTCCTGCTGGGAGCATCCGGGTCTGTCAGGACCAAGGTGTACAGTTTTCCAGAATCACAGCCATCCCAGTTGATACTGCTGGGTCTGTTCTTAACCTGGAAGAGTCAGTTTGGTGTTAAAAAAAAAAAAAAAGCTAGACTTCAGCCTGGCACCAGTGGCTTGCATCTGTCATCCTAGCTAGTCAGGAGGCTGAGTTCTGAGGATCACAGTTCAGAGTCAGCACAGGCAGATAACCACCAAAAAGCTGGGTGTGGTGCTAAGGATTAAGTGGGGGGGGGGGGGGAGTTCAGGGACAATACCCAAAGTTCAAGCTCCAAGACTGGCACCAAGACAAAAAATAAAAGGTAAAAAGTCAGACTGACTTGACTCCCCATAGGTATAGCCGATTTGTATGTGCACATGCAGGAGTTCCAACCTTGGGCCTCCCCTCTCCAAGCTGGCTACCACTTGAGCCATACCCCTACTTTTTTCTCTCTCCCTGCCTTAGTTTCAGATAGAATCCCACGTTTGTCCCAGCTGCCCCCCCCCATAGGTCCTACCACCACTTCCAAAATACACGACAGATTACTAGAAGTTTCTGGGCAATGCCTCTCCCAAGATTTAACAGCGGGTGTGCTGCATACAGAAGTGATTTCAGCTTCCGAACACTTGCGGGTCTCGTTTCCTAGCAGGATTGGAACTCGGTCACCAGGTCCTCTCAAGCCCAACCTTACCCTCTGTCTGCAGTGACAAGGGCTCTGAATCTGGTTACCAGGAGCTTCCTTCACAAAGGTGCCGAGAAGGGTTGGAGAAAGCCCCGTGTGACCAGGCCCTCCACTAAGTCCCTCGGCAGCAGTGTGGGGAGCCAGGCGCGCTCGGGAAGCCCCAGCCGTGGGCAGCGCGGGCCGCCGACCCCACAACCAAGGCGGATTGGCGCGGCGAAGCCCGGCCGCGGTTACATAAGACGCCCCGGGCGGGGAGGGGGGTGGAGGAGGGGCTCACCCCCAAACCAACGCAGAGGCCCCCCCCCCGATCCGCTCCTCCCAAGGAAGGGGGCTGAGGCCCCCCGAGGCCCAGGGCCCTCTGCGCCCCACCCGGCCCCGCAGGCCGCGGTGTGGCCGCCCCGTCCCCGGGGTACCTGGGTGGGCGTCAGCACTTTGCCCAGCTCGTCCACCTCCACCCCCGTGTAGGACACCCGCAGCGGGTGCTGGGGCCGCTCGTCCACTTCCTGCAGGCTCAAAGGCCCGGACCACTTGCTGATGTCGCCAGGCATGGCGGGGCTGCGGGAGGACTGGGCCGAGGGCGCAGCACGAGGACACGCGCGCAGCAACCGCACCGACCGAAGGCGGGCAGCAACGCCACAGGCAGTGCGCGTGCGCACCAGCGGCCCCGTCGCTCCTCCCCCCCCACGCCTTCTCCTCCAATCACCCGCGAGGACACGCCCATCTGCTCCCTGATTGGTTGGCTCGGAACACTGGGCAAGTCGTGCTTCCAGGTCAAGGCCACTTACTGTGAGCGTCCCTGAGTTCTCCATGGGTAATTAAAAAGAAAAAAATACTGGTCTCCAGAAATGCGGCTGGGCTCGTTATTGCTTCATCCCTTTCTCTCTCTCTTTTTTTTTTTTTTGTCGGTCGTGGGGCTTGAACTCTCGGCCTGGGCGCTGCCCCTCAGCTCTTCAGCTCAAGGTAAGTGCTCCACCTCTGAGCCACAGCGCCAGTTCCCGTTTTCTGATGACTACTTGGAGATGAACTACCTGGGTCTTTCATGCCCAGGCTGGTCTCGAACCGTGATCTTCAGAGCTCCCATCTCCTGAGTAGCTAGGATTACAGGCTTGAGCCACTGGCACCTGGCTAAGAAATGAATTTTTAAAACTGTAACTTCCTAGGGAAGTGGATGAATCTAGAGCGAATCATGTTGAGTGAGACAAGTCAAGACCAAAGGAACAAAAGGCGCATGGTATCCTTAATATGTGGCTATTAGATCCAAACAGTACAAGAGCGAGGACTCAATATTTGCATACCCAATGCTATGGACCTGGTATTGGAAATATAAACACAACTACATAGACATCAAAATTTATGATTCTGTAGGCGTAATGTTTTATTACATAGATTAATATGTATCTATGACATACAAACCCTCAGCCTAATTTTAATTATGTTCTAAAATCTACGTGCCAGTGATTGTACATAGAGATTCCCTTCTTGAATACTTGTTAAACAGGTCATCGGTAATATGATGTAAAAATCAATGTTAATAAATTCTTTAATAAAAATAGTCAAAGGAGAAAAAAACTATAACTATTCCTGCTTTGCAGCCTATGGTCTGAACCAAGTTTGTGTACAGGAAATTAACCTCTAACTGGTCTCTGGGCTTCCACTTCTCAGGATTGTTTGTAGTGAGAGCTTGTTTTCTCCTTGAGAATTTCAAAGCCTTCTTACGTGGTCTCAATAAAATACGTCTGGAAAAACATTAGACAGGAAATTAATTTTTTATTAACAATGAACTTCTACAAAAGATAAAAACAGAATTGCTATATGACCTCCCCACACATACACACCAACAGTGCCACATCTGGGTGAATGTCCCACAGAACTAAAAGTATGGCTCAGCCAGGAGCTGGTGGCTCACACCTGTAATCTTAGCAGAGTACTCAGGAGGTTGAGATCTGAGGATTGTGGCTCAAACGAGCTTGGGCAGTAAGTCTATGAGACTCCTAACTCAGATTAACCACTCAAAAACTGGAAGTAGCATTGTGGCTCAAAGTGGTAGAGCACTAGCCTTGAGCAGAAGATCTCAGGGTGGCTCAGAGATAGAGCACCTGCCTACTAAGTGCAAGACCCTGAGTTCAAAGCCCAGTACCACCAAAGAAAGAGACATAAACGTTAAGTACTCTGATTTAAGGCCAGGTGTCGGTCATTCAACCCTATAATCATAGCTACTCAGAAGGTTGAGATCTGAGGATCACTGTTCAAGGCCAGCGAGATAAGGAAAGTCTGTGACACTCTTTTATCCAGTTAACCACTGAAAAAGCTAAGTGGAGTTGTGGTTCAAATGGTAGGGCACCAGCCCTGAGTGAAAAAGCCAAACAAGAGTGCAAGGTCTTGGGTTCAAGATCTGTTTCTAACATGCACACACGCACACGCACACACACACACACACACACACACACACACACAACAGATCATTTAAGTTCACACCTCTGTACTTTGAACAGAGTGCAACAGCTAATACAAATTACACACAATATTGGTCATTTAATTCAAAGACTTTATCTCTACTTATCAAAAGGTTATGAGCTTAGTAAAATGTTATGAGTGCTCTGGAAATGAAAAGACTGTTTATTAAATCACCAATCAATATATAGCCACTCCCCCAACTGATATGGATTGGTTAGGCTTTGCTGTAATGAGTATTTGTCTGAAAGTTCAAGGTAAACAGATAAAAAGAATCCATCGAGCCAGTGGGGGTGGGGGTGGGCAGTCCTAGAAGAACAAATGTCATACCACTGAGACTTGCTTTTCTTCCATGTCACACACAGGGTCTGTACAGTATCTAGGCACAAGGACAGTGGTGATGATGGGGAAATGGGAGAGCAGTCTATTTCCATCTCTTCTGGCAGGAGGAGGAGTTGGGGGCAGAAGGGTGAGGAAGATTTGGTGGAATGCAGTCTCTTAATTGCCTTTCCAGTGAAGAATGATTCAAGGTCACAGACTAAGACATTACAGGCCATACACACCTGTAACCCTAGCCAATCAGGAGGCTGAGCGCTGAGGCTCACAGTGCAAAGCCAGCCCGAGCAGGTAAGTCCATGAGACTTCTCTCCAATTAGCCACCCAAAAGCTAGAAATGGAACTGTGGCTTGAGTGGTAGAGCTCTGGCCTTCAGTGAAAACATTGAAGGGATAGCACCCAGGCCCTAAGTCCAAGCCCTAATACTGGCACAAGAAAAAAAAAAAAAGATTTTTTTTTTCTTTTTTTGCCAGTCCTTGGGCTTGAACTCAGGCCTGGGTAATTTCTCTGGGAGGGAGGGACTGGGAGAGAAGGAGGGACCAGATAATACTGCATGAAAGGAAATGGACATGGAACTGTAATCCTTCTGCATATCGTTTCTAAAATAGTAAAGCAAATGTTTTTACCAAATGACATAAAAAGATTATTGTCGCGAATCCAGTGAGAGTGGAGAAAGCAAAAGCGGGTGATGGAGGAATAAATATGATCAAAGTACTTTATATGTATGAAAATTGAATAAGCCTATTAACATGGGGGAAAAATAGAAAGGAGACAAGAAAAAGCAAATATATTTATTTAACCCAATATGTGCAAAACATTATTTCCACCATATAATGAAGTTCACTCTGAGGCCATGGGCTTGAAAATGTCTAGTCTTTTTTGTATATTTTTTATTAAAGGATTTAGTAACATTGATTTTTATATCATATTTCAAATGTAGTCTTTCCCCCCCCCCTTGTGCCAGTACTGGGTCCTTGAACTCAGGCCCCTTGCACTTGCTTGGCTTTTACACTAAAGGATGGCACTTTATCACAGCTCCACTCTTATGACTTTTGACTGGTCAAGTGGGGATAAAAGTCGCAATCCTCAAATATCTGCCTCCTGAGTAGATAGGATTACAGGCATGAGCCACCAGCACCTGGCTGAAAATGTCTAGTCTTAGAAACCTGAAATATCCAAGTCTGGTGGGAAGTGACAAAGACACAGCCAGTTGTGCCCACCCGTGAAGAGGCAGATGGTGCCTTTTTGGCAGTTTGGCAGAATCTAGCAAATTTTCCACTGTGCTTACTTTTTTACCCAGTGATCCTTCTTTGTAGAATTTGGCCTTGTGAGATTGTGAAATGCAAATCATTGGCTTTTGTTCCATTTCCCGAAGTCCTTGAACATTCCAGAGAAGTAAGCTGTCCTTCAGTATTGAGTCAAGAGATGGCCGCCTACCCCTAGTTAGTTGCCTTTGGCCTGGGGGCAGGTCACCGGCACCGTCTCACATTGGTGGGGATTTTGCCATTGTTAATCCCAAGTGGAGGATAACCTACTTAACCCTGCCTGTCACCAAGCTTTCTGTGGCTCACGTCTGTACAGTCCTAGCTAGCTACCCAGAAGGCTGCGCTCTGAGCATCCTGGTTCATCTCCAGACCAGGGAAACAAATCCCTGAGACATGTATTTCCAGTTAGTTAGCTAAAATCCAGAAGTAAGGGGCTGGCACAAGTCATTGAGTGCTCGCCTTGAGTGGAAAAGCTAAGCCGAAGTGAGAGGCTCTGAGTTCCAGCACCAACACTAGCACAAAAATAAGTTTAAAAAATATAAAAGTGAAAGCTGAGGGAAAAGCCAAACTAAGAAATAATTGGTATGGAAGTATCTATTCACTAATTCCATGAAAAACAGAATGAGAATATACATGTCCTGTTGCCCCTGTAAGTGGCACAGAGGCTGGCTCACAGCACCAGTGAGAAGGGCAGGATGTGGTAGAGGGTGAGAGTGATAGAAGTTAGCAAAAGAGCAGCCAGTCTGGAGCTGTGGCCTGGGCTGTTTGCACACGGAATGAAAAGTTGAGACATGAAAACCTGCCTGACATGGAAACAGGGTCAAGGGACTAGAGAAGAATGAGAAACAAGAAGGCCAAACAAATCAGGAAAGGAGGGCAGGACAGTAAATCTTTGGGGGCAGGGTCACAACCCCACAGAACACAGAAAGGAGGCCAACCAACCAGAGAGCCCTTTTCAAGAACTCTAGTTCTGACTGTTCCACCAGAGGGGGAAGACAGCCAGAATGGCAGAGGGGGGCAAAAAGGATGTCTTTACCCATGCCTAAGCTGTGCCACCTGCTCTTTCTCTGCCATTGGAAAACAAAAATGGAATAAGTTTCCTATCACCTTGTGTCCTGTGGCTTGCTTGAATTCTTCTCTTGTCAGATGCAAAGGTCCGGGTGTTATGGCTGCTCTATACTTTCTGGTGCACTGGCTGGGACGTTGGGGATGTAGTGTATCCTCTTCTGACTTGGACTCCACAGAGATCCAGAGGCAGCGTGGGAGGGTGAACAAGAAGCTGGAGGAACCTTAGCAGTGAACCAGTCTTCTGGAAATGAATTTTCATAGTAGTTGGAGTTTCGCCAAGTTGTGGATCGTAGATTGAATGCCCCAATGAGTCACAGTGCTGGAAGCTCGGTCCTCCCTGAGGTGCTATTGAGTAGTGCAGAGGGATCTTTAAGGGGAGGGGCCAGTGGACAGTGATGATGTAATGGGGCGTGGTCTCTGGGGACAGCCACAAGGCTCCATGCAGCCAATCTGGTCCCCCTGAATCTCTCTGCTTCTTGTCCCAGCATGTAGTGTTTTTCCACCACTGTGATGTCACCTACTGTGAGGGTCTGTCCCTCACCAGAGGCCCGAGATACCTGAATGCCTGGTGGTGGATGTTCAGCTTCCAAAATGGGGTTAAAAAACCCTCTTTATACAGTATCTACCCCCCCCCCAGCGTTGTGTTATAGTTTTAGGGAAGAGTCAACGCAACAAGTTATATGTGATATGTGTGTATATAATGTCACTGCTATTTCATACAAAAGAAGAAGGATCTTTAGGGCAATTGTGCTGAAGAATGACTTATTTCCAACAAGAATTTTCTTTTTTTCTTTCTCTTTTTCCTTTTGTTTTCCAGTCCTGGAGCTTGAACTCTGGGCCTGGGCGCTGTCCTTAGACACTTTTTGCTCAAGGCTAGCACTCTGCTCCTTGAGCCACAGCACCCCTTCCCGCTTTTTCTATCTATGTGGTACCGGGGAATTGAACCCAGGGCTTCATGCATGCTAGGCAAGCACCCTAACACTAGGCCACGCTCCCAGCCCCAGCAAGTATTTTCTATCCAATGAATGTACCCAGCTGGCACTCTTGCCAGAACCCCAGCTGAGAACTGGAACTACTAAGCCCCAAAACAGAGATCCAATTCCATGCAGAAACACATGCTTTCCCCATTCATGTGCCTATAAAGAGTTGTACTAAGTTTAGCCATCTCAGTTCTAAAGTTAAGTATGCATGAAGCAACACACAGGAACAAGAAGTCTAATTGTTGGAATGATTGCTAATTCCTCTCTCTCTCTCTCTCTCTCTCTCTCTCTCTCTCTCTCTCTCTCTGTCTCTCACTCTCTCTCTCTCTCTGCTGGTATTAGGACTTGAACTCAGGGCCTGTTTCCCCGCCCCCCTTTTCCTCTCAAAGCTGATGCCTTATCACTGAGCCACACCTTTATTTCTTGTTTTTTTGGAAGATAGAGTTCTGGGCTAGCCTGGGCAGTAGTGGCTCATACCTGTAATCCTTAGCTACTCAGGAGGCTGAGATAAGAATCAATGTTTAGAGGCTGTGGTAGAGTGCTTGCCTAGTATGTACAAAGACTAGGTTCGATTCCTCAGTACCACATACATAGAAAAAAGCTGAAAGTGGTGCTCAGGCAAAAGTGGTAGAGCTCTACCCTTGAGAAAAGTTCAAAGACAGCGCTCAGGCCCTGCGCTCAAGCCCAGGACTGGCAAAAAGAAAAAAAGAAAAAAAATGGAGGTTCAAAGCCAGTCTGTCCCTATGAGACTCTTATTTCCAATTAACCAGTCAAAAACAAGAAGTGGCACTGTGGCTCAAGTGGTAGAGTTAGCCTTGAGCACAAAGAGACTCAGGGACAGGCTGAGTTCAAGCCCCACAGCCAACCCCCCTACAAAAAAAAAAAAAGAGTCCTAGGTTGACTTTGACTTTGAACCTTGATCCTCAGATCTCAGTCTCTGCAGTAACTAGGATTCAGGTGTGAGTCATCAGTGCCTGGGTGATTGCTAACTCTTGATTCTCTCCTGTCTAGTGGTGGGAACTGTTAATGTGGCCCAGAAACTGAGGCTCAGAGAATAAAGAGTCATTCTCCTAAGGACAAACAGATACGTAAGTAACCCTGGCACACATCGATGCCATGTGTGGTTCCAATCTGAGATGTCCCCCAAGGCCTCATGGGCTGGGAAGCTGACTTGGATGTCAACAGATGGGTCCTGAAACCTCTGAGCTCACCAGCATGGGTCACTTGACACATTCATGGTGCTGGCATTAGTGAGAAGTAGGACCCTGGTTGAGAAAGTGCTTCCGTGGTCCCTGTGAACATCACACAGAAAACCCTGCCTAGTGTCCTCTGTCCACTCTTGAATGAGTCAGTGCTGTGTGATACATTTTAGAGATATCTGAACTTGGGCAAGTATGGGTGAGTCTTGGCTTTGCCCAGGAGCTGTGGCCTTGAGCTGCTGAACAGCTCTGGGCCTGGATACCTCCTCTGGGAAGCAACAGCTGGTGGTGAGATTGGATTGTTCAGGGATGAGAGCGCCACCTGGTGGCCTAGATTTGGACATGAGTCTTGTGGGGCTTTTATTCCCCCCTTAGGCTCCTATCAACCTGTTTATAATTATTTAGACCTGCAAGGCTAGCTGATGTTTTTATCTGGTTAGAGTGTCTCTTTCCTTCCTTCCTTCCTTCCTTCCTTCCTTCCTTCCTTCCTTCCTTCCTTCCTTTCCTTCCTTCTTTCTTTTTTTTGTGTGTGTGTGTGTGTGCAGGTCCTGAGGCTTGAACTCAGGGCGTTGGAGCTATCACTGAACTTTTTTTCTCTCTACCATTTATGTGCTCTACTATTGAAGCCGCAGCTCTCTTTCTGGCTTTTTGGTGGTTAATTGGAAATAAGAGCCTTATGGATTTTCTTGTCTAGGATGGCTTTGAATTGCGATCCTCAGATCTCAGTCTCATGAGTAGCCAGGATTGCAGGCACGAGCCACTTGAGTTTTCCAAGAGAAGGATACATAGCTTTTTACCACAATTATTCATCTTCCTACTGTCAAGTTTAAAAACTGCTATTTTAATCATTCTTATTCTGTTGGGAGGGGAGAGAGGTGGTCCTGAGGTTTGAACTCAGGGCCTCCATCTTGCCAGGCAGGTGCTTTACTACTGAACCATGCCTCCAGCCCCTAAAAGCTGTAACTGTAAGCCAAGCATGGTGATGATGCATGCGGAGGATATGTAACCAGAGTCACTTAGGAGGCAGGATTCTGAGGATAATGGGTGGAAGCAAGCCTCAACCCTTGGGGATTCCTACCTGCATATCTAAAGGTCTTGAGCTAGGCACCTGGATTGTGCCTGTAATCCTAGCTACTCAGGAGGCCAAGATCTGAGGATTGCTGTTGAAAGCCAGCCTGGAAGGAAAATCTGAAGACGCTTATCTCTAATGAACCACCAAAAAGACAGCCCAAAGTGAAACTGTGCTTAACGAATGCTAGCCTCGAGCAAAACAAACAACAACAACAGCTAAAGAACAGTGTGTACACCTTGAGTTAGTTTAAGGCCATGGTCAGCACACAAAAAGAGGGGTTAAACAAATCAACGGCATAAAATATGACTTTGGAACTCCAGCCAGATGGAATTCAGGTATCGTCATAGAGATGCAGGCTTTTTTTTTTCTTCAGGTACTGGGCCTTCAACTCAGGTCCTTGTGCTTGATCAACCAGCATTCTGTCCCATGAGCCCTGCCTCCCAGCTAGCTTTTTGGTAGTTAATTGGAAATAGAGTCTCGTAGACTTTTGTGATGAGGGTTGACTTCAAATACCAGTCTTCCAGATCTCAGCTTCTTGAGTAGCTGGGATTATAGGCACAAGCCTCTGGAACCCTGCTCCATGCCAACCTAATTAAGTTGGTAGTGCTGTACCATTTCCTGCAGAATAATCCTTTAAAAAATTAGTAAGTTCCATTCTTCCTTCTGTTTGTCTCTCTCGTCTTCCTTCCCTCCTTCCTTTCCTTGCTTGCTTTTTCTTTTCTTCTTTTTTTTAATGCTTCACAAATTCAACACACGTCAGCCTAAAGTCCTAATCTGCAATGAGGAAATATCCGTTGTCTTGACCTGCAAATGCATTCCGTCAGCCAGCGGTGAGCCTCAGTTTACTGAACACAGGAGCCAGTGATCAGAGACTTTTCTTCAGGAGTCTGACTGCTATTTCTGTCTCCTGAGTCTAGTCCAGGCACCGGGAATCCAGCTTGTACCTTTCCTTGTCAAATTTTCCTCCTTGAAGGAAAGGGGGGCACAGAAAGGCCATTGCAGCGGTCTCTGCCTCGGACAGTGATTGTGTAGTAGATTTTTTTTTGCCAGTCCTAGGGCTTGAACTCAGGGAACTGTCCTTGGACACTTGTTTTGCTCAAGGCTAGTGCTGTGTTACTTGAGCCAAAGCACTGTTTCCAGCTTTTTCTGAGTAGGTGGTATGGAGGAATCAAACCCAGGGCTTCGTGCATGCTAGACAAGCACTCTACCACTAGGCGGCGCTCCTGGCCCCAACTGGGTATTAGACATTGGTAACATCCTGGTGGCAACTTGCAATCCGGTGAGCTTGGAAGTATTTGTACCAAAAGAATTGGCACACGTGCGTGCACGCACACAGACACACAATCACATACACCACCATCACCGTTTGTCCTTCTGGGCTGTCCTTACCTGGAGGGTGCCACCTCTGGCTCCTTTCCAGTCTCTGGCTCCCCCATTTCTTCCCAAGCTAATCACCTTGTGATCCCTCGGGGAATGGGGTGCAGGAGGGGGCAGATCACATCATCTCCAAACTGTGTGCTTGACAGAGACACTACCAGCCTCTGTTTTCCATTGCATCCTGTCAGCTTTTTCTTTTGGGGGGGGGATTTTGCCTGAGTCAGGAACTCCCTTGCTGTAGCATCTGCACCCCCAATTCTCCCTTCTGGATAGAAGGCATGGTGGTCCTGGAAGGTTTGGCAACTTTTTTGTTCCAAGAATGAAGATGCTGCACAGGGCTGCAGGGACGCCTCTCCTAAGCCCCCAGGAGAATGTGCAGGTCGTTGCTAGGAAACATTGTGGAGATCTCTAGAGAGGGGACAGATGCTGACCGGGGTAGAATGGGACAGAAATAGTACACAGCCTGATCAAGTCTTCAGAGACCCAAACTCTGTATGAAACTCTGATGAAAAGCACAGGGTGGGGGTGGGGAGGCTCAAAGCTTGATGCCTGCTGCTGAGCACTGTGGTTCACACCTGTCACGGCAGCTACTCAGGAGGCTGGAATCTGAGGATCATCGTTCAAAGTCAGCCCAGGCAGCAAAAACACATCTGTGAGAATTCTTCTTTCCAATGAATCGCCAAAAAGCCAGAAGTGGGGCTGTGGCTCAAGTGGGAAAGCACTAGCCTTGGACACCAAAGCTCAGATACAACACCCGGGGCCTGAGTTCAAACCACAGGATTGGCACCCACACACATAGACACACGCACACACATAGACACACGCACTCACGCACGCACGCACGCACGCACGCACGCATCAAACCATGCAACAGACTTAGAGTTCAAATTGTGACTCTTCCGTTTATCTTGTAAAGTAGCTGTAGGAACCATCTGTAAAATGGACATGATCGGTAACACCCTATTTTCCAGGGGGCTCAGAGGACTGAACAAGCTTCTCTATGCAAAGCACTTAGCCTGGAGATAGAGAACTAAAACCAACCCAGCCTCAGGTGGCAGCCTGCCGAGAGGGCAGTGTGTCTGGGGGATTCCCAGTTCAGGGGCAATTCCAGTGACAGACACTCTAAAGGGTTCCAGAAAGTTGTGGAGATCATATGACCCCCAGGACAGTCCCCTGGGAAAGGAGAGGTTGGGAAGGCGCCCTCTCAGTTTCCAGATACAGAAATTAGGTCTGGGATGGATTGTGGCCTACTTTGTCAGAGATCCAAAGTGAGCCAGAGATGCGAACACAGCACAGCGTCACAGGTCCAGGACTATATCCAAAGGGGATGGCTGGCTAGAGTGATGCAGGCCCTGGGTGACAGGGTGGGGGACAGGCCGCCTGGGTCGCCTGTTGAAATGTGAACTACTTTAAAACAGCTGGGCCAGAGGCTGGGGTGCAAAGGTTGGCAGGTGTACCCCGGCCATGCTGAGACAGCAAGTCCCCAGGGGAGGCCTGCTTTATGCAATTGCCCTTGCTAAGCACCAGGGGAGGCATCAAAAGTTCCAGACTCTGAGCTGAAAACCAGCCACTGAATGCTGACACTTGTACAGCTTGTTTTTGAGGTGGAGATGAGTGTTGCCAGATCAAAACCACCTTATTTGACATGAATGTAGTCATTAAATCAACAAATAGATGCCAGCACACACACACACACACACACACAAAAGAAAGGGGTGGGACCCAACCTGTCTACATACTATAAGATAAAAGACCCAGGGTCAAGATTCCAAAGTGGGAGCGGAGAACGGGAGAGGGAAAAACGGGAGTTAAAAAACCAACTGTGAAGCCGGGTACAGTGGCTCACACCTGTAATCCTAGCAACTCAGGAGGCTGAGATCTGAGAATCACGCTTCAAAGCCAGCCTGGGCACTAAAGTCTTATCTCCAATTAACCACCAGAAAACCAGAAGTGGGGCTGTGGCTCAAGGGGTAGGGCAGTACCCTTGAGCTGAAGAGCTCAGGGACCAGAATTCAAGTCCCACAATCCTCAACAAATAAACAAACAAATTAAAACAACAACAAAACCCAACTTTGGCCTCCTCCTTCAGTTTACTGTCAAGAAAAACACACTTTCCATGTTTTGCCAGTTCCAAAAGAAGGTTTCCATGGAAAGCAAGTTCAATAAAGCTCCATTGGGCAACTGAATGTTGTAATACCACCTCGGGGTTGCCATTATTTATTTATTTGCTAGTTTATTTATTAATTGGTCATGGAGTTGCAACCCAGGGCAGGGAACATCTTCAATTTATTACAGAAAGGTGGGAAGAAATGTGATCTCTCTCTTTCTTTCCCCTTACCTGCCCCTTACCTCCCTTTTATTGCATGTATATAATTCAAGCCTGGGCACTGTGTCTCTTCATTTTCACTCAAGGCTAGTAGTGGTCTACCACAGCTCTACTTGCAGCTTTTTTTTTGTTTTGCCAGTCCTGGGGCTTGGGTCAGGGCCTGGGCTTTCCTTAAGACTAGTGCTCTACCACTTGAGCACCACCTCCAGCTTTTTCTGTGTGCATGCATGCTAGGCAAGCACTCTACCACTAGGCCAAACTCCCAACCCAACTTCCATCTTTTTGCTGCTTAATTGGAGATAAGAGTCAATGACTTGGACTTTCCTTCTCCACTAGCTTTGAACCTTTATCTCAGCCTCCTGAGTAGCTAGGACTATCCTTATTTATTTATTTACTTAATCATTTATTTATGCGTCATGAGTCTTGAACTCAGCACCTGGGCCCTGTCCTTGAGCCTCTTTGCCCTCTACCACTTGAGCCACAACCCTACTTCTGTCCTTTTCTGAGTAGTTAATTGGAGATCAGAGTCTCATGAACTTTTCTGCCAGGGCTGGCTCGGGTCTCTGATCCTCAGATCTTGATCTTGATCTTGGCCTCCCGATTACCTAGGATGGCATATGTGAGCCACTGGACCATGGCTTTCTTTCCTTTTTTTTTTGTTTGGGGGGGCGGGGGTCATGGGTCTTGAACATAGGGCCTGGGCATTGACCCTGAACTCTTCAGATCAAGGCTACCACCCTACTCTTGAGCGAAGCCCCACTTCTCCTTTAATTGGAGATAAGAGTCTCAGGGTCTTTAGTGTCCAGGCTGGCTTTGAACTCTCAGCCTCCTGAGTAGCTAGGATGACAGGCGTGAGCCACCACTCCTGGCTTATCCTTGGGTTTTCTCAAGGCTAGAGCTGTACCACAGCACCACTTCTGGCTTTTTTCTATGTATGTGGTACTGAGGACTCGAACCCGGGTCTTCGTGCATGCTAGGCCAGCACTCTACCACTAGGCCACACTCCTGGCCCCCCACTTGGTGTTAAACAGAACGTTTCTATCATGACTTCTTCCTGGGAAGATGGAAGCTGCCCCCCCCCCCCCGGGGATGGACCTGGGCTGGGGGTTTGTTTTGGGGAGTGAGGGGGTTGGGGAGCCCATGAAGGAATAAAGGGAATCGAACCTGCCGGCGTGGGGGAACTGAAAAGTCCAAAACCAGAGGTAAGACCCTGGGCGAGCCTGGCGGGTCCGCGCGTCCCCGGCTCGCTCGCGGGCTGGGCGTGGGTTTGCCCGGCCGCGCGGCCCCTGGCTGGGAGGTCGGGCTCCGGGGCTCCGGGGCGGAGCGGGGCGGGGCGCGGCAGGCCGAGCGCCGTCCGGGGCCGCGGTCTCCCGGGTCTGCGCGCGCCGGTCGGCCCCGGCCGGGACTGGAGGCGGAGGGGGGCCGCGCCCGTCGCGTTCCGGGCGCAGGGGCGGGGTGCGCTCCGCTGGGGACCCGACCCGACGCCCCGCACTCCGGGCCGGGCGGGGCGTCCTCGGCACCCGGGGATCGGTGCCCTGGGGCCACTCCGGAGCTGCGGCGAGATGGCCGCGGGCGTCCGGGCGCCGCAGCTCCGCGTCCTGCTCTGCCTCGGGGCGCTGCTGGCCCGCGCGGTGCCCGCAGGTAAGGGCCGCGGCGGGGGCGCCGGGGGCGCGGGGGGGCGCCGGTGTCCTCCTTCCTTTCCACGTCCCTGCGGGCTCGCCGGTGCGTTTCCCCCGCCGGGAAGGCGCCCGGGCGGGACCGGCGGCTTCCCCCGCCCCGGGCCCCGCGGCGCCGGCCGGCCGCACACCTGCCGCCCGCCGGCCTGCCCGCCCCACCCCGGCCCGGCCCCCACCCCCCACTTCAGCAAACTTTTATTCGAAAATACCTTTCGATTGCTTGGGATTGGCCAGAAAAAAAAAGAGTCTTTGTTATAGAAGAGAGAGTTGCCCGCAAAGATACGGAGAGCTTTTCCTTCTCATGTTTTGAGTTTACTGCGCCAGTGGATGCGTCGCCACTGTGTGGGAGGCCTCTGGTGGGAGCAGGTGGGGTGGGAAGCCAGGGGGGCCTGGAGGTGGGGAGGGGGCCAGGATGCACGTGGAAAGCGGTTTATATGCGCTCAGATGGCTGGAGCTGGGCCACGAACGGTGCCTGAGCTTCCTGGCTGCCACTGAGAGAAGCGCTTCATTATTCGGCTTTTCGTGTGTGTGTGTGTGTGTGTGTGTGTGTGTGTGTGTGTGTGTGTGTGTGTGTGTGTGTGTGTGTGTGTGATCGTTTTCCCCCCAGTAGTCATAAAAATGCATACCCCGATTTTCAAGTCATCTGGGAAAATGGGAAGGTTGACCTGTTTTCCTACAAGGAACTAGGCGCGGTCTCCCTGTTGTGGTCTAGGCTTGTGCCATCTCTCTGGGGTGAGGTTTTCTGGACAATCGGGAGTGGCCCCTGGGGGAGGGTGGTCTGTAATGCAGGTTCCTGTCATTTCCAGGTCCCAAGGCTGTTTCCGCTTGTTACCTGTATGGAACACTCTGGGGTATTCTTGGGGAAAGTTGCTAGGTACATGGTGTCTGGGGTAAAGCCAACAGTGTAAATATTAATATAGCAACAGTGACCAGACAGCTTACAGTTGATAGGCAAGTGCATGTGTAAGGCCCAAGTCACAGCCCTCGTAAGGGAAAGAAAAAAATATATATATATATATTGCTCCCCCCCTTATTACATATTTTAACTTCAGGACCGGGGGACCACAGAGAATGATTTCCAGTAGCACAAAATGTTTCCGCATCCTATTATCCCACTCTGGTGTGAGAGGCTAGATTATTGGGACCTGGAATATTTGAGATGTATGTGACAGCCTCACATCTCCTGGTGACATCCGTGGGACCTTAAATTAGTTTAAACTTCCTGAACCTCAAATGTTGTCAATAGCAAATCTAGGGGATTTAGGGTCATCAAGAATGGAACTTGTGTTGAATATTGTGGCTACCCTTCCTCTGCCAGTGCCAGACATCACTAATCAATGACTGTTCTCCTCTGAGCCAGAGTAGCTTCAGTTACATCTCTTGATTAAATAATCTCTAAAGTGGCCGGGAGTTTGGCCTAGTGGTTAAAGCACTTGCCTAGCATGCACGAAGACCCAGGTTCAATTCCTCAGTACCACATACATAGAAAAAAGCCAGAAGTGGTGCTTAGTCTCAAGTGGTAGAGCTCTAGCCTTGAGAAAGTCCAAGGACAGGGCTCAGGCCCTGAGCTCAAGCTCAGGACTGGGGAAAAAAAAAATCTCTAGACAAATGAATCAGGTAAAGCCAGGAAAAGCGCCTCTGTCTTCAAATGGTTGTTCTTTTCCTTGTAGAAGAACATGTCTGCCCAAGTTCCAAAGTTAAAATTGTACCAGGGCCCTTCCACGCTGTGGTTCCTTTATTCCTTGGTACAGGAAAGGGATGAGTCTGCAGGACTCAAGAACTTTCATTGCACCTGGAATTCCACAGTCCTTTTGTCCCTTCCTTGGAGAACCTGGGTTCCCAGCCTTTGAAAATGATCCTCACCTGCGTTTTAAACTACTGAGAAGCTTTTTTTTTTTTTGGGGGGGGGGTGGAATCTCTAACATTAGGTCTCATACTTCACATTTCAGCTAGTGGCTTATATATATATATATTTTCAATCCTACCCTAGCTTTAAAGTCTTGGGAACAGTATAACAAAAGATGGAAAGAAAATCAGAACTAAAGAAGCCCCGTCTAATCAGAACAGATCAAATAAACGTCAAGTGACATGGTGTACTCCTGTAATACTAGCTTTAGAAGAGGAGAGGTGGAGGATCAGAAGTTTGTCACCCTGTCTCAGAAACAAAAGGTCAAGGGGTATGGCTTTAATCCCCAGGTTAAAAATAATAACTCAGGAGGCTGAGATCTGATGATTGCCATTTAAAGCCAGCCCAGGCACTGAAGTCCATGAGACTTATCTCCAATTAACCACTAGAAAACCGGAAGTGGCGCTGTGGCTCAAGGGGTAGGGCAGTAGCCTTGAACTGAAGAGCTCAGGGACAGTGCCCAGGCCCACCCAGAGTCTAAGCCCCACCACCGACCAAAAAAAATATATATATGTATAGATATAGATATATATACATATATAATAGATATATAGCTTCCCTGGTCCCCCCCCCATCTGTCTCTCTGGTTGTTTCTGGGACTTAAACTGAGTCTGGGCACTGTTCCTGAACTTTTTTTGGGCGGTGGGGGGTGGGTCATGGGTCTTTAACTTGGCCTGAGCACTGTCCCTGAGCTCTTTAGCTTAGGCTACCACTCTACCCTTGAGCCATTTTCTAGAGGTTAATGGGAGATAAGAATCTAAGGTTCTTTTGTGCCCTGGCTGGCTTTGAACCTTGATCCTCAGATCTCACCCTCCTGAGTAGCTAGGATTACAGTTCTTTTGATCAAGGCTAATGCTCTATTACTTTGAGCCATAGTGGTTAATTGGACTTCCTACCTGGACTGGCTTTGAACCGTGATCCTCGTATCTCACCTAGGATAATAGGCTTGAGCCATCAGCGCCTTGTTCTTTTTCTCTTTCAGTTGGGCTGGACTCCCCAGAGGGAGGTGGCAACTGGTTTCACTGAAGTTTATTGAGACAAAATTTGCATACCACCCTGTTGGAGCGCTTAGTTCTGTGGCTTAGAGTTCATTCACAAGGCTATGCAACCATCACCACTAATTGATTGCAGACTCCCCTCACCCCCCACTTCTCAAGTTGGGAGGTTGTTTTTTGTTGTTGTTGTTGGGTTTTTGTTGTTGTTGTTGTTGTTGTTGTTTGCTAGTCCTAGGGCACAAACAGGCTGAAGGACAATACCCAGATCCTGAGTTCAAGCACCAGGACTGCCCAAAACAAACAAAGCACAGGAGACCTCTTCAGATATTCGAGTGCAGGAGGTTCTCTCCCAACAGCAAGTTTTACCAAGACAGGTAGTAACAAGGCAATGTCTCCTGTACAGGAGTGGGGGCTGTGATCATTGGCGAGGCCCACGGCAACGTCACCCTCCTCTGCGGCAATGCTTCAGCATCCAGGGGCCTGGTGACCTGGTATCGGAATGACTCGGAGCCCATCTTCCTTCTGACCTCCAATTCCAGCCTCCCACCTGCTGCACCTCGCTTCTCTCTGGTAAACGCCAGTGCCCTGCACATCGGGAATCTGAGTCTGCAGGATGAGGGCACCTACACCTGCCAGGAGGTCCTGAATGGCACACGCTACTTCCCCGTGTGGCTGCAGGTGGCAGGTGAGTGCTGAGTCCTCCGCAAGAGCCGTGCACAAGACAGGAGGGGAGGCTGTGATTAGGAGCTTGGGATTTGGCAACACATGGCCTGGGTTTTATTCTAGGTTCTGACACTTGCAGACTGCAATGGGCTGTAGAGAATCCCTGCCCCACAGCTGGGCACTGGTGGCTCATGACTCTTAATTCTAGCTTCTTAGGCAGCTGAGATCTGAGGATCACAGTTTGAAATCAGCCAGGGAAGACAAATCTGCAAGACTCTCATCTCCAGTTTACGAGCAAAATGCCTGGAGACTGGCGGCATGACTCAAGTGGTGGAGCACTTGAGCAAAAAAGCCCAGCTGAGAGGGCAAGGCCCTGAGTTCAAACCATAGCACCAGTGCACATATACACAAGAAAAGATTCCTGCCCCATAGAATTGCTGTGAAGGACAGATACACGTCTGTAGGGTGCTTTAAAGACTCCTGGCTTATGACTTAGCTATTATTTTTAGGTTATTGTTCCTATCATCCTTACTGTCCATATTAGTTTATCATACGTGATCGAGTCAGACTGCCAGTGTTCCATTCTGAAGCTACCACTCGGCCTCTATCACCTCAAGTAGGCAGCCGGATATCTCCACATCTGCATTCCTCCTCTGTGATTGGGGTTAATATATTGCAGTCTCTTCCAGGTAGAGTGAGTGCATTTGCTACAGTTTCTAAGTACTCAGTGGGGCTTGCCTGGCTCTTCCCCCACTTTCCTGCAACAGTCTTCCTGTGTGCTAATATACACAGATGAAATCTGAGTGGGTTTGTGCAGACTATAGCCTGTGGGCCGTATCTAACCAGCCACTTGTAGTACACTGACCTTTTCATATGGCTGCAAGATATAACTATTCAATGCACTTTTATACAATTGGGGGAAAAATGTGTACACTTCAAATTTCAGTGCCTGAAAAGAAATGGATTATTATTACTATATTATTATTATTGTGCCAGTACTAGGAGTTGAACTCAAGGCCTTGGTGCTGTCCTTGAGCTTTTTTTTGCCCAAAACTAGTTCTACCACTTGAGCCATAGCTCCTCCTCTGGTTTTTTGCTGGCTAACTGGAGA
Source organism: Megascapheus bottae (assembly GCF_031878675.1). NCBI lineage: Eukaryota > Metazoa > Chordata > Mammalia > Rodentia > Geomyidae > Megascapheus > Megascapheus bottae. Next base: position 7,089,997 of record NC_143536.1, on the reverse strand, counting down.
CAAGAATCTCTCATGGATGTTCCTGCTCAGGCTGGTTTAAAGTATGATCCTCAGATCTCACCCTCCTGAGTGACTAGGATTATAGGTATGAGCCACTGATGCCTGGCTGTCGAAGCCTTTCTAATAGGGTTTTGAATCAGTTAGATTTCTGTCTGTACCTTTCCAATCTTCTTACCAACACAGTTAGGAATTTGGCCACATATCCTTCTTCTCTTAATGAGAAAAGTTTGGAAATATGTTCATGTGGCCTTGGAAGCTAGAGGACGAACATTCCAAGATGTCACAAGTTGTTATCTATCAGTGGCCTTGAGTGTGAGAGTGAACAGATGCTAAAGAGACACAAAGCTGCATGTGTAAGGGCTGGGAGCTTTATCTTTCCTGCCACCTGGACCTGGACTTCTGCTTGCCAGTCAGTGGGGTGTTTGGTAACTGGTAACTCTGTTCGAAAGAGTCAGGTTTTCTTTTGCTTCCTTTCTCTCAATTTTTCTTTCTTTTCTTTTTTCCCCTCCCCCGGCTGGTACTGGGGTATGAACGTAGGGCCTTGTGTTCTTCCTCAGCTTTCTTGTTCATGGCTAGCACTTTACCATTTGAGCCATGTCCATGTTTTTTGCTTCTTACCTGAAGTTAAGAAGAATATCTTGCATTTTCCTATTTCCCTGCCTGGGATACCTTTGAACCTCCATCTTCAAATATTATCCTCTTGCTCTGAAGACATCCTGTTTTCTAAGGTGTTGTTTTTTGTCATTTATTTATTTATTGCCATTCCTAGGCCTTGAACTCAGGGCTTGGGCTCTATTCCTGAGCCCAAAGCTAGCACATTGCCACCTGAGCTACAGTCCCACTTCTGGCTTTTTCTGTGTATGTGGTACTGAGGAATCAAACCAGGGCTTCATGCATGCTAGGAAAGCACTCTACCACTAAGCTACAGCCCAAGCCTTTGTGTTTCTTGATGCTGATGTCCTGTGTGGGCATTTGAGGAGCTGAGTGATAAGGCTGAAGATCAGCCTGTGTAAGACACTTGCTGCACTTCCCGGGACATGCTGTAAGCTCTTCTGGGCTCCATTTTTTTCTGAAGCCTAGGAAGTAGAGAATGATGGCACATGGGTAATGAGCAGGCTTTGAACTGCAATCCTCAGATCCCAGCCTCCTGAGTAGCTAGGAGGATTACAGGATTGAGCCACTAGCACTGGGCCCATTTCTTATTTTCTTTCTGGATACAGAGTCTCACTAAACATGCACTCTATCCTTGAACTCACAGTCCACCTATCTTTACCTCTTAAGTGCTGGGGTTACAGGTGTGTACCACTACACTCAGGAACCAACCCCAATTCTTGCTGAAAATTGTACTGGAAAGAAGCCCCTCTCATCTGGCTTCCAGAGTTCCACACTGTGTCCAGGGCCGCAAGCCACTGAGTCCCAGCAGACCAAATATGTCCGGTGTGAATCACATTACCTTTGTGGCTGGGCGTTGTCCACTAGAAGCTCAGAGATACTCTGTACCAAGTGTAGGCACGCCCAGGACCTGCCTATCCGCATACCTAACCAACCACCCTACCAGCCATCAACAGTGACTCAGGGCCTGAACACCTCTCAAGCCATAGCTTTATTTTCCCCAGACCCTGTGTGGGAGGCGAAGAATCTGCTGACCCCTGCACTGAGAGGTGACTACCCCAATATTGTAATCTGCTGACCCCTGCATTGAGGGGAGATTACCCCAATATTGTAATCTGCTGACCCCTGCATTGAGAGGAGACTACCCCAATATTGTAATCTGCTGACCCCTGCATTGAGGGGAGATTACCCCAATATTGTCAAGTCTCCACCTTTGAAACTCCCCTTTCTACAGCTATGCAGTGGTTAGGGCAAAGTCAATATTTGCATTCAGGGGCACTGTGTGGTCCTTCACAAATAATGCTTTTTAAATTTTTTTTTAAAAATTTTTTGGAATGGCCTCTTGATTCCTTGTTTCTTTTGTTGGTGTGTGTGTGTGTGCACGCTCGCACGGACATACATGTGCGTGTGCTGATATGGACGCTTGAACTCAGAATCTCTCGGGATCTTTTTTTTTTTCTTTTTGCTCAAGGCTAGCACTGTACCACTTGAGCCACAGCTCCATTTCCAGTTTTTTTTTTGGTGGCTAAGTGGAGATTAGCATCTCATAGACTTTCTTGCCTGAGCTGGCTTTGAACCTCAAGCCTCAGATTTCAGCCTCCTGAGTAGCTAGGATCAGCCCTTGGCTCTGGGCTAATACTTGTGATCAGAATTCTGTAGCTATTCCACAGTGCAGTGGACACAGAGAGGCTCTTGCCAGGCCTTCGTTATATGCTCAGTCATGTTTAAATCCTTGTGTGATCGCCTCAGTGTTTCTCTGACCCCCCCTCCCCCAGTAAGGTCCGGGTGGCTCTGAAGGCCCAGTGCGTCCTGATGGGTTTGTGGGTCTGTCTCAGAGCCGCACAGGCGCTCAAATGACCGCTTCCCATCTCTCTGCATCCCCAGATGGCCCCTACCAGGTGGAGGTCAACATCTCCGCCACCGGCTCCCTACCCAATGGCACCCGGTTCGTGACCCAGGGCTCGCAGGTGGCCTTCAGCTGCGGCAGCGGCGGCCGGCCCCCGCCCCGGGTGGAGTGGTGGTTCCGGGCCGCCTCGGGCGCGGCCGAGCTCTTCGGGAGCAATGGCTCCCACTCCAGCTTCGCGCTGCTGCAGGTGTCGACGAGTCTCCAAGGGAACTTCACCTGCGTGGCCACGAACACGCGCAGCGGGAGGCAGCGACAGGTGACCACCGAGCTCCTGGTCTACTGTGCGTAAGAAGCCACGCCCTCCCCGCGGCCCTCGCCGCCTTCTCCCGAGGGAGTCACCCCAGGGTGCCCGCTGCGCTTTTCTGCGGTGCCCTTCACACGCATGCGCCCACTCCGCTCAGACAGGAAGTCATGCTCCCTCCTTCCGGAGTGCGCATGCGCCCATGCAGGCCAGCCTGGAAGTCATTTCGCCCTCCTTTTGGAGTGCGCATGCGCCCATGCAGGCCAGACTAAAAGTCATTCTTCCCTCATTCCGGAGTGCGCATGCGCCCAGGCAGGCCTGACCGGAAGTCATTTCCTTCCCCCCCTCCCCCTGGAATGACAGGAAGTCATCCCAACCTCTTCCAGGAAGCTGGCTGCCATCCCAGTTGGGCTTTGAGAACTCCTCGGGATAACCCACCAGTGGAGAGAAAAGGTTTATTCTGGGTCACAGTTGAGCAGGTGTTTTGGTCAGGATTGGCCCTGTCCCTTTGAGCCTCTGATGACACAGCCCATGGTGAGCACAGGAGACACCAAGGAATCCTTTCACTCACTGCCTGGTGTGCTGGGGACCAAAAGAGGAAGGGGCACATCCGCCATGACCTAAGACCTTCCTCTAGGCCATACCTCTTCTAAGTTTCCGCCATCGGCCTGTAGTATCAAGCATGGGACCAAACCTTTATTTAATTTGTATTCTGTTGCAGAGCTAGTCCAGATCCAAACTGCGTTCAGTCCCAAAACATTTTTATCACCTCCATTAAAAACTTCAAAACCCCGTTAAGCACTTACTGCTCTCCCCTCTGGGATCCCCAGCCCCTGACAAATTCTAATTTAGGCTCGCTGCCTTTGTGAATTTTCTAGTTTTCAGGTATTTGTTATGAGTGCAGCATGCATAGGGCATTATCAGATAGGAAATTCACTTTGTGTAAGGGGGTCATCCACATTGCAACAAGAACCCAGGCCATGCTTGGTTTGTTTTCATAACTTAATAGTCCGTTTGCTGTTGGCCACTGTTGTTTTTAGGCCCCAACTCTGTGCCTCAGAACTTGTTGGACAGGGTTGATGGAGATGTTCCATGTGGTCTTTAATACAGCAGGTGTTTGTCACATGTGGTTACTGAGTGCTTGAAATATAGCTATGTGATGGAGGGACTAGATTTGTAATTTCATGAAATTAACTTAAATTTCAGGACCACTCTTGGCTAGAGAGAAATACAAAGACCAACAAGACTCATGGCCTCTGAGACTTAATACATAGCAGAAGAAATTTGGTAGCAAGTGCTGATTTATTCTAGGGGCTGTTTCAAGAGTAGACTGTGGCTCAGTGTTTTGTTGGTGTTGTTTTTGTTTTGTGCCAATCCTGTTGCTTGAACTCAAGACCTTGAGCTATCACTTGGTTTTTTGTGCTTAAGACATCATCACCTGAACCACAACTCCACGTTCATGGCTTTTTGGTGATTAATTGGAGTCTCCTGCATTTGCCCTGTCTCATTTCAAATTAGATCCTCGAATCTCAGCCTCCTAAGTGGCTAGGATTAGAGGCATGAGCCCCATCACTTGACTAACAGTTGATGTTTCTCTGAGACCCTAATTCCAGAATCCTTAGTGCCAGCCGGTGACACTCGGAGTGTAACTAAGGCTGCATTTCCTCTGGTGTCTTGCAGCGCCTCCTACCTCAGCACCTCTGTGCTCTGCAGAGGCTTCATGGGCCTCTTCCAAGCTGCGGCTCACCTGTCGCTGGGATGGCGGATACCCTGAGCCCCACTTCCTGTGGACAGAGGAGCCAGGAGGGATGATTGTGGGGAGCTCAAAGCTGGGGGTGGAGATGCTGAACAACTCCCAGGTGGAGGATGGCAAGACATTCAAATGCCTTGGCACCCACATAGTAGGCCCCGAGTCCGGAGCCAGCTGTGTGGTGCAGATTCGTGAGTATGGCTGGCTTTGTCTTGGGTTGGTGGTGGTTGGGGGGGAAGGGTCAACCTGCCTTCCTTCTCTTTTCAATTCTTGGCCAAAAATTGAAAGTAGTTCTGGGAAAGAAAAGTACAGTGTGTTGGAGTGGTCCTGATTCCTTCTCAGGAAAGTTATTTTTTGGCCAGTCCTGTGGCTTGAACTCAGGGCCTGAGCACTGTCGTTGGGTTTTCTCAAGGCTAGAGCTCTGCCATTTGAGCCACAACACTACTTCCTCTTATTTTTCAATGTATGTGGTACAGAGGAATTGAACCTGGCTCTTTGTGCATGCTAGGCAAGCAATTCTAACACTAGGCCAAACTCCCAGTCCAGGAAAGTTATTCTTAAAGATGTCTAGGCAGCATTCTTGTCTCTTGAACCATTTGTCTTTTTTTTTTTTTTTGCCAGTCCTGGGCTTTATCTCAGGGCCTGAGCACTGTCCTTGGGCTTTCCTCAAGGCTAGCGCTCTACAGCTTGAGCCATAGCACCATTTCCAGCTTTTCTATGTATGGGGTATTGAGGAATTGAACCCAGGTCTTTGTGCATGCTAGGCAAGCACTCTACCACTAGGCCAAACTCCCGGCCCCTCATTTGTCTTTCTTGACCGTCTCATTTCCAGGAAGCCCCTCACTGCTCTCAGAGCCCATGAAGACTTGCTTTGTGGGGGGCAACGTGACGCTCACCTGCCAAGTGTCCGGAGCTTCTCCTCTTGCCAGGATCCAGTGGTTGAGGAACCTCAGCCAGCCTGAGGCAGTCCTCCAGCCCAGCAGCCACTACCTCATCACCCAGGCTGGCCAAAGCTCCAACCTCACTGTCCACAACTGCTCCCAGGACCTGGATGAGGGCTACTATGTGTGCCGAGCGGAGAACCCCGTGGGGGTGAGGGAGGTAGACATCTGGCTGAGTGTGAAAGGTGAGCCTAAAGGAGAGATGCGGGTAAAGAGCTTCTGCATAGAGCCCACCGGGGCCGCTTCTCCACTGCCTTGTGTCAACGGAGAGATAAGAGATGTGCATGGGAAACAGTTATTGTTGACTCCTAAAGGAAGTAATACTTGCATAGGGAGCAAAAATATATATATAGACATATTCTATATAATTATATATATTACTATTATTATTAGCCTGTTCTGGGCCTTGAATTCTGGACCTGGGCACTGTCCCTGAGCTTTTGTGCTAAAGGATATCACTCTACCATTTTTTTCATATATTTTTATTGTAATTAATAGAAGGGTTACATTATATTCACCAGATAGAAGGTACATTACTTCACACATGTTGATACCCTTTCTCATGTCATGGTTCCCATTTCCCTCCTCCCATCCCCCCGCACAACTTGATTTCCCCCCTTCCCTCTCCTATTTCAAATAACCAATTAAGCATATATAAAATATATTGGATAACAAGGTGAAATATTGTAACAATAGGAGATAACCAAGGGACAGCAAAAGAGATGAGATATAACATAATACATTAAGGACAACAATCACCCATTATATGGTTTTTGTTTCTATATTCTGGAGGTCCTTTCACTTAGCATCATACTATATGGCCTTATATATCTAGATTTTGATCTATTGTGAATCTCTGCTAGGAGAGCCCAAGGTTTCTACTGATTATGACAAATGAGGGAAACCATTGAGCCTATGTTCCTTTGAGTCTGGCTTACTTCACTTAATATGATTTTTTTCTAAGTCTAATATCGTTCTTTCTGACAGCAGCATAGAATTCCATTGTGTATAAATACCACATCTTGTTGATCCACTCATCAACTCTACCATTTTGAGCCACAGTGCCATTTCCGGTTTTCTAATGGTTCATTGGAGATGACTCTCATAGACTTTCCTGCCCAGGCTGGCTTTGAACTGAGATCCTCAGAGTTCATCCTTCTAAGTAACTGGGATTACAAGTATGAGCCACCAGCACTTGGCTTAGTTTATTATTTTTCAGTTTAAAAATAAAGTCACTGTGGCTGTATACTGTAGAAAACAGTGGAGATACTCAGTAGGTCAGAAGTTTCTGGAATTGTGGAACAGGCAGAGCCCTAGACTTGTAAAGCAGTGGAAATCCTCTCTGACGTAATTGTAGAAACATGTCTTTGTGGCATCATCTAAATTCATAGGCTGTACCCCATCAACAGTGAGGCCTGATGCCAGCTATGGCCTTAGATGATGTCTAGGGTAGATTCCAAGTTGTGACAATATTTGAGAGCAGGGGGCTGGCTATGTGCATGTGGGGAATTGTATATGTTGTATCATTTTGCTAGAAACTGAACACTGCTCTAAAAATTTTTTTTCCTACAAAAAAAAGCAAAGTTGAAATAACCATAAGCAAGTCTTTTGTGACTTGCTGGTTTCACTCTATATTTTCTTTCTAGGATTTAGTTATGTGGATACACATCATTATACTTCTGCCTCTTCATTGCTGTCTAATTCTCCGTTGTGTCATCTTTCCACAAGACCGTTATTCATTTTCCTGCTGATGGATGTTTGTGTGGTTACTGACATTTGTTGTGATGATAGCAAAGTTGCTATGGATATCTTTTTATTTCCGTCTTTGTATACTTGTACACCACCTCAGGCAGGCATTCCTCTAGATATGTACAAAGGTTATGCGCATATTAATTTGAAAGGCATATTATTTATATGCATATTATCTAATAGGTATACCACTTTCTAGTCTCATAAGCAGTAGACAAAAATTAGCTTGTTTTGCATTTTTACTGGATTTGTAATGTAATCCTAGCTACTCCGGAACCTGAGATTTGAGGGTAATGGTTCAAAGACAACCTGTGCAAGAAAGTCTGTGAGACTGTTATCTCACAGACTAAAAAGGGGACATGGAGCTGTGGTTCAAAGTGGTAGTAGAGGGCTGACCTTGAGCAAAAACACTCAGGGATCGCACCCAGGCCCTGAGTTCAAGCCCTAGGACCAACCAAAAACAGAATCTCTCTGATGTTCTAATTTTCATTTCTCTGATTGCTAAAGTTTTGTGTCTGTGCCATACCTTATGCCTTGACATTTTCTCCTTTCTTACATATATGTAAGTGCGTTTTGTTTTTGTCTTTATTTTTTTTGCTTTGGAAGTTCTTCATGCTAAGTCTTCATTGACTTCATGTATGTTATACAGATATTTTAGTTTGGTCTTCTCCTTTTTTTTTTTGCTCAAGACAAGCACTCTACCACTTGAACCATGGCACAACTTCTAGCTCTTTTTGGTTATGTGGTACTGAGGAATCGAACCCAGAGCTTCATGCATTATAGATAAGCACTCTACAACTCTAGCACCCTACCACTAAGCCACATTCCCAGCCCCATTCTTACTTTCTTCATGTCTGGTCAACACAGATTTTTTTTTTACCAGTCCTGGGGCTTAAACTCAGGGCCTAATCACTGTCCTTGGGCTTTCTCAAGGCTAGAGCTCTACCATTTGAGCCATAGCACCACTTCCAGCTTTTTCTATGTATGTGGTACTGAGGAATCAAACCCAGGTGTTTGTGCATGCTAGGCAAGCACTCTACCACTAGGCCAAACTCCTGGCCTCAGGTCTTGGTTTTTTTTTTAATAGCCTAAACCTTATATCGAACAAGATAAACACATTATAAAAGAGATAAGTTTGTTCACATGAAATTGGGAAAGAGGTCAAACTCAAGCTGGGAATGTAGCTTAGCTCAGAGGTCAAGCACTTGCTTAGCATACACAAGGCCCAGGGTTCAATCCTCAGCCCTGATTGGGGGGGAAAAAAAAGACAAAATTAACCGTTCATCTATGACCTTAGAAGACAGCCAATAATGATTGTGACAGCAGGAAATGGCATTATGATAATGAGCTCAGGGACAGCGTCCAAGCCTAGAGTTCAAGCCCCACAACCCCCACCCCGGAAAAAAAAAAAAAAAAGATTGTGATAGCAAAGAGCCAAGAGGGAGGAAAGTTTCCTGGGGTCGGCAGTGTTTTGCTACTCGAACTTAGTTGCTTGAATATCCAACACCGATTTCTAACTTTCCGAGATGTCCCATCATGCACTTTGACTCTCATGAACTCTGCCTGAGGTTGGTGGATGGCTATTTGTCTTGCATTGTAGAGTGATCATCTGTTCTAAGGTCAGGAAGCCAAGATAAGAGCCGGGTTTAGGCAGAGGACAGATGGTGTTTCAGCTGTACCCATGTCACATGGATGAGCCTTCACTGTGACTTGTCTTTACAGAGCCTGTCAACGTCGGGAGCATCGTGGGAACGGTCATCAGCCTCGTGCTGTTGGGAGTGGCCACTGTTTTGGGGCTTCTGTTGTATTACAGCCCTGTGTTCTGCTGGAAAGGTGAAGTCTTCTCAGTCCCTCTACTTCTCCTACAGGCTTCTTAAAAGGCTGTGAGGGGCCTGGCAACCCTGAATCATGCCTGTCATCCTAGCTCTCCAGGAGGATGTCAGTATGAAGCCAGCCCAAGCAAGAAAGTCCATGAGTCTCTTATCTCTAATTAACCACAAAAGGCCAAAAGCTATGGTTCAAGTGGTAAAGCACCAGCCACGAGCAGAAAAAGCTTAGGGACAGTGTCTTAAGTACTAGGATGGCACCAAAAGGAAATGTGTGGGAGGTGGGAAGGAAGCCATTGTTCAGGTGACATCCCATCTGTGGAACTCTTCCTGGGGTCAACATGTGCTATAGTGGTTAAGTATTGCCTGCCATCCCTGAACTTTCTAGAACCTCTTATCTTGGGTCAGTTCATCAGTTTCAGCGTTTTTTCCTTTTTCTTTGGCAGTTGTAGGGCTTGAACTCATGGCCTAGGCTTGTCCCTGAACACTTTTACTCTGACCTAGTGCTCTACCACTTAGAGCCACCCAGCTCCACTTCTGGCTTTTGAGTGTTTCATTAGAGATAACAGTCTCATGGGGACTTTTCTGCCTGGGCTGGCTTTGAACCAGTACCCTCAAAGAGAGTGCTGAGAGAGTAGCTAGGCTTACAGGAGTGACCCATGAGTTCCTGGCCTTTTTTTTTTTTTTAAACTGATCCTGAGGTTTGAACGCTGGGTTGGGGCACTGTCCCTGAGCTCCTTTTGCTCACGCCTTCCACTCTACCACTTGAGCCACAGTATCACTTCTTTTTCTGTGATTAATTAACGATCATTCTCACAAACTTTCCTGCCTGAGCTGGCTTCAAATTGGGATCCTCAGATCTCAGCCTCAAAAGTAGCTAGGATTACAGGCGTGAGCTACTGGCCCCTGGCTTAGCCCATCTTTTGTTCCAGTCAGTTTGTTCTAAATTGATGTGTGGGAGTCTTAGTGGTGACACTGGTTACTGACTTGTTTTCTTCTCTTGTCTTCTGTAGGAGGCACTTTGAGGTAAGTGTTCTCAAGATTCAAATCAAAGACCCCATTTCCAAACTTTCATCTTCCTTGTTCTCACAATAGCAAGTTCCACTGGGGACCCATCTTTGCACAACATACCTAAGAGCTTCCTAAGGCCTTATCATAAGTCCTTGGTCACCTCAGAGTGATGGTACCATTTCTGTTTCCCTTGGGGAGTGGAGACCCAGTGAAATGATTGCTGGAAGCTAATTCAGGAAGTGATGGCAGGCCCCACTTGCTGACTTAGTTCTCATGGATGCCAAAGTCTGGGTTTTTGTTGTTGTTGTTGTTGTTTGTTTGTTTAGAATGATGTCAGACCTCAGGGCTAGGTACTTTGTTGGCCTAGGGTTGAAACATGAAGACATTGTATACATGGTAGCTTAGTCATTCCTGCTTTTGTTTATTACATTTCCTAACATGAGACAAAAGGATGAATAAGCCAAAATCTTACCGGATGAATGTGCTTAGAATCCTCTACCCTTCAAAGGAAACTCCAGTTGAGGCAAAGTAAACATTTATTTTTTTTTTTTTTTGTGATGGGCGGAGGGAGCACTGGAGCTGGAACTCAGGGCCTTGATGCTGTCGTTAACATGTTTTGCTCAAGGCTGGGGCTCTACCCCTGAGCCACAATTTCACTTCCAGCTTCTTGGTTGATTAAACTGGAAATGAATCTCACAGGCTTTGCCGCCCTGGCTGAGTTTCAAATGGCAATCCTCAGATCTCAGCCTCCTGAGTAACTGGAAATTACTGACATGAGCCATAGCTGCCTGGATGTGTATTTTATTTTTGTAAGAACCTCAGTGGAATGAAAAAATTAACTTCTTTTCTATGATCTATGGAAAAGTAATTCATTCCTGATGATGGGACACTATTGTTCTGGTTTCATCTTTTACTACCCCATGTTAGACAGCCACTGTTCCTGGTGGGTCTGGATCTAGTGTTGACTGTTCAGTGAGGGGGGAAAACAAGATGTCTTTTTTGATTATTTTCCTTCCTTTGGAAAATAGGGCTCAGAACATGGGTGATATGATGGTTTTGGTGGATTCAGAAGAGGAAGAGGAGGCAGAGGGGGCAGAGGAAGAGGAGGACGCAGATGTGGAAGAAGAGACGAGAGAGGAGTTGTCAAAAGAAGTCCACAAGCATGGCCACATTCACAGAGTGACTGCACTGGTGAATGGAAACTTAGAGCAGCTGAGGAGTGGATTGCAGGATCTCCAAGGTAAACCTCGTTTCCTTGTAAACACTCAGCTCTGGGCAGTGAGCATCTACTCAATCTGCAGGGCCTGAGCTTGGCTTTTTTTTTTTAAAGTGGTTTCATGTTTACACACGAGACCCATCCCTCCCAAGGTACTCTCATTCTACATGTACAGATATTCTGAAACCTGAAACACTTCTGGTACCAGGCATTTGGGGTACCTGACAAGTCTAATTGCTGGTATGGGAACTGACACATCATCAAGACACTCACTGGGTAAAGGCACACCATGGGCACTGTGGAATAGAAAAGAGGCACTGATGAAGATTCCCCTGCAGATACCTTCAGGAGGGCAGTCATGAATAGATAAAACACAGGAGAACCCCAGGATTTCCTCAACACTTAGACACAGCAGTAGAGGGCTTTGATTCAATTACCCAATGATGGCTGATGGATTAAAAAAGCCATCCAGGCACCAGTGCTCACACTTGTAATCCTAGCTACTTAAGGAAGCTGAGATCTGAGGATCTTAGAAGTCAGAAAGTTTGGGAGACTCTTACCTGCGGGTAAGTAGAACAATGGCTCAAGTGGTACAGCACTAGTCTTAAGCAAAAAAAAAAAAAGGTCAGGTACAATGTTCAGGCCCTGAGTTCAAACCCCAGGACTGGTATGTGCGTGCGTGTGTGCGCGCGCACGCGCGAGTATGCTAGGAGACCAGTCTGTATGGACAGTTGAGTTCAATTAAATAGGAACAAGAAAGCTTCCGGTGAGGGCATGAGCCAGGGGCATGATGGTTGGCAAGCATCAAGCACATCTAGAGGATTCTGAATTGAGACGGGCAGTTACACACCCTGCCCCAGCTCCACCATAAAACCGGACTCTATGGCTTTACCAGTAAGAGAGTTGGCAGTCCCTAATACAACAGTAGTCTAGCGGAGGAAACAATACCATGCCACTGCATTGAGATCACTGAGTCTCCCTGCCCCCTCAACAGATGACAACAGTGCACAGCAAAGTGACATTGTTCAAGAAGACAGGCCAGTTTGAAGAAGGTGATCTGCCCATCAACCTCCTGTCTTGAAAGCTGGGAAAGCTCCATTTGGAAAACAAGGCTCATGGCTTGGCTTTGACCCCTGACCCCCACCGCTGTCTAGGAGCTTCCATTCACACCAGCAGCCAAGAAGAAGAAATACACCTCCATCTTTCCTTCCATCTTTCATCATTGCTTTGACTTGCTGGAAGTTTTCTGAAGGTTTAAGACATTCTAGAAAGGAGCAATGTATTGGGGAAAGCAGCAATTGGCAGTGGAGGTGCCATTTTGACTATATCACCTGGCTCTGTCCAGGTTGACTGCAACAGACATTGGTTTGCAAGAGGAAGCACTGCTGTTGGGGTCCTTTGCCACCATTATGATTGGGGCCTGGCAGTGGTGGCTCACACCTGCAATCCTCGCTATTAGGAAGCGGAGATCTGAGGATAGCCATTCAAATCCAGCAGAGGCAGGAAAATCTGTGAGAGTTTATCACCAATTAACCACATGCTGGAAGTGAAGGTGTGGCTTCCATGTTGTGTGCCAGCCTTGAGCAAAGAAGGTCAGTGACAGCAGAAGGCCCTGAGTTCAAGCCCCGGTATTGAGAGGGGGTAAAATAATGCTTTGTAAACAGTAAAAAAAAAAAAAAAAGGGAAATCTAGTCAGATTATGAAACTTCCTTTATCACTGTTCAGGTGAGGAGCAGGAGGTGGGCTCTCCCTAGGAAAGGTGAGGTGTCAGGTGCCAGGGCAAGTCGGAAGAAGTTGGTTTGGCTCCTCGGACTTTACCGTCAGGAGACTCTTAAATCTGGACCTGCCCCTTCTTGGCTCAGTGGGATTGGGCCTGAAGCCTCTGGGCCTCTTATTTCCTCATCTGTAAAATGGGCAACACCACTGTCTTCTAGCCCTGTTCACTCCTGGGTGAGGATTAAATTAAAGTCAGTTGGAAGGACATAACATTCCTGGGAAGTGCTCCATAGCCGTTAGTTACCTTCTTTGCCTTTTCTTCAGGAAGATGAAAAACAGGCCTATCGTAAAATTCAAAGCTGCTTTCAGCACTTTCATTCATCTCTTCTGTTGCTTGGAGAGAAAGCAGAATTCCTTGCCCAAATAGTCTATCAGGCCTGTTTGTCTGTTTTAGAAATGGAAAACTTGTTTCTTTTTTCTTTTCTTTTTCTTTTTTTTCTTGCCAGTCCTGGGGCTTAAACTCAAGGTCTGAGTTAGACAGTTTATGCTCAAGGCTAGCACTCTGCCACTTGAGCCACAGCAACACTTCTAGCTTTTTCTGTGTATGTGGTACCAAGGAATCAAATCCAGGCCTCATGCATGCTAGGCAACTAGCATTCTACCACTAGGCCAAACTCCCGGCTCTTCTCTTCTATTTCTTATGAGCAGACACTGATCAGTGACCCTTGAAAACAACACGGGGTAAGTTTGAGATACTTAAGATCTCCCCAACCCTCCCCCCTCAAGCCTCTTAAAGGCAGGACCTTACAGAGGTGGAAAACATGAAAAAATTAGACCTGAATTTGCACTTTCACATTGCCTAGCGGCTCCGACAGGCAAATCTAGGGATCCAAGGAAAGCCTGCTTTGTCCAGTGGCAGGGATTAGGTACTGGGGATACGAGCTGGTTATCTGATGTAAGCTTCTGTGAAAGAATTAAACAAATTACTGTCTCCAGTTCCAGATGCTGGTAAGTCTGGAGCCAACGGCACTGGCTCACCACACAGGAACAGCTAGCTGTAAGTGGCAAGTCCCTTGATTAAGACTCCTTGAATGGGTACCTCATGCACTGGGACACTTCCAACAGGCTGGCTGTAGGCACTGTTCTAGAATGAACTCTAGACTATTCTAGAGCATCCTAGAACAAGCTTCTCAGGTGGCAGCACTGGCCTTGAGAGTCTGAGGATGAATTCCTGAATTTGAGAACCTACTATTCAGAGGCAACAAGTTAGGAAAAGTAGGGGTGGGGGTAGGCAGTGGAGGATGGCTGGCTGGGAATGGAAAGAACACATAACATGTTTGCCAGGTTGCTGGGACACTATCCATAGCTTCCCTTTCTCTGCACACGCCTCATGAAATATTCGAGGGATTTTCCACTAGCAAACGGGAGACTCCAGGGCTTGGTGCCAAAAGCCACAAGTCCCTGACCCTGTCACTTCTGTTAGCCCCCGGGTGGCACACTGATAGGCAGGGGGCACTTAAGAGTTGGCTCTTAGCTCTTCTCTCTCTCTCTCTCTCTCTCTCTCTCTCTCTCTCTCTCTCTCTCTCTCTCTCTCTCTCTCCTCCCTCCCCCTCTCTCCCTCCCTCTCTCCCTCTCTCTCTTTCTTTCATCTTCCCTTTTCCTTACTGTGGTCTGAACCAAATCCAGTCATGGTGAATGAGGCATTCAGTCTTGGTGGGATTAAGTCTAATTGCAACATTGTATTTAAAAAAAGTCTTATCTGTGTATGTTGTTAACTCTGGGACTTTGAGGTCTACTTATCAGAAACAGGAAGGTAAACACATCAGGGCAATTACAATTGTGTTGCTTTTCTTTAGAATCTGGTGTACCCTGGGTAGGGACTCTGAAATCCTGTAGCTTAGATACTAGCTCTATTACAAGTCCAAACAGAACCTACAATTTCAGCAGGAAAAGACATGTTGGAATATTTCCATACTCTCAGCACTGAAACCTGGGGGGGGGGGGCCTTCTTGCTGGGTAACAATTTCTTCTGATGTAGTTAAGTGCCAACTGATACTGTTACCTGGGGCCCGGCTACAAACTGCTGGGAAGAAAAAAGAAGCAGATGGCTCCGTGTTATTTACATTTTAATATTTCCTGGGGAAAGGTTGATAGAAATTAGTTTCAAGGTTATGGATTTTTTAAATTACAGAATAAAATTATTTTTAAATATGTTTCAGTGATGTTGATTTGGACCTAATTAATAAATGGCTCAGAAAAACAATGATGCCAAGATCTAACTCCAGCACTACAAAACAAACCATTTAAAGGGCCTGAGAGGCTGGGAGTTTGGCCTAGTGGTAGAGTGCTTGCCTAGTATGCAGGAAGACTCAGGTTCCATTCCTCCGTACCACATACATAGGAAAAAAAGCTGGAAGTAGTGCTGAGGCCCAGGTGGTAGAGCTCTAGCCTTGAGAAAGTCCAAAGACAGGGCTCAGGCCCTGAGCTCAAGCCCAGGTCTGGCAAAAAATTAAAAAAATAAATTTAAATTAAAAAAAAAAAAAAGGGCCTGAAGTCATGAGGGATGAGGAGAATTTGGGACAGGAGAAAATTGGAGAAAAAAAATGGTGTGTGGGGGGAATGCTGGGTTAAAAAATCAAAAAGATTTGGTAGAGGTAATAAAGCTGGGAATAAAATTGGAATCTAAGGAGAGCAGATAATCGGAAGTGAAGTGGGAACCTAGGTAGAGACTAATACAGAGGTTGAAGATAAAAGAGGGGTTCTCAATGAAGGAATACATGCCCAATAGAAAACGGAGATTATTAGGAGAGGGGAGCGGGACAGAGGGAAGAGCAGAGAACAAGGAGGATGGAAAGAGAGAAGGTCCCCAAAATGGACAACTGGATAAAAGTCTAGGAGAGAGGGCCCTCTCCAAGCCCCCACTCCTACCCCCCATTCTACTTCAGCGTCACCCCCTCCGTTTTCATCTAGGTCCTCTCTGGGCCAGTAACCCGGTTGCCCCCGTGGACCACCACTCACCCAGGCCGCCCGCTGCTCCCACTTTTATAGCGGCCTCGCCCGGCGCCGTGCCCAGGCTCCGCCCACTCGGCCTGTGGGCACGCCCACACACCAACGACCACGCCCATAGCAGCCGTGACTGTGAGCCTCCCTGGTCCCGCCCCCATCGTGTCTAGGACGGCTCCAAGGCCCCGCCCCGCTCCTACACTGGTGCCGGCCCCGCCCCCTCCGCGCCCAAGGCCCCGCCCCCCGCGCCCGAGGTCCCGCCCCGCGCCCCCGCCCGCGCCGGCCGCCATGTGACAGGAAGCAGCTGATGGCCTCTCCCGCTGGCGGCGGCGGGGCCGGGGCGGGGGTGCGGGGCGCGGGGGCGGCATGAGGGCCGGCGGCCCGGGGGGCTGAGGCGCCCGCCGCTGGCGGGCCGCGGGTGTCCTCCATGGAGGCCGGAGGTGAGTGCGGTTCTGCGGGTGGGCGGGCGGGGTGCTCGCGGGCGCCCCGCTTTGTTTCACTTTCGCTGGCCCCGGCGCCGCCCCGCCGCCCGCCGAGGGCTCGCCGGGGAGCCGGGCGGGCACGGACGCCGCGGGGACTGGCCGCCCAGGCCGGGCTTCGGAAACCGGGAGGGGACGGGCCTCCGAGGCCGGGGACGGTTCGCGGGGCGCCCGGGCGGGGAGCGGGGCCCAGCCGGGCGGGGGGCGGCGCCGGGGCCCAACCGCTCGCCGCCCCACCCGCGTCCCCAGTGACCGCCTGGGTGGGTGGCCGGCGGCCGGCCTGTCCCTGAGAACGGGGTCTCCGTGGGAGCCGCCCCCGGGGGCGGACACTAGTCCTGGGGGGAGCGGCCCCTGGGGGCCGGGCGACAGGTGGGGTCCCCCGGAGTCCCCTCCCCGGCCCTTAGGGCTGTCACCGTGGGAAACCCGCGAGGGAAGACCTTGGCGAGCACTTCCTGTCCGCCCAGCCCGCGTCCCCGGCCGGGTCTGCGCCGCGCGCCGAGCCCCCTCCGCGCCGCGAGGCCCGCTCCTCCCCCGCCCCGGGACCCGCGGTGGGGCCGGGGTCTCCTGGGGAGAGGCGAGAGCCTCCCGCCGCGGGGCTCCCAGGTGGCTTCCCTAGGACTGTCTCGCCCAAGTCAAGCCCGGGGCTCTGCCCTCGCCCCCCCTCCCTACAGAGGGTTCCGGTCCCCGAGGGTTTATTGTTGCGGGGGGGGGGCGGTGTGGAAATCGGATATTCCCTGGGGTGGGGCTGGGATGGTTTTTTTTTTTTTTTAACTTTAGGAAATGACCGTTTCTTTGTTTGTGGGAGTCCAGCGTTCACTAAAAAGGTGTGTAGAGGTGGCTGTGTTCCGTTCCCAGCTACATAAAGACTTTATTTTTCAATGTTAACCCATGGCGGGGGGGGGGGGGGGGGGGGGAGGAATTTAAGAGTCCCTACTGTATTCCGGGAACTTAAGTTAGGGGAAGCTTTTTAAAGCTTCCTGCCTTCTCATTGAATGCCTTCTGCCACAGTCTGTAGCTGGCCTCTGCTTTCTACAAGAGTCTTAGTACAGTGCTGCCTTTTCCCTAGTGATTGACAACTGTGTTCTAGGGGTGTGGGCACAGATGCTGAGAGCTGCCAATCTAGTTTAAAAAAAAAAAACTCCAGAGTAGGCTGGAGTTGGACGATCTTTCCAAATGGAATAAATAAAGCCTATTGTGAAGGAGTACAATGGACAATAGTAGAAATCGTTATTGCAGAATTCATTCAGCAAATGTTGAAGGTTTACTATGTGCTGGGTACCCTCTAGGCCAATATTGGCCAGTAGAAATATAATTGAACCACAACTGTAATTTGAAATGTTGGAATAAGCCTCATGGGAAAAAGAAACAGGTACCATCGATCTGAAAGTTGTATTTCTTCTATTCTGATACATCAATACCATTATCTCTTCTCAGCTTCATTTATGTAACCAAATAAAGATTATTGGGATATTGTAGTCTTGGCCTACATCTTCACAATCTGATGTGTACTTAAAAGCTTCTGTATTAAGTCTTCACACAATCTTGTGTGCATTTTGTATTTCACACTGTTTCTACTCAGATCTGTCATGAAGGGCTGGTAATTATTGTACCATGGGGCAGTGAAGATCGGAAAGTTCAATTGGCTTGCTTAAAAACAAATCAAGCAAAGGTTTGGATGATAATTATAAAGAAATTGACTGTGAGGCAGGGAAGAGCCTGGTGTTGTAGCCTAAGATCCTGTTTGACATGAAGAGCAAAACTTTCCAGGTGGTAGAGCAGTCATACAAAGGTCCTGAAGCAGGAAAGAGCGATTGAGCTGCCTGCCTGCTAGAGGCTACGCTTCTGTCTTAGTTAAGGCTAGTCATGTTGCCTGGAAACTGCTCAGTAAAATGTCTTTCCATTTAGCCTGGTTGTCCACACACATCCTATTGCTTCACTTTCCAGTAAGGAAGAGAGAGATGCTTGTTCAAGCTTACAAAACTCCAGCTAGGAGCAGTTCAAGATAGCTGTTGTACATGATGGTGACTGTTGTTAATAAATAATGTATTTTGTACTTGGAAACTGCCAAGAGTGTATTTTCATGTGTCCTCATCACAAAAGAATGTAAAGTATGTGAAGTACTGTGTCTGTCAATTAGTTTGAGCCGTTTCATAATGGCACACTATAAACATGAAGTCTTAGTTAAGAAGAAGCACCACTAACTCATGTTATCAAATCAAAAAGGATTATTTGGTGGGCAGTCTCCCTTGGGGCAGCAGATACCTGACTCTCCCTGAAAAATAAAGCAAAAAAAAAGGACTGGGGGCTTGGCTCAAGGATGTGAGTTCCAGGCAGATAGAATACCCACCAAGCAAGCACAACTCCTGGTGTTGAATCCCCAGTAATGCCCAAATAGTCATCTGGAATTTAGGAACTAAGAAGAGCCAGTGCAGGTACTGTCTAGGAGTGGAGCTGGGTCCACCCAGCTCTGTTAGACAGGTACAGCTGGGAGTGGAGCTGGGTTTGTGCTTTGTTTTGAACTTGCATAATTATGGCTTTCTATTTCAGTAGTCATATTTAGTTTGGGCCCAGACTCCCAAGAGTCAAAAGTTTCTTCTTTGTTTGTTGTTGTTGTTTTGTGGGTCATGGGGCTTGAACTCTGGGCCTGGGCACTGTCCCTGAGCTCTTCAGCTCAAGGCTACTGCCCTACCCCTTGAGCTGCAATAATTGGAGATAAGAGTCTCACGTTCTTTAGTGCCCAGGCTGGCCTTGCACTGCGATCCTCATATCTCAGCTTCCTGAGTAGCTTGTCTTTTTTCTTCTCTTAGCTCTTAGATTCCTAAACTTGAAATAGCCAAGAGTTTTAAGTCATAGAAATAAGAGTATGGATTTTGGGTAGGACTGATTTGATCAGGATTTCATGGGAAATATTGGCATTACAGAAGCACTGTCACAGGTCAAAGGCTTCATTTTCTTGGTGTTGGAAGAGGTAAACCAAGGCAGGGATTCGCTAAACCTTTGCTGGCCCCCAACCATCCCTGACTAAATGGACTCTGCTGTGGAGTGACATCATCTTTGGGGGACACATGGCACTCAGTAGGAGTTATGTGAAGGAGCTAGACTGGGGGTTAGAAAGGCTCTGGGAAACATTGTCATTCAAGGCAAGGGGAGGCTTTTTCTAGAGCTTGGTCAAGAGGTGTATGGTGCAGAATTCTTAAGAGTAGCAGAGGAGCCCCACAAGCCCAGCTGGTAAAGAGGCTGGGGACAGGTAAAGGGAGTGTTGGGTTTCATTCTGAGAGTGAGCACTCAGGAGAATGGAATGTGGAAGGCCAGGCCGGAAGCTAGGGAGGAAGGTGCTTGGAAGGCTGCCCAGTAGGCCGGGTGAGGCCTCTGATCCTGTGTACACAGGGAGGCTGAGGTCTCTGGACAGTGGTTTGAAGCCAGCCTGGAAAGGCAAATCTGAGGCTCTTACTTCCTAGGGAACCAGCTGGAAGTGGAAGAGTGTTGGCCTTGAGTAAAAAAAAAAAAAAAAAACCAACACAGGGCCCGGGAATGGGGCTTAGTGGTGGAGTGCTTGCCTAATGTGCCTGAAGCTCAGGAACAGTGCCCAGACACTGAGACCAAGCCCTAGGACTGGCCAAAAAAACAAAAACCAATGCACACAAGAAAATAGTAATTTGGGAGGTAGAGAGACCAGAGGGTGGCCATTTTGTATGGTACAGAACCCCACAGTGTCTAAAAGATGCATCCTGTATGCATGAAGGAAGTGAAGCAGTTCTCACCCCAGGATACAATAAAGAAATGTTTCCCCAGCTCATCTGAAGGCGTCCTGCAGATCTGTGGATGTCATTCATATTTTATGTCATCAGCTTTCACACTTTTGTGTAGTGCTGTTGACATTTTGGGCCAGACAAATCTGGTGACAGCTTTCCTCACCTCCTCTGCCACCCCCCAAGCCCTGCACCTTTATCCAGGACCCACCTCTCCACTTTTTGCCAGTCCCAGGGCACAAAATCCACCCCCTCTCCCAGGCTAAAGCCAGGCATGGTGGCTCATGCCTATAATCCTAGCTACTCAGGAGGCTGAGATCTGAAGATCGTGGTTCAAAGCCAGTCTGGGCACTATAGACAGTGAGACTCAAGCCCCATGACCCACAAAAGGGAAAAAAAACCCCAAAAGGCTTGATAGGGACCAGGAGCGTAGCCTAGTAGTAGAGCGCTAGCCTTGACCAAAACATATCCAAGGACAGTGCGCAGATCCTGAGTTCAAGCCCAAGGACTGGCAAAAAACAGAAAGGCTTGATATGGTGTATTAAAAGTCTAGACGCCTCTATTGTATAGAACCAAAAATGCATCCATGTACTTTACTGTAGAAAATCTTTTTTTTCTTTTTTTTGGTTAGTCGTGGGACTTGAACTCTAGGCCTGGGTTCTGTCCCTAACCTCTTCAGCTCAAGGCTACCACCCTACCCCTTGAGCCATAGCCCTACTTCTGGTTTTCTAGTGATTAATTGGAGATAAGAATCTCATGTTCTCTAGTGCCTGGGCTGGCTGGCTTTGAATTGCAATCCTCAGATCTCAGCCTCCTGAGTAGCTAGGATTACAGGTGTGAGCCACCAGCCGGCTGTAGAAAATCTTTATATTTCATACATCTGATCCTCATACTATGCGTCTAACTCTCCAGTTCCTTGACTCCCAGGATTGTGTTACTCATGGGTTGTGTTACTGTTTTGTCACCCAGAAAAGCTACTGCTTATTTTGGGAAGTCATGGGTTCAAGATTCCCTTGATTTCAGTGATATCAGGATGAGACAGAGAGATGCATTTTGCTTAAATTGACATCTCTCTAGTGGGCATAATAAAACTATCAATACTTGGAACTACTCTTGTGTACTTTAGAGGAGGGAGTGACATCATTCAGGATGGAAGCCAGCCTTGGTGCTAGTGTCAGCCATAGTGGGCAGAACTGCATTCTGAAGAGCGTTTACCTACAGGCTGTCAGCCAGCACTCTTCTGTAGCATAGAGAACTGAAGCAGGAGTTGTGGTAGGCTTGGTGGGGCAGCCATGGTTGCTGCTTCCGCAGGCGCTTACTGGGCCCTGATTGGAGAATGCTCCAAGGCGGGTTCTCGCCACACACTGCCATCAGTGGGGTGCCTTTCAGCTTAGGTGGTGTGAGGTTGTAAATGGAAGAAGCTGCTCAGTTGCAAATGGAGGTCAGATTCCCCTCCCTAGAAAGTGAGTTAGAGTCTATAGGAAGTGAGCCAGGGTAAATTGAGGAAGGCCTGTCTCAGGTGCAAGGGCAGATTGCAGCTTTGGGTGTGTTTGGAAGGAATGATATGCCATGGTGGGTTTTTGGCTTTGGGTATGTATCATGTATGCTTTTTTTCTTTTGGATCAATTGTGGGGCTTGAACTCATCCTGGGTGCTGCTGTCCTTGAGCTCCTCAGCTCAAGGCTAGAGCTCTACCACTTGAGCCACAGCGCCACTTCCAGTTTTCTGGTGGTTCATTGGAGATAGTCTCACACTTTTGTGCCCAGACTGACTTTAAACTGCGATCCTCAGATTTCAACTCCCTGAGTGAGCTTCTGCTTGGGCCAGGGATAGGGATAGGAATCAGGCTTGAGAAGATAGGGGCAAGATGAATGGAGGAGTTGGGCAGTCTGGTCACATGATTTGACTAGAGTTGCTCGTAAATGGTTACCTGTAGTGCCCAGAGTCTATCTTAAATATCTAACATAGAATCTACCCTTGGCCTGGAGTCCTCTCCTGTAAGCCTGGCTTGTGGCACTTCCACTTTTTCTTCCAGTGAACTCTTTAATCTGACAAGGAGGCCCACCTGCCCAAAGGTCGCTGTGACTCCCGAGTCACTGACCCAGGAGGCTGTGACTGAGTAACCTGGAAGGAATGTGGCCTGTGACTGCAGTTAATACCCTGTTCATTTACATGACCACTCCCTGTGGGAAAGGGGAATCCCGTGTTAGTCGCTTAGCCTAGGTGCCCCAGCAACTTCACCCGGCGGGTGGTCTGAGAGGGAGGGTGTGTTTGTGAAGCATGCTGTCTCCTGCCTCAGAGGAACCACTGCTGCTGGCTGAACTCAAGCCTGGGCGCCCCCACCAATTTGATTGGAAGTCAAGCTGTGAGACCTGGAGTGTGGCCTTTTCCCCAGATGGCTCCTGGTTTGCCTGGTCTCAAGGACACTGCATTGTCAAACTCATCCCCTGGCCGCTGGAGGAGCAGTTGTGAGTACTCTGCCCGAATGACCCCTGATCTTATTTGGGAGGTGGGTGAGAGCAAAAGGATGAGCATGAGTTGACAGAGTTCTCAGGTACATGGAAATGTACCTGATAGAAATGCTTTTAAAAGAGGTATGCAAGCCCACAACAACATTGTTACCTCCTTAGCCAGTGGCTCCCCCCAACCCTGATGCTTTCTGGGACATTTTGTACAGATGGAATCGTCTGGTACAGCAGCATCTTGCGCTCATCCATGTGGTAGCTCCAGTTACTGCACACGGTTCTGCATGGCATGGACATAGGTACTTTTCACTGGTGGCCGTTTGGGTCTTGTCCAGCTGGGGCTTGCCCAGAGGTGGCATCACTGACCTTTCTGCTACACAGCCGTGCCCTCAGCTCCTGGTCCCCCGATGTGGGCAGCATGTGCTGGGGCCCTCTGCCAGCCCACAGAGCTGACCTGGCGCAGGTGATGTGCAATCTCTGGGTCTGGTTGACATTTTTCTAATGGGAAAGTGTCTGATTTCAAGCACCTTTTTGTGTGTTTACTGGCTCTGCTGATTCTTTCCTCCCCAAACCCGTATCTTTCTGCTCTGCTCTTTTGCCTTTTAAAGTTGGGTCTTTGTTCTGTTGTTGACCTAGTTTGCTTTCTGGTGCTCAAGCTCTTCATTTGAGTGTCCGCTGTCAGCTCCCCAGTGGCCCGGCGTCTATACCTTTGCCTTGCTGCTCCCTGTGTAATTCCCTAGCATGGATTGCAGATACTTGTGCATGGACACTGAACTAGAAGCAGACACAGGCCCTGTCCTGGAGGGTCTCATTTGGTTTGCCTCAGGTATTTCTCTTTTTTTTTTCTTTTCTTTCTTTCTTTTTTTTTTTGGCCAGTCCTGTGACTTGAACTCAGGGCCTAGGCACTGTCCTTTTATTTTTTGCTCAAGGGTAGAGCTCTGCCACATGAGCCACAGGACCACTTCTGGCTTTTTCTATATTGTGGTACCAAGGAATCAAACTTAGGGCTTTGTGCATGCTAGGTTAGCACTCTACCACTAGGCTATGCTCCTGGCCCTGCCTTAGGCATTTCTTATAAAGCACAGTTGGATAGGATTTTGTAGATTCAGGCTGAAGTTGTAGCCATGGCGATGCTGACAGCACTTGTGTGATGATAGCACACTGTGCTGGATGGAGGGTAAGTATACTGTGCTCTCTACTCTCCATTTCCTGGCCCCCACTACTGAGAATCTTTGGGATCTGCTGGGGTCTTTGTGTAGCTGCAGAAGTGAGTGACTTGATGTGGCTGTTGGGGTAGCTGCCAGGTGGGGCTGGTCAATCCCAGACCTGGATGAGGGGTGTGACCTGCCATTTTTTTCCTTGTCTTTAGCTATGATGCCTGTCATTGTCACTGCTCTAAATTTGAGGGGTGGGTGCTCTTGGTGCTTGTGGCAGTTAGAATCTGAGAATTGTTTTGTTTTGTTTTTTTTCTACTTTTTCTCTTTTTTTCTGCCAGTCCTGGGGCTTGAACTCAGGACCTGAGCAGTGTGTTTGGGTTTTCTCAAGGCTAGAACTCTACAACTTGAGCCACAGCACCATTTCTGGCTTTTTCTCTATATGTGGTACTGAGGAATCGAGTCCAGGTCTTTGTGCATGCTAGGCAAGCCCTTACCACTTGGCCAAACTCCCAGCCCCTGAGAATTTTTTTTTTGTGGATCATGTGACTTGAACTAGGCCTGGGTGCTGTCCCTGAGCACTTCAGCTCTAGGCTACTGCCCTACCCTTGAGCCACAGCCCCACTTTGCATTTTCTTGGGGTTAATTGGAGATAAGAGTCTCAGGTCCTTTTGTGCCTGGGCTGACTTTGAACCTTGATCTTCAGATATCAGCCTGAGTAGCTAGGATGACAGGCGTGAACCACTGTGCCCAGCTCCCTGAGAATTTTTTTTTTTTAAAGAACAAAACATAAAAGCTGTTGTTTGCCCAGTCACTCTTCTCAAATACATATATCAGTTGAGGTAATTATATCTGTTCAATATTAACTTAAAAAAATGGGGAAAGATGTCTGGATATTAGCCATGGCTGCCATTACTGTGAGAAATGTGTTATTGAGAAGCTTGGTTAAGGGAGTCTCTTCTGGAAGGACGTACAGTAGGACGGGTGAAAAGCAGGCTATAAATTAACTGTGTGCTGTACTGTCCCTATCTTGTTGTTGTTGTTTTTAATTAATTTTTTTTTTTTGCCAGTCCTGGGCTTGAGCTCAGGGCCTGAGCACTGTCCTTGGACTTTCTCAAGGCTAGAGCTCTACCACTTGAGCCTCAGCACCACTTCCGGCTTTTTTCTATGTATGTGGTACTGAGAAATCGAACCCGGGACTTCATGCATGCTAGGCAAGCACTTTAACCACTAGGCCAGACTCCCGGCCCCACCCTATCTTGTTTTGCAGGACATGGAATGTACACGTAGGTTAGTGGTGGAATGTTTACGGTTACAGTGGTGTTGGGTCCTGAGTAATGATTTTCCTTTTCCTGGGAGATGTACTTTGTCCTCTGCTAGGCAGTGCTTCATTACTGGAGCCACACCTGGCCCTCATTCCTCTCAGGGACAGCAAACCAGGAGTTCAGTGTGCCAAGGGAAGTAAGGGACAGAAGGACAAGTGCCTCACCATCTTCTTTGAGAACAGTAGCCAGCAGCAACTGGTAGCTCTAGGGCTGTGGATGGGGGAGCAGGGCAGGGGGTGTGGGTTTAAGACTGAGGATGGGTTGAGCTCCTTGTGTTGCTTCCCGTAGGTGAGATGTTATGTGGCGTTCCACTGTGAACATGGCCTCCCAGGGAGGGTGGCAGGAGATGATAATTAGCACGCTTGCCCACTTCACTTAGATACCTGTGTGAGCACTTTGTGTGTTCTGGCTTTGTCAGGCATAGCACCTTGAGTGTGGACTGCTGGGCCCTGTCGTGTGTCTCTCTGCCATCACAGAGCATGATTTTCAGGACTCGTGAATCCAGAGGTCCGAATGCACATGCGGTATGAAGGGTTCTTGGGAACCAAATTGGAGCTTGTGCTCACACCTGGCCTTCTGTCTTCATGGGCTTCTGCTGATGTGCCAGCATGTCTGGAAAGTCTGGAAAGGTGGAGTTTACTCTGATGCTGAGTGTGCAGGCTAGAAACTTTGCATCTTCAGGCTGAGCCCTGCTGTACCTTTGTCTTCTAGGCTGGTGGCCCTGGGCCTCTGCCTCCTTCATCTGAGCCTCCAGGGTCCAGGCACCAGGACAGGGCTACCACTTGTGTGGTTCTTGGTGTCTGTTGGCCACCCTGCCATGGCTTTGTGTCCCACCCGCACTGTCGGGAAGTGATGAAGGCTCTTCATCTTGGGGGCAGTGACAGGATGGGCTCATTATTTCTCAGTCCCTGTTAGATTCTCACTGACGATGCTGCTCAGGTTGGGGCACAGGTCAGACTAATTCTGTCTGCCCTGGATCCAAACCTGTAGTGTGCGCTTGCCCTCTCCACACACCGGCCCCCTAGAGAACCTTCTGAGCAAGCATGTGGTCTGTTTATCCATCAGGCGGGTCACCCCATTGTAGGGCGGGGTCAAGGCTGGGGATGCCTCCGTTTCATGAATTTTAAAGTGAAGCAAAAAAGAGTCAGCAGGAGCCCTAAGCCTGCAGACTTGTTTCTAGGGCTTTAGAATGACAAGGGGTGGTCAAATGAGCAGTTTCAGACTTACAAAGACATTTCTACTTTGCCCAGCATCCCCAAAGGGTTTGAAGCCAAAAGCCGAAGCAGCAAAAATGATGCAAAAGGACGAGGCAGCCCGAAAGAGAAGACACTGGACTGTGGGCAGATTGTGTGGGGGCTGGCCTTCAGCCCCCGGCCTTCGGCACCCAGCAGGAAGCTCTGGGCACGCCTCCACACCCAGGCACCACATGTCTCCTGCCTGATCCTTGCCACGGGACTCAACGACGGACAGATCAAGATCTGGGAAGTGCAGACAGGTATGTCCTCTCCTGGCACAAGAGCAGCTGGGCATACCCAGACCCCTCTGTGCCCTTTCTGATAGGGCCCCACAGGGGCCAGCGACTCCTGGTTGGCCAACAGCCTCAGCCCACTTCTCTCCCTAACCGGGGGCCTCTGCTCCCTGTCCAGGGCTCCTGCTTTTGAATCTTTCTGGCCACCAAGACGTCGTGAGGGATCTGAGCTTCACACCTAGTGGCAGTTTGATTTTGGTCTCTGCATCGCGGGATAAGACTCTTCGAATCTGGGATCTAAATAAACACGGTATGGAGGCGAGAACTGTGTGGCCATCCCCAAAGGCCTGTAGCTGCCTGTACACTGATGCTTTCCTATCCACAGTTGGCTTCCCACCTCAGGAAGGCCCAGGGGGGGACTGAATGACAGTGAAAGAGGAGGTAGAATGCTTTTCTTTGTGTGTTACTGGGGTTTGAACTTTTCTAGGCAGGTGCTAGGCTATTTGAGTCATGCCTTCAGTTCCTTTTTTTTCATTTTGTGGTCATGAGACTTGAACTCTGAGCCTGGAAGCTGTCCCTGAGCTCGTCAGCTCAAGGCTACAGCCCTACCTCTTGAGCCACAATGCCACTTCCGGTTTTCCGGTGGTTAATTGGAGATAAGGAGTCTCATGGACTTCAGTGCCTGGGCTGGCTTTGAACTGAGATCTTCAGATCTTAGCCTCTTGAGTAGCTAGGATTACAGGAGTGAACCACCACGCCCCTACGTCTCCAGTTCCTTTTGACACTGACAGTTCCCCTCCTCTTTGGTTGGTCTTGGGACTTGAACTCTGGGCCTAGACATTATCCCAAGCTCTTCAGCTCAAGGCTACTGCCCTACCCCTGGATCCCTAGCACCAATTCCAGTTTTCTGGTGATTAATTGGAGATAAGGATAAGAGTCTCTCTGGCTATGTAGTGCCTGGGCTGGCTTTGAACTGTGATCCTCAGATCTCAGCCTCCTGAGTAGCTAGGATTATAGGTGTGAGGGGTTTTTTTTCCCCCTTTTTTTTGGCCAGTCCTGGGCCTTGAACTCAGGGCCTGAGCACTGTCCTTGGGCTGTGGCACTTAAGCCACAGCACCACTTCCAGCCTTTTGCTGTGTATATGGTACCGATGAATCGAACCCAGGTGTTCGTGTACTACTAGGCCTAATTCCCGGCCGATGCTGCTTATCTTTGAGATAGGTTCTCACTTGTGGCGTGGGCATGCACGTAGACCACAGTCCACCTGTTTTAGGGTTCTCATTGTAGCTGGGTTGACAGATGTGCCACCATAGCCAGCTTCTTCCATTGAGGTGAAGTCCTGTGGTCTTGATCCAGTGGCGGGAAGGTCACTCTCCCGTGGAGACCCTAGCACACACACAAGCTCACGTTCATGGGTTTTTTGGATTGTTGATTTCACAGTGGAATTGTATTCTTCACATTTTTTCTGCATGTTACTTTTAGAAACAAACAATACCCCGTATTTCTAATTCCATCTGCATTAATGGGATGGATTTACCTCCCGTAATTTGCCTGTCCCTCCACAGATGGACAGAAGCTAGGCATGGACAGATGACATGTGTCACCTGACTCATCCACTGCGTAGGCAGTGGACCAGCAAGTCATGTGACCAGAGCTTGTGTGTCTCTCTAACTTCACATGGATGGTCCTGCTTGAGCAGGGTCCACGGTGAAGCAGGGAGAAGTTCCCGCCGAACAGGAAAGTTGTTAGAGTACAGGATTTGCTTTTGTTAGCAGGTATTTCAATGGTGAGTCTTGTCGCCGTTCTTAGCCTTGGCCTGGCTGCGAGAGTGCTGGTGCTGGCCGGGGTGGCTCACCATCTCCTTGTCTCTGGCAGGGAAGCAGATTCAGGTGCTGTCGGGCCACTTGCAGTGGGTTTACTGCTGCTCCATCTCCCCGGACTGCAGCATGCTCTGCTCTGCGGCTGGAGAGAAGTCGGTAAGCAGCACACCAGGCGCTGCCCCCTTCGTTGTGTTGGCTTGCAGAGGTCTGAGGCGTCTGAGATGTATGCGTGTGCACCGGAGTGTGCAGGGGATCTGACTGTGTGAATGCTCTCTGCCCTCCGTATAAGGCTGTCATAGTTGGCACTTGGCATGAACTGAGAGAGTAGATGGCCACCATTGCTGGGGGCTGTTTTTCCCTTTATGGAAGGAGGGAAATGTGTTCGGGGCTTTTTTGTGTGTGGTGGTCCTGGAGCTTGAATCAGGACCTAGACACCACCACTTGAGGCACAGCTCCAATTCAGGTTTTGCTGGTCAATTGGAGATTGAGTCTCATGAACTTTCCTGCCTGGGAACCTTAAATCACAGTCCTCAGATCTTAGCCTCCTGAGTAGCTAGGATTATAGGTGTGAGCCACCAATGCCTAGTCAAAGGCTGCTTTATTTTCTCTTCCCTTTGGTAGTTTTGAGATTTTATTTTAGTTTAGTTTTTGCCAGTCCTGGGGCTTGAACTGAGGGCCTAGATACTGTCCCTGAGCTTCTTTTGCTCAAGGCTAGCAGTATACCACTTGAAGCCACCGAGCCACTTCCAGCTTTTTCTGTTTATGTGGTACTGAAGAATCTAGCCCAGGGCTTCATGCACACTAGGCAAGCGCTCCACCACTGAGCCACACTCCCAGCCTAAATCTTGAGATTTTAAAAGTTGGCAGCCTCCACCTAGATCCACATTTCCTTCAGACCATCTAATTTGAATCTCTCTGATTATGATTCCCAATTCAAATCATGGCATGGGCAGTTAATTGCTGAACTTTGTCCTGGAATCCTGTTTTTAAAAATAATGCATTGGAAGCTCAGGAACAGATAGTTGAGAAGAGTTGCTTTGCCTTTGCTTGATCCACTGGCAGAGTGTAGAAGGTCTTTGAGAGAAGTGTGTGAGCTGAGAGTTTTCTCAGGAGAGGAAACAAAGCCTTCTAACTCTAATGACTCCAGGAAGCTTGCCATTGCCAGTGGTGAGTTTGGTCAGCTGCTGTGGTGGGTCTATAAGCCAGGTGGAGTGGGGTGTCAGATGTCTCGCAGAGTGCTGCTGCTTTGTGGGGTGGCCCAGAGCTTGCTTCTGCCTTGATAGCCCATGGCTTAGGTGCTACCCCAAACCAAATGGCTGAGAAGCCCCAGACCTCCTGAGAGCAGCCTGGCTCACCCAAAATGCATTGTGTTAGGGATTCTGGGAGGGCTGTCTAGAGCTGAGAGCTGGCCTTGCCTGGCTGTAGGGCCTGTAGAGGCAGTGTGGGGCCCCTCCCTGCCATCCAGGTCCTCACCGGTCCCCGTTATCTCCACAGGTCTTTCTGTGGAGCATGAGGTCTTACACATTAATCCGGAAGCTAGAGGGCCACCAGAGCAGCGTGGTCTCCTGTGACTTCTCCCCCGACTCAGCCTTGCTGGTCACGGCCTCTTATGATACCAACGTCATTATGTGGGACCCCTACACTGGCGAGAGGCTGAGGTCGCTGCAGTAAGGACAGAAGCCTGCCCCGACTGAGACCTCTGGGGGTCGGGTGGTGACAGTGGGCCTGCCTGGGCTACGGATCAGACGGTGGGCTGGAGCAGGCTGGAGCACACGATCCGTCATTCCATGCTTTGTTCCCAGCGAGCAGTCTGTACGTCTCTGAACTTGGCCCCATGAAACCTCAGGGCGACAGTTTCCGTTGCAGATAGCTGTAGTAGCACGCTCAGAATGCTCCTGATGTAAGCTTATTTCTAGTATGAACTTCCATGTTCTCACAGTCTGCCTCTCTCCTGTCCCTGTTGCCTTCTGAAGCAAATAATAGGTAGCTCTATAATTAGGTGTCTCAGCCTAAAAAAGACCGCGTTTCTACTGTGGCACTGAAGTGAGGGCTGACCTACTTTGCATAGGAAGGGAGCACGGGGAGGTGCCAGGACTCCTCCAGTTGGCATGGGTCACTGCAACATAGGGGCACACATTGTTTCAGGCCCACTGTCTTGTTCCTCTTCTGCAGCCACACCCAGCTGGACCCTGCCATGGACGACAGTGACGTCCACATGAGCTCCCTAAGATCCGTGTGCTTCTCTCCTGAAGGCTTGTACCTTGCCACAGTGGCGGATGACAGGTGAGAGCAGGTGCTCGTCAGCAGCACCCCTTCCCCCCACCCCCCCAAACTCTTGTCAGCTGACTGACACCCCCCTCTTTTCCAGGCTCCTCAGGATCTGGGCTCTGGAGCTGAAAGCTCCCATTGCATTTGCCCCCATGACCAACGGGCTTTGCTGCACATTTTTTCCACATGGTGGAGTTATTGCCACAGGGTATGTATCTGTCAGCTTCCATTGCTGGTACCATGCCATTATTTTTGTCTGTCATGGGACTTGAACTCTGGGCCTGGGCATTGTCCCTGAGTTCTTCAGCTCAAGGCTACCACAGCACCATTTCCAGTTTTCTGATGGTTAATTGGAGGTAAGAGTCTTACCAACTTTAGTGCCTGGGCTGGCTTTGAACTAGGATCCTCAGATCTCAGTCTCCTGAATAGCTAGGGTTACAGGTGTGAGTCACTGTGCCTGGCTACCATGCAGTTTTTAAGGGAAGTAAACATCCAGAATTTTCTTTTTCTTCGCCAGTCCTGGGCTTGAGCTCAGAGTCTGAGCACTGTCCTTGGATTTTCTCAAAACTAGAACCCTTCCACTTGAGCCACAGTACCACTTCTGGCTTTTTTCTGTCTATGGTACCAAGGAATTGAACCCACGTCTTCATGCATGCTAGGCAAGCACTCTTAACTCCAGGCTCCTAGAATTTTCTTTTTTTTCTTTTTTTTTGCATTTTTTTATTGTAATTAGTAAAAGGGTTACATGATATTTGCCAGATAGAAGGTGCATTAATTCACGTACATTGATACCCTTTCACATGTCTTGGTACCCATTTCCCTCCCCCCCCATTCTAGAATTTTCTTATAAAGAACCCTGGAAAGGGAACATCAAGGTTGCATTTAATTCAAAGAGTATTTGGTCAGTGTCATGTGCTCTTAAATGAAATGGCCCTTAGCCTTTTTTTTTTTTACACGGAACCTTGTTGTGTGCCCAGGCTGGTCTTGAACTCCTAAACTCCAGTGATCCTCTTGCCTCAATGTTTTGTTTTGTTGTTTTGTTTGGACAGTCTTAGGCCTTGAACACAGGGCCCGAGCATTGTCCTTGGGTTTTCTCAAGACTAGAGCTCTACCACTTCTAGCTTTTTTCTACGTATGTGTGGTACCAAGGAAGGACTCAAACCCCGGTCTTCCTGCATGCCAAGCAAGCACTCTACCACTAGGCCAACTTTCTGAGGAAGTGGGACCCCAGGCAGGGACATCTTGACTTTGCATAACCTTATCAGGTCCCCTTGCCCACGTCCCAGGTGGAGACGCAGCCTCCTCTGTGGGTTCCTGTCCCCTCAGTCAGATCACAAATGCATATCTCCTGTGGTGAAACACCACCGTGACACAGGTCCTTGTCGTTCCAGGACACGAGATGGCCACGTCCAGTTCTGGACTGCTCCGAGAGTCTTGTCCTCACTGAAGCACTTATGCCGGAAAGCCCTGCGGAGCTTCCTGACCACTTACCAAGTCCTGGCACTGCCAATCCCCAAGAAGATGAAGGAGTTCCTCACATACAGGACTTTCTGAGCCACAAAGCCACCTTCTTGGCAACAAGCCAAACATTTGGGTCTGATTGGAATGGAACTTCTTTGGGATTGTGAACGGAATGTAGCAAGCCAGATGCCAGTGGACTAGCGAGCGCTTCTCCAGGGCATGCACAGGTCTGGAGGAGGCTGCACTCCTGCCATGGCAGTCCACTCGTGAACGGCAAATGTCAGTCCTTCTAGTCAGTTTTGTTTAAGGTGCAGTTCTTGGTGTTTTGGTAATAAAAGCAAGCAGATCCCCAGAGCCTCTCCTTGGCGGCCGTGCTCCCTCGGCTGGAGGTGGGAGCTGCCGGTCATGGCAGAGCACCTGTCACGTGGTTAGCATGGTTTTCTGCTCCTGCTGTGGTGAAGTGCCAGCCAGCAGGACCAGCTTCCCATGGAGCCATTTGGTCTAAGCTGTTAACTGAGAGACCAGAGGCCTGTCCTGACCCATGTTGACACTATTAGAGGTTTTTTTTTTGTTTTTTTTTTTTTTAAAGCAGTGGTGTGCACGTGCAGATGACGAATTCATGTCATCATTCACATTATAGGAGGTGGTGTTTCTAAACTGCATGACTGTTGAAACAGCTACTGAGTTGTCAGCTGCTGGCTGCTTGTGAGCATTGTATTTATTTGTATTTCTCAACAGATGTTAAGGTACAACTGCGTTTTTCCCACTGGCATCCCAAAACCCAGATACTTAAGGGACCACTTGTGAGGACATGTCTTAGCTGTCATGAGTGCTGTGATCAGTCACCTCTCCAGCCCATCCTCATGTGTACAACGTCTTTGCTGCTTCACCTCATCTGACTCGTTGGCAGAGTTCAACCACCTTGAGACAGCTCTCCAAATCCTGTTCTTCAGTGGCCTGTAGTTCCCTGATCAAACACCTCAAACAAAAATTCTGCCTTAGGAGATGTAATATATTTTAAATTATTTTAAAAGAAACAAACCATCTTATTCTTTGGCTTTCTTAATTGATGCTTTACATGGAGGCAGTTTCAACATTGTACAGCTTGTGGGGAGCACAGGAATCCACCATCTTTGTTGCCTGAAGAGAAACATTTCAGAATGAAGCTTTTACTGAGAGAAAAGTTTATGGCTTGGTTCATTTTCTTTTCTAAGTCAAGTGAGAGCTAGGAGTGGACTGGGCAGCACTAGATTGCGGATGGTATGCATGACGGTTGTGTGGCAGCCAACTCCAGACAGCTCTACCCTATCTCAAGTTGAGTGGAAAACTACAAGGCAGCTGCTGAATGCAGGTTGCCTTTGAGCAAGTGAGATTTACAGACACTGTAGACACTGAGCCATAATGGCAGAATTTAAAAGCTAACCCAACTATGTAAGTTTCTCCTGGTACCCACACCATAACTTGCCCTCCTTAAGGGAAAATAGTACGGCAGTTTTTATTTTGGAGGCCTCTGGGAGTGGGCGCGATCTTGCTATATCACTAGGCTAGTTTGGAACTTGCTGAACAACCCACGTTGATCCTGAACTAGAGATCTATCTTCCACATCTTGCGTGCTAGAATTTATGGACAGATAACACCATGCTAAGCAAAGAAAACAACTCATTTCATTTTATAAGAATACAATAGCTGGGGCTGGGAGTTTGGCCTAGTGGTAGAGAGCTTGCCTAACATACACAAAGACCCATGTTTGATTCCTCAGTACCACATATTAGGGGGAAGAAAAGCTGGAAATGGTGCTGTGGCTAAGTGGTAGAGCTTCTAGCCCAAGGACAGTGCTCAGGTCCCTGAGTTTAAGCCCCAGGACTGGCGAAAAATTAAAAAAATAGCTTTGATTGGCAATCCATTAGCAATCACTGGAAGCAGTTAGTTACAGTGTGAAACAGATTCCTGACTAGGAACTGGTAGCTCACTCCTGTGATCCTAGCTTATTTAGAAGGCTGAGAGCTAAGGATTATAGTTCAAAGCCAGCCTGGGCAAGAAAGTCCATGAAACTCATCTCCAGTTAACTACAAAAAGCCAGAAATGGAGCTGTGACTCAAGTGGAAGAGCACTAGCCTTGAGCAAAAAAGGTGAGGAATAGTGCCCTGTCCATAAGTTCAAGCCCCAGGACTAACACCAAAAACAGAAGGGAAAAAAAAAAAAAAAGATTCTTAAGCTTAACCCTGGAGATGTTTACTCCGAGTTGGGAGAAAGATCATAGTAGACTTGAAAACATCTTGTTCCCCAGAATGGTGCAAAGGGTAGAGGCCTTAAGGCCACAAGAGATTTTCTCCCAGTAAAGGGATGACAGTTGACATACTGCTTCACGCAGCCCTTCAGTCCTGTCCAAGTATCTGCCACTGCGTGGGCAGTCCTCCAAGACATGGGGTGTCTTCACGGCTTCATCTTCCTCCCTAGGCGGCTTCTCATCCTGTAATCACGGCAGCCCTGGAGTGCCTAGGCTTCTGCGACAATCAGATCTCTGGTGACTTGAAAGGCAGCAATGAGGGAACTCAGCTGAATCTTCTCATTGGTGCCAACAGATAGTCTGTACCTAAATGAAAGCAAAGCCAAGGTCAGGACAAGGACACCCTGGCCCTGCCTCAGGGGAGGAACATAAGGAGGGCTGATGACCTGAGGAGGAATTCCTCAAAGCCCATTCTGGAAAGCAGTGTGTCCCTGTGTGTCCCCATGTTTTCTTGTGCTACATGTGGACCTTGACATTTCAAGCTGCTGATATCTCTTAGGAGCTTACCAACAGCAGAGTTCTGAGTTTTAAATAGGTACAGAGACGTGACGATAGGAGAGATAAGAGCTAAAATAGGCGAAGACATCCCACTGAGGTAGGCTGAGCCTCTGGGGGTCGGTAGAGGGGTCAGTGAGACGACACTGGCAGTTCATCTGGTCACCATTTCAGTGCCCAGCCA
Source organism: Megascapheus bottae (assembly GCF_031878675.1). Classification (NCBI taxonomy): domain Eukaryota; kingdom Metazoa; phylum Chordata; class Mammalia; order Rodentia; family Geomyidae; genus Megascapheus; species Megascapheus bottae. Next base: position 7,054,872 of record NC_143536.1, on the reverse strand, counting down.
TGAGAAGCAACATCGTCCTCACCACAGGGTAAGCAGAATGGCCTAGTTTATCTATATCAAAGGCAGATGGGAGCTGGCCCTCGCTGATGTCTGCTTTGAACCCAGTGCTCTGCTTCAGAGACAGCTGCCAGCCTCACTGGGGGCTAATGCAGTGTTGACTGAGCCAGGCAAAGTGGAAAATTGAGTTGGTGTTTGCTTTTCCCTTAGTATAATGCCCCTGGATACCAAGATGCCTTAATAACAGCTGGGTAGCTGGCCGTCCCAAGACGACCTCCAGTCTGAACGGAGCAGGCTGGGCTAGGAGTCAGCAAAAACCCGGAACTGCCCTTGTTCCTGCATGGCAAGCAACCCAGCCGTTGCCTTCTCCATCCATACTTCATGGGTGTGTTCCATACAGCCAAAACCAACCAAGCACACGCATCACTGGGGGCGGGGAGGGGGGGGGAAGCAGTTTCAGTGGGGAAATACTCACTCAATGTCTGCCATTTTGGTCAGCAAATGTACTCGAACTGAAGATGGAAAGTCAACTGGAGGAAAAATAAAACCACAACATCTTACTAGTGAATGTTTGTCACCTCTACAGACAACAACAAACAGGAGAAGAGTTTACACATCCATTAGTTACACTGAACCCCTTGTGCCAAGAGTGAGTGGACATCAGCAGATGCTGAATACAAGTCCTCACTGCTGATCACAAACTACCAGAGTTCTAAGGAAGTACAAGTGGGGGAGGACCCGCCATGAAGTCCACACTCACACCACCCCACAACGATCCTCAGACCCAGCAGGGTCCTGAGGGATAACCACCCGAAAGGCTGGATTCTCACTGTGTGTGTGTGTAATCTCTCTCTCTCTCTCACACACACACACACAATTTTTTTCTTGGCCAGTCCTGGTGACTGAACTCAAGGCCTGTGCACTGTCCTTGGGCTTTCCTCAAGGTTAGCGTTCTACCTCTTGAGCCACAGCACCACTTCCAGCTTTTTCTATGTATGTGGTACTGAGGAATCGAACCTGGGTCTTCATGTATGCTAGGCGAGCACTACCACGAGGCCACACTCCTGGCCTAGCACTCTACCACTTGGAGCCACTGCACTTCTCCCACTTTTTGAGTGGTATTTGGAGATAAAGAGTCTCACAGGGACTTTTTTGCCTGGGCTGGCTTTGAACCTCAATCTTCAGAACTCCGCCTTCCTAAATAGCTAGGACGATAGGTGTAAGACACCAGTGCCCAGCCCCTTTTGAAAACCAACCCAAGGAATGAGTTCACCCACTGGCTATTGAGGAGACAAAGATGCCAAGCTCGGGGCAGACAGGATCTGGGGGACAGGCGCTGCCCAGGATGCACTACAGAAGCAAGGGCAGGACTTAAGAGGAGGGACTTCCTGTGATTGCTCCTCCTCAGACAAGTAAGGAGCCAGGGTGGGTGTAGGCTCTATGGCAGTGTGCGTGTAGAATGCACTATACCCTTGGCTTGAAGTCCAGCACTAAAAAGGCATATTATATATAAAGTAGACACCCCTGGAGGAGATAGTTTTCAGGGATTTCTACTCACCCTCAGTTTCAGATATTAAAAGGCTTGGGGAACAGTTTTAAGCAGCAAGACAGAAGTGCTAAAAATAAAGAGATGAGATACTTCATTCCTATTTCTGTGCTTTAAGAAAAAAGCCTGGGTTGAGGCCATGGCAAAAGTGGTAGAGTGCTTGCTTGCCTAGCATACTGGAGGGCTACAGCTCCATCCCTAGCACCAAGATGAAGGAATGAATGAATGAATGATCACACTCTCTTTTTAACCACGTCCTCCACAGCTTTTGGCTGGGGAGTGGCAGGCTACCTCTGTGCACAAACAGGTGAATCTCCGTCAGGATGTCATGTAACGCCAAGCCCTTCAGGGTTTTCAACTCCATGATATCTGGGGAGGAGCTAAGGCAATGGAGGAAAGTTCTGGAACCCACATGCCTCAGACCTCCATCCCAGAAGTCTTCCAATCTCAGTCTGCATGTCTGGTCCTGCTTTACTTTCAATACGGATCTCGCACTTGCTAGGCAGATGCTCTAGACTCCTCTGCCCTATGCCACACCCAAGGCACAGAGCTTTCTAGAAACCACAGGCAAATCTCCATATATTGCAAAACAGAACAAAAGAGATTCTCAAAAGCCTTCCTATCATAACTAGCTTTGAATTTCACAGCAAAAACAAGAGTTAACACTAACCACTTCATAATTAGTACATCTTCCGTCCTGAGACTTAACTACTTTCTGTCATTCAAGTGCAAAGTTGCCTTAAGTGTCACTTGGGCTGGAGCTATTCAGGAAGGGCTTATTTGTACCCTAGACACCAGTTCCAGCTACAAGCCAGCACGGCAGAGGTTCAGGCTGCAGCCCCAGCTCTGGCACAGCCCTCCAGCCTCCACTCCACAAGACAGCGCTGGTGAGAAAGGATACTTCTGTAGGCAGTGGTGAAGTCCAGGTTCAACATCCAGTCCAGAATGCTGGCAATGTCCGACTTGAGCGGGTGTCCTGTGCAGGTGTACACAGTCTCCTCCGTCACCTTCCCAAAGGCCATGTTGGTGCTCTGTGGACACAAGGGGAGACACAGTTTGTCAGCTGCCTGACTGAATTGTAGCTAGCTGTCACACCAGTGGCATGGAAGGCCCACAACACTGTGACCTGAGTCTTCCACATGGGAAGAGCGGGTGGCTGCTAAACTGCACGGTCCTTCCCCATTCTCCACCAAGGGCCTGCTGCTTCATCAAAACAGAACATGTTGACATGTGGCTTACACGTCTCACTTTCTGAGTTTAGGTTGTCCTGTATCTATCCATCACCTGATAATCTTTTTTTTTTTTCCCTTTGTAATACTAGGGTAGCACGTGGGCTCTCATGTTGGCTAGGCAGGGGCTTTACCACTTGAGCTGTGCCCTCATCCCATCATTTGTGAGTGTGAGTGTGTGTGTGTGTGCATGCTGGTACAGGGAATTAAACTCTGGGCCTAGATGCTTGAGCCCCAGTTCCACTTCGGGCATTTATTTTTGGTCAGTCCTGAGGCTTGAACTCAGGGCTTGGGCACAGTCCCAGAGCTCTTTTGTTCAAGGCTAATAATACTCTACCGCTTTGAGCCACAGCTCTACTTCAAGTTTTCTGGTAGTTCATTGGAGATAATAGGAGTCTCATGGACTTTGCTGCTTGGGTTGACTTCAAACCACAATCCTTAGCTCTCAGCCTCCTGAACAGCTAAGCATTCCAGGTGTGAGCCAGCCGTGCCTCAGCTACATCTGGTGTTTTCCTGATTAAATGGAGATCAAATTTTCACGGGCATGTGTATCCTAACTGGCTTCAAACCTCTCTCCTCCAATCTCCGCCTCCTCAGTCGCTAAGATTACAGGCGGGAGCCGCCACAGCCTGCTCCAGCTCATCCTCCTTGGGAAGCACTTGGACCAGGACAGCGCTCACCTGCAGGATGTTCAGAGCCCTGCGCATATCTCCACTGGACAAAGTCACGAGTGCTTTCATTCCATCTTCACTTATGTCAACTCTGCAAGGGAACAGGCACGAGGGATTCAAAGTACCCCGCTCCCTGCCACAGCACGGGCATACCCACAGGGGACAGGGTGGCCCTCGTGATCATGGCTCTAAAAGACTCAAAGAGAATCCAGATTCACCAGACATTCCTACAAAGCAGCTGGCTGGGAGTGGCGCTGTCTGGGGAGCCCGGAACCTGCTGTGATGCTTAGGAGGAGCTGCCTGCCTGGTATCTCACAGCCCGGAGGCTGGCAGCATCTGCTGAGGAGACTCGGCAGCATGCGCTTGGCAAGGATGGAGCAGGAAGGAATGAGAACAACACCAAGGGAAGAAGGGTGAACTCAGATAAAATCAAATGGCCTCGTGGAGAGGCCCAGTGAGATGGGAGAGGAAGTGACAGTGGCCAGGGACCTGCCCAGGAGCCCCACCAGCCCCCACTCGCCAAGACCCTCGATCCTCACCACACACTCACTTCTCCTCTTGTACCACGTGTTCCAGGCGGGGAACCATGAGTTCTGGCGTCAGAGGCCCAAACCGGAAGCGGGTGCAGCGTGACTGCAGGGCCGGTATGATCTTGGACAGATAGTTGCAGATGAGACAAAACCTGGTATTTTCCGTGAACTTCTCAATCACTGGAAGAAAATTAAAACCATATTCCATTAAAGACCAGCCCCTCCTCATGGCTGTCACGGTGTGTCCAGGACCTGCGACTGGCCACTCTTTCTCTTTTTGTTGAGACTAGGGACTGACCACAGATCCTTCTGCTTGCTAGACTCCCAGCCTTTTTGCTTGTATTTTTCACATAGGGTGTCCTATTTTTGCCCAGGTTGGCCTCAAAGATCCTCCTACCTCTGCCTCCAGTAGCTGAGATTACAAGTGTGCATCACCACACCCAGCTTGTTTATGAGTCTTATTAATTTCTGCCAGAACTGGCCCGGAACCTCCATTTTCCTCCCTGTGCCTCCACAGTAGCTAGGTTTATAGGCACACACTACCACACCTGACCCAGCTACGCTTTCAAAGCTCATGAATGTGTCACTGCTGCTATGCAGATTTTATGATTTATGGTAATTCTGGCAGAACGGACATCTCATCCCTGCAGGAGTCCCTGTACACTAGCCCTTGTCCTTCTGTCCAACAGGCAGGAGACAATGCTCCACCCTCTTGGGTGGGGCTGGGGTGCTTTGAGCAGATTCCATTCCTCTGCCTAGAGCCCATGGGGCACCCAGGGAAGCACCAAACAGAGCTGAGGTGCTTGGAACAGTGTCCTCACAGGGCAATCTCTCCAGACTGGGGGCTGCTCTAGAGCACGATGGGAAAGAGGCAGCCAGCACCTCCAGGACCAGGTGACCGTCTGATGTCCTCCTGCAAGTCCTCTGCAACCTCGGCAGCGATCCACTCCACCTCCCCAAGTTCCTGAAGGCGGTTCAGAGTCTCATGGGAGCAGACAGGAAATGCCCTTGCCCTCATGGCACTGGCAGATCACAGGATTCTCACCCCTCCCCACTAGCCACGTGGTGGGGTCATGACAGCGTGGTGCGGCATTCTCCAAACCCCCCACAGAATGCCAATGTCTGCTCAAAGGAGGTGGGCAGCCCAGGCTACCGGATCCTCTGGTCCCAGGATGACTACAGATGATGGAATCTCACACATTGAGCTCAGCCATTCTTCTTTACCTCTGCGTAAGGCATTCTGGGCGTCCTGAGTCATGGCGTCAGCTTCGTCCAGGATCACGAGTTTAAATCCTTTCCTGGGAGAAAAAATGGCCTCTCTTAGGATCTCATGTATCTCACGTCAATGGCAGGCCCGAGACGCACCTTCACCTTTGTGTCATCAGTGCCCACCCGTGTCCTGAAAGCCACCTGTTCTGCAAGTGCCCGCCTCACCTGTAGGGCAGTGAAGAACACGCCCATCACCCTTCCTCAAGGGACCCCACCACTGCCTACTCTGTCAGTGGTGTTAGACAGCAAACCAGGGGCTCATGAATGGTAACCTCAAGCCCTACCTGGTCATGCCATGCCCATGCTTAGGTCTTTCGTTTTTTTTTTCTTTTAGCACTGGAACTGGGGCTTGAACTCAGGGCATGGGCACTGTCCCTTACACTTTTTGCTCATATGGTATGAGCTTCTGTATACAGCCACTGTGCTTCTCTTGTAGTGGACAGCTGCTGAGTGAGAGGACTCTCACCTTTATTCCCAGGCTCCAGTGGAATCCCCTGATCTCTGCCTTCCAACTAGCCAAAATTACAGGCTGAAGTCACCTAGCCTGGCCGATTATAACACTTCTTACCACCCTCCTTGAGTTTTATCTTTCCATGGCTTGCTTTATGCAAAGCCATGTTTTACCAATGGGGAAGGATTCAAAAGCTGTAACACCTCACTGATTAGGCCTCTGAGTAGAGAAAGGACACAAATCATTCTTACTTAAATATTGTCCTCGTGCTGGCAAAACTCAGGATTGGTCCACGCACAATGTCTATGCCTCGGTCATCTGAAGCGTTCAGCTACACAAAGGACAAAGATGCCATAGTGAAAACCACATGCTTTGCTATCTGTGGATTCTTATGTCAGTGTATCTTCACATCAATGAAACTCTGCCAACTGTTTCTCCAGGGCTAACAAAAGCTAAGACATAGTCATTAGAAAAAAAACAACAAAGTACTCGAAACTCCCTACACATCCCATTACGTCTGCAAAAATTTCCCTTCTCCTCCAGGACAATGCCTCCACACAAACTTAGGAATTCAGCGATGGAATAGACTTGAATAGACTTCTGTTCTGAGCAAGACAATGCTATGGTGTGTTATGTTATTTTGTTTTTGTGCTAGCCCGGGAGCTTGAACTCAGGGCCCATGTGCTGTCCCTGAGCTCTACCACTTGAACCACCACTCCACTTCTGGATACTTCAGTAGTTTATTGGAGATGAGTGTCTCATGGACTTTCCTGCCCAGGCAGACTTCAAACCATGATACTCAGATCTCAGCCTCCTGAGTAGCCAGGATTATAGGCATGAGTCACCAGTGGCTAGCTAAGACGATGCTATGTTTAATTAGCTATTAAAATCCAGAATTTTCAGAGGTTTATCACATTCTCAATTTACCCAGATGGTAGCGGCAAGGTTCCAACACCCACACCTAAAGAGTAACTCAAATATTTTTCTTCTAATAGGCAATATTTAGATTATGGGAATATAACAGAAATATATTTAGATTGTGGGAATTGTTTTGTAGGAATGGGGTTGGAACTCAGAGCCTGACCTTGCTAGGAAAGTACAGGCTTTACTGGATAAGTTCTCACTATTTCCCTGGGCTGTCCTAGTCCTACTTGCATTTCCCAAGGATCTGGGATGTCAGGAACATGCCACCATGTCCAGCTATTTATTCATTTATTTATTTTTTGCCACAAGTGGCCCTGAACCACAGTTTTCCTTAGTTACTTGCTGAGTGAGAATAATCCTACTCACCTCCAAGACCATGGAGTTGAATTCTTTATCTTTGTACAGCTGTTTAGCACATGCGAGGATGGTGGATGTCTTTCCTGTCCCCGGAGGGCCATAAAGAAGCAGGTGTGGTAGGCGGTCCTCACTGATAAACTTCTGAACTGAGGACAGGAAAGAAAGACAACAGTACCAGTCTTCAGAAGCTACACGCTTAGCGACCCCGTGAACTGGGCTGAATGCACTTCAGCCCTACATAAGTTCCAACCACACACATCTGCCAGAATAGAAACGTTCTTTGTTTTGCAATACTGGGAATTGATCTTAAGCCCTCTTGCTTAGTAGGCAGGTGCTATACCAATTGAGACATACTTCAAGTTTTGGGGGTTTTCCCCCCTTTTTTCTTAAGATTATGCTTTGCCCTAGCTCTGATACTCCTATCTCTGCCTCCTGAGGCAGCTGGATGACAGGCAGCGCCATCATGCCGTTAGGAAGGAAAACTCTTAAAGCCATCTTCTACAAGGCTTGATCAGATTCTTTGAAGTTGTTACTCAGCAGAGACAGATCGTACAGAAGTGATAACCAGGACACTTACTGGTACTCAAAATGTCCTGATGAGAAATGAGATCATTCAGTGTCTGTGGCCGGTATTTCTCAACCCTGAAACACAGTTCAGGATGTGGTACATAAATAAATGAAAGAATATATTTGTTAGCCATAAGAAAGCCCTTTCACATCCTATTTAAAAGAGGAAGAGAAACGAAGCCTTTAAGTTCCCAACCTGGAATATTTGGCACAATCTGGAGACACTGGTTAAACTGGGTGGCTAGGAAGGTGCTACGGGCATCTCATGGGTAGGTGCATCCTACAGTACACAGGCCAGTTCCCTTGTGCCTATCTGGCTCTCAATGTGAACAGCAAGGAAGCCAGTGCTAACCTCACTTGTCTAGGTGTCTATCATCCTTGATCTGGGTGAGCACTTACTCCTTCAAAGTGAATTGAAAAGTGAACTCACAAATACCCATCAAAAAGGAATGGATAAGTAAAATACCATCTCTGAATACAATGCTGTGTGATTTGACCATAAAAGGGATGAAGAAAACAGGCACAGTAACACGCACACAGAAGATGGGAGGCTGAGGCCTCAGGAGTTCAAGGTTAGCCTGAGTTACACAGTGATCCGTCTCCAAAAAAACGAAGGCTGGCTCCAAGCCACGATGCCAGGGTGCTAAATGAAAGTAGCCTCACATACACACAGCTAAAAGCCCATTCCTCATGACTCCACTTATATGGTATGTCCCAAGCGGGCATAGTAGTTAAGCACTGCTGGGATGATGAAGAATTTTGGAAGTAGACTGACTGTACAGCATTCTGAGGGTCCTTAATGCCACGGAATGGCCTCGATTTAAAAAAAAAGAAAATTAACAGCATCAGGCAGGCATGTGGAATTCTCCTAAACCGAGCCAAATGCCACCCGAGTTCCGGCGCTATGACACATCTGCAGGACAGACACACACTCTGAAGCCATCTGGGTTCTAGCTCGGTCACTGAACCTCTCAAAGATGCGCCTTCTTCGTGTGTAAAATCCAAATGCTAAGAGGAAGCGGCTCTCGGGGTCTTTTTGTAATAAGGACCCATCGTGGAAGCAGAAAGGCCTGCTGGCTAGAGAGCTCATCAGCAGGGCCTGAAAGGAGGGGAGGGAAGAGGAAGGGAGGGAGGAGGGGGCTCGGCGACGCCAATGCAAGGTGTCCGGCCCCTCAGCCACGGATGGAGGCTCCTGGCCAGGCGGGAACGAGGGACCCGGGGTCCCGGGGCGTCGAGGCGCGTCTCGGTGGCTCGCGGGTGGCAGCTCGGGGTGCTCGTGCCGCGGCCTCCATGTTTCCTCCTACCAGGGAAGGTTCCTGATCTTGGCCGCCGCGGGCTGCTGCTGCTGCTGCTCCTCCATCACGGGAAGACCTGCACAGGACCGCTGTACCAGAACCAGCCGCGAGCCAAGCCCGGCGGCCCTCCTAATCAGAGTACGCGCGCAAACCCAGCTGTCGCGAGGCTTCGTCTCCCTCGTACTCAGCCTACGAGCGCCTAGATCCGACTCTCGCGAGACTTGGCCTCCTGCTTCCGGCTTCCTCCATGAGTCCCGCCCCCTGGCCGTTGCCAAGACGCCGGTTGCTAAGTTACCGGAAGCGGCGCCCCGCCTTCCCTTCGCTCTCTCCGTCTGGCTCCGCCCCTACGGCGGGCTTCGTCTCCCTCCCTCTCTCTCCCGCATGCCAAGCAGCTTCCGTGGTCCAGGCCGCGTCTGCAGGCCGGACCGACGCCAGGCAGCCCGACAAGTTGAGGCGAAGGCCAGCCAGCTCCACGTTTCAGACACTCGCGTGCGAAGGAACAGAAGCTGCCAGGAGCAGCTGGGGGATGCGAGCGGGGGAGCCGCGGCCTGGCGCGTGGAAGGCCCCGGGCCAGAGTCCCAGCCCGGCCCGGAGTCCCGGCCCCGAGTCCTGGCCCGACCTGGAGTCCCAGCCCGGCCCGGAGTCCCAGCCCGGCCCTGAAACCATCCGGACTGTGGCCTGAGGGTTTGCGCCTAAGAAGTCCACGATCCGGAGGATCCAACCCGCCCTGAACGTTCACTCCCTATCCCAGCAGAGAAGGCTGGGCCCCGGGGCACTCGGGCTCCGCCTGCCCTGCACCAGTTAGAGAGAAGGATCCTGGCAGGCCGGGGCAGAAAAAAAAAAGTGAGAACCTGCATGAAATATAACCAAAGTGGAAAGGGTGGAAGGCCTCGCTGGAGGCAAGTTTAAAAAGCCGTGAGTTCAAGTTCAATACTGCTAGGAAAAAAAATTATGTGAAGACAGAGTTCTTGCTTTTGTTCTTGTGTTTTGCCGGACGTGGGACTCGAACTCTGGGCCCGGGCACTGTCTCTGAGCTCTTCAGCTCAAGGCACCCGCCCTACCCTTGAGCCACAGCCCCACTTCAGATTTCCTGGTGGTTCACTGGAGATAAGACTTTCACGAACTTTCGTGTCTGGGCTGGCTTTGAACCGCGATCCTCAGATCTCAGCCTCCTGAGTAGCCTGGATTACAGGAATGAGCCACTGTGCCCAGCTAAGACAGAGTTCTTAGAGATGCCCAAGAAAAAGAAGCTCCCACTGCCTTTTTGCTCCAAAGAAGGTGAAAATCCCAAACACAGAGCCAATTTCCTGAATCCGTGTCCCTCAACAAAGTGTAGACCAACCTCCAGAAAACCATTCGAGAAAAAAAATAAAGTTCCAATGGAATTAATATAGGTACATTGGAAAGGAGGAATTCATAGATGTGGCAATTTCCAGGATCTGAGATAATGAGAATGGGGATTCAAATTTTAATGCGTTTTCCTGAGCCTAGGGGAGTTTTCTACTACTTTTTTGTTGTCGGGGAAGTCTAGTTTGTTTTTTCCAGCAGTTATATAGAAAAGTCTGGTTAATTTTTTTTTTGTCAGTTGTGGAGCTTGAACTCAGGGCCTTGCCACTGCCCCTGGGCTTTTTTGCTTAAAGCTAGTGCTCTTACTTCTTTGAGCCACAGTTCTACTTTCAGTGTTCTGGTGATTCATTGGAGATAAGCGTCTTCACAGATTTTCCTGCCTCGGGTTGGCTTTGAACCATGAGCCTTAGATCTCAACCTCCTAACTAGTTAGGATGAGAGGTGTGAGCCACCAGCGCCTGGACATGTGGTCTCCAGCTTATAGTGGTTCAACTAAAATGATTTAAAAAAAAATTGGCCTTCGATGTTTTTTTATTTGTGTGATATTTGGATAGATTTGCTGGAGTGACTGCCTGCTGCAAGAAGCGTCAGCTCCTGTCATTAGCCTGACGCAGTAGCTGGGTCAGGTCATTTGCTGAAGTTCTCACATCTGGAGTTTCTCAAGACCATCTGAGGCTCCAGCCTAGACTCCCTGAGCCTCTTGCCTTCAGTGAACCAGAGTGGCAGCAGTGCCATCTCCTGGGGACTTGTGAGGAACATTCTTCTCCCCTCCATTCACCCCTAGCCCATCAGGTGTGGAGCTGAAGATGGGTGGCCCCTGGGGATCCTGAAACACTCCCCTGTGAGACTCAGTCACCACCCTGCACTGGCCCTCACACTTTGAGTCCCACAAAGCTTATTCTTGAAGACAAAGAATGGCTTCTGTCCAAAAAATGAAAGTCCAACAAACTGGGGTTTCACAATCCAGTCGGCTATTTATGTATTTATCTATTTTGGTGCCAGTCCTGGGGCTTGAACTGAGAGCTTTCCATCCTCACTTGCCTTTTTCCACTCAAGGCTGGTGCTCTACCACTTGAGGTCACTCTTCCACTTTCTAGTGGTTTTTTTTGGGGGGGGGGGGAGGGATAGGATTTGAACTCTAGGGCCTTATGCTTGTTAGGCTAGTGCTCTACCACTTGAGCTAACCCCACCCCTGACCCCTTTAGGTTTTATTTTTCAGATAGGAGTTAAAAAGAATATGTTACTAGTCATAGACCAGGATCCTCCCGCCTCTACCTCCCCGTCGTTACCTCCCTGTCTCTCTTGTTGGCTGAGATAGAGATCTTTATAACTTTCATGTTGTCTTTGTCTAGGCTGGCCTCAAATCGTGATCCTCTGTATTTCTACGTCCCACATGGCTGGGATTACAGGTATAAGCCATCGTTTCTTGGCTTCTATACTGGCTTCTATTAAGCACTTCATGTGTAAAGAAGGAAGGGCCTTTTCAGTAGCTGAGCAGCCGGACCAGCTTCCTATGTTTAAAAGGCAGAAGGCAGAAAGGAAGGCAGATGAAGCTCCCTTCTTAGAGAGGGCCCTGGTTCAAGGTGGTATGAGTCAGGTCCACCAGGGCTCAGAAGTTGGGAGTTTGGTCCTCAGTGGTGGAGTTTGGAAGGTGATGGAACTGTGCTAGGGGCTTAGTTCAAGGTCATCAGGGTTATTGTGCTGTTGCTTCAAAATGGTAAAGCATGAGCTTTAGTACATGCTCCATTCTTTCTGGCTTCCTGTCTACCAGTGAGGTCCTTGACCTTAGACTTACAGTGGAATTCCCCAGGCCTCCCCCGGGTGAGTTCACAGGGTTAGATGGGTTGTACCTGGCTGCTTTGTTTTGGAAAGCCGGTATATTTTAAAATCTGTTTTGGTTCCTTCACCTACCATGAGTGACTTTGTTCTGGTTTGGTCTAGTCTACCGGGGTAAGTCCAAAGCAAAGCACCTCCCCAGTCACATACATTGTATTTAGCACGTACTTTCGCATGTACCGGGTAAGCAGCACTGTCCTTGCTTATTTCAATCTGACCAGCATTCAACCACAAGAAACATGGCTACTGGGAAATCTCTTCCTATCACTTGTCCAATAGAAATTAGAATTTGGGATTTTCTCACACGATTGCCGTAAGTTAAGTGTGAGCTACGGTTCACATTTAAAAGTAAACAAAATCACTGTCCCAGCCAAGCAAACCACTACGAGGCTTCTTGGGGTGATTCCTTCTGGGCAGGAGGAGATGGAGTAATTCCTGCCTTCCCAGCCTCAGGCCTAGAGTTAACCCTGGAGGAGGGGTCAAGCCAGGATGGCATCACCGCGTGAATGGAGACATCAGAGAACACAAGCCCAGACGCTGCTTATATAACCACAACCAGATTTGAAATGCTTTAATAAAACGTCAGGTCCTGGAGATGCCAGGGTCCAAAAATTACAAACCAAATTACCAACAAATGGTATTTGCTTTCCAAATTGGTGGCTGGTAAGGGAGTTCTGTGTTTTATCACAGTTGCTTGAGACTTTGGCCACAGCATTGACCATTGTTGTTTATTTTTTAATTATTTTTATTTTTTACTTTTGTTGGTCATGGGGCTTGGACTCTGGGCCTGGGAATTGTCCCTGAGCTCTTCAGCTCAAGGCTACCGCCCTACCCCTTGAGCTACAGTGCAACTTCTGGTTTTCTAGTGGTTAATTGGAGGTAAGAGTCTCTCAGTCTGGCTGGGATGGGTTTTGAACCTCGATCCTCACATCTCAGCTTCCTGAATAACTAAGATTACGGGTGTGAACCACCACACCTGGCTTCTTGTTTCTTTTTAAGACTTGATCTGAGTTGAGGATGGATGGGGTCCTCACCTTTGGTAAATGCCAGAGGAAGTAAAACAAGCAGGGTCTTCCTCCAAACACCCAAAGGACAATTGGAAGAGATATGTAAGGACAAAGGTCATTGTGTTTGTGGCAATGGCATCAGGAGATGGCAGGGAATTAATCTACTGTTCCCTAAATGTTTGTTGATTGACTCGTGTGTGTGTGTGTGTGTGTGTGTGTGTGTGTGTGTATCTGTGTGCATATGTACAGGTACTGGGGCTTGAACGCAGGGCCTGCACACTGTCCCTGAGCTGCTTTTGCTCCAGGCTAACACTCACCACTTGAGCCACAGCACCATATCTGTTATTGTTGTTTTTTCTATTTGATCCTGACAAATCCAGGGCTTCATGTATGTTAGACAAGTGCTTTACCACTAAGCCAACATTCCCAGCCCCACTTCTGGCTATTTGCTGATTCATTGGAGATAAAGAGTCTCACAAACTTTTCTGCCCAGATTGGCTTCAAACCATGATTCTCAGATCTCAGGCTCCTGAATGGCTAGGATTACAGGCCTTAGCCCCTGGTGCCTGGCTTGTTGATGGAATAATTTATGAAGGTATATGTATTGATTTTTTTTCAGTCCTAGTGCTTGAACTCAGGGCCTGAGCACTGTCCTTGGACTTTCTCAAGGCTAGAATCTACCACTTGAGCCATAGCACCACTTCCGGCTTTTTCTATGTATGTGGTATTGAGGAATGGAACCCAGGTCTTTGTTCATGCTAGGCCAACCTCCTGGCCTGTATTGATCTTTGACTCCGGTTCTAAGTCTGAGATCATATTAAATTTCTCCCTGACACTTGTGGGGAAGGGGTGGGGGTGGAGGGGAGGGAAATCAATGACCTTTATTGTAAGATGTCTGTAGTCCAGAAATGCCGGAGAAGGATATTTGCCTTTAGTGCTGTCTGTATGTGTCATTGGAAAGATGCTTTTGTAAGTTGCTGTCATTCAGGCTTGGAATGTTTCCCTAAAGATTTATGTGGGACAGGCTCTGTCCTCAGCTTGGTGATTAGAGAGGTGGCAGAACCTTGGGGGGGGGCGGGCTCGCAGGAGGAAGTTAGGTCACTGGAGTTGTGGCCTTTAAGGAGCTTATTGGGTTTGCAATGGGTGATTGGAGTCCATTGCCGGGGTCATTAACCCTCCTTTTTCTGTGACCCAAGATAAGATTGCTCTCCTCCACTCCACCTCCTTTTAATGCCCCAATAAAATGGGATTGTAATTGTCATGCCATTTTTCTCTTCAGCTGGGCTGAAGAAGGCTTTGTTGCTCTTCCTAGGTTTTCTTCCCAAATAAAACCAGCTGGTTGGTTGAAGTTGGCCTTTTTCTATTCGTTTTCTTTGCTTAAAGCCTCAACACAGGTCCTGAAGCAATAGGATCAACTCCCCGTGGACTGAACAACCCCTCCTCTTCCTTTTCGTAAGTTGATTGTGAAGGCCCTTGAGGTTGGCTGGCCCCCGCCTGCCGCATGTTGGTGTTGTCTCTCTGTGTACAGCATAGCTACCACCCGGCACTTCTGTCCTTGCCTGGGGTGCCATAGAATTGGGGAATGAGGCTTCTCCCTTTCTGAAGTCTTTCTGCAGGCTCTCTCTCCTCAGTAAAGGGAAAGAGCAATGTGTAGATTGAGTGTGGTCTGTCTGCTGTCTGCTGAAAAAGGGGTCTGGGGCTTGGAGCCTGTCAGGGGTCCATCTTCAGTGCTGCATTTATCTCCAGTCAGACGGCGTGGGGCTTCAATCCTGTCACCAGCAATGTGTCTCTGTTTCACTGTCCTGCCCTTTATTTATTTATTTATTTATTTATTTATTTATTTATTTATTTATTTATTTTCTCACTGGTCCCGGGGCTTGAACTCTGGGTCCAAGCACTGTCCCTGAGCTTCTTTGGGCTCAAGGCTGGTGCCCTACCACTTGAGCCACAGCACTACTTCTGAACTTTTCTGAGTAGTTTCCTGGAGATAGTCTCCTGGACTTTTCTGCCTAGGATGGCTTCAGATCTCAGCCTCCCTCCCGAGTAGCTGGGATCACCGGTGTGAGCCACCGGCACTGGCCTCTTTGGCATTTTAGAACACTGCTTTTGCATTGGTGGTGGATATGGAAACTGTGCTGGTGAGAACGTGAGTATCTTTGCAAGGTCTATATGCCAGACCACACTGTACCAGCAACACACCAGAGCCCCCGGGGGTGTGAGGGAGGAAGAAGAAGCCCTTAATATGAGCAAAAAAACCCTTTAGATGCATGCTAATAAGAAAATGCAAATTACTATCATTATTTATGGTTCATGGCAGAGTTACACAACACTTTATTATACAGTAGATGAATCCCCAAGAAACACTATTTTTAGCTATTTTGTCCCATCCTCAACTCCTCATAAACTCCCTCTCTCAAAGCATTTATCCCAAGTTCAACAGCTGTGTGTGTGTTTTTTGTTTTTTTTTTCTGGTTCCTGTTGTGATTTATTTTTTTATTTTTTAATATATTTTTTATTGTAATTAATAGAAGGGTTACATGATATTTGCCAGATAAATGATGTCTTAATTCCCACACATTGATACCCTTTCACATGTCGTCCCCATTTCCCTTCCCCCCTTCCCCACCCCTCATCTGTGTGTGTTTTTTTAATGTATGTTTTAAATCCATGCAACATTGAAAATCCGAGGAAGAATGTTAAGTACTGAAAACTGAAGAGAGTTCCAAGTCAATACAAAAGCTTTTAAACTGAAGATACTATGTTTCAAGTAGAGACAATCAAAATAGATTTACAATTGACTTCAACTAAAAAGCTTTTTTATTTTATTTTATTTTTAAAAGTGAAGCACTGGGACCAGGAGTTTGACCTAGTGGTAGTGCCTAGCATGAACAAAGACCCAGGTTCGATTCCTTGGTACCACATACATATACAAAAAGCCAGAAGTGGTGCTGAGGCTCAAGTGGTAGAGCTCTAGCCTTGAGAAAGTCCAAGGACAGTGCTCAGGCCCTGAGGCCAAGTACCACGACTGGCAAAAAAAAAAAAAAAAAAAAAAAGTGAAGTACCTTTTTTTTTTGGTTAGTCTTGGGCTTGAGCTCAGGGCTTGAGCACTGTCCTTGGACTTTCTCAAGGCTAGAGCTCTACCACTGGAGCCTCAGCACCACTTCCAGCTTTTTTCTATGTATGTGGTACCGAGGAATTGAACCCGGGTCTTCGTGCATGCTAGGCAAGCACTTTAACCACTAGGCCAAACTCCCGTCCCCATGAAGTACCTTTTTTGAATTATGTTTTGCTCCCAACTGAAGAGATCTGGCAGCTTTACAAAAAATTAGAATACCTGGTATGTTCATGAATATGAAAGCTAGACAACAGTAACTTAAAAAAAGTCCTGAAATTCAAAAGTCACTTGAAGTATACATTTTAGGATCAGAAGCAGTGGCTCACACTACAAACTCAGCTGCTCAAGAGACAAACGTCAGGAGGATGGTGGTTCAAGGCCAGCCTGGGTAAAAAGTGAGACCTCGTCTTACCAAATAAGGGGTGGGGGTGGGGGGAATAAATACATACTGGACTGAATGGTGACCTACTAGATCCTAGAGATTAGGAGAATCTAGTTTAAGCTTATTTTACTTATTTGTGTGCACTGGAGCTTGAGCTCAGGGCCCTGTGCTCTTCTTGCTTGGCTTTTTAGAGCAGGCTGGTGCTCTACTACTTGAGATATACCTCCACTTTTGGCCTTTTGTTGGTTAATTGGAAATGAAAGTATATTTGATTTGTCTACCTGAGCTGACTTAAAATCCAGCTCCTCAGACCTCACCCTGAAAAGTAGCTTTACAGGTATAAGCCACCAGTGCCCTGCTAAGGTGTTTTTTGTTGGTTTGTTTTTGTTTTTAAACTCTATAACTTGAAGGTAAAGATGGGAAGGTAATAACTGGGGAGAACGAAGGAATTGGGGAAACACTGACGCATTAAACATTATTAAATATTCCATTAATACAATAAACCCATTAAATAAATATTAATGCCATGAAATATTCCATTGACTTAACATTTTTGAATTTTGTTTTACTTTTGTTTTTGTTGGTCATGGATCTTGAACTTGGGGCCTCAGGCTATCCCTGAGCCTGTGTTTGCTCAAGACTGGTGCTCTACCACTTGAGCCACAGCACCATTTCCAGTTTTTGAATGGTTAATTGGAGGTAAGAGTTTCACGGAGACTTTTCTGCTTGGGCTGGCTTTCAACCATGATCCTGAGATCTCAGCCTCCTGAGTAGCTAGGATGCAAGCGTGACCCACCAGTGCCTGGCCACATTTTATTTGTGTGTGTGTGTGTGTTACCAAGGAATTGAATCCAGGGCCTCATGTATGCTAGGCAATCACTCCACCACTAAGCCACATTACTGGTCCCTGAACAATGTTTTTTTTTTTTTTTAATTAAAAACAAACAAAAAACCCCACTGTGATTCCAGTTACAGGTGAATCTGTCATCGAGTGCCTTATTTATAAGTTGATTAACTGTGATGACAGCAATGACAAAAAGCTGTCACTTTAGCATGTCCCTAATTTTCTCTAGGTAGTGGGTAAAGGAGAACTTCCGTCAGCTCTAAGAAGGGATGAGCGGTGCTGAAAGCTGGGCCTTCTGCAGTGGCACCCCTAACGCAAGTTTACCAGAATCAAGGACACAGATTGTGCTTGTATTCATTAGCTTTTGTTCCTGTGATAAAATTGCTGCGACAACTTAAAAGAAGAAGGATTCATTTGGATTTCAATTCAGTCAGTGTTCCTGTGATTTCACTGATTCTGGTCCTGTAGTGAGCAGAATATTGTGGTAGAATGGCATGGGGGAGTAAAGCCATTCACCACATGGCAGCCAGGAAGCAGACATGCAGAGAAGGGAAGAGGCAGGCCTTCAAAGGCACAAAGGCACACGCCCCTGCCCCCCCGCCCCCCCCCCACCACTTCTTCCAATCAGGCTTAGACACAACTCCACTGACCACTTCCCCCAGTCAGGCCTAAGGACACACCTTCATTGACCCGTTTCCTTCCATCAAGCCTACGGCACCTCTCTGCTGACCCATTTCCTCCAATCAGACCCCACAGTTTCCACCACTGTCCCAATAGTCCATTCAGTTATGAATCCACCAGTGGATGGAGGGATCCAGTGATGTGAGAGCCTTTGTAATCCAGTCACCTCTGGACCTGCTCTAAGCATTGCCTTGGGGACCCGGTCTTCCTCCTCCTCCTCTTTCCCCTCTCCTCCTCTTTCTCCTCTCCTCCTCTTTTTCCCTTCTCTTCTATCCTCCTCCTCTTCCCTCCCCTCCTCCTCTCCACTTTTCCTTCCTCCTTCCCCTCCTCCTCTCTTCTTCCTCCTGAGGTCCCATCTTTTCTTCTACTACCTTCTCATCCTCTTCCTCCCTTCCCCTTCCTCCTCCTTTCCCTCTACTTCCTCCCCTCCTCCTCCTTCCTCCCCATCTCCTTTCCTTTCCTCTCCCCTAGGGAGGGTCTCTTAGGCTGCCATTCCCCAGTTTGTAACCTTACACACAGTGCAGCTTTGAAAATCTTGGGGTCAGGTCATGACAAATACAACAGCTGTGGAATGAGACTGTTCTGGCTCCTCTAGAATTTGGGCTAAGTTCCAAGATGAGGGCACTGGGTGAAACACAGTTTCTGGTGACCAGATTGGTCCTTTGAGCATCCATAAGCATCAGCCTCTAGCCCATATATGATAAGGTCTTATCCTGTCCAGAGCAGGTTTCATGGACAGGCCTGGCCTGTTCCCCTGGGGCCAGGTGACCCCTGGGGAGCACGCCTAGCCCTGTGCCACACTGCAAAGAGTCAACCCAAGTGGGCAGCAGCCTTCCAGCAAGGGGACCCCAGAAGATGTGTGGGAGTCATCTCTGGGGGTGTGGAGGTGGGAATTCAAGATGTCATTACAGGATGGTCATGGATGGGACTCTCTGAGGACTCCCCAGTGTGTGCCATACGTCCGCAGGTGAAGGCTTGGCAGGAGAAAGGGGTGCATTTGACACCCTGTACCTACCTCCCTGTTCTCAGCCAAGGATCCATTACCACACAGCCCTCTGAGGCTCCTGTGTCAGCCAGGCAAGCTGGGAAGTGGGAGGGAAAGGATACATCCACTCTAGAGTCTGCTGCGGCTCCCAGGGCCGTTTGTGCCTGAGTTTGAAAAGGATGAGGATGCAGAAGTTCTGATAGGATGGGGTTGGATTTATAATGCCTAGCAATGATGCCGTTCTTAGAGATGAAACAAACTGAGAGGAATAGCGCAAGGGTGGAAAGATTGTCCAGAGGCCAACACTCGACCAGTGTTCTCCAGAGCCCCATGCCTCCGGTCTAATAGAGATCTTGAAGGTAGTTTGTTGGCCTATATGAGCTATAAAATCTTATAGCTTATAGTCTGAACAAATAACAAATTTGCTGTCCAACTTGAGCTTCAGTGGCCAGTCCTGGGCTTGGACTCAGGGCCTGGATGCTGTCTCTCAGCTGCTTTTGCTTGAGGCTAATGCTCTATCATTTGAGCCATAGCACCACTTCCAGCCTTTTCTGAGTAGTTTATTGGTGATTAGAGTCTCATGGACTTTCCTGCTAGGCTGGCTTTGAACCACAATCCTCAGATCACAGCCTCCTGAGTAGGTAGGCTGGCCAAAAGAAAAAAAAAAAAAGAAGAAGAGACCAGCCAGAAGAGGATTTGGGTGAAGTATGGTCCCAGAAGATTTCATCAGGAGTTGGCACACTGAAAAGTGGACTGAGCCAGATAGTAAATATTTCAGATGTCCTATGCCATGCAAGTCTCTGTTGCAGGTACTCAGCTTTCCTGTTAGAAGGCAAAATTAACTGTAGATAACAAGCTAATGGGCAGTGGTATGCCAATAAAACTTTATTATTATACTCTCCTTTTTTTTTCTTCTCCAAAACTATTTTATTTTTATTTTTTTTCCAGTCCTGGTCTTGAGCTCAGGGCCTGAGCACTGTCCTTGGACTTTCTCAAGGTTAGAGCTCTACCACTTGAGCCTCAGCACCACTTCCAGCTTTTTTCTATGTATATGGTACTGGGGAATTGAACCCCGGTCTTCATGCATGCTAGGCAAGCACTCTACCACTAGGCCAGACTCCCGGCCCCTCCAAAACTATTTTAAACCACCAAAACCATTCTTGCCAGGCGCTGGTGGCTCACACCTGTAATTCTAGCTACTGAAGAGACTGAGATCTGAAGAATGCAGTTCAAAGCCAAGTGGAGCAGGAGAGTCTGTGACACTGTTATCTCCAATCAATCACCAGAAATCTGGAAGTGGAGCTGGGACTCAAGCGGTAGAGCACCAGTCTCGAGTGGAAACAGCTAAAAGATGTGGCCCAGGGCTCGGATTCAAGCTCCAGTACCAGTGCCAGTGTGCCATGCACGCGCGCGCGCGCACACACACCCCCCTTAGTTCTGGCACCATGATTTCCTGACATAAATTAAGACTGCAGGCAGACCGAGCAGAGTCAGACTGGACACACTAATGAACAGAAAAAGCGAAATCTTTTCCTTTTCCTGGAACTGGACAGCCCACCGGGGACCAAGAGAAGGAGCCAGCTTCCCCAGGCCAGGACATCAAGCAGTCATTGGATATTTATCTGTTTATTGACCCTCATCTCAGGCCCGCACGCCCGGGAGAGCGCACACCTGCTCCCAGCCAGCACGCACCTGCCCGGCCCTCCCAGGTCTCGCGAGAGCCGAGAGGGGGCTGGAGTTCCCCCCCCCGTCCCCCCACCCGCCCCGGAGCATCCGATCTGTTCCCCGAACCCCCCCCCCCCCCCCCGCCCCTGTGAGCTGCGGCCCGGGCCGCGGTGCTCCCCGCTCCGGCTCCTCCTTCCCCTAGCCTGCACGCCCAGCAGTAATTGCGCGAGCTCCACGCCCTCGCCCTCCCCAGGTGTGCGCGCCGCCCCCTCCCCATCCCCAGGTGTGCGCGCCGCCCCCTCCCCCTCCCCAGGTGTGCGCGCCGCCCCCTCCCCCTCCCCAGGTGTGCGAGCCGCCCCCCTCCCCTTCCCCAGGTGTGCGCGCCGACCCCCTCCCCCTCCCCAGGTGTGCGAGCCGCCCCCCTCCCCATCCCCAGGTGTGCGAGCCGCCCCCCTCCCCCTCCCCAGGTGTGCGAGCCGCCCCCCTCCCCTTCCCCAGGTGTGCGCGCCGACCCCCTCCCCCTCCCCAGGTGTGCGAGCCGCCCCCCCTCCCCATCCCCAGGTGTGCGCGCCGCCCCCTCCCCCTCCCCAGGTGTGCGAGCCGCCCCCCTCCCCCTCCCCAGGTGTGCGAGCCGCCCCCCTCCCCATCCCCAGGTGTGCTAGCCGCCCCCCTCCCCTTCCCCAGGTGTGCGCGCCGACCCCCTCCCCATCCCCAGGTGTGCGCGCCGCCTCCCCCTCCCTTTCCCCCTCCCCTCCCCAGGTGTGAGCGCCTCCCCCCTCCCCCTCCCCAGGTGTGCGCGCCCTCCCCCTCCCTCTCCCCTCCCCAGGTGCGCGCGCCTCCTCCCTCTCCCTCCTCCTCCCCAGGTGCGCGCGCCTGCTCCTCTCCCTTCCCATCCCCAGATGCGCGCGCCTCCTGCCCCTCCGCTCCCCCAAGAGGTGCGCGCGCCTCCTAACCCTCCCCTTCCTCCTCAGGTGCGCGCGCCTCCCCCTCCCCTCCCTCGGGTGCGCGCGCCTCCTGGTTCCCCCCCTCCAGGTGCGCGCGCCTCCCCTCCCCTCCCTCGGGTGCGCGCGCCTCCCCCTCCCCTCCCTCGGCCCCCGCGCGCCCGGGCCCGGAGCGGCGGCGCGCACGGCGCCTCTCCGCCAACCCGCGCCCCGCGGGTCCCCCGCTCCCGCCCCCTCCCCGCCCGTGATTGACAGGCAAGATGTCGGTGCGGAGCGCGGCCGGGGCGATCGCAGCCGCCGTCCCCCCCGGAGCGCGGCGGCGGCCGCAGCAGCGCGCAGAGGACGCGGCCGCCCGCCGCAGTGGGGGCCGCAGCCGCCGCCGCCGCCGCCCGGGCCGCCCGCAGCCGCTCGCCGCCGGCCATGCGGGGGCCCCGCGGCCGCCGCCGCCGCCCGACCTAAAAGCCGGCCGGCCCGACCTGTCTGTCTGTCTGTCTGTCCGTCTGTCCATCGCGGCGTCCTCCCCGCAGCCGGGTGCAGAGTGAGCGCCGCTGCCCTCCTCCCCCTCCCCCTCCTCCTCCCCCTCCTCCTCCCCCCTTCCTCCTCAAGTGCTCAGAACAGCATCACAGCACCTGGCTCGCCCCTAAGAATCCACATCGCTCCTCTTCGGGGGCCGGAGAGGGGGAGCGAGGGAGAGAGGGGCAGAGAGGGAGACATTCTCATGGAGACTGCCTGCTCCCCCAAATAAAACAATACGTTTTGGCGCCCGTCCTCCTCCCACCCCACCCCCTCAGCCCCAGTGAGATGTGGGGCTTCTGCTTCTGGAGACGTTGGTGACAAGTCGCAGGGGCTGGCGAGGCGGAGGGGGCTCGCTCCCTCCACCCCTGCTCCCTGCCTCCCCCCCTGTGCTGTCTGGGAGGAGGAGGAGGAGGAGGAGGAGGAGGAGGAGGAGGAGGAGGAGGAGGAGGGAGGAGGAAGGGGGGGTTACAGAGCAAGCGATGGATGAGGAAAACATGACAAAAGGCGAGGAGCTGCAGCCTCTGAGTTTGCAAAAAGCATTACAACAGTGCGAGCTGGTCCAAAACATGATCGACTTGAGCATTTCCAACCTGGAAGGGCTGAGGACCAAGTGTGCCACCTCCAACGACCTCACGCAGAAAGAGATCCGGACCCTGGAGGTGGGTGCCTTGATCGGCGTGTGTGCGGTGATGGGGATGCTGGCGGGGTCAGCCTGCCCGCCCTCCCCTCCTCCCCGCCGCCCTCCTCCCCTCCGGTTCCGTCTGTTGGGGGTTGAGGGGGAGGGGGACGGGGGGGCTGCATGGGTGCGCGCTTGGGGTATCCGATGTCTCTCTGGGAGGTAGTGACAGTAGTCATTGCTATTCTGTATTTTATTAAGGCTTCTTCTTCTTCTTCTTCTTCTTCTTCTTCTTCTTCTTCTTCTTCTTCTTCTTCTTCTTCTTCTCCTTCTCCTTCTCCTTCTCCTTCTCCTTCTCCTTCTCCTTCTCCTTCTCCTTCTCCTTCTGCTTGTAGATTTGTTTATATGCCATGGAGGGGGGGTGGGGTGGGCTGTGTGTTGGATGGAGAGATTCTGGAGCTGCAGAGGGCCCACGTGACCTTCTGCATTCTGCAGGTGGTCAAAGGGTGTTTTTTGGTTTGTTTGTTTGTTGTTTCTCTTGGCAGGATCATGGGGCTGCCTGATACAGGTAGACTTCTTCACCTCCCCTGTTTCCCGGCCTCCCTTTCGCTCTGTGGATTTTTATTTATTTATTTTATTTTCTCAGTGATAATGCATGTTGGGAAGGAAGGGAGATGCACGAAAATAAACCATCTCACTGGAGTCAGCTATCCATTTCCAATAAGATCACATTTGGTTCAGTGAGCTGCAGCAGGCCTAAAGATGTGTAAAAAAAAAAAAATACTGGGATCAGGGCTGCACAAGTGGCGTGGGAAAATTCTCTGGGATCTTGGTGAGATTTGGGAGAAGAGGGTCCAGAGAAGGAGGCGTTACCTTTGGCTTGTTGTGATTTCTCTTTCCAAATGAACTTGACATGGAGTTTGTAGCAGTTGCTTTTTTTTTTTTTTTTTGAGGGATGAATGCAGAGGTACTCACCAAGAAAATAAATGGCAGAGAGGATTTCTTGCCAAGTCCCTTTGGTCTGTGGAAAGCTTTAGTTAGCATCCTTCAAAAATGCCTGGTGTCCGAGTACCCGTTGGGGTCCCGGGTGGTCTCAGATGTACGAGGGAGTCAGGTCATCATCCATCCCCAAAATGGCACCTCTTGCCCACATGGCTCGATTAAGTCAGGAACTCCTGGCAGCTGGCACTACCTGAGGGTGTTGGCAGCGGGACCTGTGGTGAAGCAGATGGCCCTGTGGGTAAAATAGGCACGCACGCTGCTGAGAGGTTCGTGGGACTTAGGAGTCGAGGCCCGTGTGTTCCTAAGGCCTGGGCTCACCAGCTCTTGCTGCCTCTCGTGGCTCTCTGCCTGGGTTGAGAGTTTCTCTCTGATTCATTTTCCCAGGCTTTCGTTTAAAAAAATTTTTTTTCTTTTCCTTCTCTGCTTTGAAATGTGGCTGGTGTCAACCCATGGGATGTCATCCTTTGGAAAGAGGAGTTTGTGTGTGTGCGTGAGTTTTAATATCATGTTTTCTCCCTCCTTCCCATGTATGTCTGCATGCACCTGTCATCTGGGAACTTGATCTTCCCGATGAAATTAGACAAACGTCAGGGGATATTGGTTGGAGTGGGGAGGGTGGGTTGGCAGGCACAGCTTCTGATTCTCTGAGGGCTGGAGTGAGGCCTGGCTAATACCTGGTTGCTGGAAGACAGACCTAGGGGCATGCACGGGCCCAGACTCATGTCTGCACAGTGCCTTAAAGCGGGTACTGTTACTCACAATTGCATGGAGGAAGGCCTCAAGAAATAGGACAAACTCCCTCCCCACCACCATACACACACAGTGGAGACCACCCGAGGTCTCTTTATCAGTGATCAAGATCCCTCCTCCCCCCCCCTCACTGCTAGTTTGTAGGTGGCCATGGAAGTTTCCTGAAGTTTTCTATTCCTTCCTCTTAAACATGACTCCGTCCTCGGGTAACTCCCTGGACAGTAGTGATTGTGGCAATGGACACGGGTCTGTCGCTTCCTGTGGTTTTCCTTGGAAAAAAGGGCATGATGGGAAACTGCCATCTCTTGGTCACTGGCATGCCAGCCACTTTATCCAAGTGGCCCAGGGGTCAATCTAGAGCAGTTACAGCCACTTAGAGGCTGGTGACTGCAGGTCAAATCCTGCCCAACGTGATCCAGGGCTGGTGGCTCGTGCTTGTAATTCTAACTACACAGGAGGCTAAGGTCTCAGCCTGGAAAGTCCTCGAGACTCTTATCTTCAATTGAGCACCAAAAAGCCAGAAGTGGAGAAGTGGCTCAAGTGGTAGAGCATTAGCCTTCAGCAGAAATGCTAAAGGACAGTGTCCTGGCCCATACTGGTTATACACACCCACAACATCCTACCAGGCTTTCTGTTAGGATCCATAGGTGGTTTTTGTTTGTTTGTTTGTTTTCTCTAGCAGTTGTCAAATTTTATTTATCAAAGAGTGCTCCTTCAAATGTCAACTCTCTCTCAGGCAGGGAGTTTGGCCTAATGATAGAGTGCCTGCCTAGCATGCACGAAGACCCGGGTTCGATTTCTTGGTACCACATACATAGAAAAAGGCTGGAAGTGGTGCTGAGGCTCAAGTGGTAGAGCTCTAGCCTTGAGAAAGTCCAAGAACAGTGCTCAGGCCCTGAGCCCAAGCCCAGGACTGGCAAAAAAAAAAAAATGTCAACTCTCAGCCTGAACTCCAGAGATTCGAATTCAGGTAGTGCTGGAGGATGGATTGGGGGAAGCTGCATTTGTGTCTTGTGTTTCCAATGCAAGTTTCCCAGGGTGCATTCAGCAAGACGGATCCACTAGAAGTCACGGGCCATGTCTCAGCCATTTAGTGGAGAAAAACTCCCTGCCCACCAAAATGAGTAACTCGTGGACTACCCCAATCCCTTGATGGCAGGCGACGTCCAGTGACTTGTGCATCTGTCCAATTGAAGCCACCCTTCAAGAGGCAGCCATAGTGGTTGGAGAGGAAAGGTGAATCTTATTTCTGCGAAATAATGATGATGTTGATCCAGCCAGCGATAGAGAGATACCATTAATGTGAATCCATTAAGAATTGCCTTCAGCTCCATGGAATTAAAAACCCCTTGAAGCCAATATATATATATATATATATATATTTTTTTTTTTTCTTCTCTCTCGTGTAACAGAGGTCTGGAGCTGCTGGAGTTAGTTCAGTAGATCAGTCCAGCTCTGGTTTTTGTTTTTTTTCCTTTCCCCAGTAAAATCAGGGTTGATGTCTTTGGGAGTGTTCATAGCCTTTGCAAGATGGTGTTTGCAGCTTTTCACATCTCTGTTCCAGGCAGGGAAGAGATGGCCTTGGAGAGGGTCTTACTTTTCATTGCCAGGACATCTGCTCTTTACTATCCCAAGAGTGACATTTCATCGTAAGCTTCTTGGCCAGAGTCAAACAATATCCTAGCTGCAAGGGAGGCTGGAAGTAGGGATGTTGGGACACCATCACAATCATTTGCTTCTGAGGACTGGTTGTCTTTCCTTTTAGCATTCATATTCCGCTAGTGCCAGGAAGGGTGTCAATGGGTATTGGATGGACAGCCGGCATTGCCAGCTACAGTATGTTCTTAGGAGATGACTTGATGTAAAGGAAAAGATCATCCCTGGGTGTGAATGACCCATGCTGTGATCCTAGCTACTTAGGAGGCTAAGATCAGAAGGACTGTGGTTCAAAGTCAGCTTAGACAGGAAAATCTGTGAGATTCTTATCTCCAGTTAACCACTGGAAAACCAGAAGTAGAACTGTAGTTCAAAGCAGTAGTGGGCTAGCCTTGAGCAAAAGAGCTCAGGGACAGAGCCTAGGCCTGAATTCAAGTCCCACAACTGACAAATAAAATAAAATAAAAAATTATGAGTTTTAGAATTAGATTGTTGTGGGCCAGGAGTTTGGCCTAGTGGTAGAGTGCTTGCTTGCCTAGCATGCCCAAAGCCCTGGGTTTGATCCTTAGTACCACATAGAAAAAGCTGGAAGTGGTGCTGTGGCTCAAGTGGTAGAGCTCTAGCCTTGAGAAAGCCCAAGGACAGTGCTCAGACCCTGAGTTCAAACCCCAGGACTGGCAAAAAAAAAAATTAGATTTTTGCCATTTTGAATTCTAGCTTTTCTAATCAGGCTACTGACTTTAACTATTTTGATTCATAGTTTGTGTGTGTTTCAGGGTGTGGGGGGCAAAAGGGTAATCATAGAAAAATATTATCTAGCTCAGTTGATGGTTACAGGGATGATAAGGGATGACAGGGTGAGGCTCTGGCACTCACTTGCATGTAAGTTATTTAGCAAGTGCTAAATAAATGGCAGTTACAAAGCTGATCCGGTTAGCTGCATATGGTAAAACTTGGATGGCCTGGGGACATCGAAGGAGAGACGTTTCAGTGGCATTGCCAAAGTAGATTCTGCACAATTCTGTGGGATGTTAACATTTTATTTTCTTTTTCTTTTTCTTTTTCTGTTGGTTGTGGGGCTTGAACTCTGGGCCTGGACACTGCCCCTGAGCTCTTCAGCTCAAGGCTACCACCCTACCCCTAGGACTGGGTGCTGTCCCTGGCTCTTCAACTCAAGGCTCCCACCCTACCCCTTGAGCCACAGCTCCATTTCTGGTTTTCTTGTTGATAATTGGAGATGAGTCTCATGGACTTTAGTGCCCAGGCTGGCTTTGAAGCTTGATCCTAGGATCTCAGCCTCCTGAGTAGCTAGGATTACAGGTGTGAGCCACCACTCCTGGCTTTAACAAAAGTTTGTTTTAACAGATGCTACATTCCAGGCCCCATCCTGGATGTTGATGGTGAACAACTATTCCGTGGGTGATACAAACTCAGTGGTTGGTGAATGCTTAATGAACTTGAGTGAAGCAGGGTTGAAATTGGTCTCTCCTCCCACAGGCCTTCTCAGAGCCTTCACCCTCCAAGTACCATGGCCCCTTCCTCCCTGGATGGGGCCTGCAGTGTTTTCCTTTCCCAAGGATTTCCCTAAGGAAGGGTTTGTTCCATAAAATACACTGGGGGAAACATTCAGCCAACCACTGCGGGAAGCCTGGGCTGGGGAGATGGGGATTTGAAGTAGAATGAAGGATAAGAGGGTGGAGACCACAGGAGGAGGGGACAGGTCTCCAGAGGCAGACCACAGAGCATGTTGTTATTACACCTTCCTGGGTCATCCTGGTGTTTCTGAGCTGCCCTATTTTGGTGCAGTTGCATGGTGAGAGAACTGTCAGGGATGGGATGGCCATGGTGGGGTATGTTTGGAATTTTTTTGAATGGCGCCGACATTGTAGACAAGCATTTTCTATCCCACCCTTCCTCTCTCTTTTTCTTCTGTACTGGTCCTAGGGCTTGAACTCAGGGCCTGGGTGCTGTCTCTGAACTTCTTTTGTGAATTCAAGGTTAGCATTCTACTACTTGAACCACGGCTCTGCTTCTGGCTTTTTTTTTTTTTTTTTTGATAGGTCAGTGGAGATAAGAGTCTCACAGACTTTCCTGTCCAGGTTGGCTTTGAACCTCTCTACCCTCTCTTCTAACTGCCCCTTCCTTTCTGGCTCTCAGTTCTGTGGTATACACAATGAATTCTTGTCTTCAGTCTTCACCATCTCTGCTTCATTCATATACTTCTCTCCCCTTAGCCCAGCACCCCTTTTGTAGGTTTCCTAGTCCTTATCTTCTTGGGCTGTAACTTAGACTCTAAAGAATTGTGTTATTGGTAATGGGAAGGCTTTAGTGAGCTAGGTTGGACCTGCTTGAGGAAGGCTGGGGATATGAAGTTCCCTTTATTTTAATTATTTTATTAATTTAATTTAATTTTTGTCCTGATCCTAGGGCTTGAACTCAGGGCCTGGGCACTGTCCCTGAGTTTTTGTGCTTAAGGGTGCTTTTTCACTTTGAGCCACAGTGCCCTTTCTAGCTTTTTAGTAGTTAATTGGAGGTAAGAGTCTGTGAAGTCTGTGAAGACTTCCTGCCCAGGCTGGCTTTAAGTCACATTCCTCAAATCTTAGATTCCTGAGGAGTTAGGATTGCAGATGTGAGCCACTGGTACCTAGCCAAAGTGTGTGTGTGTGTGTGTGTATGTGTGTATTTAATGTTTCACGTGTTGTATTATATTACTACAGATTATTATTATTATTATTATTATTATTATTATTACTATTGGTGCTGGTCCTGGGGTTTGAACTCAGGGACACTATCACTTAGCTTTTTTTTTTTTACTTATGGCTGGTTCTCTACCACTTGAGCCTACTTCTGGCTTTTTGTTGGTTAATTGGAGATAAGAGTCTCACACACTTTCCTGTCTAGGCTGGTTTTGAACTGTGATCCTTAGATCTCAGCCTCCTTTGTAGCTAGGATTTCAGATGTGATCCACCAGCACTTAGTACTGTTATTATTATTTCCAGTCCTGGGGATGGACTTGATGTCTCATTCTTGCTAGGTCGGAGCTCTACTGCTGAACCATACCTCTGGCCCTGTTTTGCACCCGTTCTTTTTAGGCTAGGGTTGTCACTTCCCACCCAGATGTGCCTCTGGGGCTTGATTTGTGTGGCTGCCTCCAGCTTCATTCTGTGGAGCTGAGGCCTTGCGAGCTTTCCTTGGGTTGGCCTGGAACTGTGATCTGCCTGTTCCCAGCCTTCCAAGTGCCTAGGATTTCAGGCGGGAACCACCAGCTAAAGGACTGTGTTCAATGGCTGCATACCATGACTTGAGTGCCCGCTCTGTGATTTATCTGACTGAGATTTTGCTTTTGAGCATTCGTTCCTCGTCTTGTGCGGTGAGTAGATTTTGCAGTGGCCATCTTGTATGTCACCCCTCCTTTCCTTTCCTAGAAGGGGAATTCCTGGGTCAGCACTGCTATCAGCCTTTCAGCACTTTCTGCCAAACCACTATATGGGAGAGAGTCCATTTGCCCACATAATCTACTTATTTATTTATTTATTTGGTGCTCGAGGCCTGGGGCGTTGTCCCTGAGCTTCTTTTGCCCAAGGATAGCACTCTTCCACTGCAAACACAGCACCGCTTCCAGCCTTTGGCAGTTTATTGGCAATAAGAGTCTCATGGATTTTCCTGCGTAGGCTGGCTTTGAACTATGATCCTCAGAACTCAGCCTCCTGAGTGGCTAGGATTACAGGCGTGAGCCACTGGGTGCCTGGCTATGCGAGGTTTTTAACTACAGATTGAATTTCTTGAATAGTTTTAGGATTGTTTGGTGTGAATTTTGGTAGCTAGACTTTTAAGGAATTGGCACACTTTATTTAAATTGTTGATTTTCTGTAGAGTTGCAGGTAGTATTCTTTTCCTTTTTGAGCCTTTAGGGACTGTGCCTGAGGCTTCCCCTGTCCCCTTCCATTCTTGATTTTGATAAGTATGTTTTTTCCTTTTACCAGTCTGGATAGAAATTGATTATTTATTTATTTAAAAAAATTTGATTTCAATTTTTTTTTCTTTTTGTTAGTTGTGGGGCTTGAACACGGGGCATTGTCCGTAAGCCTTTTTTGGTCAAGGCTAATGCTCTATTACCTTGAGCCACAGTGCCACTGGTATTCTTGGCATTAATTCTAGATAGGAGCCTCACAGACTTTTCTGTATGGGCTGGCTTTGAACTGCAATTCTCAGGTCTGCATAGCTAGGATTGCAGCTATGAGCAACTGGCACCTGGTATGACCTATCTCCAGCTAGCCACTAGAAGACCAAAAGTAGAATTGTGGCTCAAAGCAGTAATGGGCTAGCCTTGAGCAAAAGAGCTCAGGGACAGAGCCCAGATCTTTTTCTTTTCATAGGACCAAGTTTTGGCTTCCTGCCCTTTCTCTGTTGTTTCTCTGTTTGCATTTTTTTGTATGCCATTATTTTTTTCCTGTTGCTGTTTGTTCTGGGTTTATTTTGTTCTTGTTCCCTATTTCTTGAGGTATAAACTTAGATATTTAGTTGTTTATTTTATTTATTTTTCAGTCCTGGGGCTTGAACTCAGGGCCTGGGCACTGTCCTTTTTGCTCAAGGCTAGCACTCTGCCACTTGAGCCATAGCACCACTTCTGGCTTTTTCTGAGTATGTGGTACCAAGGAATCAAACCCAAAGCTTTGTGCATGCTAGGCCAGCACTTTACCACTAGGCTACGCTACTGGCCTTTTTTTTTTTTTTTTTTTTTTGGCCAGTCATGGAGCTTGAACTCGGCCTGGGCATTGTCCCTGAGCTCTTCAGCTCTAGGCTACTGCCCTATCCCTGGAGCCAGCTGCCACTTCTGGTTTTCTAGTGGTTAATTGGAGATAAGAGTCTCACAGACTTAGTGGTACAATGCTTGCCTAGCATGCATGAAGGCAGGTTCGATTCTTCAGTACCACATACATTAAGGAAAAAAAAAAGCTAGAAGTGGTGTGGAGGCTCAAGTGGCAGAGCTCTGGCCTTGAGAAAATCCAAGGACAGTGCCTGAGTTCAAGCCTATGACTGGCCAAAAAAAAAAAAAAAAAAAAGAGTCTCACAGACTTTAGTGACTTTAGAGCCTGGGCTGGCTTTGAACCTCGGAATCTTGATCCTCAGATTTTAGCCTCTTGAGTAGATAGGATTACAGGCATGAGCCACCACGCCCGGCTCGGTCTTAAACTGTTTTAAGGTTTGTTGCCCAACCTCGGTATGGTCTTCCTGATATGTTCTGTCTGGCTGAGTGATCCCGTGTAGTTTGCGAGAATGCTGCTGAGCGTTTCTAGACCCTCTTGGCTGATGGTGCATTCAGGTAATTAATTGATTACAGACAGATGAATATTGATATTGTAGGACTATTGGTATATTGTAGATTTGGTCTTAGTTCAGGCACTGTAGTCTTCCTTCAGTCCTTCCATGCTTCCTTCCTTTTTCCCTTCCTCCCTCCCTCCTCCTTCCTTTCCTCTCTTCCTCCCTCTCTCCTCCCTCCCTTCCTCTCTTCTCCTCCTCCTCCCTCACTTCCTCCCTCCCCCCTTCTCCTTCCCTTCCTCTCTTCCTCTCTCCCTCCTTCCCATCCTTCTTCGCTTCTTTTGTGTGGTCATACTGGGGGTTAGAGCTCAGGCTTTTTTATTCTTGCTAAAATGATGCTGTACCACTTGAACCATGCTCCTGGACCATTTTTATTATGTAGTTATTTTTCAGGTAGGGTGTCATGTGTTTTGTCTTGTCCTGGGTTGGTATTGGACAGCGTGTGAGCCTTGGCTTGCTCTTGGCTGGGATCCTAGGTGTTTACCACTGAGCCTGACTTGTTGGTTGCTATGGTGTTTTGCTACCTTTGTGTATTTTTGGCCTAGGCTGGTCTTGAACTATGATTCCCCCCATCTCTGCCTCCCAAGCAGCTGGGGTGGCAGGTTAAGTATTCCCCTTTACTTCATGTATTTTGAGCTATTTTGTGACGTGTATTCACATTTGCAATGGTTATATGTTCTTGGTGAACTAAAAAACAAAACAAAAAAACACCAAACGTTATTTAAGTTTTCTTTATATCCCTAGCAATTTCCTTTGCTTCGAAATAGCCACTTCCGATTTTCTGGTTTTGTTCTTAGCTTTTAAAGTTTGAGGTAAAAATTCATGGCACGTTACAAACTCATCTACATCGTAACCCTTTTTAGATGTCCAGTGGGATATCTGGTGTTCTCTGCTTGGTGTTTTGCCACCATCATCACCAAAGGTTCTCATCTCCACACATACAAAGATGCCCTTTATGTGTCAGGGTCAACCCCAGGTTACCCCACACGCCATACCTTATGCCCCTACAAATCTGTCTCCTCTCATGGTTGTTTTGCATGTGTCACATAAGCGCGCTCATGGGGACTCTCGTGTTCAGCCCCCTCCTTTCTTCGAAGGTGATCTAGGCAGATACCAATACTTTCCCTGCCCAGGCTGGCTTTGAATTGTGATCCTCAGTCTCCCCAGTGAATTGCCATTAAAGCAGAGTCGCTTGGTCGGAAAGCAGATTGAGCTTTTTCAAATGCACTCTCCCCTGTCCCTCCGCCCCACCCTGCCCCTGCACCAGACGCACCTGTTCTGGAGGCCAGTGGGACTTTCTGGGGGTCTCAGGGAAGAACACATGGGATGTTTTATCTTGCCCATAGACTGAGGACCCTTCAGAAAACATGGAACCCCAGAGAACCCCTCAGAATGATTGGGTTTTGGTTTGGTTTTAGTACTAAGACTAGAACTTAGAGCTTCATTCTCGTGGCTGGTGCTCTACCTCTTGAGCCATTCCTCCGGTTTGATATTTTACTGGTTAATAAGACTTTTCTGTCTGCTCAGGCTGGCTTTGAACCGTCATCCTCAGATCTCAGCCTCCTGAGTAGCTAGGATGACAGGCGTGAGCCACCAGTGCCTGGTTGGTGCCTTCCCGTCTTTAGGAATGACAGTAGTGACGGGTTAATGTGGCAAATACACCTGTGATTACTGACATTCGATGTCTATAATCTATGACCCCACTCACTAGTGTATGAGATCATTTACGACATCTTCCATCGGCAAATGGTAGTGAGGCCGGGGAGGCAGGCTCAGTTGTGAAAACTGCATGCTTTCTTGCCACCTCTTTTCCCCCCCTTATCCCAAATGCATCAGGAGGTATGAGTTTCACAGAAGAGTGTGTTAGATTTTGCAAGACCATACCTCCTGAGCAGCAGGGATCCCAAGCAGGAGCTACTGAGCCTGGCCCTACATTTCCCTTCCTTTACATGAGGTTCCTTGGCACCCTCTCCCTGCCTTTTCTCCTCCTTATTAGAGAAAAACAAGGCAGCCTCATTTGCAAATTGAATAAAAGTCTCTAATGGATGGTCTCCACTCCTCAAACATGATTTGAAAGCCTAGCATGGCTGTCTTCGTCCCCGTTCAAATAACTGGGCAGATTCTTTCCACATCACAACAACCCAGCACCCTGAAAAGAGAGTATTTCCACGGAGAGACCTTCCCAAGGCCCTCCCGGGAGAGAGGAGAAGCAGAGCCAGAAGCAAGGAGTGGCCAGATGGAAACACGCTCCACATCTCTTGCTCTAGAGTGGTTTATTATTAACAGCAGTGCAGGCAAAAAAAAAAATGTCTCTACAAAGTGATGAAAAGTTCATTAGCAGCATGTTACAGGTTGGAGAGTCTAGCCATGGCTTGATCAGGTTAGTGGTGAGGAAAGTGGTTCTACATGAAGTTGGATTGACAGAGAACCCCTTGCACACGCGTGTATGCACACATGTGTACGGTAGAATGTATGGGGGTCTTTGTGAGGGTTGGCAAAGGGGACGACAACCAGAGCAGAGTGAGGGCTGGGTTCCAGTTCTATACGCTCATGCTTCTGTGTAACTTGGGTAAGTCGCAGATGTGCGGAGAACCATGGAGGAGGGAAAGAGGAGAGGAGGGGAGGGGAGGCTGTGGCCCAGGCAGGGCCCCTCAGCCACTGCTGCTAGCACGAGTTCTTTATGATGCCCGCTGCTCACAGGGTTGCTAGGCAACCACAGGATGCTCTGTTGAGCTTGAGTTCCAGGGAAACAGCAGTGACTAGATAGCAGCGTGATTAGATGGATGGCGTGGGAAACACACTACAAAAGTTTCTGGTTTACATGAAATTTCTGGTTTATTCTGGATATGTTATTATTATTATTATATTTTTTTGTGTCACTGGGGATAAGGCCTCAAGTAGGCAAGTGCTCAATCACTAACCTATACACTTGGTTTCATGGAATATCTGTGTGTGTGTGTGTGTGTGTGTGTGTGTGTGTGTGTGTGTATGAGGTGTGGGGAGGGACAGTCCTGGAGCTTGAACTCAGGGCCTGGATGCTGTCCCTTAATGGTTGGCATAATACCACTTGAGCCTACAGCTCCACTTCTGGCTGGTGCTTAATTGGAGATAAGAGTCTGACAGACTTTTCTGCCAGGGCTGGCTTTGAACCAAGATCCTTAGATCTCAGCCTCCCGAGTAGCTACAATTAGAGGTGTGAGCCACCTGGCTGGTTCTCATCTTTTTTTCTTTTTGCTGGTCCTGGGGCTTGAACTCAGGGCCTGAGGGGGGCTGCCCCTGAGCCTCTCTGTGCTCAAGGCTGGCGCCTCTACCTTTTGAACCCCAGAGCCTCTCCTGACTTTTTCTGAGTAGTTCGTTGGAGATAAAGAGTCTCATGGCATTTCCTGCCTGGGCTGGCTTTGAACCTCCCTCTTCAAGTCTTAGGTTTCTGAGCGGCTGGGGTTACAGGTGTGAGTCAGGTTAGCTGGGCAGCTGTGCATGTTGACGCCTGATTCCCCTGCCATCCTCGCAGGCATACTTCCTTACACCAGCGTGGCCCCAGCCTCCTCTTGTGTGTGTCTTCCATTCCACCCCATTCCCGGCAGGCCTGCTCTCTCTTCTTCCTCCCTACTTCTTGCCCAGGAGGCTCGGAAGATGTGGGGGACTCCTCAGCCCTCAGAGTGTT
Organism: Megascapheus bottae; assembly: GCF_031878675.1. Classification (NCBI taxonomy): domain Eukaryota; kingdom Metazoa; phylum Chordata; class Mammalia; order Rodentia; family Geomyidae; genus Megascapheus; species Megascapheus bottae. The sequence continues at coordinate 7,019,710 of NC_143536.1, read as the reverse complement.
CCAGGGCTGCAGATCGGGGTGTGGGTGGGGCCGCATCCAGCGCCTCCGTCTCTCGTGCGTGCTGCTTTGTGTTTGTGTTTCCTCCGCACGGAGGCGTTTTTCTTTGAGCTCGGTGCTTTTGTGGTGGTGACGCTGGAAAGGAGGTGTTTTTAGACATTGGCCTCAGGGAGTCTCCATCGCTCCGCACGACTCCTCTGGTGCAGAACAGAGTGTGCGGGGTCCCTGCCTGGCAGGGCAGAGCAAAGGACACGCTGTGCTTTTTGGAATGACGGCTTACCACCTCACCAAGCATCTGCGAACCAGAATTGCCCTTTACCGGATGCTTACTATAAGTACAGGCGTGGTGCTTAGCTGAGTTGTGTTACTTATCTCCTCTTCCCCCACCCCAACATGTGGGCTCTAGGGATGGGCAGCACTAGCACCACCTAGAGGCAAGACAGGGACCTGGCACTGTGTCACAGTTACAGTTCCATACAGTCCTGTGAGACTTACGAGACTCGCCTTACAATAAACATGTCTTCTTCACTCCATTCCTCTGTGTGTGTGTGTGTGTGTGTGTGTGTGTTGGTCCTGGGGCTTGAACTCAGGGCCTGGGCACTGTCCCTGAGCTTTTTTACTCAAGGTTGGCACTCTACCACCTGAACCACAGCTCTACTCCCAGCTTTTTGGTGCTTAAGTAGAGATCAGAGTCTCAGAGACTTTTCCTGCCTGGGCTGGATTTGAACTTCAGTCCTCAGATTTCAGCTTCCTGAGTATCTAGGATTTATAGGCTTGAGCCACAGTGCCTGGCTGTACCCCAGGATTTTAAGGGTGCCTTATACTTTAGAGGGGTGTGCGTGTGTGCATGTGTGCATGTGTGCATGTTGGGGGGGATGGTGAAGGCCACAGGAACAGGGCCATCTGTGACTGGTTATGTGGATGGGTACAAACATATGGCAATGAGAATGATAAGCAGAGGAACTTCCCAGGGTGGGGCCTCTTTGGAATGGGCTTCTCAGAAGAGCGAGCAGCTGAAGTCCTCGACTGCAGCAGCTTAGATGTGTGGAAGGCAGACTAGTCGTCTAACTGGAGGCCTACCTTAGGTTCTGTTAGGAATCAGGGTGCAGGTTGTCAGTCCTGGTACAGGCAGGCAGGGCAGAGCCAACTCAGATCAGATCTACCAGGACAGAAAACCCAAGGCGGCCTGCCAAGCACTGGGCTCCCCCCCCTTCTTTTTTGGTCTTCCTTTTCTTATGTCTTTGATTCTGGTTCTCCATAAGAAACATCTTTATACTGGGCATTGGTGGCTCACACCTGTTGTTCGAGCTACTCAAGAGGCTGAGATCACGGTTCAAAGCCAGACTGGGCAGGAAAGTCCATGAGACTCTGGTCTTCAGGAAGCCATCAAAAAGCAAGAAGTGGCACTGTGGCTCAAGTGGTAGAGTGCTAGCCTTGAGCAAAAGAAGCTCAGGGACAATGTCCAGGTCCCAGCATTGGCAAAAACAAACAAACCCCCACCAAATGCATATTTATATATATATGCATATATGTACATATATCTATGTGATAACTATATATAATTATACAAATCAATATTATTCTTACACAAAGGCAGGCTATTATATACATTGCCTGTTTCAGCTTAGTTATTTGCTTTGTTATGTTTATGGACTTTTTAAAATCTTTTGAGACAGAGTCTGGCTGTATATAGTATGGGGTGGACTTGAACTCGCATTCCTCCTGCTTCAGCTTTCCAAGTGCTGGGATTATAGGAATGTGGCACACCTCCCACTTATGTACATGGATTTCATGTGTAGTCAATCACTATTCACTATAGTTCTACCTAGTACGACTGTGGAGGATCCCTCCCTCCCTCCCTCCCTCCCTCCCTCCCTCCCTCCCTCCCTTCTTCCCCCTTCCCTTCTCTCTCCATCACCACTCTAAATCACATCTACACAAGGCTTATCTCACAACTCCTGTTTGTACGTGGCAGTGAGGATAGCACTGCAGCAGCCTTCCCTTGGTGGCCATTTACACCTATGGCCCCCTCTCCCCCCCAGGACAGGAGAAGGCCGAGTGTCCCTTTCTTGCACATTGTCCCTGCACATGTGTCTACAGATGGCTGCAAAAGTGTCCTGAGCATTGGTCTGGGGGTTTAGCCAGTCAGTGCATCTGCAAATGTAGTCATCTGCAGGTGCTGTCCTTGTCTCTCTGTACCCCTCCTCCTCCTCCTCCTCCTCCTCCTCCTCCTCCTCCTCCTCCTCCTCTCCTTCCTCCTCCCCTCCTCCTCTCCCTTCTCTCCTCTCCTCCTCTTTGAGGCTAGCGGCTGGGGCTGAGGCATGGATGAGGCCGTAGATGGAACGGATGTTTTCTACTCTACGTCTTCAGCTCTGAATGTGTGTGTTCGGCGTGGTCTGAATGTGTTTCTTTGCTTCTAAATTGTGTTTTGTCTCAGGGCTTTTGCATGACTCTAAGTCTTACAGGGAGTTAAAGATGGTGTGAAACTTTCCACGTGTTCACTGGTGATTGTGGATCCTGCAGACTCCTGCCCCCACCTGTGTGTGTGTGTGTGTGTGTGTGTGTGTGTGTGTGTGTGTGCGTGTGTGTGTGTGTCTGAGTGTGTGTGTCTGACTGTCTGTCTATGTCTATGTACTGAGGTGTTAACTCAGGGCCTGGGCTCTATCCCTGAGTTCAAGGTTAGCACTCTACCACTTGAGCCACAGCTCCACTTCCAGCTTTTTGGTGGCTCATTGGAGATAAGAGTCTCACAGGCTTTCCTGTCCAGGCTGGCTTCCAACCTCGATCCTCAGATCCTCAGATCTCAGCCTCCTGAGTAGCTGGGATGACAGGTGCGGGCCACAAGCGCCCGGCTTCTGGATTTTCATAAAAGAAGGGACTCCACCAAGCAGCCGAGATTTCCCTTACCCAAAGTTGAACTGACATTTTGTGTGTTTTCAGCCATGTAGGAGTGTATTCCCTTGTCCCAGTGGCTCAACCCCAGCGCTGCAGGGAGACTTCCCTGACAGGCCGCCCCTGTGTGTGAAGTCTGAGACTGTAAGCCTGTGCAGGAAGCCAGGCCCGCGCCTGCGATTGGCTGCTAAGGTTTTTGTAGGATGTTTCTAATTTGAGCTTCGCTGGGTTTGCCCTGCCTTTGGATAGGTAGTGTGATTAACGGCCTAAATATACCACACCCGCACGCGCCGGGCCGGGAGCGGGGAGCCAGGCTGGGGGCTTGGGAGTGTTCCCTCACTCTGTCTGGGGTTGGCTTCTCCCTCTATTTACATCGAATGCATCCATTTCTAGGCAAGTAAAACGCACCCTGCGGTACCTGGCTGTCACACAAACACACATTTGCTCAACTTGGCAGGGATGTGTGTTTCTAGACCTGAGAGGAACAATTGACTCCCCCTGACTTTCTTTTTTTTTTTCTTGTGGGTCGTGGGGTTTGAACTCTGGGCCTGGGCGCTGTCCCTGAACTATTCAGCTCAAGGCTACCACCCTACCCCTGAGCCACAGCACCACATCTGGTTTTCTGGTGGTTAATTGGAGATAAGAATCTCATGTTCATTAGTGCCTGGACTGGCTTTGAACCACGATCCTCAGATCTCAGCCTCCTGAGTAGCTAGGATGACAGGCGTGAGCCACCACACCCCCTGACTTTCTTGTGGATGTGGAGAGATCCAGAGTTCCTTTGTTGTTTGGCCATCATTGTGCTATGCGAATGAGGGGCCGTAGGGGGTGTGTGAGGAGGAGTGGGGGGTGGGGTCAGCATCAGGCCTTGGCTGATGTACCCATGGCTCTCAGCCAGCCAGCAGGTGCCACGGGCTGGGGGCAGTGCTCAGCTTTCTCCTGATGGCATTTGGGCAGCACCAACCTCCTCTTTTTTTGTCCATGAGGATGAAAGGGATTTGGCTCAGGGATGAGTATCTTCATCCTTTGAGGTCTCTCTTCCTCACAGATGCAGACAGGGAAAGCCCAGGGAAGTTACCTAAGAGAAGAAAGACACACTGCTTGGATTCCTTGAGGAAGTCTTGCTTCTTTATCTTACATGTGCTTGGTCTTCCACCCTGTTCTATGTGGGGGTGCGGGATGGGGATGTGGGGAGGGAATTGGATGGGGGTGAGGGCAGCCATTCTGTCCTCAGTGCTGTGCTGACTTACACAAGCTTAGAGTGGCTTAGAAATTTCACATCCCCAGCCACAACTTCTTTATCTAACCTAGATGGGTGCCAGGGTGTGTGTGTGTGTGTGTGTGTGTGTGTGTGTGTGTGTGTGTGTGTGTGTCGGGGGGGTGGGTGCATGGCACACCTGTAATCCTGGCTATTTGGGAGGAAGGGGTAGGAGGCTCAGGATGTGAAGCCAGCCTGGCCTGGCAATCTGGAGTAACAGCGATTGCCTCTGTCCTGGTTCTGAAGGTGTGTACGTGTCCGTGGAGCCGTGCCCCCTCTGCAGGCTCTGAAGGAGGATCCTCCCTCGTCCCTCCCGGCTGCTGCCTCGGCCTTTGGATCCTGGGCATTCTATTTCCAAGGAAAGGTCATCTCCTGACCTGCAGAGGGTCCAGAGTTTTGGGGGATACTCAACCCAGTGCAGTAGGCTGGATGGGGGTGGCAGCTGGATGCTTGGAAGGGGAGGGGCTGGATAGGGTCTCCCCCCCAATAGTGACTGGTGTGTATGTGTGTGTGTCTGTCTGTCTGTCTATCTCATCTGTCTTCCCTTCGTGCACTGACACATGAGCCACTTTTAGCCAAAAGAAACCAGGTCCCTGAGTCCTGGTCTAGAAACTCATTGTTCAGATCCCAGGACAGTTCTGTCTGTTATGGGGCCACCTGGGGACGGAGCACTGTGCTTTGGGAATGAACCATTGAGAGGGGACCCAGATCTCACAGTCTTCCTGTTCCCTCCCCCCTCCAGCTGATGGGGTGGGAAGGAGGGTTCCTTCCCTACAGAGGGTGTGCTGAACAAAAACTGTCTTCGGAAACAATCCCCCCTCCTCCCCGCCTGCCGCTGGGTCCTGGTTAACTAGATGAGGCTTTGAGGCTGCCATTTCTCTTGCTCCCAGGCCTCTATTCTCTGCTTCTTAAAATAGTGTGCCCTGGGCAGCCCAGGATCAGAGACCAGGCTGTCCTTGCCTTTCTTGTTGTTGTTTGTGGGGCTTGAAGCTGGGACCTGGGTGCGATCTGGAGCTCTGTTCTTGTTCAAGGCTAGCGCTCTAGCTCTTTGAGCCACAGTGCCACTTCTGTTCTTTTGGTGGTTCCCTGGAGATAAGAGTCTCATGAGCTTTCTTGCCCAGGCTGGCATCAAAGCTTGATCCTCAGCTAAGTGTGCTGGCTTAATCCTGTAATCCTAGCTACTCGGGAGGATGAGGTCTGAGGATCAAGGTTCAAAGCCAGCCCAGGCACTAAAGACTGTGAGACAAAAATCTCCAATTAATCACTAGAAAAAAGGAAGTGGCACTGTGGCTTAAGGGGTAGGGTGGTAGCCTTGAGCTGAAGAGCTCAGGGGCAATGCACCCAGGCCGAGTTCAAGCCCCATGACACCCCTCTTCCCCCCCCCCACCCCCCACCACACACAAAGCTGAATCCTCAGCTCTCCGCCTCCTGGGCTGCTGGATGGCAGATATGAACGGCTCTGCTCTGCCACCTTCTTCTAGAGAGTTCGCCCTTGGTTCTCTTTCTTCATGTTTTTCAAGCTGACTTGGAGGGAACATTGAGATACAAATGTAACATGGTGAAGGATTACTTGGAAGGCACTTATGGAAACGTTTCGGGCACATACACATATTTCTTCTGTATTGAGATCAAAGGATGTATACAGAATGCTTGGGCAGAACCTGTGTGTATTACCTGTAGGAATAGCATCAGATCTCTCAGACAACTTTAAAACTCAAGTGGATGGATAAAACTTCATCCCCCCACCCCTCGCCTTGGCTGTCAAAGTTTGCTGGAAATTTACAAAATTCCCAAAGATTATCAGGCCACAGGTGTTGGTTTTTTGTGTCCTCTGTAAGAAAAGATGTCGCCCTTTGTATATGTAGTCATTTTTGTCTGTGGGACAGCATCTTGCTCTGTGGCTCAGGCTGGCCTCAAACCCACCATCCTGCCCCAGCCTGTGGGGTGGCTGAATTACAGGCAGGAGCTTGAATTACTGCCAGTCCTGGTTTTAGTTCATTTCTGCTTGTATGTATTGACTCTTAATTGGCCATGTGAATGGATATCGCCAGTGCTTTGATGCCTGGATATCCAGGGTAAATCTGTCTCTTCAGACACTTTTCATTTGAGACAAAGGCCATTCATGTCCTTTCTTCTGGCTTTATTGAAACATGCCGTGAATTATGTGTCTCTGAGTGATCCCTGCGCTGCAGCAGCACCCCGAACTTATTTCTGCTCATAACCTACTTTTGGTTTTAGCAAGAAAGCCATGATAACATCAGTAAGCAGGGTCAGAGCTCCATATAGTTAAAGAGCAGTGAGATAACTTCTCAATGACCTTTGCTGAGCTCAACTGACGTTGCCCTTGACAGAACTTGACTTCTGTATTCTGAGACTTAATGACCTTGGGTTAGTTAACACAGCACCTCTTAGAATTTTAGGTCACATCAAGATCTTCTTTTTGTGTCTGGGGTGTGGAGGAAAGAGAAAAAAAACAATAAGGAAATTGGTAAACAGAATTATCCAAGTCAGTGATGTTTTCAGTTGCGAAGTCAGGGGTACCTGACACACAGAGCCTGTTACCAATGGGGAGTCAGCACACCTGACATAAACAGCCCCATTCTTGTCCTTTAGAGGCAAACAGATGTGTGAACTGACTTGTAGATTCCAGGCTCTAGACGGCGGAAACCCAAGCCCTCGTTTTGGGCTGTGGAAGTCGGGTCACTTGTTCAGCACTTATTCTCTGTAAATCGTGTCATTTATTCACCAAGTATATGGAGTGCCTGCCCTGCAAGAGACAACAAGGGGAGATGTGGTTTTTGCCCTCAGAGAACTAATGATCTACTGAGGACTTGTGAAGAAAACATGTACCAAGTGAGACAAGAAATCGGCAGATAAATATCAACGTGCTATCCTAGCCTGAGAGAGTGTTACTCCTTCCTTCCTTCCTTCCTTCCTTCCTTCCTTCCTTCCTTCCTTCCTTCCTTCCTTCTTTTCTTCCTTCCTTCTTTTTTTTTGCCAGTCCTGGGGCCTGAACTCAGGACCTGAGCACTGTCCTTGGGATTTATCAAGGCTAGAGCTCTACCACGTGAGCCACAGCACCACTTCTGGCTTTTTTCTATGTATGTAGTACCAAGGACTTGAACCCGGGTCTTCGTACATTCTAGGTAAGCACTCTACCACTAGGCCAAACAGGGACCTCTTCTCCTCTCCTCTCCTCCCCTCCCCTTCCCCCTCCCCCCTCTTTTAATGCTGTTTCTAAGGCTGGAACTTGGGGCCTGGGCACAGTCCCTGAACTTCCTTCACTCAAGGCCAGCATTGTACCACTTGAGCCACGGCTCTTTTGGTGGTTAAATGGAGATAAGAGTCTCAAGGGCTCTCCTGCCTGGGCTGGCTTTGAACCATGGTCCTCAGGAGCTCAGCTTCCTGAGTAGCTAGGTCTACAGGTGTGAATCACTGGCTCCCAGCTGTGTGTTTGTCTCTTGAGAGAATGTATCTGGTAGCATTTGCTGCAGGAACAAATCCTTCTCAGCACTGCCACCTGGAGGGAGGGAGCAGGTCAGAGTGGCTTCAGGCCATGGTGAGGCTTGACCTTTGCCAAGCCTGTCCCCACGTGATGGGCTTGTGGGTAAGATCCCCAGTACTCCAAGTCGTGGGTTTAAAGTGACTGGACTAAAGGAGCTGAGGGCGGACTGGAGGAGTGGCGTAAGTAGTAGAGCCAAGTGCATTACAAGTTCATTTAAATATGCTCTCCTGGGTGGAATGCTGGGTAAAAATCATTTCCATCTCAACATAACACACACGTCAAAGTTATTTGTGCTCGGGGTCTTACTCTTGATTGGCCTCATAGCCCGACTTGTTAACTGGTGCATTAGAGATAAGAGTCTTGCCAACTTCTTAGCCCAGACTGGCTTCAAACTGTGATCTTCTAGATCTCAGCCGTGTGAGGTAACGCAGATCGCAGGCACCACCCCTGGCACTTGGCACACGATGGGATATTTGCTTATTTGAGTGGTTAAGATGTTGTATTCTGTGTCACCCTGCTTGTTTGTTTGTTATTGGTGTTTGAACTTGGGGCTTCAGGATAGCACTTCAGCCTTTTTACTATTAGTTTTTGTTTGTTTTCAGTCTTGGGGTTTGAATTCCTACTTGTACCAACTTTAGCTACTTCTTCCACTCTTTATTGCTTTAACTTTTCAAATAGAACCTTGCTTTTTTTTTTGCGGGGGGTGGGATGGGGTGGGGAGACCTGGTTTGGCCTCCACCCACGATCCTCTCAATTTCAGCCTCCCGAATGGCTAGGATTACAGCCATGAACTGGCATGCCTGGTTTACTTTGAAGTTTATTTTTTGGATGGATCTCATAGCTTCTGCTTTGAGTCAGGATGGTTTCTTTTCTGTCTCCCTCAACAACCCCATTTTTGCAAAGGCCACAGCATCCTGATGTACCTTTGACAACAGAATTCTGTGGGCTCCCAAAAGGTCTGCTGCATACCTGTGTCACAGGGACCAGAGTGGGTGTCGGCAGTGGGCTTGCCCCTCTGTGGGAAGGGTCTTTTCACACAGTCTGTCCTCAGTTTCCAGTTCTATTCCCACACAGGTTGCTAAGGAGTGTTTTGCCTGGCTAAAGTTGTGCAAGTGATGGATTGTGTGTGTGTGTGTGTGCATGTGTGCATGTGTGCATTTGCTCATTTGCTTCAATTCCAGCAGCCTTGATTTCTTAGGAAGCAATTCTTTTTGCAAGTATCTTGTGACAGATTAAAAAAAAAAGTAAGCCAGAAGAAAGCCAAACGTACTCAGTAACTAGTTTGGGGGAAAAAAAAAAGAGCATAAACAAAGTCAAAGTTAATGAGTTTTCATGTTATTTTTTTCCCCTGACATTTACTTGCAGATGATTCTTAGTGGCTATATAACAAGTTCATTTAAATGCATTCTCCAGTGCGCTGTCCTGGATATAAGTCATTTCTATTTCAACATAAAATAGACATTGGAATTATTTGTGCCTTACCATATATTAACTGCCATCAGCGCCCCTCTCTTGCAAACACCCAAATGTTTCCTTTCCATATTTCCATTTTTCCCTTCTTGGAAACTAATTATCACTTTAATTTCACCCGACTAGACTCTGCCAGCTCTTCCTGGGCATTGCCAGTGGGATTTTTTTCTTTTCTTTTTTTTTCTAGAAGACCGGCAGTGTGGTTGTTTTGAATATTCTTTCTGTAAATCGGAGCTTTCCAAAGAGAGCCAGTGGAAAACACGATGATGACGATGCTGTTATATACTCTCCTAGCCAGAATAAAGGAAAAATAATAATTAAAAACAAAAAGAGAACATGGTTTTACAATTCTCAAATCCAGATACTTCTGGAAAAGCCATCCCATTCATTTTTCAATTTGCATTTTGTCACTAAACAGTGTGAGGTTACCTCCCTTTTGCCTGCACCCTTCCAGGTAGTTGGTATCGTTCCAGAATTTTCCTTTCCTGTTCTCTGATTCTCTCTGTCTCTGTGTCTCTGTTTCTTCCTACCCCCCCACCCCCCCCCCAGCTCTGGGCTGGTAATCTCAGCGCACGTCAGGGCAGTGGGGTTAGTTTCCACTGACGTCAATCCCGCTCTGTGGATGGGTCCCCCCCGCTTGGGGTGCTGGCACAGGGGCACAGCTGTTTCCTCCTCACCTGGAAACCAGATCTCACCTGAGCCACGTGCCTCCTGTCACCCCGGGCCCCTGGACCCAGCACCTGCGCCCTGGCACACTGCGTGAGAGGCAGCTGCGATGGTGGCTTGCTCTTTGCACTAATTGCCGCCTGTCACCTAATCTCAGTTTCTCCATTTGCTTAATTCTCCCCGAGGGAGTTGTTCGAAGGCCCCCAGGGGAGGTTGACCCAGCCTGCCCTGAGCCTTGCTGGAAGTGAAGAATTGGCTTCTCACCCAGGACCTCCTGGCTGAGCAGACTTGAGACATGGGGGTCCCTGAATCTGAGCCCTACTTGGGGAGGGGCTTTCCTGGGTCCCCCCATTCTCAGTACAATAGCCACGGGGAGGAGGAAGACAAACAATGTGTTCTTCCATAGTGGCCATCTGATGTGGTGGCCAGCACAGACAGCTGCCAGCTGAGGGGGAGAATGCCCCAGGGCTGTGGGCAAAGCACCCATCTGCTGCTGCTCCCTTCTACTTGGTAAACTGCAGAATCAGGCCAGGAAAAAAGAGAGAGAGAACCTGGTGGATTTGGTCCGTATCTTTTCAGAAAGTCAAGGATATGCGTTCCCCCCTCCCTCCTTCCCCCTTCCCTCTCTTCCTTCCCTTTTCCTCCAGCCCAGCATTTTGCTCTGAATTGGCAACAAGAGTCTCTGAGACTTCTCTGCCCCACAAGCTTGGAGGCACCATCCTCCCTCCAGATCTCGTGAATTACAGGGATTAAAGGTGTGCGCTGCAAGCCTGGCCTGGCTGATGCGTTCTACTTCCTATTTCTTAAACCTGACGAGGCGGTGGCGTCACATGGTCTGTCCTGATGCCCTCGAGCAAACGCCTGTGTCCTTTCCCTTAGCCAGGTCAGTCACAGCGCTGCATGCCGGACCATGCACACGCAGATCTCAGTTGGCCTCGCCCAGCCCGCAGGAAACCTTGGTTCTTATGTGTTCCTTCATTGTGATTTGTAATCTTTCTTACTGAAATTCTTCCCAAACCAGAGACAAAACATAACGGAGAGGAAACTGAGACAGGAATGTGCTGATAGGTGTGTGGGAATCTTGTCTGGCCTGCTCAGGCCAGGCGTGTTGGCCCAGTGGTAGAATGCTTACCTAGCATGCATGAAGCCCTGGGTTCAACTCCTCAGTACCGCATACACTGTAAAAACCAGAAATGGTGTTGTGGCTCAAATGGTAGAATGCTAGCCTTGAGAAAACTCAAGGACAGTGCCCAGGCCCTGAGTTCAAGCCCCAAGACTTGCAAAAAACAAAACAAAACAAAATTCACCTGTTCATCATTTTCTTACAAGGACCCCATGCAAAACTCACTGCAGTCACAGTGTGTTTCCTGAGGCTCAGGGAGCTTTAGGAGCATGTGCGAAGTCACACAGCTTTTGCTGCTTGTCTCTTATGGTTACATTTGGCCAGTGAGGAAGGAGTGTGATACACAATGTGCACATGTGCACATACACATGTGCGTATACACATGTGCACATGCACATACACATGCACATGCACATGCACATGCACATACACATGCACATGCCTGACACAGCCCTTTCTTGAAAATTTTCCAGTGGGATTGAAATTTCTTTCATGGGGACACTTCAACATTAAACCCCACTCCCGACAGATTTGGGACCCGGGCCCGTTGTATTTCTGGGGTGTCTATTTGGAGATTTCTGGGGTGCTCATACCGTGGCATCCTCCATGTTCTCAGACTGTAAAGAGTGGAACCTGCAGGTCACCCCTTCACACACCAGGACGGAGCCCTCCCCCGCCCCTGCTTTGCTTGTATGGAAGGTGCTTCCCCAGGGGAGAGACGGGGCCGGCATGGTGAGGGGCAGCTTGGAGCAGCCAGAAGCCAGGACGCTGTGCCAGGCAGGTCAGGGCAGAGGACACAGCTGAGAGCCAATGGTAATTTTGGCTGGAGAGAGCTGCTGGGGCCACCTGAGCCACCTTTCAGGCTTTCCTGATCACAGAGGTGGAGTTGTCAGGCAGCTAGCTGACATGGTCAGGCTCAGGGTGGCTTCTGGTGTGCCCGCATTCCCCTGGCACCTACACCCCAGCCCGCACTGTGAACAACTCTGCCAGAGAGATGGGCCCTGCCCCAGGCCGGGAGGGACTGTTATCTAGACTTGTGGCATGATGTGTGAAGACTTCTGGAGTTGTTTTGTAAACTGGGATCAGGGATCAGTATATATATATATATATATATATATATATATATATATATATATATATATATACTCATCTAAAAGAGCCAGGTAGCAGCTGCCACCCAGGAGCTACTCAGAGGCGGGATCTGAGGATTGAGGTTCAAGGCCAGATCAGAGACTCATATGTTGAGTGAACCAGCAAAAAGCTGTAAGGGAGGGCAGGGCTCAAGTGATAAGAGTGCCAGCCTTGAGAGAGGGAAAATTCCAAGTTAGAGAAAAGGGCCTTGAGTTCAAGAATCAGAACACTCACTCTCTCTGTCTCTGCGTCTATCTCAGTCTATCTCAGTCTGTCTGTCTGTCTGTCTGTCTGTCTGTCTGTCTGTCTGTCTGTCTCTCTCTCTCTCTCATGCATGTGCAAGTAAGATACATAGTTTAAGCCTTCTAGGTCAGTCTTTGTGTCAATACCTCTAGTTCTGCAGTTGTGGCATAAAAGCTATCACAGAATATGTGAACAAGCATTCCAATCAAACTTCACTGACAAGCGCAGGTGGAGGGCCAGATTTGGCTTTTGGGCAGCAGCTTTGCTGGTGTTTAGCAGGTGGATGTGTTCCTTTTCCCAGACACCAGAGTAGGGGAAGAAGGAGAAGAAAGAGAAGAAGGAGGAGGAGGAGGAGGAGGAGGAGGGGAAGAGGAGGAGGGGAGGAGGAGGAGGAGGAGAAGGAGGAGGAGGGGGGGGGGAGGCCTGGAAAAGTGGGAGACCAAAGGGCAATGGGGAAGAAGGGAGGGAGCCTCTTGAAAGGCTAAGGATGAAAGCCAGAGAAGCTCCGAATGGAGAAAAAAAAAAGAAGAAAAGAGAAGATGGACGAATGTAAATGCAGAGTTGTGAGCGTTCTCTTTTGGGAAATGAGAATTAGTTTCTTTCTTTCTTTCTTCCTTCCTTCCCCTCTCTCTCTCTCTCTTTCCTTTCTTCTTTCTTTCTCTTTCTTCCCTTTTTTTTTTTGCCAGTTATGGGGCTTGAACTCAGGGCCTGGGCACTGTTCTTGGACACTTTTTGCCCAAGGCTAGCACTCTACCACTTGAACCAGAGCTCCACTTCTGGCTTTTTCTGAATATGTGCTACCGAGGAATCGAACCCAGGGCTTTGTGCATGCTAGAAGAGTACTCTACCACTAGGCTATGCTCCTGGCCCATTCCAGTTATTTTCTTCCCACTGAGTGGGACACGGGCATTCTGTGCTGGTGTAAGCAAGGGCATGGGGGACTTGTGTTCTCCCCGCCCCTCCCCCAACCGGGTTGTTCAGCCCTACAATTCCCCTGTTACCAGGAACGATTTCGTCTTCCTGAGGTGTAGGGGTGACAGTGAGTCCCTACAGGTAACACTGGGTCCCCACAGGTGACATTGGCTTCAGCAAGAAAGCCAACAGCCCTTCCCAGGAGACCCTGCCATCTCCCACTCTCCAGGAACCCAGGTCCCCAACCTTCGCACCCAGGCTTCTTTCCATGACTCCATTCAGAGGTGATGCAAGATTTCACAGGCTGTCAGCCAGCAGGAGCGGGAGGCTTCCTGCCCAAGTCAGCAGGCCATGGAACTCTGCTTTCCAGGCTTCTTCTAGAAGTTTCTAGAACCTTCCAAAGGTACACGAGACACACACACACACACACACACACACACACACACACACACACACAAGACTTGGAGATGTGGAAGCAGTATTTGCAGAAGAGCTGGACTGTGGAATCTCAGGGCTCTGCTGAGAGAACACAGCTGTGCTCCCGGGAAGTGGACTGAAGAGCACTGTCATGGGGGCTGGTGTCCAGGGAGGGGACAGGGATTGTGTGGCTCCTGTGAGGAGCTGGGCCCCCTGCTCGAGCACAGGGAACATCTGAATTGAAACGGGGACAGGGGACAGGCAGGATGCAAGGCCTCTGTGCCCACAAGCCCAGGTCCCAAGTCTCATTATTTAAAAATAGTCTCCACTTTCTAACAAAATTTTCCTTTGGGCTGAAGTTAAATGTGGAAAATCTCAGCCCTAGGGGAAGCCAGGGTAATTCTCCCGAGGCGCTAAACATGCTACAAGTGAGGGCCTGAGTGGAAAGTTTTTAGGGTGCAGAGCCTGCAGGACCCAGCGCCCGAGCGTGACGTCAGCCGAGGCAGGGGAGGACCTCGGTTTAAATCCTGCCTCTGCCACTCACCTGCCTGGGCAGTGCTGAGGCCTGGAGAAGGCGGCTGTGCGTAGTGCAGGTGCTGGGATACACTTCTGTTTACTTGTATTTTATTTGTATTTTGGGGTGCTGGGATGGAGCCAGGGGCAAATCCCTTGTGCCAGCCACACCTCCAGCAGACACATTTTCACCCAGTGGTAAAATACACACCACAGAACTTTTCTTTCTGTTGTTGTTGTTATTTGGACATTTCCTGGGGCTTGAGCTTGGCACCGCCAGCTCTTCCTTAGCTTTTCCAGCTCTACCTCTTGACCTGCCGTTCAGTTCTGGCTTTTTTAGTGGTTAACTGGAGATGAGTCTCACGGACTTTCTTGCGTGAGGCTACCTTTGAATTTCGATGTTCAGATCTCAGCCTCCTGAGGGGCTGGGATTACAGGAGTGAGCCACAGGCACTGAGATTTTTAATCATTTTAAAACACCACCCATCTTTCTCACATACCATGAAATCTCCTGGGTCAAAATGTAGGTGTAAGAGGGGAGGCGCAGGCACCCCATCAATGTGTTTGGCATTTGATTCAGGTGCGAGTTAAGTTCCATAGATCCGTCAGCATATTAAACTAATTTGCTCCCTTAAAGCCAGCCGAAGATGTAAACATGCACCATTATTAATTTTCCTTTTTTTTAATTGTTGGGGTAATGTATAGAGGGGTCACAGTTACATTCATCAGGTAGTAGATGCATTACTTTTCACCCATTATTTGCTTTCTTTCCACCAAGACTCTGCCTCCTAGCTCTAAAAAAGTAGTTGAGGGGCCAGGAGTTTGGCCTAGTGGTAGAGTGCTTGCCTAGCATGCATGAAGGTCTGAGTTCAATTCCTTGGTACCACATACGTAGAAAAAAAGCCAGAAATGGTGCTGGAGCTCAAGTGGTAGAAGGCTGGCCTTGAGAAAGCCAAGGACAGTGCTCAGGCCCTGAGCACTGGCAAAAAAAAAAAAAAAGTAGTTGGGAGAGTCTACAACTTGGACAGAATTTCAGTGAGTTCTGGTGGGGGGGGGGTGGCCTGCAACCCCACTTCTACTGTTCTGACTTGTGAGGGTTCTGGGGGGGGGTTCAGCCAACAGCCACCCTCCATTCTCTCTCCCCAATTCCAGATTCATTCTCCTGACCTGGTCACTGCAGGGTGACTAGTCAGTGGCCAGTGGCTGCTGCAGGGCAGGATGGTGGGAACTGGCCCCCGTCTGTGCAGGGACCTGGTTTAGCAGAGAGCAGAGAAGTCCCCACCCCGGGAGCCTCTGCCACTTGCTCAGGGCTGCACAAGGGCCCTGTCTGCATGATTTTAACAACTGCCCAGGCACAGGTGAGCAGCCACCTACCAAGAGATGGCCCTGACATGTGTGTGTGTGTGTGTGTGTGTGTGTGTGTGTGTGTGTGTGTGTGGCGGGGGTGTGTGGGGGTGAAGGACGTCTCAGGTCTGGGCCAAGTGGCATCCGAGGGTCCCCAGATGACAACAAGCATGACACAGGACCTGCTACCAAGCCTCCCACATGGAGAGGCACAATCGAATCATCTATGTGCATGCACTGGCCAACCAAATCATCTGTGTGTGTGTGTGTGTGTGTGTGTGTGTGTGTGTGTGTGCACGTGTGTGCATGCATGCATGTGTGCATCAGTCCTGGGACTTGAACTCTCCTTTGGCATTTTCGCTCAGTGTTGGCGCTCTGCCACAGTTTGAGCCATAGTTTGACATCTGGCCTTTCTTTGGTGAATTGGAGATCTTTGGCTCAACTAATCTTGCTCCGATGTGTGGGGCACATAGCAGGCACTCCCTAAAACTCAGCTGTGGCTGCAGCTACGTGGACAGCGTCATTTCACAGTTTATTTAGAATAGCTGGATTTAACGACAGACTCCGTCCTGCATGTGATATGCGTTAGTATATGGTAGGGGAAAGAAGCCAGGCACAAACCCGAGCCTTTGATCCAAAGCCGGGAGTGGGGGCTGTGCTGGGGTGGAGTGGGGTGGGGTGCTGCTGGGGTTCGGGCTGGGCAGGGGAGCAGGAGCTGTCTCCCAGGCCTGCAGCCCTCCCTGAGCAGTGGATTTGCCTGTGGATCTAAATACACCGGTTACTTGAGATCTTCCCCGCAGAGCCCAGCCCCTGGGATGTTTTGACAGTGGTCGCCCTGGCAACCGTGGACCGCGGGCGCTAGGGCCTCAGCCTGCAGCAGCGATTTCATTACCCTCCCGGGGTCTGATAACAACAGATGGGAGTGGGGGAACTGGGGGAGGGGGCTTGCCCGGCCACACCCACTCTCTAGAGGACTCAGGGGCTCTTCCTGGAACCCCATGCCCAGTTTCTGTGATGTTGGCTCATGCCAAGACCAGGAAGAATGTCTTGAGCTCTGACTGTGTGCCCAGCTAGGCTGTGAAGGCTGGGGAAAAAGACAGGCAGGATTCTGATCGGGCAGTGTAAAGTGTGACGGGTGTGTGTGCTGAGGAGGGTAAAGGCCTTCCTGGGAGAGGGAGAGGAGACCGCAAGCGAGTTCTGACCAGAATGCCCAAGGCTCTTTATCCACATGATTGTATTCTTGTTGACTGGGGCTTGAACTTGGGACCTTGTGCTCTTGCTTGGCTTTTTCCGGCTCTAGGCGGATGCTCTGCCACTTGAGCCACAGCTCCACTTTTTTTTCTTTTTTTCTGTTTTCATTGCCAATCTGAGAGTCTCACCTGTACTCAGTTTCCCGAGCAGCCGGCATTACAGGTGGGTATCACCAGGCCCGGCTCCCTCTGCTTTTTCACTAAGGGCCCTCCAATCTCTGGGTTTGTCTGAGTGCAAAATTTCTCGTTTCTCATTAGGGATTTCAGACACGGTTATTTTTAGCTCTGTCACATGTCTTGACTTTTTGATTTTTTTTTGTTGTTTATGCTGCTAAATTTATCAACCTGCTAACACAGTACAGTAATAAGGCTGAATCCAGAGGCCCAGACTTGGGCCTGCGGAAATTTCCCATCTGCTTATGGAGGTGCCACGTTGCCCCCTAGTGAGCAGAGGGAGAATTGCACCTCAGGTTTCAGCTCTTCCCCACCCCAGGGGCGGGGCTGTCAAGGCCTGGTTTTGGAGGATGTGAAAACAGGGAGACCCCCCCCCCCCCACTCTGGTCCCTATCAGTGCAGTCAGACAATGCTGGGCTGGGCTGGGACAGGAAACCTCCAGGAGTTGTGTGTCTGTCTGAAGGTGGAGGTTTGTGCAGAGCTGTTCTGCATGGACTTGGGTGGGGGAGGCCTGGGAACCAGCATCCCAAGCCTTCTGCCACAGTGCTCCATGGCCCTGGTTGGCTCGTGGCAGCCCAGTGTGGGGGAAAGCGCCTTCAGTGAGAGGCCCCAGGTAGAGGTAGAGTGCTAGCCTTGAACAAAAGAGCAGAGGGGCAGCACTAAGGTCCTAGGATTGGCACGTGTGTAACACCCTCCCCCCACACACACTCTTTCCTTTCCCCTCAGTAACTTGCTGACTTGGAGCCAGATGCCAGGCTCCCCTGGGCCAGCGTTCCCTCTCCTCTGTGGAGTCGGGACGATCATCAGATGTGTGGTACAGTCTCAGTAGTGAAGGATGAATAATAAAAGGTACCATCAGAGGGTTTGGCTCCAAAATAACTTCCATGAATAAACCGTCACAGTCACTCTGTGTCCTCAGCCTTTCGGAGGCTTGGGAGGAACAGCTGCTGTGCCAGGCGTGGTGGTTCACGCCTGGAATCCCAGCTACAAGGGAGCTAAAGACCGGAGGAAATTTGAGGCCGGTCTAGACAACGAGTGATGAGATTCCCATCTCAATCAATACACGCCAGGCATGGCGGCACCCACCGACAGCCCAGCTGTGTGCCAAGTGTTCAAAGGAGGATCAGGGTCAAGAAAAATGACAAAAGCAGAGAAGGTTGGGTGTGTGGCACAGTGGCTCTGCGTGCAAAGAGACGTAGTACCAACCTTATATGGGAAAAGAATTTACTCAACCTAGATGAGGAAAACACCAACAAACTCTACCCCACATTCGCTCCCACTGGTAGCCACGAAAGCCTTTTCCCGAATCACCTCAGAGAAGGAAACCAAAAGAAAAACCAGGCCAGCGGTGACCAGGCCATGGGAGAAAAGCAGGCAGCGCCTCTGCACACGGGCTCTGAGGGGCCGGGCCGGTTCTGCAGTGTGTCTGCCCTTGGGTCCACCGTCACATGCTTCCTGCTAGCCATCAGGGTGGGGGGAGGGGGGTCAGATGGCTTCCAGGCTTTCTTGGTTATTCACATGGCATTTGTGAATTGTTCCAAAAGCCAAGGGCGCCGCTGCCCGCCAGCTGTGCAGAGCCAGTGTGGATGTGAGCTCAGATGCCACAGTGCCACGTGAAGACAGACGCAGAGCCGTGTGCACACATTGTGTGCTGGTCCTGGGACTTGAACCCAGGGCCCAGGCGCTGTCGCTGAGCACTCACACTTGAGGCCCGTGCTCTTACCACTTGAGCCAACAGCGACACTTCCAGTTTGGCCTTGGTTTCATTGGAGGTAAAAGAGTCTTGTGGACTCTCCTGCCGGGGCTGGCTTTGAACTGGGGTCCTCAGATCCCAGCCTCCTGAGCAGCTGGGGTGACAGGCACGAGCCACCCGTGTGCCAGGCGTGTCTGGTCTGCTCACCCCTTCCCCACGACTCCTGCCTTGTGAAGGCCCCGTTTTATTTCTGATCAGCCTGGAGGCCATTCCCCACCCTTTGCCCTGGCTACCCAGTGCCATTAGAATGCAGCACTGGTGCATCACAAAAGCAAAAAAAAAAAAGAAAGGATGGGTGGGATGGATGAAGAGGTAGAGTGCCTAGCAAGCGTGAGGTCCTGAGTTCAAACCCCAGTACTGCCCTGAGCGGGCTGTTGGCCACTCTGGGGCTGGGGGTTCATTTGGAGGATGGGGCTCTCTCACCAGCGACATGGCCTGGAGCCTCTCCCAAGTCAGCCCGGCGTGGCTGTGGGGACAGCTGAGACACAGCACTGCTGCGGCCCGGTCCTCATGGGTCCTTGTCACGGCTCTTCTTTCTCTTGTAGTCCTGGGGGTTCTGGCTGGCCAGGTGCTGCTCATGGAGCCAGCAAGGCTGTGGCCCTGTGGCTGGTGTTGGAGGCTCTGAGATGCCTCTGGTTGTGGCGTCTGTTTGCTTGGTCAGCTTTCATGAAGGAAGATGGAGAGAGTTGAAAACATCCTTCCATGACTACCTCTTCCCAATCCCTTTTCTCATTTTAGGTGGAGGTAGGCATGGAAGCAATCGTTGCTTTCTTTCTTTCTGTTCTTTTGAAAATCTTACTGCCATGTGTCCCTCTTCTCCCTTCCTCGTTATTTTGCTGGTACCCAGGTTTGCTCTGCCACAGGAGCCATGCCTCTCGCCCCCATTTTGCTGGTTCGTTGGGGTTGAAGTCTAGCAGGCTTTTCTTGCGGGCAGCCAGGATTACAGGCGTGAGCCGCCGGCATCAGGCCTCTTGCTTATCTTCCATTGCATCTGAGTCCCACGACGCGAAGGAGGCACTCTGTCCCGTGTGCTAAACGTGAATCCTTGCCCACGGCAGTGACCCACGACCTCATCCATCTGCACTGGAGAGGAAGCTTCCAGAATGCGAGGCTTCGGGAGGTGCATGCAGACCAGTCCCGGCCTGGGCCGAGGGGTGTTCTCACGGAAGCAGGGGTGGGCTGGGGTTGGGGTGGGTGGTGGGGATAGTCCCCCCCCACTCCTCAGTGTCCCTGAGCCTGGGCCCGTCACTGTCTCTGCAGAGCAAGCTGGTGAAGTACTTCAGCCGGCAGCTGTCCTGCAAGAAGAAGGTGGCTTTGCAGGAGCGCAATGCTGAGCTCGACGGCTTCCCCCAGCTCCGGCACTGGTTCCGGATCGTGGATGTCCGCAAGGAAGTCGTGGAGGTGACCAAAGGCCACCCTGCTCCCTCCCCTGTCCTCCCCTTCCCTCCTCCTGCCTTCCCTTCCCTCTCCTCCCCCCCCTCCCCTGGAATCCAACACTCTCCTGCTTCACTCCCCCTTGGTCTATCACCATCCCCCATGCACAGTAGGCCGTCAGTTAATGCACTCAGGAGCACGCATGGCATCTGAGTCAGGTAGAAATTCTTCCAGCCCTCATACTTAATGGAGTCACTCTAGCTGAATCATGTCCCTCAGTCCAATGCTGTCCATGGAGCTATTGTTCCTAGTGGAAATATTTTCTAACTGTGGCTCCATCCACCACACGGGACAGTTGAATTGTGGCCAGGGTGCGGGATTTTGGATTGCATTTCATGGGAAGTCATGGCCGCCATCTTGGATCCCAGGGTCAGAGCCATGGCCATCCCCTGTGTGTTAGCCACAGGGAGTGAATGCGATCCTCCCTTTTCCTCTCTGGCTGGCCTTCTAATACTAAAAGGGAGGAGGATCTGCAGACTCAGACCTCAGTGTGGGGTGGAAAATCTTGGGAAAGCAGATGATTTCCCAATGGTAAAACCAAGGCAAACATGTGCCCAGGATTCCCCCCTCCAGTCTGAGTGTCCCCGCCTCTCCAGGCTGGGCCGCACCCTCCATGTCCCAGGAATAGTGAATTTTCTTTCCCTGTGGATCCAAGCTTTGGTCTGTAAAACCAGAGCTATAGTTGAACAACCCCACCCCCTCCCCATTGTTGAACTGACAGCTTTATAGAGAGAATTTCAGGTAGAATCATTCACACCTCCAACCACCCTTTGAGAAGGTGTGATGATCATCTTTCTTCCTCCTTCCCTCTTTCCTTCCCCCCCCTCCCTCCCTAATTTAATGTGGATCTTTTATTCAATACAGCTCTCGGATTTCCCTGTAATGTATAGATGTGGCCACAAGAGGGCAGAAGGATCCTGGAATCCTGCCTTAGCCTAGAGTACCATCCTTTCAAATTGATATGGGGATCTGTATTTTACTGTACTGCTCAAGCACGACCACAAGAGGGCAGGAGAACTCCACATTATCACCCTAGCTTAGCCGCCATCCCTCCAATGCAAAGTCTGGGTTTTTCTGTAATGCTAAGGAACAGCCACAAGAGGGCAGGAGAACTCCACATTATCACCCTAGCTTAGACTACAGCCCTCCAGTTTTGTGTGTGTGTGTGTGTGTGTGTGTGTGTGTGTGTGTGTGTGTGTGTGCGTGCGTGCCAGTCCTGGGGCTTGAACTCAGGGCCTGGGCACTGTCCTTGAGCTTCTTTTGCTCAAGGCCAGCACTCTGCCACTTGAGCCACAGCGTCACTTCCAGCTTTCTTTGTGATTAATGTAGTTAACAGTCTCATGGACGTTTCTGCCCAGGCTGGCTTTGAACCTCCATCCTCAGATCTTAGTGTCCTGAGCATAGGATTACGGGTGTGAGCCACCAGTGTCCGGCCCCACTGATTGCTCTTGCATGCATACATAGATAAATCTGTACTTGACCAATCTGCTCTGTGCTCACCGCAGTGCCTGAGGAGACAGGGTTTGGGCAGGAACGGTGAGGCCAGTTTCTCCACATTACTCAGTGGACCCCTGCTTACCCACTGCCACCTTGGCTGTGCAGAGCCATCCCTTTCCCTGCTGTGCACTATTCCCCAGCCCTGCCACAATGGCCCTGGATGTGGAGTTGTGTCTCCAGGGGCTGGAGGCCTCTCCACTCTCACTTGCAGCCCAGGCTACCCGGATGTCTGGCTCCTTTCTCTCACCAGCTCCAGAAACCTCAAGACAAACCCCGGAGGCTGTGGGTGGGGCCTGGAGGGGGCTGATGTGGGGCTCAGCCAGGCGGGGTCTGGGCTGTGTGACTGTGCTGACTCTCAGGGCCTCTCCCGTGAGGGCCGAGGGACAGGTGCTGAGTGCAGGAGCTGGGACAAGCTCGTGTGACACCGCCAGCACCCCTGTTTGGTAGATGAGAAGAGGGGTGCAGGGAGACAGGCTACGTATCTGGGGTTAACTAGTTAAAATCCAGCAAACTCCAGCTCGAACCCAGGCCTCGGGCCCTAGGTTCACAGGCCCAACTTGTACTGTCTTCCCTGGTCTCCACTAAGTGCAGTGTGTGAGCCCGGCAGCCACGCCTGGAGACCACATCCCCAGAGGCCACGTGCCTGGAGACCACTTCCCCGGAGACCACATTCCTGGAAACCATGTCTCTGAAGGCCACATCCCCGGAGACCACATCCCCAGAGGCCACGTCCCTGGAGACCATGTCTCTGGAGGCCACGTCCCTGGTGAGGCCCACGCCTGGGTGACACTCCTTCTCCATGCCTTCCCTAGGAGATCTGCCCTGGGCAGCTGAGCCTAGAGGATCTGTTGGAAATGACGGATGAGCAGGTGTGTGAGACAGTGGAGAAGTTCGGGGCCAACCCCGAGGAGTGCGCCCGGCTCAACGCCTCCCTCTCCTGCCTCAGGGCTGTGCACTTATCAGGTGAGCATGGGGACGGGGCAGGAGATGTGAGGGAGGGTTGAGCCTGGGGTACGTGGGGGGTCATTGCCTCTTGGTCATTGTGGGGGTTAGGACCCTGAGATCTGAGATGCAGCCCACGCCTTTGTGCTCTGGAATGCCATCTAGACTTTTATTTTCCTGCGTAAATGTCCCATGTAGAATGTTCCATGGATCAGAAAGAATTGTCGTTCATTTGCCAGGCAGGTGCTTTACCACTTGGGCCACGCCCTCAGCTCTTTTGGCTTGAAGATAGAATTTCAGTGTTTATGCCCAGGGTCAACCTGGACTGTGATCCTCCTATTTCTGCTTCCCATGTAGCTGGGATGACAGATATGAGCCACTGTGCCTGGCTAGGTATGATAGTTTTTATTTATTTTTAACATTGGTTTTGGGGTTGGAGGCGTGGCTCAGTGGGTAGATGATGCTGAAGGCAAAAAGAAAAGAAAAATAGTCATGTTCTCCCCTCTGCTAGATCCTTTGTGTGCAAGTGGGCGCCCATTCACGCCTGCTCCTTCTCCATTTCAGTCCCAGCCTGGGGCCAAATGGCTGGCACCTAGCAGGGTTTGAAAAGGAGGCGTTTTGAACCAGCACCGCTCTTGCACTGTGGCTGGGAGTGGAGGAGCTTCTCGTGGCTCACGAGGCCCTGGTTGACCCGTACATGGTGTCCTGGCCTTCTCTCTGTGGGTGGCATTCAGTCTGATGACTTAGAGTGAGACACAGCTTTGTGGCTCAGCTCCTGCAGACTGAGCCGACCCCTGACCCTTGACCCCTGAGTGTCACACACCACAGGCCACAAGACTGGGAGAGGTCAGCAGAGCAGCCTAGGCCCATGCAGGCCGCCACAGCCAGGTCTGCAACCTGTCCCCGACCAGCCGGCCCCCTTCTGCTCTGAGCCCCTGGGCGCCCTCACTACCCTGCCCTCCCCCCAGGTGGGAGCCACACAGAACAGCTCCCAGCCCCCAGACCCCCGCCGGGCAGGGCCAGGGTGATGGGAGGAACCTGGGCGCTGGGGACCCCGCTCTGGCCTGGGGGGTGAGGACTTCTGCCCTCCCTGGGGACAAGCTGTGTGACCCTGTGTGTGACCCCGTGTGTGACTACAGGTGTGACTCCATGTGTGATTCATATGTGTGGCTCCATGTGTGACCCCATGCGTGACCCCATGTGTGACTCCATGTGTGATCTATATGTGTGACTCCGTGTGTGACTCCAGGTGTGACTGTGTGTGTGATCCCGTGTGTGACTCCAGGTGTGACTTTGTGTGTGATCCCATGTGTGACCCCAGGTGTGACTCTGTGTGTGACTCTGTGTGTGATCCCATGTGTGACTCCAGGTGTGACTCCAGGTGTGACTCTGTGTGTGACTGTGTGTGATCCCGTGTGTGACTCCATGTGTGATTCATATGTGTGACTCCGTGTGTGACCCCATGTGTGACCCCGTGTGTTACTCCAGGTGTGACTACGTGTGTGACTCTGTGTGTGATCCCGTGTGTGACTCCAGGTGTGACTCTGTGTGTGATCCCGTGTGTGACTCCATGTGTGACCCCACGTGTGAACCAGTGTGTGACTCCAGGTGTGACTCTGTGTGTGGCTCTGTGTGTGACTCCATGTAATCCCCCCTCCTCCTCTCTCTCATTCCCTCCTCTCACCTCTGATTTTCCCACATGGTGATGGGTGGTGCTTTGAGTCCTCAGTTTCCCAGGATAGAGGTCCGGTGCGGGGTGTGGGAGGAGGACACACCCCCCCTTGGCCCTCCTAGCCCCTCTGGCTCGGCCCCTCCCTGGGCCGTGTGGTCTCCCTTTGAGGGGAACCAAGCGCGAGAACACTGTCGATTGCTCATTGTTCTGCGCACTGGCAGGCGGAGGAGGCAGAGCCTCTCCCGCAACCATGGCCTCGAACATCCTGGTGCCACAGCCTCCATCCTCCTGAGCGAACTCCAGGACTCCCGGCTCCTCACGGATCCATGACATGCAGGTGACAACCATCAAAAGTGACAGAAACCAGGGTCAGCTTGGCGGTGTACATCTGTGATCCCAGCTTCTTGGGAAGGAGATAGGAGGATCACAGCTTGATGGCAGCTGGCGAAACGTCATCCAGATCCAGTGCCAACCAGTGAGCCAGCCATGGTGGCCAGCCTCCACCGTCCCAGTTACTGAGGAGACAGAGATGGAGGGACTGCAGTGTGAGACAGCTGAGGCAAAAGGAAGTTAATGAGACCCCACCTCAACCAATGGGCTGGCCATGGGAGCACACGCGGGTCACCCCAGCTACACAGGAGGCCCTGGAGGACGAGAGTCCCAGTTCAGCTCTGCACAAAACAGGGACAGCATATCTAGAAAAAGCAGAACAAAACAAACGTCATCAACAACTTAATCCTAGAAGCAAAAGCATCTAGTGGAGGCCCTAAATAGACAGTGCCCTGGGCCCTTCACGTCTCTGGCCTGCAGCCCCAATGTGCAGTGCTTCCGGGGTCAGGAGGGAGTTGTGACCCTCCCTCCCCTCCCCTGCCAGCCATAGCAGAGCCCCACCCTGCCTGGGGACTGCCGTGATGGCCGTTAATAATACTGTCCCGGGGCTTGAACTCAGAGCCTCACACTCTTGCTCAACTTTTCCCCACAAGGCTAGTGCTCTACCATTTGCTGGTTTGTTGGAGACAGGAGTCACATGGACTTTCCTGCCTGGGTTGGCTTCCTACCATGATCCTCAGATCTCAGCCCCCTGAGTAGCTAGGCTGGCAGGTGCATTTCTTTCTTCCCTCCCTTCCTCCCTCCCTTCCTTCTTTCTTTTACCAATCTTGGCGCTTGAACTCAGGCCCTGGACATTGTCCTTGGACACTTCTGCCACTTGAGCCACAGTGTCACTTCCAGCTTTTTCTGTGTATGTGGTTCTGAGGAATGGAACCCAGGGCTTTGTGCATGCTAGGCAAGCACGCTACCACTAGGCCACGCCCCCAACCCATGGCAGGTGCATTTATGTTGATAAGAGCTAGCTTGTCACATCAGCTCAGTCCCGGCCATTAGCAGAGGCCGGCGGGTGGGTAGAGGAGCTCTGTCTGTCCATCTCCCTGCCCAGCACGAGTCGATGGGTTCAAATTCCATCCAGACAAATCTCCAGCCCCTCCTCTGGTGTCACCTTTGGGACAGCCAGGTTCACTGTCTGCAGAAGTGTCCGATGACCCAGACACAGCCACACTTGTGTGAGTGTGTGATTCACCCATACCCTGGGCGTGAACTGTGTGTAGGAACCACATGTGGCGGCTTCAGAACCGTGTGGGATGCTCTCTCTGTGATCTTGGACAGGTGAGCCCTTACTAGTCTGCCTGAAAATTTGGAGATTATACATTTTTTGAGGATTAAATGAGATCAAATAGACAACGCCAGACTGGGCACCAAGTCACCACAGCCACCTGAGAATCTGTACCTTGCCAGGCTTTTTGACCAGGTAGCAGTTATCTGCTACTATACAGATTAAAGCTTTCACTACTGGGTCTCATTTTCCTCTGACCAGCCAATCAGCCTTCTGGAAGGATTTTCCCTCCCCCCCCCCCGTCCCTCCACCTGGCTTTGTTTTTCTGGATGACATCCTTTTTGCTACTATCCCCCCAATTTATAGCTAAAGTTTAACTGCCCAAGTGACATAGCACCTCCAGACTCACCCCCAGATGCTGGCCAGAGGTGGGAGAGGCTGGGTGGATGTGCCTGGAGACTCTCGTGGCTGCCCTGTGGCTATCTCAATGCTGCTTCCCCCGGGGGAAGTGTTTAGATTTCTTGTGCTCAGTCCCTTTTCCAGGAAGACAGGACTTAGATGTTTGGGGCAGGCCACATCTCTTTTCTGTCAGAGTCAAGAAATCTGTTTATTAATTAAATTTCCTTTGACTTTGGTTCCGACCCCCCTTCCCTTCCACTGCCTCTCCTGGGAGCTGATTTTTCTCTTCTGTTTTCTTTCTTTCCCAAGACAGCCATTAGGGCAGCGTTGATCAGAAGAAATGACAGTATTCGTAATAATGATAATGATAATAATAAAAATGGTAAGAGACCCACACAGTGCCCTGTCTTCTGGAATCAGAAGTTTGTGGCTGAAATTCCAGCTGTCTCTTTAGAGGAATCTATTGCTAACTAATAGCTTAGTTTTTTTCTTTCTCTCCCCCTCTTGCCTCAAAGGCTCCAAAGCTGAGAGAATTCTGACAAAATCTTTTTAATCATCTAGAGAAGACAGCCTTTCCTAGGATGCGGAGCATTCTCAGTTGTTTTTTCCCTCTCTCCCTCTCTTTCTCCACCTCCTTCTCTTTCCCTTTCTTTCTCTTTGGTTTCTCCTCCATTCTTGCTGAAGTTCCCAGGACGCTGGCTGAATGACTGCAATAAGAAGTGTGCAGGAAAGAAATGGCTTCATTTCTGAGTAGGCTTCTTCAACAGCCTTGGGGAAATGCCGCCTGGATAGTGATTTAATTGTCTGATCTTGTCATGGGTACTCACCGCGGACATGGCTTGCTGTGTTAGCCTTCACTCTCCCCTTACCCCTGCCCCCTGCGAAGGGGCAGCTGCTGCCATTCCTGCTGCTCAGGTTAGCAGCACAGAGCTCTAGCCAAGGAATGGCACCCATCTGTCACCATGGCCAGGCTCTATCATCTGCTCTCCAGCCTGCCAAGCGCAGGAGCTGAGGTCAGTAAAAGTTCCTCAACCTCTCTGGTCCTGCAAATCCTCTTCTACAAAAGAATGATATTCCTACTAGCTTATAATATTTTATTGTATTTATTTTTTTTGCCAGTCCTGGGGCTTGAGCACCATCCCTGAGTTTCTTTTGCTCAAGGCTAGCACTCTACCACTTGAGCCACAGCACCACTTCTGGCTTTTTCTGTGTGCATGGTACTAAGGAATTGAATTCATGGCTTCATCCATGCCAGGCAAGCACTCTATCACTAGGTCACATTATGATTTTTTTAAAAAATGACAATATAATACCTCCAAGGTGTTAAAGAAACATACAACAACAGCACCTAGCGCTGATGAACCACTTCTTGTGTACCAGGCACTTGGCTGGGTGGCCAGGTTTTTTCCTCACAGTGCCTGTTTTCTTCGGTTCTCCATAGAGGAAAGAATCTAAGTGTTGTGCTGAGCCATTGTCCCAGGCCTGTACCTCATCACTGGCCCGGTGGGTGGGCTCCAGTGTCTGCACCTGTCACTGGCCCGGTGGGTGGGCTCTAGTGTCTGCGCCCTAAGCTCTGGCCCATCGCAGTTTGGATCAAGTTAAGTTGGAGATAGACATGGCCACCAGGCAGAGCCTTTGCCCCTCTCAGCCATCATAGGAGAGGCCGCCTGGTGCCAGGGGTGCTGGTGGTGGTTGTGCCCCACACTTCCCTGAATGGACACACCTTCTCCAAAAGTCTGTCTGCCTTCTCTCCCCCCTCCTCATTGGTCATGGCTTTGGAATTGGGGAGCATCCAGGGCCCCTGAGAACCAACCTGTAAAAAGAGAGGGAGTGAGCCAGTGGCTCACCCCTTCATCCTAGCTACTCAGGAGGCTGAGAGCTGAAAATAACCATTGGAAGTCAACCAATCAACTACTACAGAGATGGAAATGGCACGGTGGCTCAAAGTGGTAGAGCATGAGCATACAAGCTCAGGGACAGTGCTCAGGTTCTGAGTTCAAGTCCTAAGACTAGGAGGGAGGAAGGGAGGGGGGAGAAATGAGGGGGAGAGAGGGAGGGAGGGAAGCAGCTCTTCATAAATATATAAGGAAATAGAGAATGGAGCTGTGTGTGTGTGTGTGTGTGTGTGTGTGTGTGTGCGCGCACACGTGCGCACAGGTGCCCAGCGCTAACACCTGCCTCTGCTAACACCAGCCAGCGCCCCCTGGAGGTCACCCTTCAGACTTCATGTGTCATTTGCTCATGTCTGACTTGACCCTTCTCTAAGAAGTCGCATATATTAAGTCTTTTTTCTTTTGTTTGTCTGTTGGAGTTTATTTTTCCCTTGCCTTTCAAAAATCTCTTTTCCCTCCTCTCCGGTGTCAGTAGCCCGTCACTGCCCAAGGTAGGCCCTGCCCAATGTAGCTGAGGCAGCAGGCAGAAAGGGCTAACACCAGCCCCCAGGACGGGATGTGGTCCAGCCCTGGCCAAGGCCGCAAGCCAGGACGATGGACGCCTTCACAGAGGCGCAGTGGGCATGTCAGCAGGTGGCTGGGCAGAGGTGGAATGACACTCTGCTGGGTTGTTGCTGTCCAGAGCGCAGGCCAGAAGGAAGTGACAGGTTTACTCTTTCGACTTCCCTATGTCTTCCTTTCTAGTGATGGACTAAGAAGTGATCCTTAAATGTAGTCTTCTACCTCTCACCCTTTCTTTCTCCCTTTTGCTTCATTTATCCATCCATCACTGTCTTTTCATCCTTCCTTCTGTCCACTCATCCATCCATGCATCCACTCACCTATGCCTGCACACATCCACTTATTCATTCATGCATCTACCTACTCATGCATGCACACATCCATACATCTACCCACCTACCCATCCATGTATCCATCTTCCACGCATTCATGCATCCATCCAAGCATCCACCCATGCATGTATCCATTCATCCACCCACCCACCCATCCATCCATCCATCCATCCATCCATCCATCCATCCATCCATCCACTCAGCTGTTTCCCCCTCCCACATGCATCTCCTCGCTAGGCCCTCAGTCCCTCTTGTGCAGTAGATATTGTACCAGATGCTACAGACTTAGCAGTGCTGGACCAGGACCTGCCTGTGCAAAGAAAACCATCTAGTGAGGAAGGCAGATACTCAGCCATTCAACAAAGAAATGCAATGATGTGAGAATATGATAAATACTGTGAGGCGCCATCCTAGCTAGGGAAGCTGGAAAAGAAGGTCTCTCTGAGGAAACAGCACGGATCTGTGGACTGCAGTGGGGAGGGATAGGGTGGAAAGAGTGCTCTGGACTGGGAGGATATGTAAAAAGAAGTATCCTTCCCTTAGGAAACTGGCTGAATTATCTATGGCCAGAACAATGACTAGATCCATGTACCCACCTGTCAATCATCCATGCACACCTCGAACCATGGCCCTGGCTGCCCACCCATGGACCATGTCCTTCCATTGACATGTCAATCATCTATCCATCCATGCACCCACACACAGCCCACACATGAGTCTCTCCTTCCACGGACCTCTGTGATAACCTCCTACAGGGCAGGCTCTTGTTGGCAAGGTGAATCAGAGACACACCCCCCCTTCCCTTTCTTGATCTCTTAGCAATGCCTGTCAATCATGGACCACTCCCTTTTTGGGGGGGCATTCTCCT
This sequence comes from Megascapheus bottae, assembly GCF_031878675.1. Classification (NCBI taxonomy): domain Eukaryota; kingdom Metazoa; phylum Chordata; class Mammalia; order Rodentia; family Geomyidae; genus Megascapheus; species Megascapheus bottae. The sequence continues at coordinate 6,989,856 of NC_143536.1, read as the reverse complement.
CTCTCATTTCTCAGGAAGCACACTGTCTCAGCGGGTCTCCAGCCTCGCTGTTGTAGCTCCTTGGGCCTGTCCTTCACATCTTAAACTTCACATGTCTAAGATTGGATTGCCCTTCTTCCTCCAAAATTGTCTTTGCCAGAGTAAGTGCTTCTGCGTTCTCTCTGGTTGGAAGTCATTCATATTTCAGCCCAGCCCCCACAATGCCTTATGGATCCAGGTGATGTTAGTTCTTGTTAGTTCTGCCTTCAAGTGTTCCCCCCCCCTTCTCCAGTCCTGAGGCTTGAACTCAGCAGCTGGGTATTGACCTTGGACACTTTTTGCTCCAGGCTAGCATGCTGCCAGGAGTCACAGTGCCACTTCTGGCTTTTTCTGTGTATGTGGTACCAAGGAATCAAACCCAGGGCTTCATGCATGCTAGGCGAGCCCTCTACCACTAGGCTATGCTCCCGGCCCTCAAAGTGTCTATTTCAGCCCTCTTCTTGCACCCACAACCTTGGCTTATGCTCTAGTTTCCTTGTTCTATGTTGTCTCCCTCCAAGGCCTTCTGTTTGGAGCCAGAGTGAGCTGTCAAAATCCCAGATCGAGTCATACAAGTCCCCTGTTCAATGTCCTCGCTTCTTGGAGCCTTGCTGCTTCAGCTCCTTGTCTATTTTCTGAGCTTCCTGTTGCAGTTCTTATGTGCCCTTCCCACAATCTCTGGAGCATGGCACCCCATTCTTTCTTCCTCCCTAGCTGTTGCCTATTGAATGCATTATATATTGAACATATATATATATTTTGGCTTAGATGTTTATTTTATTGGAAAGTCTTCCTTTTCCTTACCTCCCTTCCTCCTCCCAGCCCTGGATAACACCCCAGGATCCTTTGCTCATGTCCCAGGTTTTCATGACATGCTTCTTTGTGCATGTTTATTTCCCATCTGTGTCACCATGCTGTAGATTCTTTGAGATGAAAGATGTGTTCATTTGATTACTGTTGTGTCCTGATGGCCCCTCCTCGATCCTAACTTTCTGTTAACATTTGTTCAAATAAAACAAGAATGTTCCCAGTCATCTTCTTGTCTTTAGGGATATTGTCTGTCCGTATAAAGATATACTAGGTAAGAAGTAGAATAAAAATAACTCAGAAACAGTAACTGACATGGCTGAGTAAGCTTGGGCTCAGTGCTGTGAATACACCATTGTACAGATGGGGAGACTGAGACATAGAGAGGTGATGTCACTTATGTGGAGTCTCCCAGAAAGAGTGGCCAGGGATCTAGTGTCTAGTTCTGACTTGCTCCAGCTCCTGTCCCTTAATCTTGGCTCAAAAGAGTCTTGGTGTTAAAAAAAATCCAAGTCATGTCACACAGTGTTTAGAGGGGGCTAAGAGGCCTGAGGTTGCTTTGAGAGAGGGAGGTCAACCAGATGTCCCCATGTGAGCTTCTGGCTTTGATGTCTTCTGAAAGGTCTTAAAGGCTGCCAGAGCCAGGATGATGTTTTATAGTGGCTCTATCGCTGCAGATTTGAGGACTTCTGAGCTGAGCCTCTGAGTAGGGGAAGGGGGAAGGGAGAGGGTGCCTTTGGCACTAGGACTGGATGGACGGGATGATGACCTTGTCCTCTGCCTCAAGTCTTTCCCTTTCTGTCTTTTCCTCCTCAGATAGGACCTGCAGCCAGAGCTTGCTTTTCAAATTGACTTTGAAGATAACGATCTGATTTAGTGATTTATCTGATTAGGCTTAAATGTATTATTACATACTTAAACATATTCCAGTGAGCTCAGAAAACGAACCACAGGACTGTCCTGTGCAACATTTCCGGACCCACTGGAGCAAGTTCAAGAAAAGCGTAATCTACTTAGAGGAAAACAGAACCAGGCTCTAATCCAATCAGCATCCAAGTTAGGCAGAGCCCCCCTCACTCCCTGACCATGACCTTCGCTCCCAGACTGGCCTCTGGGGCTGAGGGGGGCTGAACTTCCAAGACCACCCTGACACTAACATGCCTCTTCTCCTACCTGCCTATCTGGGTCAGGGGAAGTCTTAGATATCTCTTATTTGTTTAGCTCTCATTGGGATGTTAAAACCATTTGTAATCTGTAAAAAAAAAAAAAGGAAATCAAAAGTTTATATATAGATATATATATCCCATCAATTATAATCATGCCTATCTTCACATCTTAATGTGAGCTATTTCACATGAAATATTCCAGTATTTAAAAGTGCTTTCAAAATCACCCAAGGAAGATACAATCACATTTTAATTATAATAATTTCCAGGCTTCTCCCCCCCACCCTATATCCATTTTTTTAAAGAAAGAGAAATGATATTAAGATTAGATAGTTTGTTTCAGACTCTTTTCCCCTTGGCTTCATTTATTTATTTTAGCCATGTTGTTAATTAGTTTTCTGAAAATCACTGGTGACATCTCATTTCTTCCTGAAAATATAGCAATTTTGTACGACTTGTTTAGGGTTCTGTTATGATTTTTTTTCCTTTTCTTCTGTTGTGCCTTAAGTGATTGTTTCTAGCTAACATGCCATCCTCAGGTAGCCCAGGGGGCGCTTGGTAGGAGTAGATTTTCATGTGATATCCAGGATACATGCTATACCTAGAAGGTAGGTTTGATGTTTGCAGAAGGTGAGAAAAATGCTCTGGCTTTCTGGTGTGGGCTCCTCCTTCCCTGGACAGTTGTGGTGCTGAGAGCTTGTTCCACAGCCACTTTGTCTGGCTTTCTATTCTGAAATGAGCTCACAGGCTGCCATCGCCAGGGAGTTTCCCAGCATGCCTCCTGTATACACCTCCTCCCTTCTCTTTCTCATCCCTATGAGTCTGATGCTAAACATTCTATCTTCAGTGTGGGCCAGGCAGATCTAGTCCCTTGTGTCTGTGGAGCTGTGGCTTGGTGGGAGAGATGGGTAGCCAGCAGTGAGTGATGTGTAAGGGGCTCTGGAGCTATAATGGGGGATTGAATTTGGGGGGGGACGCTGTGGTCAGTGCAGGCTGCCTTGGAAAGTGACATCCCTTGTACTTTTTGCTTATTTTTCATTCTCTCTTCTCTGGATGAACCTCTATTGCCTTCTCACGGGGTCTGAGTCTCAGATCCTCAGCACTTCAGCTCCTCCGACTACTTTTCACCTGGGACCCCTCTGACCCTTCTCTATGGTCTTGCCTGTTGTCATCATCCTACAGTGGCATCCATTTCTTCGTCTGCAGCTACAGAACATGTTTGCTGGGTTTGTGGGTTGGCTGTGAGCACACATCACCCTAATAAAGCAATACTGGGCATGCACATTTGTCAGCTGCGTCTCCGGTGCCAGCCTCTGGGCCCAGCACCATGGAAAAGCCACGATTTGTTACTGTGCCGCAGTGCAATTGGCATTACAACAGCCCTGGAAGGCCGTTGGTTTTGCTATTCCCAGATTATAGATGAGGGGATGGAGGCACAGAGTGGCCAAATAACTTTCTCCAGGCCACTCAGCTAAGAACAACCCCAAAGTCATTGTGGATAATGATCAACCCCATACTAGCACAAGCAAGGCTGCTTCCCAGCAGAACCTGACCAAAGCCAGATGGGGACATTGAGTTTGGCCCCTCCATAGTTTGAGCCCAGAGATCACTCTCTAATCGCAATATTGGCCAGCTTTGGCTTTGGGGAGGCACTGTGGACAGGAGGTGTGAGCCCTGACCCTGAAGGGATGAAGGATCTTTATTTACCCATTGTCCTAGGTCCCCAAGCTCCAGTTTGGGTCTTGTGGGTGGAAGCTTCCAGCCATTGGTACTGAGGGCTGTGATGAAGATTCTGAGATGGGGCACAGGGAGGAATCCTTCGTTTTGGGACAGTGCCTCACTCAGTAGCCCAGGATCACCTCCTTCAGGTCTGGGATTACAGGCGTGTGTCCACCATACCCAACCAGAAGTCTTCTCTTTTTAGAGGAGCAGTCAGCCTGCTGTGGGCCTGTAAGTCTCTCTCAGTGGCAGTGTATATTGATGATAGGAGATGTTTCATGCCCACCAGCCCCTCCCCCTTCTCTCTATTTATTGAGTCATTAATTAGAACCATCTAATTTCCCATATCGTTTCGTTATGGGAGTTCGGGGGAGGGTGAATGAAAGAGGGAAACTCAGATCATTATCTCCTGCCACACTCGGAGCTTAATGAAGTTTTGCTAGAATGGTTTCAAAATTCAGATGTGAAGAGACAGCTTATCTTCAGGGACCTCTCATCAGCAAACGTTCTCTATCAGGGGATGGAGCCTTTTGTGGAAAGGCTGGGCAAGGCCTTCCGTGGCCTGCTGGAACTTTCTCATGAACAAGAGCAGCACTTGGTTGAAGTCTTGCTTCTGGGATTCTGGGAAAGGTCTAGCAAAAGGATGTTGGGTCCTCAGCGCAGGCCTCTGAACAGCCCTGGACTCGAACTTGTGCTCTGTCGGCCTTTAGAGCTAACAAGCTGTGGGCAGACCTGATGCTCTTCTCTCAGCCTCCTTGCCTGATCTGCAAAGCCAGGGTGATAAGGACAATCGCCCGGTGTCGCTGAGGGATGCGAGTAAACTAAAACAATGCTGGGCATATAATCTCAGCCACAGGGGAGTCAGAGCTACAAGGATTGGGGTCCGAGGCTGGTCTGGATAGAAGTGTATGAAATTTATCTGCAAGCTAATTAGAAATGAAAGGACTGGGACAGGATTCAAGTGGTAGAGCACATGACCAGGAAGCACAAGGCCCTGAGTTCAATCCCCAGTCAGTACTTCACAAAAGAGGACTCAGCCCTGCTCCTTGACCCTGGGCAACGTTCAACATGGAAAACTGTCACTTTCTCCATCTCTGTGAGGGGTAGTGAGAACCCAGGGTGACTTTACCTGTACGGAAGATGTAGGTAGTGGGTAGAGGTTTGTAAAGTACGAACTCGTATGAGGAATGTTTGCAAGCCAGGTTCCAGCGGCACAGGCCTGCCACCTAGCTGTTTGGATGGTGTGCTGAGCCCACCTTCTGAACCCACGGCTGGGTGCAGTGACACATACCTGCCATCCCAGCCATGTGGGAAGCTGAGATAGGGAACATCATAGGACCAGACCAGCCAGAGGGCACAAAACTTGCTGAGGCTCCATCTTGGTGGAGGGGAGCTGGACACAGGGGCGTGTGAAACACAGGGGCGTGTGACAACAAGGACCCTGAGTGTGAGCAGATTGATGTTCAGGTGCTCAACCAATGAAAACCTGGTCCAGAGGTGTGGCTCAGAGGTATTATGCCAGTCTAGCAAGAGTGAGATTCAAATCCCCAGTCCCTTCTCCCTCCAAAAGAACAATTCCTCTTGTGGTCCTTGGGCTCCAGGCTTCAGACATTTCTTGGGTCATTGAATCAGTTATGAATGCACAGCACTTGCAACCTGCACTTGCAGCCTTTGTGTTTTGCTTTCAGATTTTGAGCCCCTGGGAGAAGACACAGCCAGGTTTGACTGGCTCCACTATGGCTAGGGAATGTGAATCACTATGGGACAGGAAAGCAGCAGCTGAAAACACAGAAGGTGTGGTATTTAGGAGGTGGGGCTTCACCTCAAGAGGCAGGGCTTCATCCTCAGGGGTGGGGCTTTACTCACAGGAGGTGGGGTTTCACCCTCAGGGGCGGAGCTTCACCCTCAGGGGTGGGACTTCACTCTCAAGAGGTCTGGCTCAGTAGGCCTGGGGTGGGGGCCATGAATTCACGTTTCCTTGGCCAAACCCTTGCTATTGCTCAGGCTGCTGGACAGAGCAGGGGGCAATGTTTCTCCAGCAGGAGTGTGGCTGTAGTGGTTGTGGGGGCTCAGGTAGGTGTGGGCGCAGGCAGGGCTTGGCGGGGAGAGGTTACCCAGAACAGGATTGGGGCACTGTGGGGGGAGAATTTCCCCAGACCTGGCTCCCTTTGCAGTGGGCATTCTGACACTTCTACCGAGGATGGCTGGACATGAGACCCACACATTGTTTGAAAAAAAAAAAACAACAAACCTTCTTTCTTGATGGATTTAGTAAAGATTTGTCAACTTATCAAATTCTGTTGCTTTTTGAGAAATATCCCAGAACACTTCAATTTTGATTTAACTTAATTTTCTGTCACAATCGTCATTCTCTTGCGTTCATTTATTTTTAGCTTTGTTTTATAAGCTCATTAGTGTTACCGATTTCTTTCTTTCATTCCTATTTTTCCTCCCCCCCCCACCCCTCAGAGCAACCAAAATAGCACCCTCCAAAGAAAACAAAAAGACCCGCCAACCATCTGTGGTGATTCCACAGCAAAGCCATCTTCTCAGCGTAGCGGCCATGTTCCCCACATTTCTTCTGTGTGTTAGCTGGAAACGATAGGAGGAGATGTCTAAAGTGGTCAGTCAAATGCTGACCGGACATCACCTTTGAAATGGAGAAAGGCTTACTTCATAGTTCGCTGGTGGTTGATAGAAATAATGTAGAGCTTTGCTGGACACAGCGGTGCACTCCTGTAATCCCAGCTGTGCAGGAGGTGTGGAGATCAGGAGAATCTCAATACTGAACTAGCCCATCTCAACCAATAATAGGTGCTGTGGTGCAGTGCCTGCCATTCTAGCTATGTGGGAAGCATATATAGGAGCACTGGGATCCGGTCTAGTCATGAATGTAAGATTCTAGTAGAAAAAATAAAGTAAAAAAGGGCTGGGGTATGTGTGGTTGAAGTGGTAAAGTGCCTGTCTAGCAAGTGCAAAGCTCTGGTTCAAATCCCCAATACCCCTAACAAGAAAAAAAGAGGGCCGGGAGCATGGCCTAGTGGTAGAGTGCTCACCTAGCATGCACAGAGCCCTGGGTTTGATTCCTCAGTACCACACACACAGAGAAAGCCACAAGTGGTGCTGTGGCTCAAGTGATAGAACTCTAGTCTTGAGAAAACCCAAGGACAGTGCTCAGGCCCTGAGTTCAAGCCCCAGGACTGATAAAAAGTAAAACGAAATGAGAATACAATACAATGAGAAATAAGAGTGATAGTTTGAATAATACATATTTGAGTAAAAATACCCAGGTCAATTTATCACCTTCCACTGGCTAGCAGCTCCCTGTTGACCAGGCCTTGGGTGTGAGTGGCCTGGCAGACAGCCTCCTGTGCCTCTTTACCCTTCTCTCCTGCCTTTGTTCTGTGGTTTTAAGGTAGGGAGAGAGAAGTGGGGAGGCTTCATTTCCCCTTCTCATTTTTCTGCAAGCCAGTGGTGGGTGGCAGTGACACTGTCTCCCTGCTCAGCATCTCCCCTGTCAGCTCTGATCAGGACCCTGCAGTCCCCTGCAGCAGCCCAGCTTCATCCCCCCAAGGAAAAGAAGTGTCATCAGGGCTGGAGCAGGCCCTTGGTAATGGATGGTGACAGGTGCTGGGACTGCCTCTCGGTTCCCAAGGCCCTGCCGAGCCACCCAGCCTGTGCGGGAGACGGTTGAATTTCCAAGCGTCTGGATGTGTCTGAAAAGAAATGAGATGCTACTGATGATGCCAACCGGTGGCAAACCTGGAACCCGGGCCAAATGGAAGAGCCATGATGTGGAGAAAGGGCCATGGGTAGCTGGACTCCATTTCAGTGAAAGATGGGGAAGGAACAAATCCTTCCCTTTTGGCTCTGCACTGCCCTCCCCACCAACCCCCCTGCACAGATCCACTTCCAATTTTTTGCTGGTTCATCATAGATGAGAGTCTTGTAAGTTTTTTTTTTCCTGCCCAGGCTGGTTTCAAACCTTAATCCTCAGATCTCAGCCTCCTGAGTAGCTGGGAGGACGGGTGTGAGCTGCCAGAGCTAAGCACTTCAGCCTGGGGCGGGCGGGGTAGACATGGAGTCCTTCCTGGGGAGATACAGTGGGTATCAGGCCTTATGTCCTGCCACCCACAGCCAGCAGGCATCCCCCAGACACCACGAAAGACCTCCTGAACAATTAGTGGGGTGGCCCACCAACTGGGGGGTTCCCAGGACAGAGACTGCCATTGCTAGTGGGGACAAACTAGCCAATCTCATCCCAAGACAATCAACTTTCACCTCATCTATCTTGTCCAAACTCTCCTCTCTCTTGCCTGGAGCTTCATCCCCCACTCTACTGCCTGCTTCCAGCTCTGGGGGGATGGCAGCCCTCCCGCCCCTTCTCCCCTCCCCTCCTCAGGTAGTGCCTGAGGAAGGGAAACAAATTCCTTCTCTTTCTTTGTCCTCATGCATCATAAATCACCCTGACAAGGCCTGTTGTTATTTAACTCTGTGTTCTTTCCTAGAAGGGAGGGAGGGAGGGAAGGGGGGGGAGAGAGAAAAACACTATTTTGCTCCAAATTGCTTCAAGAATGGAAATATTGTTTCTTACGAATTAATATTCATTAAACAGATCAGGTAAACACCCAGTAACGACAATGCATAGGCCATTTATCAATCCAGCATCAGTCTGCAATTATCAATCAGAGGGCACCAAGAAAAGTAGTCATGAAGCGTGTGTGTGTGTGTGTGTGTGTGTGTGTACTGGGGCTTGAACTTAGGGCCTGGGTGCTGTTTCTTAGCCGTTTCACTCAAGGCTAGTGCTCTATCACTTGAGCCACAGCTCCATTTTTTTTTTTTTTTGGATGGTTAATTGGAGATAAGTGTATCACAAACTTTTCTGTTTAGGCTGGCTTTGAACTGATATTCTCAGCTCTAAGCCCCCTGAGGGGCTAGGATTTCAGGGTATGAGCACCAGTGCCTGGATTGTTGAAATCTTGATGTCAGGCCACTCAGACCCACTGTGATGTCTGCCCACCAGACGTTAGGGTAAGAGGCAGAGCCATCAGGTCACTTCTTTGTCATAGCAGCAGGCAGAGACTCATACATCTACCTGCTTTTCCAAGGCTAGTGAGGAGCTAAGTTCTCCATATACCCTGTGTCAGTGTTTCCAGCCTGAGGACAACTCGTGTGTGTGTATGTGCCTATGCAAGTGAGCAAGTGAGAGTGTGTGGCTGTGTATGGGTGAATATATGCTGGTCGTGCACATGAGAGCATGAGTACATGCCCGAGTGTGTCTGTGTCTGAGTGTGAGTGGAGTGTGGGGGTGAGTGTACCTCTGGCATTTGCCCTTTGAGCACTGGGGTATTTTTAGGGATGATTCACTGCATGAAAATAACTGGTTATTTTTATGATCGAGAACATCAATCATGAATGCCATCTCCCTCTCTGGAGAAATCTCAGCCAACCAGCAGCCAAGACTGGCAGTTGGGGATGAGTCAGCGTGGGGCGGGAGGGTGGGAGTTGCTGGGAGGAGGGAGGGCGGGAGCAGGGGCGGGGTGGGGCCAGGCTCCTAAGAATAGCTTCCTGAGTGGAGGGTACCCTGCCTGTCAGGGCTGCTGGGCATGCAGGACTGCACTGGGTCGGAGCTCAAGGCCTCCAGAGGGGGGCTCCTGCAGACTCCTCTTTCCGGACAAGGCCCAGGGGACTCCTGGGCCTGACGCAGTACTTGGCTATGCGTCCTGTGGAGGGCTGGCCAGATCCTTCTGGAAGCACCTTGTGTTTTTGAAACTGTGCAGCTCCTTTCTGGGGAATGGAAGTTTCTGGTTCCTGGTCTAAGCTGTGCTGGAATCCTAGTGGAAGGGCTCCCACATGAGGATTCGAGGCAGTGCGCGTGACGTGTGGTGTTTCTTCCCCTGAGTCTCTTCTGTGTGGCTATGTCCACATCCTGTGCAGATGTCCCCACACACTCCTGGTGATAGAAAACTAGTTGTTGTTGAATGGGATGTGCAGAAGGAGGTGGGGAGGAGTCAAGAGCATGCTGCTGGGCCGGGAATTTGGCCTAGTGGTTAAAGTGCTTGCCTAGCATGCACAAAGACCTGGGTTCGATTCCTTGGCACCACATATATAGAAAAAGCCGGAAGTGGTGCTGAGGCTCAAGTGGTAGAGCTCTAGCCTTGAGAAAGTCCAAGGACAGTGCTCAGGCCCTGAGCTCAAGCCCAGGACTGGCAAAAAAAAAAAAAAAAAAAAAAAAAGAGCATGCTGCTGATGGCCAGGAATGAGTGGAGGGTGTACATGGTGCTGAATGGGGTGATGATGGCAGCTGGGATGGAGAGAGGAGGCAGACTTGGGAGTGTTAGGAACAGCATGGATGGGCCTTGCTGTGCTGTGGGAAGCAGAGAGATCCACTGAGGGTAGCACTGAGGTTTTAGCCTTGGCAGCTGAGTTGAAGGTAAGGTGACGCTTGGAGCTGGGACATCACAGGGAGCCGCAGGGGTCCTGGGTGAGGCCCAGGAGGCTGATTTAAGCAGGCACTTTCCCCCAGTTACACCTGCTCCAGATGTGGGAAGATGCCACCAATTTGCAGGAACCCTTCTTTTTATTGTTGGCCCTACTGGGTATGCTTGCTAGGCAGTACTCTACCGCTGAGCTCCGCCCTCTAGGGATAAACCACGCCCTCATTCCCTGACCAGGCCTCCTACAGTGGAGCTTAACCAGGCCCATCCAGCCAGCCCACTCTGACTGAGCCACACCCACTCTACCTGAGCCATGCCCACTACCCTTCTCAGACCACAGGCCCATGTAAACATTTCAAATTGAGTACTTTACCTATATGCCAGCATCAGCCTGCCATGTTGGGTTCGTATAGGGCTGTGAGAAATCACATTGCTAATATCTACACAGTCAAGGTTCCACTTGATTTGTGGTGATGATGATGATGATGATGATGATGATTTTGTTCTCATCCTGGGGCTTGAACTCAAGTTCCTCGTGTGTGTGTGTGTGTTTCACTCAACACTGGCTCTCCTACCACTTCAGCCACAATTCCACTTGAGGAGTTTGGCTAATTAATTGGAGGTAAGAGTCTCTTGGATTTTTCTGCCAGGGCTGGCTTCAATTTACCATCCTCAGCTCTCAGCCTCCTGAATAGCTGGGATAACAAGCGTGAGCCACCGTAGCATGTCTGCTATCATTTCCTTTGCTTATGACTGTAGACACATATTTTAAAGTAGCGTCTGAAAGTTCTGTTTCTTGCCCCAAAGTTACAGGGATCAGACTAACAAGCACTTGAAAATATTCACGCTTACCACCGAACTGCTAATCCCTGCCCGGGGGGTCTCTGTCTCAGCAAAGGCAGAGAGCAGACATTCAGATGCCCGCTCTGACATTCTAAACCACACTTTTGCCTGTTTATACAATTTTAATAGGAAGCGACAAAGAAATCAGACACTTGCCTAGATTTCCTGAAATTATTTTCCCCCTCAAGAGATGGCTTTTATTTCTCCCCGTCTCTTATCAGAGGAGGCCAAAAGAAAAACCGTGCACCTTGCAAATGCATTTCATCAAGCAGGGGACCTTTCATTTCTTAAGTCCCATTCCCGTCTCCCCGCCCATCTCAAGACTTGAAATAAAACGACTTTCCAGACACGGTGACAAGATAGGGAAGACAACGATTAGCAACCCTGGCAGCTCCTGGTGCCACACCTTTCCTATTTAAAATGAAAAATTACCTCTTTCTCCCTTAGACTTTATGAAAAGGAGGATCAAAAGGGAGCGGGGAGGGGGTGGGAGAAGGTTTCTGAAGCTTCCTCGGAGAGGAGGGGAGTCCCTGGCAATGGAGCAGCTGGCAATTTGGGTTAATGAAATGAGAACTTTCTCTCTTCCCCCCCCCCACACCTCTTTGCTTTTTCATCCCCAGACTTTTGATTTTGAGACCAAGGAGGTGGAAAGGAAGAACGTTTCGTGGTGAAGGGAATTTGGGGAGGGGTGGGTTAAGATTGGCCTCTATCCTTTTTTGATCTTTTTAGACTTGGAGAAGAAACTGTAAGGAAGGCAGAGAAATTAGCAATGGGGGGAGAACCTCCTTGAACACAGGGCAGTGTGTGTGTCCTAGGAAGAGCGGTGGGGCAGGGGGCCTCCGTGGGAGAGGGGACACGGGGGGCTTCCTGCTGGGACGTGTGGGGGATGCGCTGAGGAGGTCCTGCCGTGAGTGTGGAGCCAGGGTGCACCAGTCCTTGGCCGGAACCCCTCCTTACTCCCCCCACCCCGCCTCATCCCTCCTTTTCCTCACGGGACTGGGGGGCTCAGGACTTCCTCTTGCGAGGCAGGCGTTCTACCGTCGGACCCACCCATCCTTTCTTTGTTTTAGTTATGACTAGTTTTCACATGCAGTCTCCACATGAAACCATGCCGTGGCTTTAGCTGAGGAAAAAGAAAAGAAAACAACAAAACGAAACGACGACAGAAGCGATGGGGAGGCGGCGCGCCTGGGACAGGCCCGGGCGGCGGGGCCTTCGCCCGGGGCTCCATCCTCCCCGTACCTGGGCTCCGGTTCCGGGTCGCTCCGCCTGAAGAGCCCGGCGAGCGGGGGGCTCCATCTGTGCCTCCACCACGGCCGCCCCTGCAGGAGACAGCGCCCCACCGAGGGGTCGTGCGGGCTGTGTGGCCTCGGTTTCCTCCTCCATCGCTGGGCGGCGCCTGTCCTCTAGTGCGCCTGCGCGGACAGGGACGCACGTGCGGTGCTCGCGTACCTATGGCGTCATACGCACGTACGTGACCCACTGTAAGGGATGCGCAACGCCTCGGCACACGTGCAGGCCACGTGACTGGCGCGTGGCCTGCTGGGGCGACCCCGTGCGCGTGCGCTCGCTCGCTCACTCGCTCGCTCGACGGCAGGTGCGTGTGAGGAGACCTGACGGCCTGCAGGCCCGGTGGTCGGCCGCTTCGCGCTCACGCGTCTCCCGTTTCCACGCAGGCGGGAACCTCTCCAAGCAAGACTGGACGATCCAGTGGCCCACCCCGGAGCCGGAGCCCGGCAAGGAGAACAGCCCGCTGTGCCCCGCGGCCGAGCCCGCGGCCCGCGCCCGCGGCCCGCCGCACCCATCCCCGGGACCCCGCGCCCCGGCTCGCTGCGCCCCGCACTTGTGCCACCCAGCGCCGGGGGCGCACGGGGACAGGCTCTCCGTGGACCGCCCAGGGCCCCTGGAGTCGGGACCCCGCTCCCTGCCGCCCTCGCCCCGGCAGCGGCACGCGGTGCGCACTCCCCCGAGGACCCCTAACATCGTCACGGTGACCCCGCCCGGCACGCCGCCCGCACGCAGGAGGAACAAGCTGAAGCCCCCCGGAACCCCGCCGCCCTCCTCGCGCAAGCTGATCCACCTGATCCCGGGGTTCACGGCGCTGCACCGCAGCAAGTCCCACGAGTTCCAGCTGGGCCAGCGCCCGGACGAGGCCCACACGCCCAAGTGAGTGCAGGGGCAGGGCCCCACGCCGCCATATGAGGGCTGGGGGACCCCCTCATAGCCCCGAGTGAGTGCCGGGGGTCGTTGTCAGGACACCCCCACAGCCCCCAGCGGGGCACTGATGGGGAGATGCTCTAATCACTGGGCTGACGTCAGCCCACCTTGACTTGGTCTTGGCTGCTCCCAGATCCACTAGGAAGCAGCCTTGGGGCCTTGGCCTTGACCTCATTGAGGCACAGTGTTCTCTCTGGGGGCTGGGCGAAGAGTACATTTCCATCTTTAAATTGGAGGTTATGACCCACTGGTGTGGGGTGATGGGACATTTGAATACACTGTGACCAGCATTTTAAAAAGGAAATAGAACTTAGAGTGGAATATGTTAGAATGTATGGCAGATGCTGGCAGTGTTGCTTTATGAAGCTTGTTTATATATATATATATATATATATACTTTCTATGCATTTTTACAGGTATTTATACATTTTATGCATTAGATACACACACACCCTGTTTTGTTTTGCTCTGGAATTCTCACTCTAGACAACTTTGATTGTAGAATGAACCAGGTCAGGGAGTGAGTGAAAAGGTTTGAGAGACCAAGCTTGTGTCTGGTGGAAGGCAGCTACAGAGTTCTAGAATATTTGGGTTGCTGCTGTCTTTCATGTTTAGCATCTTCACAGCCCTGCCAAGCAGTATGTTCTGCTAACTGGCCACATCCGATCCACCCTTATTTCTTCCTAAGTGGAGGTTCAAGAGTGTCTCTGAGAGCAGAGCCAGCATCTTTCAGAGTTATTGGCTCTCAGCATCTTTGGAGCATAAAACATCCTGGGAGGTCTTGGGATGGCAGAAAGCTGCTTGTGAGATCATTTTATCCTTGGCATATTCAGACACACATGAGCCTGTTTATCAGATGGTCTCTCTCTGTGTCTCTGTCTCTCTTTCTTATAATCACATCTCTGGTTGCCTCTGTTGGACCTCTTTAGGATGAGAATCATTAAAAAGTAAGAAATTATTAGTGAGGGACTGGGCACTTTGGTAGTCAGGGAATGCTGCCACACTCTTAACCAAGCCCGCGCTTGAACATTTCCGTAAAATGCTCCTGTAAGATCTATTGTCTTCGTTCCCTTTCCCTTTCTGTTTTTTTTTTTTTCACTTGGTTAAAATGTGTGGCCTTATTCCTCTGGCATTATTATAAAAATGTACAAACACAAGTGGAGAAAGGCTCTTTCGTTTTCATAGAGATTCTCAGTAAATATGTAAACCACTTGGGCTATAGTATATGCTGGTTCTGTTCTTTTTTTTTTTTTCTTCTTTTTCTGTGCTTGGGTTAAACTCAGGGCCTCATTCTCTTGTTTGGCTTTATTGCCCAAGGTTGATACTCTACAGGTTTAGCCACATTGCCACTTCTGGTTTTTTGTTGTTTTTTTTTCCTTCTGACTTCCAATCATGATTCTCAGATCTCAGTCTATTGAGTAATTAGCAAGTAGCCTTGCATTTTCTCTTCTTCCTTTTCTTTTTCTTTCTTTCTTTTCTTCTTTTACAGTCCTGGGCCTGAACTCAGGGCCTGAGCACTGTCCTTGGGCTTTCTCAAGGCTAATGCTCTGCTGCTTTAGCCACATCACCATTCCCAGCTTTTTCTGTGTATGTGGTACTAAGGAATTGAATCCAAGACATTGTATATGCTAGGCAAGCACTCTCCTGTCGGGGTCCTTCGTCCCAGGTCCCTCTCGACTAGTAGGAGGGATGGGGAAAACACACCCCGACCAGGCCAAGCCACGAGAGGAGAGGGCCCACTATCCTCCCGTACTCAGCCTTCTTACCCCGGAGCATGAACAGAAACGCCACACAACTTCATCCAGGCAGGAAAATCTCTCTTTTTATTCCCTAAATCCCTCCTCCTTATGTTGGGTGCAGGAGCCTATCAGCACAAAAGGTGGGCAGGACAAAGAGGTCCAAGTGTCTTACCCCTATTACAAGCCTCAGCAGAGAGTAATAAGGACATGGCTTTACACGGCTCCCAACACTCTCCCAATAGGCTACACTCCTGGCCTTTGGTTCTTGCATTTTCTGTGCACACTTCCAGTATATACTTCAGGGGACAAAAATTGATTCTTGGATGTGATGTTAAAAAATGAGTTTTATACTCATTAGTGGTCCCCCAAAGGGCCATAGTACATAAACAGATACACAGTACATCAATGTACTACATTGTAAAAATAATCTATTTTGTTCACTTTTTTTTTGCCAGGCCTGGGACTGAACACCATCCTTGGGCTTTTTCAAGGCTAGAGCTCTACCACTTGAGCCACAGCACCACTTCTGTCTTTTTCTATGTATGTGATACCAAGTAACTCAACCTGGGTCTTTATGCATGCTAGGCAAGCCAAACTATTGGTTCCTATTTTGTTTACCTTTGCTTATTAATTATTGCCCTAGTTTATGTATTTCTGGAGTCCAGAGTGATAATTCAATGCATGCATGTAACATATCATTCAATGTATGCAGTCTGCACAACCATCAAGTCAGGGGAGCTTGCTTCTTCATATTCTTAGACATTAACGTTGTGTTTTCCTCAGATCACTGAGATCTGAGGATCTAGGTTTGAAGCCAGGTTGGGCAGGGAAGTTGATGAGAGACTCTTGTCTTCAAAGGTAGAGTGCTAACCTTGGGTACAAAAGCTCAAGGACAGCACTCAAGCTCTGAGTTCAAGCCAGGACCAGGACCAGCACATCCACACATCCACACATTGTTTTTGATTCACACATTCAAAGTAGCAATACATAAGTGGATGAATAGATAAAATTATCAGGTATTTATTCCAGCACAAAAACAAATGAGCCATCATTTGCAGAAAAATGTGGTATTAAAATTTAAAAAGGATCCTGAAGAGGCTAAAGTGGAAAGTGGTGGAGAAGTTGACATAGACCTGTGTGTAGAAATAGCTCCAATATTTCTAGCCTTCTTTAGTGTTATTGTAGCTTCATGGCATACTGTTCTGAGTAACCCCACCAATTCCCTACATTGTGTGTGGGGGGGCGTTAAGGGGAAGAGGAAGAGGTCTTGACTCTCACACCGAGGGCCATTGTCAGGAAAGAAAACTTAAACATTCTTTATGTGTATAATGATTTGTGCATTTTTCTATTTGACCTTCTGTTTGTCTGCCATGATACCAAAGATCTGGCCTCCCTCCCTTGTTTTGCCTCAGGCTGTGGAGAGAGACCGTGTGGACAACCAAATCATTTTTAACGTATTAGAAAAGCTCAGTATTAAAAAGGAATTCTCTTGTAAAATTTTAATTTCCACATCCTATTTTTAAGAGGTAATTTTCAGCTATATATTTTAACTAGAGAAATAACTCCTAATATATCTCTATTAGGCAAATACAAGCTGTATAAACTGTAAGCATTAAAAGGAAAAATTTCCCCTTCTCTTACTGTAGTGAGCTACTCTAATTACTCTTCTATTAATATGTCCATATGAATCCTTGCTTGCATCTAATCAGGTCTTTATGCGCATTCATGATTAGTTCTCTTTCTCGCTCTCTTTCTCTTTTCTCATTTTCATTGGTAGTATTAAGGTTTTTACGCGGGGGCAGGTGCTCATACTTTTTAGGTAAGTGCTATACCACTTGAGCCACACCCATAATCCTCTATTTTATTTTATTCTATTTTGCTTTCAGATAAGATCTCATGATTTTGCACACTGACTAGACCAGGCCTAGATCCTCCTATTTACACTTCCAGTGTAGTTGAGATTACAGGCAAGAATCACCACCCCTGGCTTATTGGTCAAGATGGGATCTCACTTTCATTTGCCCATCAAATTCAGATTTGTGTTCAGGACCTGGGCTGTACTGTTTGTAGTTGGGGCAAGAGGAGCTCCCTGGAAAAGTCTCAATCATCAATCCATCACTCATCCATCCATCAATCAAAATTGGCCTGTTCAATTAATCTGATTGTCATCCTTTCCCCCAAAGTCCTTAATTCTGTTGACTAGAGCTTAGGGTGAGGTTTAAGATGATTGAGAGTAGAAAGTGCAGATAGGGTGGGGAAAGCTGAAAGAGGAATGTTGTCTGTACGCAGTTGAGGATATTCCTTGGCTAGTTGTATTTCAGTGTGTTGTGCAGTTTTATGGGGTATGGTGCCAACCCTGACTGAGATTCCTCCTAGGATGGAGACAGAAGACGCAGGCTTTCCCGAGGGGCTTCATTGGGCTAGTAGATTTATGTCTTCTTTTTATCTTCCTGGTAATGGGGTTAGGCATGTCCTCCTCTGTTTTCTCTCAATTCTGCCACAGGCAGGCGCCAGGCTTCTGGGAAGGGGTTGTCAATTGTTTGCCAAATTAAATATCCCAAAACTACCCACTCTGGTGTGTGGTACCATTTCGGGGGAAGAGATGAGAAGGCCCTGCTCCGTATCTGGATAATTGATCTATCTGATAGGATTTGAAATGAACCTTTTAGGGTGATAAATGAGAGATGTAAAAAAAAAAAAATTCCTTGCAGGGCCAACTTCCTTACTAAGCTGGAGCCACAGAGGGTAGCTGCCTGGCTATGAGATTTCAGATCATGGCAGCCAGAATAGGGGGGCCATCAGTGTGGGGTGGAAGAAGAGTCACCTCAAGGCAGGCAGGACAACTCTTTTGGACAAACTGAGGGTCCTAGAAATGCACCAAACAGGGAGCATGGTGGAGAAGCCATTAAAAGCTAAGTCTGTGGCCTCTAGGCACCAGTAGCTGCAATCCAGTGGAAACTATGCTAAACATGGCACACATGAGATCCCCAGTGGGTCAGAGGCCAGTCCCTCCCTCCTCCCCGCTGAGGGGAATGGTGCTCCACCTGGCGCTGTGCACACTGCCTTCCAGGGAAGGGCTTGGAAGTACGGACTGGTTGGTTCATGCGTGCATGCATCACTCAGTTTGTGTGGAGTGTGATGGTCCATTTCTCAAGACCTCTGGTGAGCTGGGAAGAAATGAGCAGAATAAAACAGTAATGTGATGGGCAGCAGAAAGCAGAGCCGGGGTGACTCTGGAAGCCACTGCAGGATGTGGGGGCCAGCTTGGCCTTGGAGGACCTTGGGCCCCAACTTTTAAGTGCAACACTCCCCTCTTCTTGATCATTGATCTGGAAACAATACCCCAGAAGGTATTTGGGGGGCCTCTGTTTTATGGTATGTGTGATTATGTGTGCCCTCACAACTAGTGTGGATGTTTAGTTTCCTGACATAGGTGTCCATACATTCATTTGTTTGCTTATTCTTTTTTTTTTTTTTTGCCAGTCCTGGGCTTGAGCTCAGGGCCTGAGCACTGTCCTTGGACTTTCTCAAGGCTAGAGCTCTACCACTTGAGCCTCAGCACCACTTCCGGCTTTTTTCTATATATGTGGTACCAAGGAATCGAACCCGGGTCTTCATGCATGCTAGGCAAGCACTTTAACCACTAGGCCAAACTCCCGGCCCCTTGTTTGCTTATTCTTTCACAGAGAAAATTTAAGTTTTTGGTGCCTATAAGATTTCCAAGATCTGTGTGAGATTCCTGGGGCATGGAGTTTCAAACCAACACTAAAACAAGTAAACACAACCCCTAGTCTTTTTCTTAAGGGACTTGTGGTCTAGAAGAGACAGATTGAAAATACCAGGTGTAATTCAGTTTAGTGGAAGAAAGGCTGGCTCTGAGGTAGCCCAGGTGAAGACATCTAAGACAGGAAGGCCAGGAATAGCTTCTTGAAGGAAGATGCACTGAGTGAAATGTAAGGGCAAAGAGCCAGTGCATCTGCTGTGTGGTCAGTGTAGCCATGCAGTAGAGACTGCTTTTCCTCCACTCATCTGCTGTAAGCAAAAGCAGCCATAGTAGTTTGCAAATGAGAGTCCATGGCTTGTTTATACACGTGAGTGGTGGGTTGAATTCAGTCCGTGACCTGAAGTTTGCCAACTCTCGCAAGAGTGAATAGGAGGCAACCAGGTACAGAGAGGACATTTTCAGGCACGGTGTCTCTGCAGGTGTGAATGTTGAGAGCTGAAATTGACTGCATGGGGAACTAAGCAGGAGCTCCTGGGAGCTCAGGCTATCTTGAGGTCAGTAGGGAACCTTCTAGAAGGATATTAGGGGGTGGGCCATGACTTATCCTGAATCCTTTTAGCCATGGTGCATTTTGGCCTCAGGAACTCAGTCCAGCTGCTCTGAGTCCTTTCTCCTTTCCTCTTTTCCATTAATTAATTCTAGCAGGTGTGCCCCTGCCTCCGCAGGGCACAGCAGAGTATGGCTCTGGTGACACAGCTGAGCGGAAGTCTATGGGAGACTCTGCCATCTGCTCCCAGTGGCTGATGGCAGGACAGGGAGCTGCAGACCATCTTCTGGCACCATTCGTCCTTGTGTGCGTCAGCCCCTGATGCCCAGACACTAGCTCCCAGCAGACCCCATCAGGGCCATGCATCCAAATGAATGTGGCCAGGGGCCATCTAGTTGCCAGCTAAGAGCTCTCCATCACTCTCCTGTTTCCTTATACTGTTAGTATTTATTAACTCGAATTAATAGAGGAAGAATAAAACTCTTAACAACTCCCTAGGCCTCCAGCTGGGTCTCCTTTCCCTTCCAGGCTCCTGGAAGCTGCCAGGGAAAAAATCCCAGCTTAGTTTTCTACCCTGCCTTTCTCAGTCATTCTCACGTCTTCCTTCTGGTTTCTTGCTGTGTTTGTGGACTGTGTTCTGCACATTGGCATGGTAGCTCTTCTGTGTCCATCCCCTGAATTGAGATGGTACAGGCACTGAAATGGTTAGTTATCATGTCACGTGAGGTGGCAACAGCTATGATTTCACTTCCTGGAGTGGCAGACTTCAGGGAATTCTAAGAATCGTGTCCTTTTGCCCCAAAAGGTACAATCATACTTTACCCCACCCCCCACCCTAGCAGTCCTGGGGTTTGAACTCAGGGACCTGCACTTGCTTAGGCAAGTAATCTACTCCTTGAGCCATGCATCTAGTTCTTGTTTATTTTCAGTTAGTTTTTCAAATAGGATATTGACTTTACATGTCTGGGCTGGCTTGGGCTGTAATCGTCCTATTTACTCTTCCCTTATTGCTGGGATGACAGATGGCTCCCAGTTTTTATTGGTTGACATGAGAGTCTTGTAAACTTTTCTGCTCAAGTTGGTCCCAGTCTCAGCCTCCTGAGTATCTGGGATTACAGGCCACCTCCTGGCCTATGACCTTGCCTTTCACTTCTCCACTTAACAGCATGGGGTACACAGCTGAAGGCTCAGTGAGTGTTGGTTGAATGAATGAATGAATGAATGAGGCAGTGCTTTTCTCAGTCCTTCAGTACTGGAAGCCAAGTTTTTTTCTTGGTACAAAGCTAGACCAACGAGGGAGCTCATGGCCATGCTCCTGTGAGGCCAGGCGATGACCACTGACCACACCAGCTACTTTCTTTCTAAACTTAATCTTTTTTTGGCAGAGGACATGGCATACAGCAGCCAGGGCCAAGGGGACCATTTTTTTGTCTTTCTTCTTCTCCTTCTCCTCCTCAAATCTCAGCACTGTTCTGACCTGCAGTTCAGAATCTGAACTTTACTAACATGCTGTTGTCTAGGCAACCGGTGTTTACAGCACCATGCTAAGCCTGGCCCTGGGCATGAATTCCTAGGGATCTTCCCCCAGAACTGTTGAGGTGAATGTCTCTTGTCTGCAGGTCAAGGGGTTCCAGGCACCCTTTGCCTCCAGTACTGGGGCTTGACCTCGGAGCATTGCACTCTTTTTTGTTGTTTTGTTTTACTTAACTGGTGCCCCACCATTTCAGTTTTACAGCTCCACTTCTGGCTTTTTGCTGGTTAACTGGAGATAAGGATTCTCAAGGGCTTTCCTGCCCTGGCTAGTTTCAAATTGTGATCTTCAGATCTCAGCCTCCTGAGTAGCTAGGATTATAGGTGTGAGCCACTGGTCCCCCGCTCACAAAAGGAAATTTGCATTTCTTAGGTACCAGCCCATGATGTTCATGCATTTTCTTCCATGAGAAAGTTAGCACATTAAGAAGTCTAGGTAGAGAGCAGTCAGAGCACTTGAACTTGACCATCAGAGACTGTGCCATTCATGCCTTTGGGATCTGCACTTTTTTTTTTTTTTTTGCCAGTCCTGGGCTTGGGCTCAGGGCCTGAGCACTGTCCTTGGATTTTCTCAAGGCTAGGGCTCTACCACTTGAGTCATAGCACCACTTCTGGCTTTTTGCTATGTATGTGGTACCGAGGAATTGAACCCGGTTTTCGTGCATGCTAGGCAAGCACTCTACCACTATGCCAAAATCCTGGCCCATCTGCACATTTGTTATGGCCACTTGCTGTGGGTAGTGGCAGCGTGAGAGATCTGAGACTGCTACCTCCCTGCTTCACCTTATGCATCTGCATCTTGCTCTGCCAGGCCCCCAGCATCACATGAAGTGACCACCACGTACAGTTGGGCAAGGTGGGGCACTTCTGGTGCTGATAGATCTCAGGAGTTGCTCAACCAGCCAAACTATCCTGAGTTCTCACTTGTCCACTTAGGTTTTCAAGATGCAGTGTGAGGAGGCTAGGGGCACTCTGAGCGCCGTAGGGCCTTCTCAGAAGTTAATGTTCCATTCCAACTTATAATGGACAGCAGCTGGGATGTCTGTCTGGGCCAATTTGCTGCGAGCAGCCCTGCAAACTTGGCCTCCAGTGAAGAATTTCTGAGTTTACTTAACCATGGCAAGCACCAGTGGAACGAATTGACAGACTTGGCACATGGTAGGTCAAAGAGGCAGGTGTGTCTGCCTGTCTGCCTTTTTTTCCAGTGACTCTTGCTCTCTTCTTCCTTACCGTAACAAAGAGGAGCATGGATCCTAGTTTTCCTTTCTCTTCTCTTTAGTGCCTTTATGCAGCTTTAAAAACCGAGCCTTTAAAAACTGAGCTTGATGGTGGTACATGCTTATAATTTGAGCTACTTGGAAGGTAGAAGCAGGAGGATCACAGTTCATGACCAGTCTAGGCAAAAGTAAACAAGATTCTATTCCAGAACAACAACAACAAAATAAAAACAAAAACAAGCTGGGTGTGGTGATACGTGAGTGTGGTAATCCCAATTTCTGGAGAGGCAGAGGTAAAAGGATGAGAGGATCATTGTCTGAAGCCAGCCTGGGCAAAAAGCAGAAGACCCTATCTGAAAAAGAAATGGTAAAAGCAAAAGGTTTTGGCATGTGGATTAGGTGGTAGAGTGTTTGCCTAGCAAGCCTTGAAATTGAATCCCAGCACTGAAAAAGCTGTATGTAAGCACAGAGGTTGTTTTTTCTTTTGAGGCTTTAACTCTGGGCCTGGGTACTGTCGCTGCACTCTTCAGCTCAAGGTTAGTGCTCTACTCCTTGAGCCACAGTGCCACTTGTGGTTTTCTGGTGGTTAATTAGAGGTAAGAGTCTCACAGACTTTCTTTTCATGCCCGGGCCGGCTTTGAACTGCAACCATCAGATCTCAGCCTCCTGAGTAGCTAAGACTACAGGCGTGAGCCACCACACCCGGCTTGTAAGCACAATTTTTATACACTAAAAACTCCATGTGCGTGTGTGTGTGTGTGTGTGTGTGTGTGTGTGTGTGTGTAAAAACGACTAAGCCAGAGAGAAAAGGCACTGGATGAGGACAGTCAGCACCTGCCCTGAGAACATCCTATCTCAACAGGTGGCTTAGGCCTTATCCTCTTGTCTGGGCTCTGTGGACATCTTAAAGTCATCTCCCCACCCCCGGCGCCCCAGTCTTCCTGGAATCAGCAGGAGCAGATCTTGTTCTTCCCTAATGAATGAGTCATCCATGGGGCCAGGCAAACACTTGCACACGGCCTCCCCAGGGGGGCAATGGAAAATGTCCCTTCTTAGCTGGGTCTGTTTTGTGCATCTGGGTGCTAACTCTTGCCCTGTTTGGGCATTGCGGACCCCCACCCCCTCTGTATCATTTTGATTTGGGTCCTGGAGCATCTGGCATCCCAGGATGGCGTGGGGAAGATTAGAGGTGGGGGTCAGACTATTGTTTTGCCGATGATCCAGAGAGATGGTTCTTGTTAGGTAGCCACCACAAGCAGCAGCAGCCATCCAAAGCCTCATGACCCCCAGATCTGAACCAGAGCACGAAGTTGCACGTGGCATGGCCATTTAAGCCAAGGGTATTTGGTATGTAGGTGGTAGATGGCCACAGCATGGCGTCATTGGCCTTTATGCAGTTTTAAGATCTGTGAACAGGTTTTAACACAGCTTTTGTTGGGCATCAGTGGCTCACACTTAGAATTCTTGCCAGTTGAGAGGCTGAGAATGAAAAGGAGAATCACAGAGTTCCAGACCAGCCTGAGCAGAAAAGCCTGCCAGACTCTATGTCAGTGGATGGGAAGCCTAAACTAGGTGGTTAAGGTCCAGGAGTGTTCCCTAGCTCAAAACTAACCAGTGCAAAAGAAGAACTGTGGTTATGGCTTAGTGGTAGAGTGCCTACCCAGCAAGGATCAGGACCTGAGTTCAAATCTCTCTAAGAAAGATAACTTCAATTTGAAATCCTTATATAAGTATTTGCAAGTTAAATTTGAAGATTTTTGATATCTTTACAAGTTTTACAATCCACTATATTAAGAATGATGAGAAACACAATACATACTTTATACAGTTTCAAGAAAACCCTATTGTGTGTGTGTGTGTGTGTGTGTGTGTGTGTGTGTGTGTGTGTGTGTGTGTGCTGATATTGGGGCTTGAACTCAGGGCCTTAGTGCTGATTCTGAGCTTTTTTAGCTTCAGGCTAGTTAGCACTCTACTACTTGAGCCACAGCTCCAATTAGAGTCTCATGCATTTTCCTCCTGGCGCTGGCTTTGAACCATGATCCTCAGATCTCAGCTCCCTTTATAGGTAGGATTACATGTTATGGCACTGGAGTCTGGTCCTATTTGTTTCTGTCTGTTTCTCTCTTTCCTTCCCTCCCTCCCTCTTTTCCTTTCTTTTTGTTTCAGTCTTGAAACTTGAAGTCAGGGCCTGGGTGCTGACCCTCAGCTCTTAGTTTTTCTTTTTTTCTTTTTTTTTTTTTTTGGTCAATTATGGGGCTTGAACTCTGGGCCTGGGTGCTGTCCCTGAGCTCTTCAGCTCAAGGCTACTGCCCTACTCCTTGAGCCACAGCACTACTCCCGACCCTCAGCTTTTTTGTTCAAGGCTAGTTACTCTACCATTTGAGCCACAGCTCCACATCTGGCCTTTTGGTGGTTAATTGGCAGTAAAAGTCCCATGGGTTTTCCTGCGCAGGTTGGCTTTGAGCCTTGATCCTTAAATCTTAGCCTCTAGAGTAACTAAGATGAAGGCATGAGGCACTGTTATCTTGCTCCTGTTAGTTTTTATTTCTTCTTTTTGGTCGGTCATGGGGCTTGAACTCTGGGCCTGGGTGCAGTCCCTGAGCTCTTCAGCTCAAGGCTACTGCCCTACCCTTTCAATTTTCTAGTGGTTAATTGGAGATAAGAGTCTCGTGGTCTTTAGATCCTGGGCTGGTTCTGAACTTCGATCCTCAGATCTCAGCCTCCTAAGTAGCTAGAATTACAAGCATGAGCCACCATACCCAGCTACCTATTATTAGCTTTTCTTATAAAGGAATCTTTTTTCTTATGAAATGGTATAAGAATTACAAGAAGTTGTTGCCCAGATTTTTGTATCCTTCCCCCCACAACTGCCTCTTACATAACCATGGTTTATAGTCACAAACAGGACTCAGACATTGGAAAACACTGTTGACTCAGATGCAGATTTTATTTGGGTTTCACTCAGTTTTCACATTTCATTACCCATTATGTTTTTGTGCTCTTCTCCACCCTAGTCCGTGTACTAAGGATTGAATCTAGGGCCTAGAGAATGGCTAGGCAAATCCTCTACCACTTGAGCCACATGCCTGCCTGTTTGTATTTTATGTTTGAGATAGAGTCTCACTAATTTTGGCCAGGTTGACTTCAAACTCAAGATCCTCCAGCTCCTACCTCCTGAATATCTGGAACTACAGGAATGCACTAACACATCATGCTTGGAGCTTTTTAACAAATTTATGGTTGTCGTCGTCGTTGTCATTTTTGGCGGTAGTGGGGTTCTTTCCCATACTCACTGGTAAAGGCAGAAGATCCCTCCTCCCACCTCCTTGCTCAGGTGGTTTCTGCGAAATCTGTGCAGAAATGGTCTATGATCCCTTCCATGGATATGTTTAGACCTGACCAGTCCAGTTTAGTTGCCACTAGCCCCAGGTGGCCATTAATAAATTTCAGCCGATTCCAATTCAATATGATTGAGCATTTAGTTCCCTTGGTTATATTAGTAAGCCTTCTTGGGCTCAGTAGCCATTGGAGTTAACCACCAGATTGTGTTCTAGATTATTCTAATGGCAGGGGCAGGCCTGACCGTAGGGATTTGGCAAAATGGCTCTAGAGAATGTGCCTTTCTCATGACACTCCCAGTGCTTTTAGGAGAGACTGTTTAGTCCATCTTCTAGTTATATTAGGTCACCAGCACCTCCAGCCACCTCTATACATCACTTGGTTAATCTCGGTGGAGTTAGCACCTTACTTGAGTCAAGAAAGTAAATTCCTTTGAAGATGTGCTGACCTTAATTGTTTCCCTTGATCAAGTCACAGCTTAACCTGGCTATTTGTTGGCTTTTGTGACTGCAAGCTTCATAGCCTTGGTGGGCTTCAGATACATTTATATCTAGGTGCCTAAGCAAATGTGGAAGAAATTCTGTTTTGACTACTTGCTCTCTTATCATGGTTTTTAACCCCCCACTCCCCACGACACCTCTGGCCCTGTTTCTCAAGTTGTTTCAGATTTATAACCTTAGTATGCAGAGAAACTGCCTTCTTGAAGGTTTTCTGGCAATGGAATCCATCAAATCAACCTTGAAGCCATCAGTATTTAAGTTGGAGATAAGTGGGTTGGGACAGATACACACACTTTCCTGTCCCACATGTTGTACAAAACTGACATGTCACCTGCAGCTAAAAGATGAGCAAAACCTTAATTTCTGCTCAGATAAATTGTGCTGTTACAGTAGAAGAGAGGGGGTCTGCATTAACCTAGTTTCCTGAAAACACTTCCCAGAGTAACTTGAAAGATTACCCCCAAAGTGTAGGAGTGGCTCACACCAACTTTGAGGAGCTTCACAATGAATTTTCCTTGCCCATTTCCTTGGGTTCTGAACTTCATTTGTGAATGAACCAGTTAAAAAAAAACATCAGGCCATACATAATCTGATATGGTGGAGTACACCTCTAATCCCAGCAGGAGGAGAGCACTGTCCTCCAGAGGCAGGAGGATACTGAGTTCCAAGACAACCTGGGATACATAGTGAAACAGATTCTATCTCAGAAACCAAAAAGCAAGCCAGACCATGAGATCCTGAGGGAGTGAGATAATATATACAGAGCTAGAGAGGAAAGTAACAGAGCCAGAAAACCTCATTACAGAAGCGCTTTCATCTGAGTAAAGTTCCCCCTGTCTTCTTGGAGCCACAGTGAAACCCTGTGCAGTTAGCAGGTTAGGAATTCTTAAATTCATTTAGTGCATAAAGAAACTGAGACCTATTGAGGTTAATTGACTGGGCACAGGTCAGAGAGGTAATTAGTAAGAAATCTGGGAGGAGAAGTGGCCTGTTTTAGATGAGGGCTGCCTGGTAGAACTATAACACGGGCCATGTGTAATTAACAAATTCTAGTAGCCCCTTTTGAAAAGTCAAGGAAACAGATGGAATTGATTTCTAATAATTTTGTTACACCCAGTTGATAAAAAGTCACTTTAACAAGTAATCCATTTAACATGAAGTATTTGACATTACTTTCCCTCCCCCTTACCCCCTGGTTGGGAGTCTTTAAAACCAGGACATGTACTGGAAGCCTACAATTCATCTCAATATAGGATAGTTCCTTTTAACGCCTGTGAATGATGGCTGCCATATTGGATATGATGGTACAGTCTGAGCTGTTCTTGGTTCAAGGAATGGAGCCCATACAGCCATTCATTCCACTCAGTAACTTGTCTCTTTAAGTATCTCTTATGTGCCAGATGCTGAGGACATGACAGCAAATGGGAAAGATTTGATCTCTGCCTGCATGAAATCCGTTACTAATGACGAGGCTGGCACAAAGCAAACTCCCGACAGAGAGATAATCTGAAGGTATTCCAAGTGTTGGGAAAGAATCAATCAGGGTGTCAAAATTGAGAATGGTTGAGCAGTCCTGATGTCATCTCTGTTTGAAGCTGAGATCAGAGGAATGGCCATAGAGAACGGGGCCAGGGTAGAGAGAGGAGTTTTCCTGAGAGAAAGAAAGCATGTTCGAGGGCCCTAAGGACAGGAAAACACACGCCCCAGGAACTTGAAGACCAGTATGGCCCAAAGGAGACTTTCTGCCTTGACATACAAAGTGCCAATGAATATTTGTTGCACAGACAGATGGGGGACTGGATGAGTTGGGTTGGTAGGTGGGTCTATTTGAGTGAATAGGTAGGTAGATAAAAAGCTGGATGGATAGCCAGGTGAATGGATATGTGGAAAGGTTGATGGGTATATAGGCAAATTGGTGAATGGATGAATGGGATAGATGAATGGATTAATAGGTAGATGAGGAGATAAGTGTGTTTGAATAGGTGGATGGACAGATGCATAGATATATATGGATGGATGATGGATGTATGGGTGGATATGTGGGTGGTAGATGGGTGGATGATGGCTAGATACATAGATGGATGGTTTGATGGATGAATGGATGGCTAGACACATAGAAACATGCTTGATGGATGGGTGTATTTGTTAAGCACTCTCTCTCACTGTTTTGGGCCATAGCTGCTGCGTTTAGTATCTGCATATAGCCACATCCTATACAGCAGAAAACTGCTACCACCTGGTCCTTACAGGAATTTTCTTGACTTGTGATTAGTAAAATGGCTTGGTAGACTTCGTCAAGTAGCCGATGTTGGGGTCAGATGAGAAGAGGACTTGCAGGATGCCTCTGGCCCTGGCCTTTTTTTTTTAGTGGCACACTTCACAGCAGTGGACTTTGGCAGTTGGCAGGCATCCTTTCTCTGGATGCTATGCCCACTGCTTGGGGCTCTTCTTTGCTTTCAGGCACTGGGATGGGAGATTGGGGTTCCTTGTATTCCTCTTGCATTCTGCATTGTATTTTTACAGGGTGGGGTGAGGGGGCATGGCCACAGCAGGTAGATTCCTGGCCCCCACGCATTGGCACGTGAGTCAGCTGAAGGGTCTGTGACTGCTGATTACAGCTGAGCTTTCCTGTCAGGAAGCCCAGATCCTTATTGCTCTCGGTGGAGGAGAGTTTAGCAGGCACCCAGTAATGAGAGTATGGCCGAGTTAGTGAGCATGAACATGAATTTAGATGAGATTTTATGTATCCAGGGGCAACCCAAGGAGGCTCACTACCTAAATACCGGCTCACTACCAGGTGACTTAAAGAAAAAATATCAGAGCCCAGCGTGGATTTTCACAGATGTCAGGAGAAGCTATAACTCAAGACGCTGTGTAGTGAAGTTTCTTGGCCTCTCTGCCACTGGCTGTCTCCAGCACCCACACCCCACACCATGACATGTTTCCTGGGGCCGTCCAGGATAATAACAGTGTCTCAATGCAGGTCACTGGGACTTGAAGAACAAAGGATGGGGGGGCTTGGGTGGGTGGAGGCAGCTGCTTTAGAGGATGGGGTGGAGAGTCCATGACTGCCCCGGGACTGTGCACTGGGTGACCCCAGGTAAGTCACTTAGCCTCTCTGAGTATTCCTGCTTTAGATAGAGGTGGTCATCACGACATGATGTAAGGGCACAGTTAAGTGCCAGGTGCAGGCAGAGCTTCTGTGCATGCCTCCTCCTGCCTCTTCTTTTTGCTGGATGCTGGGAATGTTCTCTGGCTTTTGGGGGGCTGAGGGAGTGCAGGGTCTTGGCAGAGGAGGCACTAGCCTTGGGAGAAAGGAGAGGTTGCCTGTGGCTAAAAGTTCTTTGAAGAATGGCATTGATCGTGAGCATCTTCCACCTGGGGCTTCAGAGAGAGGAATAGGTCAGTGAGATTCTGCCCTTAAGTCAGCGCAGCCTGTGGCATGGTGCCAGGGACTGGAGTGAATAGGTAATGGCCACGCTTAGAAAGCAGGCAGCTGCCACCCGACAGGGAGACAGTTCCCCTCTCTCTCTGACCCCAGAGATGAACAGAGGAAAGGGTGAGAGAAGTTTGCAGGGGGAGGGGAGGTTAGTTGGTTGCCTCCTCTCCAGACCTCACCAGCAGCTCTGTACCAGCTCAAGTGGCCGTGGGGAGCTGGCACCAGGGAACCTCAGAGTTAGGCTGGGGCGGTTTGTCTCTGCTGGTTCCCAGCAGCTCAGTGAGGCTTAGCTTGAGAGGAGGAAGGAGTGCGGCCACAGGGTAGAGCTTTGGTGCCCATTGCTCCTTCTCACACCAGTCCTACTCTCTTCTCCACTGTCCTGCTCTCCTCCCTTCTTACTTTCTTTCCCCTGCCCCCCACAGTCCTGCTCTCCTTTTCTCTCACAGTTCCTTCCTATCTCTTCCACACCCATTTAAAATAAGGGAAGTCATCTATCTGTGCTGGTGTAACAGTATAAACCTAAAGAAGAATTTAGAGGGAAACAGCACACATCTCTCAGTCTCTTGCCCAATTGTTGTCCCCCAAACAATTGCTTTTAAACTTCGGTTCTTTTTGAGAATAGTAGTTAACATGCTGGGTTTATGCACACATTTGTCAGCATTCTAAATATGCAGAGCCAGTTGGAAACATCTATTATTTGTCTTCCATCCATCCATCCATCCATCATCTGTCTTATTCATCACATTTATCTGTCATCTGTCCCTGCCTGGCCTTGCAAACAACTCCTATGTGAATGATCCTAGACCTAGCACAGCTTTTCTTCCTCAAAGCAGGGGTGGCTATGGGAGGGTTGGAGACAAGCATGAGATAGGATGCTCCTACCTCAGCCTCCTTAACACCGGGACTACAGGTGTACATCACCAAGCCCGGCTGGATAATGCATTTTATTTTATTTATTTGTTTATTTATTTTGTTGGTCATGGGGCTGGAATTTGGGGCCTATGTTTTTTCTCTTAAGGCTAGCACTTTGCCACTTGGAGCCAGAGTTCCACTTCTGGTTTTTTGATAGTTAGTTGGAGATATGAGTCCCATGGTCTTTCTTGCTCGGGCTGGCTTTGAAATGAGATCCTCAGCCCCCTGAGTAGCTGGGCTTGCAGGCATGAGCCATTGGCTCCTGGCTTGGATGAAACATTTTAAAAGAGGCATGACATGGTACTCAGGTGGTCAAGGTACATATACATATATATAATCACAAGCATTAAAAATAAAATCACTGGAGGCTGGGATAGAGTGATAGAGTGCTTGCCTAGCATGCATGAAGGCCCAGGTTCGATTCCTTGGTACCACATACATAGAAAAAAGCTGGAAGTGGTGCTGTGGCTCAACTGGTAGAGCTCTAGCCTTGAGAAAGTCCAAGGTCAGGCCCTGAGTTCAAGCCCCAGGATTGGCAAAAAATAAAAAATACAATCACTGGTGTAAATGAAATGTTTATCTAGTTCTAGGATGTGTTTTGCCCTGAGCCCAAAGCTTTGTGATACTCTTCATCCTTATAACCATGAGTATGATTACTATTAAGGTACAGGTGGAGAAACTGAGTAACCAAGAGTTAAATGACAAGTCCAAAGCCCACCCTAGAGTCCTTAGATGTTAAAATTGAACCCATGACTCTGCAGCCCACAAAAGGCTTGCTTCTGTCTACACTGGTCTGTTGTCAGGTTCCTATGCCCCACCTCCTGGACATGTGGGGTACGGGAAATGGGGTGCATAGTACCTGCAAACCCAGCTGTGCAGAACTTCCTGCCCAGCCTCACAGTAGATTTGTCTTCATATTGCACTTGAAATCCCATCACCTCCCTTGCCATTTCCTTGTTCAGTAAAAGATGAGAGGCAGGTATGAAAGCCAGATGCCCTCTAGCCCTTCCCTGTCACCTGTCAGTTTTCCTCTTCATTTTTGTCCCTCTTTAAAGAAAATAGTGCAGTGAAGCCATAATCAAATGTCCTCATTACCTGCTGGGTCTAGCTGTACCATAGTCACGTCTGTTCTCAGATCTAGGGCTCTGATTCAGTATTTCTGCGTCCTCGTGGGATTACTTCTCAGATACTCAACAAATGCTCTCTATCCTGGTCCCCTGGAGCCAGCAGCATGCCCACCTGAGGCCTTCTTTGCTGGTGTGAGGAGGGCACGGACCAGCCCACCATCCTCAGTTCCCAGGTCTTTGCTTCTGGCCACTCATGGGGGCCCTGTGTCCGGAGTCTATTTTCATTGTCACAATTGTGTGGAAGTGCTGGGGGGCCGCTGGCAGATGCTTTCCGCATTGCTTGGGGTGGAGACCAGAAAGGCTGTCTACCATTCAGACCTCTGGAGGGTTACCAATCCTGTCCCTAGAGGGGCTCTAGTTTCACCTGGAGGTTGCTTAAAACTGCTAGAAAGCCTGTTGGTATGGACACCTACTAGGCAGAGGCCCAGCTGATTGGTCTTTTCCCACACATGGTGTGCCTGGCCTGTGGTGTGGTTCATGAATTCCCCCTTGCTTAGGACACATGGGGTATCTTCCTGTAGGATATGGAACTCACCATGAAGAAAATTGGGGCACAGTTTCTCCACTGTTTGTCTTGGAGCTAGAAATCAACATGTGGCTCTTAGGCAGGTTATCTCCTGGTGCTTTCCCCTGTCAGTTTCTGGCACTGAGCCCCAGGGCCTGTGAGGGGCACAGATTCACACTTAAGTTCAAGCCCCAGCCCCTTACCATAGCTCCAGGTTTACCAAGCACTTTATTTACTTTTTTTTTTTTTTTGTAAATCTTAGTACTGGTTCCTGGGCTTGAACTCAGGGCCTGGCACTGTCTTTGAGGTTTTTTGTTTTTTGTTTTTTTGTTTTTGCAAACCAAACACACAAGGGCAAAAATAACTTTTACTAATAGAAATTCACCACAGTCAAAGTTTCCCCTTCTTAAGTCTCTGAGTTGTAGTTCTCTTAAATAACACCTGATAACAGACTTCAGTATTAACTTGCTACCTTCTGTAACTCAGCAAACTACTTCTGGCATCTTACTCATCAGTGTCATAACAAGATTCTATGTATAGGGTTTCATTTTATTTATGAGCATGGGTGCTCCTTCTTTTTGCTATCATGTCAAGGTAGGAAATTAGTTCTCGGCATCTGAATCTTTTTGCTTCATCAATGGCATGTTCAAGAAGTTCTTTCATCATATCTGGAGGTCCTTGGTCAACCTCAAGTAACTGAAGAACACTTTCATCTTTTTGTGCCAACACTTCAGTTTCCTTCGTGAGCAAATGTTTTTATACCAGCAATGGAGTCCTCAGGTCGTGCTGGCAGGGGATCAGGCACCACAGCTGGTTTAGCCATTGCTTCAGCTTTCGGGTCACCTTTCTCCATGGGCTATGTATGGGTGGTATCTTGGCTGCCAGTAGCACCTTCTGCCTTTCCCTCAGTTAAGGTCGCAAGTTGGGGTTCTCCTTCCATTTCTTGTTTACTCTTTGGTGTCAAATCCTCAGTATGCTTCCCTGGGCCCACTTCACTTTCAGCTCCTTCAGAATCCTTACTTGCTTCCTTTTCCCTCATTTCCTCTATTGCTTCATTGTGATATATCCCACATAATACATCTTCAATTCCAGAGTTTCCAACTGCACAAACAACTCTGCGACTCTTTGCTGTTTTTCTTTTAACTGCTCAAGTTTATTCCTAATCTCATGTTGTAGATAGGCATCTCTATCTGCAGGACTTTCTGGTGACAAGTCAGGTGCCACAGGTGGTATAGGCTTGGCTTCAACTTTAGAGTCACCTTCTCCTTTTGCCTTGGTTATTGTCTTGGATGTAATAGCCTGAGTGTCTTTCTTCTTAGATGGTGATGGTGGTGGTGGTAGAGGAGGAGGAGGATGACGACGATGACAAGGATTTATGGCTTCTTGTAACTGGGTTCACTTCATTATCAGGCCTTTCAGATTTTTCAGCTGCATTGTCAGCCATTATTATTATTATTTTTTTTTGCCAGTCCTGGGCTTGAGCTCAAGGCCTGAGCACTGTCTTTGGACTTTCTCAAGGCTAGAGCTCTACCACTTGAGCCTCAGCACCACTTCCGGCTTTTTGCTATGTATGTGGTACTGAGGAATTGAACCTGGGTCTTTGTGCATGCTAGGCAAGCACTCCACCACTAGGCCAAACTCCCGGTCCTCAGCCATTCTTTTCTTTTCTTTTTTTTTTTTTGTCAGTCCTGGGCTTGGGCTCAGGGCCTGAGCACTCTCCTTAGACTTTCTCAAGGCTAGAGCTCTACCACTTGAGCCTCAGCACCACTTCCGGCTTTTTGCTATGTATGTGGTACTGAGGAATTGAACCTGGGTCTTAGTGCATGCTAGGCAAGCACTCTACCACTAGGCCAAACTCCCGGCCCTCAGCCATTATTTTCTAGCTACAGCCAAAATGCTGACCTGAAGTTGAGAGACCGCGAGCACCTCCAAAATGACTGTCCTTGAGTTTTTTGTGCTCAAGGCTGGTACTCTTTCACCTGAACCACACCTTTACCTCTAGCTTTTTGGTGGTTAATTGGAGATAAGAGTCTCACAGACTTTTCCTGCCTGGACTGGCTTTGTACCACAGTCCTCAGGTCTCAGCCTCTTGAGTAGCTAGGATTATAGCTATGAGCTGCAAGCGCCTGATGGACATATTATTGATGTTCCAAAGTAGTTACTGAATGGGCCAGAGAACCTATCTTCTCCCTGAAGGCAGGTTCTAAGCAAGATATAGCAAATGGCAGAGCCTCAAGTTTGTGATTTAAATCAAGCCTTGACTTTTGCCCCCCCCCCCGTCCATTTTGGCTGTCTCCTCTTGTAAGTTTTGGGGTAGGGCTTTTCTTGAGACAGTTGATCAGAGAGAAAGAGTAGGAAAGTCTGCTCTGGGTCTCCTGGGTGCCAGCTGTCACCCAGCTGTGAGCAGAGGTGTGAGCTCGCTGCTGTCTCAGAATGTAAGGGTCATTGGTAAGATGGACTTTCTAGAGGGCTCTGTGTGCAGCTCCTGACCCTTGTCAGCTGCCCCACTCTGTGCCTAGTTTGGTGGAGGAAGAGGAGACATGAAATGGTGCCCCTACTCCGCGGGCCATCAATAGGGAAGTTAGTTCTGCCAAGTCCAGAGCTTGAAGTCACTGAGGCCTGATTTGACACTGTTCATTGGCTTCGGAAATTGTTCTCTTTGATGTGGTAAATGCAAGCTGAGTCAGGCTCGATTGCCTGCCCGCCCCAGGGACCTTTCTCCTCCTCCTTTTCCCTTTTCTGTTGGAATGGGTCTGTTTGATGCCTGGTTATAGATCCTGTTTTTGAGCTTTTCTAAATTATATTCTTTTTCAAGTGTTTAGAATGTTTCAGTGTCTGATACATGCTGCTAAGTAGTTCTGGGGATAGGAGAAAACCGACAAGGGTTCCATTCTCACCAGGCAGTTGTGAGGAGGGGCCATACCATCCCTGTTACAGAATACTACACAGTCAGTAAAAAGAATGAGTGGCCCTTTTCTGTAAAAATAGTAACTATCACATGCTTTGTGGCCCTGAGGTTGGTTGACGTGAGAATCACTTAATTCTGCTCAACATCCCCTAATAGAGCGTGGGCCATGTAATCTGCATTTGGGTAACTAAAAAGTAGTAGGTTTGGAACTGGTAGAGTGGCTTCATGGTAGAGTGCTTGCCTGGCATGTGTGAGGCCCTGGGTTTGATTTCTTGGTACCACATAAAAAATAAGATTGCATTAAATTAAAAAAAAAGGAATTGTGGGGTTGAGGAAAGAGAACGAATAGGAGATGCCAGCTAGCTTGGAGGATCTGCAGGCTGTGTGAGTTCCTCGTGGCTGCTGTAACAAGTGGTCTCACACTTGGAGGCTTAAGGCAGTAGACATTTGTTTTCATCACTCTGGAGGCTGGACCTCTGGCTAAGATGTTTGTTTCCTTCCAGAGGCTCTGTGATCCTACCCAGCCGGCCTTCTGCTAGGTTCTCTGTGTTCCTTGGTTTGTGGCCTATCATTTCAGGCCCCATGTTCCTCTTCTTGGACCCTCTGCTCTTCTGTCTGGGTCACATCTCCTTATCAGGGCACTCTTGTCACTGGATTAGGGATCTACTGGACAATGTAAGATTTCACCTAAAAAAAATCCTAAAGTAGCATTTGCAAGGATTGCTCCCCTGGTGTTGTCTTCAGTCCACATGGGTAAGGAGTGGGGCTCCATTCACCACCACCCCAGCAACTGAGTGAAGAATTTGATCTTTAGTCTGTGAGATGTGAAAAGCAAAGTGGTGGCACAATCAGATTAATGCTTTAAATTTTTTTTCTGGTCTTAGAGCAGAAGGGTACAATGAGCACTCAGGCCACTGAGGGCAGAGTCCTGGCAGCGTGGCCTGGGCGTGGAGGGGAGCTGCTGAGGGAGGGGAGGACTGGAGCACTCATGCCTGCAATCTCAGCTGCTCTGGAGGTTGTGAGCAGGAGGATAGCAGTTCAACGTGATTCCAGGCAAATGTTTGGGAGACTTATCTCATTCGATAGCTGAGCATGGTGGCACACCCCTGTCGTGCTGCCTTGGCAGGAGTTTACATTGGGTGGATCATGGTCCAAATTGGCCTTAGAGAAAAGTGAGACCCTATCTCAAAAACAAACAAAACCAAAACACACGTACACAGAGGAACAGGGCTGAAGGCCTGGTCAGCTGGTAGAGTACCTGCTTTAGAATGCAAGACTCTGAGTTTGAAGCCTAGTGTCTACAAAGAAGAGGAAGAAGAAAGAAGAAGTAGAAGCAGAAAAAGAAAAGTTTTAGAGCTGGGTACTTATGGCTCACACCTGTAATCCTAGCTACTCAGGAAGTTGACATGTGAGGATTGCAGTTCAAAGCCAGCTCGGGCAGGAAGTCCATGAGAATCTTATCTCAGTTAACACCAGAAAGATGGAAGTGCAACTGTGGCTCAAAAAAGCAAAGTAGTAGTCTTGAGTGCAAAAAGCTCGGCGACAGCACACAGGCCCTGAGTTTAAGCCCATGACCAACAAAAAAAGGAAACAGGAAAAGGAAGAAATATAATGGCTAAAACAAAAACACAAGTCAGAAAACATAGATACACACCCAGGTTATTTATTATTATTTTATTAGCAAGTTCCACAACTGACAGAAAAAAAGAAAAGGGGCAGGGTTTAGGATATCCAAACACAAAGGAAGCAGAGGTAGGGGATCATGAGTGGAGGCTCTGTCTCCAGAAAAGGAAAAAAAGATCTTAGGCGATAAAGTAGGAGTTCTTTTGGTCTGCAAAAGTGTTGGTGGGGGTGCTGGGGACACAGGGGCCCTTTATGAATTGTTTGAACAACTGCTTTTCCTTCTCTAAGGGGCACCCACATTGGCTACGTGGGGACCCCTCACATACCTCTTCTTGTGGATACACACGTTTGTGCAGTCACTAACTAGCCTAGCTGGGTGCATGTGGTAGCTGCAAGACAATTCCAGTGCCAGCTGGCTGTATCCATTCACAGCACATGGGTGCACCATCATTAATTCCCAGTGACATTATTACCATTTCTAAAAGAAATGTGACAGCCAGGCTTGCTCTGCACAGGAGGATTAAATAAGAAAGGTGGCTTGCTACTTAGTGTGAATCGTGTTCCATGTGCATGCAGGCCAGATTTTGACCTTTTGCCTGGGCTAAACTCAGCCCCACTATCGTGCCTTCACCTCCTGGGTCCTTGGGATTACAGGCATGAAACACCATGCTCAGGTTAGCTTGGGACTGTGACTGTCTTGACCAGCTAGAGAAATGTGTGTGGCCTCAGCCTCTGAGAAATGACTTCCATGTCCCTCAGGCTCCACTGTCCACTGGTTTTCTCATAACCCAGGTAATGGGTGGTCCATGGGTGAAATGATGGAGGGAAATGCAGGCTGGGGCCCAGCTTCATCCCTGGGGTGGCTGGAGGCAGGTGGCTCCAGGCTGCACTTCAGTGGGCCTGAGTTTTACAGCTCCTTTGTGACTGGTCATAAAGACTTGGCATTTTCTTTGGGGAGATAGAGAGCCATGAGCTTGTCATTGGAAGCAAGAGGCAGGGTTGGGGGGTGGGAGAAGGGGGAGCCCTGGGCTGGCAGGACAAGGAACAGCTACTCAAGTAATGGGTGCCAAGCAGCGGCCACCCCCCACATGGACTTTTCTATCTGGCCTAGCTTGGAACTTTGATCCCCAGATTGTAGCCTCCTGAGTAGGATTACAGGCAGGAGCCACTGATACCCAGCTCACACGTTGTTTTTATTGTAGTAAAATGAATCTTTTAAAGTAAGTATAAGGGTAGAGTTTGATAGCATTGAATACATTTGTATTGTGCCACCATTGCCCTTGTCCACCTCCAGGACTGTGTTGTTCAAATGGCAGCTGTCTACCATGAAATCCTCCATGCTTCCATGAGCCTGGGAACTTGATCCAGCTTTCTGTGAAGTTGACTTCTGAAATGGCATCATAAGGTTTCTTTTATGTGCACCAAGTCCTTAAAGGTCCCTGTCCTGTACAGGGCTGAATAATATTTCAGGTTTTGCTTATCTGGTCACCCATCAGTACACACACATGGGGGGTTGCTTCTGGATTTTGGAGGGCTGTAAATAATGCTGCAAACATTTGTTCTAGTCCCTACCTTGTGGGTGTCTACACAGAAGTGGAGTAAAGTAATTCTGCTTTCAAGTTTTGGGAGTGCCTTCATACTGTCTTCTTCAGCAATTCACAATTCACCAGTTTGGTAACTGGTTTCTTCTCTCCTTCCTTTCCAAAGGCAGAGGTCAAGGGCCAAAGGATGACCCTATACTCAGTATTGTGGCCAAGTGTAAAATCAGATGGGGGAGGGCAGAGTGGCTCAGCCCAAGGGTGTGAGAATTGGAGAGAATCTTCCAGAAGCCTATGGGCAGATGAGCAGCAGATAGCTCTTTACCCCCTGGGCTTTGTCCTGAGTTGCCCTGGAATGGTGACCTTTGTATCTCTCAGGTAGCTGGGATTACAGGGATGTGCCGCCGAGGCCAGCTTCTGTTGTCCTCTGTCATTCTGTATTCCTTCTGAATTCAGCTTCTGTGCTGATTGTCTCAGATCTCCACACTGCACCTCTGTCACGGCTCTCCCTCCCTCTCATTCCTTTGGATTCCTTTTCTGGCCCTGAGAAGTGATCAGCAGCTATCCATCTCCAGTGAGCTGATTATTCTGTTCTACACAGTGCATATGAATGGAATCTTGTGTATAACTTAGGACTTTTTTGTGTGTGTGACTGCTTTCTTTCACATCCATGGTAGAAGCTCTGTCCCTTTTTGTGCAAATTCCTTTGTGCATCCATCCATTGATGGGTACTTGGGTTTTAGTGCCTGGGAACAGTACTGCTATGTATTGTTAAGTGCCTATGCCGTGTGTGTGTGTGTGTGTGTGTGTGTGTGTGTGTGTGTGTGTGTGTAAGTAAAATCTACCAAACAGATTTTGGGCATGGTGCAAGCTGGGAAGTGGGTTTCTGGATCCATCGGCTGCAGCTTGCCAGGTGTGTGGTCCTTTACTTCGCACATAGGCTGTTGGCCACTGGAGGTCACAGACTGGGTGGTCCTGGCGAGACCCCTCGATGCTTCTTAGTAGCTTGACCTAATTCCCTCTCCTCTACTTACCTTAGGGCTACTACAGCATGGCCTAGACACCACCTGGCTGGGCACGGAGGTGTCAGCAAGAGGTCTGAGATGGACGGATGCTCTGCGCAGGGATTTGGGTGGTTCTGTGGAGAGGGAGCTGCTTCACACAGGCCACACATGGTACAGGGTGGGTGGGGGAGGCAGGCAGGAGGCGTCTTCTGGAACATCTTGATGGGTTGGTTTTGCTCTGCACCCAGCGTGGCCTTTGGTGGGCAGCCGTCTGTCTCTGTCAAGCTGCCAAACCTCCTCCCATCCATAATTCATCTCAGTGTAGCACAAACATGGCGTGCAAGTCACCGGGGCAGAGGGCAGGCTGTGTTCCATATGCAGAAGGAAAAGCAGAGCCTCGCTCTGCTCCCCAGGTGCTTTGGGCTCCTGGCGAGAGACCGAGGCTCGGCCTCAGTCTCTCCTGGCAGCTGTGTGACAAGTGGTGTCATTTCTCGAGGATGTGAGCGTCCCACTTGACATGGCCCCTCCAGTCTGCCACTTGAGATAGATGCCTGCCACCCTCCATCCCCAGATGGCACAAACCTGGTGTCCAGAAGTGCAGCCATTTCTTCCATCCTTTCAAGTCAATCTGCATTGCTGCTTCTTGTAGCTCCTCACAACACAGTCACACCACCAGGCCCTGCTCTCCCCCCCCCCCCCCCGACCCCCCAGGCCAAGCAGGTGAGCAGCTCTCAGTCTGCAGTGTGGCCAGTAGCTCAGGCTTTGTCTGGTCTCGAGATGTGTTGCTGCAGCTATCCGGCATTCCCAGGCAGATCTGGGAGCCCAGTCACCCCACATCAGTGCCTGGTAGGAGGTGGGGAGTAGGTGTCTGGACAGAGCCATCATTCTTTTTCTAAGGCAACAAAGTGCCCGAGCAAGGTCCTGTGGATGTGGCCATCTCACAGAGAGAACTGCACAGTTATTAGAAACATCACTGCCATTTAATTAACTTGGGTGCAGCCAGCCACCAGCTCCAGTGAGTCCTATACAGCCTGGCTGATTCACATAAGCCTGTGTCCAGGGCTAAGGGGAAGATTTGAGTCATCTTGTTTTCTAGTTAATAAGGAGAGGTTGGATTTATTCATTGTTCTAATTGCTGGCCCTGGAGCTTTCAGGGCACCATAGTCAATTCTGGACAAAGTGTGGCCTGCAGCTTTTATGAGTGAAGTGTTGTTGAGACACTACCTTCCATCTTCCTTCTACCTTCCACCTGTCTTCTTCCCTGTCTCCCTCCCTCCCTCCCTCCCTCCCTTCCTTCCTTCCTTTCATTATTTCCACACTAGGCCTTTCATTGTAAAGGATCTGCAAGCATAATAAAATGTGGATGTTCCCCCACACTCCCTCCTCACTCTTATCTTCCTTAGTCTGAACTTCATTCTTTCCATCTGACCTCAGATTCATTGGGTGCGTGTGAAACATATATGGGTCCAGCCTTCCATCCTGGATAGCTGAGAACCAGGCTCACAGCAGGGCTGGATCTGGCAATTCAGAGACTTGAGTTTAGCGGGAGAGACCAGACAGGCATTTTGGAGAAATCATTGCTAGCTAAACCGAGCTTCCAAAAGTAGTTTCTGCCTGGGTAGCTCACGCCTGTAATCCTAGCTACTAAGGAGGTTGAAATCTGAGATCATGGTTCAATGCTAGCCTAAGTAAGAAATTCAGTGAGATTCTCATCTACCAATTAACTACCAAAAAGCCAGATGTATGGCTCAAGTGATAGAGGGCCAGCCTTGGACAAAAGAAACTTAGGGACAGAGTCCAGGTACTGGGTTCAAGTGCCAGTATTGGTATGCACATATACACACAAAAGTGTATTGGAGGTCTTGTATGGGGGAAACCCCCACTATTCTCAGATTCTTGAAACTCACCAGGAAAATGCTTCTGACTTTCTCCTGGAGCCACAGAGAGCAAACAGGCTGAGTTACCATAACTTCCACATAAGTGGGTGGGGATCATCCTAGTGGATAGAGGCTGGGCTGTGGCCTCTGCCAGCTCCCAGTGGCTCATGTTCCCCCATGGGTGCGAGGGCCAGAGCAGGAGCCCAGAGAGGTAGTTCTGTATGTGAATCAGAAGATGAAAGAGGTGGGGTTTCTGACCTGCACTCAGTCATGCTAGTGAGACCTATGTAGCCCACATTGACGACTCAGCTTGTGGGGGATAGATGTGCTTTTACCATAATCCAGGTTGAACCCTGCAATTTACAAGTAAAAAGTCAACACTGGCTGAGGTGAGGCTGTCTCAGCTGGGAGTCTAACTGGTAGCCCTGGCTCTGTGTAAGGCATCCTGGCTGGTGCAGGCTGCTACCTGCCTTTTGGCTTGGTGAATGGGTTTTGTAGAAGCCATGGAGCCAAGAAATATACACCTGCTTAGGCATGGCACTCATAGTGTAGCTTTCCCTAGAGTATAGGGAGTGCCTAGGTACTGCCCTGTAAGTGGCCAGGGGCTTTTTTTTCCCCTGAGCTAAATATTCCTGCTGACCTCCTGCAGGGAAAGACATCTTCCCATCCTCATGTGAGCAGGTCATCATCAAGGCGATGTTCAGGTGCTGTCTTCAGGGGGGGCGTTGAGGATTCCCATGACCAAAACCACTTCCTTTGTCAGGGTTCCAGACAAGTTCTCATCTTACCAAGGCTATGGTATACTTTTGAACTAAGATCTTTGGTGTCAGACGGAGCCAGGTTCAAAGGCTGCTTTTGTCCTTTCTATGCTTTGTGACCTAGGCCAAACTGACTAACCTCTCAGACCCTCTGTTTCCTCATTTCAAGATGTCATATCTCATCTTAAAGAAGAAAAAGAAGTCAAAGGGGACCAGTGAAGATGTTCTCTTTTCCCCCAGGCTCTCTACTTGACTGTCTTTTTTTTAAAAAATAATTTCTGATTCTAGGGAATTG
The DNA here is from genome assembly GCF_031878675.1 of Megascapheus bottae. Taxonomy (NCBI): domain Eukaryota; kingdom Metazoa; phylum Chordata; class Mammalia; order Rodentia; family Geomyidae; genus Megascapheus; species Megascapheus bottae. The sequence continues at coordinate 6,948,067 of NC_143536.1, read as the reverse complement.
TTGAGTCAGATAATGCTGATCTATTGTCTGGCCAAAGGTGAGGCCAAAAGGAAAAGGGAGCATTGTACATTGAGCATGGTACATTAGGGTGACGGGAGCCTGCCTGGCCTCTCCTCTTCTCCCCCCCCTCCCAGGCCCCAGGGAGACATCACGAACAGCTCTATGCCAATTCATCTTGGAAATGATCTTCTTCAGGCAACAGAGAGAGGAAGCGAACTTAAACGAAAGCACCCAGCCGAATGTCGGTGAAGTCTCTGCCCCAGATCAGTCATCCTTCCTAATAATGAGGGCTGTCAGGAGGCCTCGTTCAGTCGGAAATGATAGGCTGTGTAAATATTTGGTCTGTAACTGATTTATGGGTTGAGGAACAAAGGGAAAAAATAAGATTAGTGTCTAATCACAGAGAGGCAGGAACTCAGCAGGCCGGGACACCTACCACCAATCTTATGCCAGCCTGGAAGCTGAGCCTGCCCCCTGCTTGTCTAGAAGAACCCAAATCCTGGCAGAGGAGGGTGGGGGGCAGGCGGTCTGTGCAGGGCAAGTTTACCTGGAAGGTGGGGGTCAGGGGCTCTGGATCATTCCGAAACGTCTCGCCTCTGGCAAGATACCCAGGTGCAAGTGGAAGATCCATTCTTCCAGTTGACCTGGGCATTGCTAGCCTGGTGACCCCCTGTGGGTCCAGGGGTGGATGCCTGTGTAATGGAATGTATGTGAGCAGCACCAGCAGTGGGATGCGTGACATGGGTGGGAACCACTTGGCTTTGAGGACACCCAGGTCTGCCCCACCCCCATTTTTTATTACTTCAGAACAGGGTCTCACTGTATAAGCCAGGTTGACCTCAAACTCATGATCCTCCTTCCTCAGCCTCGTGAGGGCTGGAATTAAAGGTGTGCATCACCCCACCTTTTGGCATTAGAAGTTGGGAGACATTTCCATCTCTAGGATAAACAACCTCTCTCCCCTTGCTTCAACCCTGGTACTCCTAAGGGTGTCTTTCTTTTTTCACATCAGATGGCACATGGCCTTGGTAAGTAGACTCTTGGGTGAAGGGCTGTCTAGTCAGTACTGCACCCTTGGAGGTCATCCAGCCTCAGTCAGTCACAAGGAGCCTCCTGTTGTTAGCCCAAAGAAGCCACAGATAGTATGTTGTGATGGGGCTTTAATAAAGGCTCAGGGCTGGATCAGGCCTGGCCTTGGCTCATTGTTCACCCATAGCAGGCACTGTCTAGTGCAGACCCGTGGGTCACCCTCTGAAGGACAGCAGGAGACGCATAGCCAGTGGCCCCTGTTCTCCCTGCCAAGTGATGTGCATCCTGCGGTTGGAGTTCGTAATTGCTCGCACTGTGCTCACACTGGGATTGAGTTGAGCACAGCTTCGTGCTGGCCTGGGACCATTGTCAACGAGGGCTGCCTTTTGTTTCTTCATTGTCCCCAGAAGTACTGACACAGGCCACTCTTGAAGTGTCCCTGGTTGGGGCATGTGTGGCATTTATACCTGTGGGCTCCCGGGCTTCAGTGTCCTCATCTGTTAAGTGCAATCTGCCCTGCTGGCAGAAGCCAGATGATCTTCCCTCAGGTGGGCAGGACCATTGCCCACCTGGATGCCCGGCTGAGGCCAAGGCTCTCTTCTCCCCCCCCCTCCCCCGGCGGGGTGGGGGGAAGAGTGGTTCTCAGAGCCCAGAGGTCAAAGGCCATGAGCTGTGGAGTTCCAGGGTTTGGCTCTTCTTTCTCTTCTGTCATTTGGAAATCTCTCAACAAATGCTAAAGTTCCAGTAAGATGTGGGTCACTCCCTAGGCCCCAGGTGTACATAGGTCACCACACGGTCTCTCGGGCCTTGGCTTGATCTCCTAAAAGTAGGACTCAATGTCATTGGCATTCCCATTTTGTGTTAGCAGCTGATTCTGTCTCTCTGCAGTTAACAAATGATGAATTTTCAGCATAGGATAACAATAAATGTGGATACTTAGCAGTGCTTCACAGATGAATTTTATCTTATCTCCTCTGCTGTGGGGAGAGAGATGAGGTGAGTTGGAAACTTTACTAATCTCAGGTTTGGTGGTGGGGGCAGTCAGTGAAAACATCTATCTCCCAAATCTGGTCATCTGTGGCTGGAAAGATAGAAGGGCAAGGCACTCCAGGTTTCCTCTGTGTGTGTGTGTGTGTGTGTGTGTGTGTGTGTGTGTGTGTGTGTGTGTGTTACAGGGGTTTATTGTAACATGTCTATAGATGCATGCAATGCATCTTAATCAGACTCACACCCCTGTGACCCTCCTTCCTCTCCTTCTCTACTCTAGTCTCAGCCAGCACTACAGCACACATACATAAAGGATTTATGTGCCCCCTCTCCCCTTGTCCATCCCCCTTCTTCCTCCCAGGTTGGTGGTTTTTATATAGACGGATACAGGAAACCTAGCAAGGGAAGATGCCACCTTGACCAGGTCTCGTAGACATTATCAGCATGGTGTGGGGCTGACTACCTGTGACCTTGGGAACCCAGGATGTCCAGGGTTGGATTTGGAACTTGACCTTCTAGAACTGTCCCATGGAGCTGGGAGGAAAAGGAAGACCTATTATGGCTTCTTAAGTTGCAGCAGAAACGGGCTCTTCAGAGGAACCCAGTGGACCAGAGGGCAAAACCCCTCCATCCTGACCCCCAAACTGTGGCTTTTCTCATTTCTCCCTCGGGGTTGGAGACCCCTTTCTCCCCCACCCACATGGAGACCCAAGGCTGAGGTTAATTCCATGCACATATGGCTCTAGTTCCTTTTCTGTCTCCTTTTTTCAGAGCCAAGAAAAAGAGCAAACCCTTCAACCTCAAGATCCACAGCGGTGGCGTGGGCAGCTGTGAGAACATTCCAGCCCAGCAGCGCTCCCCGTTGCTGTCCGACCGCTCCCTGCGCTCCTTCTTTGTAGGGCATGCACCCTTCCTGCCCTCCACCCCGCCTGTGCACCCTGAGGCCAGCTTCTCTTCAAGTAAGTCTCCCATTGCTTGCACCCCCATCTCCCCCAGGCTGCACTGCCTGGCCAGGGGCACCAGCTGCCACCTCTCCCCCAGCCTTCCTGCCTCCCACACCAGCTGCTGAGGTGCATACTTGTTCCTTGTGCATCACCTGGTGTCCCCTTCCCCCCCCCCACACCCAGCTTGCCCATTTGGGTGGTTTGGAGGGGCCGTTCTTGGCTCTCAACTGCTGACATTGTGCCCCTGGTCCCTGCTGTTTATTAGCAGGTAGATATGACAAGAATCTCCAAAGCACCACAGCTCTCCCCTCCTCTTTATTGCTTTTCATCTGCTTGGTTCTAGAATCTTGGCTACTGTGGGTTAAGGCACCAGGGATGCTGTGTTTTTGCTTTGCTATGGCCAGCCAGTATGACCTCAGATGAATTCAGGTTCAAATTGGGCTGATGGTGGCCTAGGGGTGATTTTAGACTCTGTTCTAACAGATTCTGCTGGGATAGAGTTGTTATGACTCAGAATAGAAATGGAAGTTTCTGGCCATCAGGACTTATTGTTTCAGAAAGCTTATAATCTTCTTCGCTCAGAGGCTGGTTTAGCTGCAGGGCACAGATGTGTGCATGTGTATGTGCGTGTGTGTGGCGGCGGGGGAGGGGGGGGAAGGAGTGGTCCCAGGGGAGTCCTTTGGCGACACTCTTCCAGTGAAGGGGCAGCTCTGATTGGCTGGTTGCTGGTGAGAGGTGGGGCTGGAAGAAGTGAATTGAGCCCTTGGCTGCTCATGTGTACTATTGTTCATGGGTAACAAATGCTTATGGAGCCAGGAGCATGGCCTAGTGATAGAGTGTTTGCCTAGCACGCATGAAGCCTTGGGTTTGATTTCTTGGTATCACATACACAGAAAAGGCCAGAAGTGGTGCTATGGTTCAAGTGGTAGAGCTCCAGCCTTGAGAAAGCCCAAGGACAGTGCCCAGCCCTGAGTTCAAGCCCCAGGACTGGCGAACAAAAAGAAAGAAAGAAAAAAGAAATGGACTTTACTAGGATCTGTTACTCACCCACCTTGGGGACCACATTTAAGTTCTTGTTATTGCCTATGTAAACTGGGAAACTGAGGCTCAGGACCAAGCTGTGATATGGATCCGGTTCTTTCTTACTGAAAGCTGACAAGTATACTCATCAAGCCTGATTTGATAGCCAAGGTGGCTCAAATGCTCAGCGAGAAAATTTTTTTTAAAATCACCCTTCTCCAAGGGTGAGGTTTTCTTTATGACTAAACCAAAGGGTTCCAAAGATTTTCCCTGGTAAGTCAGGTGCCCCTTTGACAATGTGATGAAAGCTATGAATTCTCTTCTGGGGAGAAGATACATGCAGTGGAGCGTGGATAAGAGGATAAAGGTGACGGGGTGAGCTCGAGTTCCATGTGCAGATGTGTGTTTGGTGTGGACCGCAGGGACCGCTGAGGGTGTCAGCCAGGTGTGCATCCAGAGGCTGCTCATCTCTAGACCTGCAGTGTGCAGGCCTCATGGGAACAGCAGAAAGCAACTGATCCATTTGTCAAGAGAACTCATGGTCACAGAAACCCAAAGTAGCACTTCACCAGGTGGGCTGTGTGGCAGGCCATGCGCCTGGGTGAGCAGGAACGGGGAAGGCCATCAGGCCAGGTGTTTGGTGGCAGTAGGCTAGTGTCACAGCCAGGAACATGGGCTGCAGAGAGTAAAGGAGGAAGGCTGGGTTGCCATCCCTAACTCTGTATTTTGGCGCTTTGTGTCTTCCCTTGAAACAGCTAGGTGCTTCTCTAAACCTCAGGCTCTTCAGTGTAGCACTTACATGTTGAGCTCTGTCTCTACAGGGCCTGTATACAGTAAGCCTTTAATAGATGTCACCTAATACTTAATAGGAAGACCTAGTATTAACAGTCTCTGTGCCATGATTAATTCTGTCATCTATAGTGCTCGGCTGTGAGATCACTCCCTGATGTCCATTGAGGAACTTTTCTGTCTCAGTTTTCTCTCCTGGGTGGGGGATTGTGTTGAGGCTAGCAGCCTGGCTGGAAAGGTGTCTCTGGGTTAGAGACTGTGCTTACTTAGGAAGTAGCACCTACACTGCCTGTGCTCTGGTATTAACAGTCAAGGCATTGGTGGTCCCAGGTGGCAGCTGTCCCTGTGGGCCCCTGGGAGCACAAAGTGGCCTAAAAGCAACTCATTCATTCTGGTTGTCTTGACTTGAAGATGAGGGATGGCGGGGAACTGTTGCCACCTGCAGGGTTCTGGGTCCTTCTTTGTGAGCTGCCTGTGGAGACTGAGGCCTTTAGGGCAGCACTACTGAGGGAAAACAAATGACTAATGGATGTACTGCTCCCTAACGTGGTCGTCGAGGCACCAGCTGGAGTGGCATCTGGGACCCTGTGTGTCTTGGGAAATGCCCTTCAGGGAAGGGCGTGGAGGGTGCTGTGCCCACCCAGGGCAGCTGCACCAGGCACTCTCTGTGTCTGTTCTTGTCCCTAGAGATGAAGAGGGGAGGTGACCATCGACCTCTTTGTGGGTGGCAGGGGGTGGGGGGCATCAAGAGAGACAACTAAACCACAGCCCACACGGGGAGGGTTATGATGGGGCTCTCGGGAGGGGGCTGATTATATAACAGGGTTTAATGAGGCTTGAGATCAAGGTTCATTAGCCCCAGAGGAGGGAGTGGAGGAGCGCGTGGCTGGAAGGGAATTTGCTATGTGGTGTGGGGAGAAGAATTTGGGAGAAGTTTTGCGCAATTTGAGTCAGGCTGGGCTCAGCAGTGCCAGTTCAGAGGAGAATCATATTCCCCATCCCAGGGTGGGGAGGGGGTATAGGTGTGGCTAAAGGATTTTAATTCCCCAGAACCACAGTGGAGGGACTCACACAGCAAACCTCCTAGCCTCGTTGCTCCCTTTTAGACTCTCACCTCCTTCACTCCCCTCACAAATTCAGGTCTCTAACATGGACTGACTGCCAGCTACATTTCCAGAAAAGTGGGTCTGGATGTCTCTCCCAGCATTAAGTAATACACACAAATGGAACAAAGCAGATGTTAGCAGGGGTCCCGCAAGGCAAGTGTTGGTTTCCATCTCTAACACCCTCCTTCCTGGTCTTGCGTCTCTGACTACCTGGCTCGTTCTTCCCATGATCACCTCCATGATTTAGGTTAGTACAGTGTTCCAGGCTGTCAGCAGTAGCAGAAGCCCCTGAAATCTTGTGACCCCACCAAACCCCCGAGCTACATTACCCAAGGACCACCACGGTGCTACTAACAACCCTGGAAGGGGTGCTGAGCAGATGAGAGTAATTTCTCATTCAAGAAAAAAAGTCAGCTGATCTGTGGAGTGGCCATTTGTGATTCCTTTCCTAATTGAGAAGTATCTGGGGAGGGGGATAATGAGAGGGATCAGTTATTGACTAGTTATTCACTAGAGGAGCATGAGCTCTTTCTGCCTTCTTGAGATCCCATTTATGCCAGGAATGTGGGGTCGCCCTTGGCCATGAACTGAAATCGGCTCACTGTGAGACAGGAAGTTGCTGCTTCATGCTGGGGGTTTCCAGCCTTGTCTGTTCTCTCATGTCCTCTGGGGAGCTTGGGAGAAACATCCGGTGGCGTCGGGGCACCTGGGTCTGGGATTGGTGCTTCTGAAAACTTCCTGGAGTCCAAGTTCAGTGACAGCCAAGGTCAAGCCTCAGACACAGTGGCTGGAGTTTGTTCATTAACAGTGATGAGCAGCGGCAGGTAAACTCTCACGAGATTTTCAAAACACTTCTGACTTCAGCGCTGTAAACTTTTCTCTTCTTCAAATCACCACTTATCCAAACCCTAGAAATGGCTGCAGCATGAGCCCACATGGCTCACAGGTGCGACAGTGGCGGCCCTGCTGGGGTCAGTGTGCTGTGATGCTGCTGTTTGCTAACGAACTGATTATCGTTAGCGTTTTGAGTTGCCTGGCTTCATCTTCAGCCAAGCTACCATCCAGGCACCTGCTCAGCCCCCTGAACCCAAATGTACAGGGATGAAGGAGGTGGGCACACAGATACAACTGTGCCTCCTGCTGGGCATGTCAGACAGGACATACTCTCCAAAGAGGGCCCATTGGGAAACAGTGATGTTTGACTAGGGGGCCCAAGACCTGAGGCTAGCACCTTATTCATGGGTCATGTATTCAATCGTTCAATAGGACTATCACAGAATAACAGACTGGGTAGTGCATAAAGAAAAGAGGTTTGTCCTCTGTTCTGGACAAAAGTTCAAGAGCACGATTCTGTTGAGGGCCTTTTGCTGCCTCAGACTCATGATGAAGGCAGAAAGGGATACATGTGGAAGAGAGAAAGGGACTGAACTCTCACTGTAACCTGTTACCTCCAGAAAGGCAGCAAGCATTCATGAGGCTTCACCACCATGACCTAGCTGCTGCCCCCTATGTTCCACCCCCAAACCTGCTCCGTGCCAATCACATTTTATGATGAGTTTCAGAGCAGACAAAACCATATTCAAAGCCATCCTCACAGGAACCATTTTTCTGGATTGGAATTTTAAAGCTTTCTCACATTAGCAACAAAATCTGTCTTCAAAAAGAAGCATAACCCTCCCTCCTTCTCCCACAAACCCCAAGATGCAAATAAGCAGATAAAAGTGAGTTACATGAAATGGAGGAGTCTGGCACCCCATCCCTGGACACTGTCTCTCGATAGTGGTTCCCAAACATCTCTCTGAAACTCAATTTAGAAGCCACTCTTTTGTTTAGTGTCCTTCTTAAAACATTCTTTGAAGGTCATAAATGGAAAATGCATGGCTTATCATTCCTGATTCCATCTCTATCAGTCCAACAACACATCAATCAATTAGAAAGAACATCAGAGCTCGGGAAGATGCAGAGCTGGGTCAGATGTCGGTGAGCTTTGTAAGGCACAGAGGAGGAGGTATTGAAAAGGAGGACAGCAGAGTATGGGGAAGCTAGGTGGCTTTCCAGGGAGGAGAGGGTCACCAGAGGGAGGAACGATTGGAATTGATTTTGAGACCCATGCCATCTGCCACTTCTCCATATGTAACTGAAGTTATCTAGAAATGGAGGGGTTTTTCTCCAGTCAACTTCTAAGCTCAAGACTCATTCCTTTGCCTGCCCATCCAATTGAAACTGCTTTCTGACGTGTGTCAAGGCTACTGGGATGAACGGACATTTTGAAATCTCCATCCTTACCCCTGTCCAGATGGCTGGGGTGGCAGACATGGCGTAGCTATTGTGGTAGCCACCAGAGCTGACTGTTTAGGATGTTTTGAACACATAAGGCAGGAATGATGGTGGCCAGGGACAAGGGTGCAGACTCTAGCGGGAGGATTGGGGGAAGTTGCCATGAGCAGCCTGTGTTTCGTGCAGGGACTTGAGGGCTTGAGAGGGGTCAGCAGAGGACCAGCAGGGTAAAGTCTGGCTGGCCAGATGTAGAGTTGGAAAGGCAAGAAACCAGATCTTGGGGTTTCCACTTGGAGTTGGAGTGTCATTAGGGCATCTTGGACCTAAAGGACACACCCAGGCCCTAAGGCTTCTCTTCTCTTCGCTAGTAGCCATTGCTACCTGCCAGGTGCACGTTGTAATGTGTGAAAGTCCTCACCCCCATCACCTCCCAGTGTGACCTTCTTTGGACATTGGGCCATTGTGGATATAATGAACAAGGTGAATGTTTAATCCAGGGTGATGATGCCTTCTAGGGGAAGAGGGGAATCAGGGTGCACAGAGGCCAGGAGCCTAGACATTGTGTCTGCCTCCCCAGCCATCTGGACATGGGACAAGGATGGAGATTTCGAGTGTCTCTTCCTCCCGGACACCCTGGTACCCACCACAGGAAGCAGTTTTCATTGGATAGGCAGACAAAGGAATGAGCCTAGGAGCCTGGTCTTAGAGCAGACAGCCTTTTCACCCCTAGAAGAAGAAACATGTCTGGCCTCCAAAATGATCAGAGAATAATTCTTATTACTTAAAGCTGCCTACTTTAGGGCTCTGAGTTGTAGCAGCCCTGGGAAATTAAGTTTCTGTAAGGGGCAAGCCTTCAGCTTGAGCTATGCCATCACCAGGCTAATGAGCCAAGCTCCGGGTGGCTGTGTAATTGGCCAGGGAGCAAAGTGGGTGCCTCTGGGGGAGCGTAGGGGGGAGTGACAGAGTTCTCCTCAGCTGTGAAATTGCCCATCAGTCAGCTGGTGTCAGGGATCGCCTGTCACAGGGCCCCCCAAGTGACCATAAAGAGTTAAATGCTGCTCCCCAAATGCTCACCAGGGAGCTGGCACTCAAAGCAGCCCAAAGGGGCTCTTGGCAGAGGAAGGGGTGCGAATCAAATTAGTCACAGTGCACAGGTCTGTACTGCCCACCTCTTCCACCTCTGTGCTGAGGACACCAGCTCTCCAGGCTATGCCATTTTCCTTTGTCTCCTATCACCCATGTTCTAATTGGATAATAAACCAGTCAGCCAGAGTGGGACAGCCCCTCAGTCAATGGGCCTGAGATAGATTGAGTATTAGATATATTCCAAACCCCAGGTATGGGCCATCCCTCACTATGCCATGTCAGGTTGGTGAGCCAGTCACTGTGAAACTCAGTTTCCCATCTAGAAAGGATGATTCTTCTCTTTCCTCCACAACAGAATGACAGAGACCTAGGGAGATGTTGGGGAAGGTGCTTGTTCCCCGCCCGCCCACTCGTTTGAGGTTTATGGTAGGTAATCTCTGTTTTCTGGCATTGATCCACAAGTTTCAGAGGCTTTCCCTTTCTGTAACTGTTTATCACTTGGGCCCATTGTCTTTCAAATCCTGGTGTCATCATTTGGTGGTAATCTTTTCGATGTTAAATTTCTCTTCAAATACCTCATTATTCTAAAGAAAAACAGCAGATGTGTTCTGTGCATTGGAATTCTGACTTGAGTAAGCTTTTAGATTGGTTGTCTTTCTGTGTACTCTTGGTTTTGATCAGATCAAACTATCACTGCATGATTAAAATACACAGTCTTGCTATCTCCTGTCCTTTGCCCTCTCTGTCTTAGCAGCCTGGTCTCTGGGGTTCCTGCTTTTGGGAGATGGGAGAACTTGAGGAGGCCAGGCCAGGTGGGAGGTCTTCAGGTCCTTGGAAGTATGCCTTGTTGTTGTTGTTGCTTTTGTTTCCTGGCTTATATGATGAGTGGCTTGTTCTACCATGTATTCCTACCAAGATTTGCCACCCTCACTAGGGGGCTTTGGTCAGTGGGGTCACTTAATCTTGGACTATAACCAGGCTAGCCTTCAGCTGTGAGCCTTCTGGTCTCTACTAGATAAGTATCTGGGGTTACAGGTGTGTGATAATCACACTTACTGTCACTAGATCTTGTGTGGAGGGTAGACAGGGCGAGATACCGGGTAGCCATTTCTTCACCAAAAATAAATAGAAATTTTTGGAGAGATTTTTTTTTCTTTTAACTTAGAAACTTCAAGTGGTGCTATGGCTCCAAGTGGTAAAGCTCTAGCCTTGAGAAAGCCCAAGGACAGTGCCCAGGCCCTGAGTTCAAGCCCCAGGACACGCAAAAATAAATAAATAAAAATAAATAACTTAGAAACTTCATTCAGTGAACAAGAGTAACAGCTCCAATTCTGTATATTGCCCCTGGTTTAATAGTATACTCTTTTGCATATTATTACATTTGATACATAATGATCGTTATTCCCATCTTGCCCACAAGTAACTTCACATGAACATTGGGGCATTTCCAGGATTCTGGTTGTTAAGAAGCACTAAGCTTGAAAAGGAACCTGACTGAAGATGATCATATTTAGCATATCGGAATATAGATGAAGAAACTAATTAAGCATGACAAGTGTAGATAAAAGTCAAGGTTTTCTTTTTCTTTTTTATCTGACAGAGAATAAAAGACTTAGATTGATAATCATAACAAAGAAGAATCGTGAAGTTGGTTTTGGACCATAAAATAAGACTCTAAAATTATATTTCTCAAATACAGAAGTAATTACAGGAGACCAGCCATCATGGAGGCTTGGAGGTCCTGGTTTAATCATTCATTTATTCATTCAACAAATGTGTGGAGAATCTTGTCCTTCAGCCAGTCCCTGCCAGCCTGGGCAGCATCTTCACTTCTTGCAGAGCCCACTGACCCCAAGGCCCCAATGGTCTTTGGTGAGTGGAAAGCAAGAAGCAACACCATCCTTCTTTCTCTGCGGGGTGTTTACTTTTCTCAAAAAACCAGTTCCACACAGTATCTACCCATCAGTGCTGCCCACAGGTAGCCTCATTGGAGCCCATCTGCCGCATCCATTCCTTGGCCACATACCTCCTCCCTCCAGAAAATGTTTTGTCCCCAGTTCTTGCCAATTTTCACTTCCTGGCTAGCTCTCACATCACTCTCTAGACACACCATACCCTCCTAACTCATCCTCTGTCCTTGTCATTTTCCAATCCCTCCCTATTTTGCAGCCTGGGATGGTTACAGAAGGGCAGTCGGTGACTTAGTCATTCTGATTGCCCTTCCATGGCCCTTAGTCCAAACATACAGCACAGCACACCAGGCTATGTGGGATCCAGATGCATTCTGCACACATCTGCCCCAGTCCATTAGCTCTTCCTCACACACACACACACACACACACACACACACACACACACACACACACACACACACCTCTCTCTTCCCCTAGGTAGGTGCTAATGGCTCAAGCCTGTAATTTTACCTTTAATTCACCACCAAAAATCTGGAAGTGGAATTGTGGCTCAGGTAGTGGAGTTGCTAGCCTTGAGCACAAAAGCTCAGGAACAGTTCCCAGGCTGTGAGTTCCAGTCCTGGGACAAGCAAAATAACAACAGTATGAATTTAGATGTTTTTTCTGTATATGGAAGGCATAGGTAAATAAACATGAATTATTTAATTCAACCTTTGTAACCCGAAGGTCCATTGACACTTACCATGTGTCTTATGCTGGGATAGATGACCAAATCTGCATTATAAAGGAGAGGAGTAAGAGGCTCAAAGAGTCGAGTAGCTCCCTTGCGTCACACAGCAATTATTTCAAAATCATTTTAGATCTACAGGAAGTTTCAAATATAGTATTGAGTCCCTCATCCCCCAGGCATGCTCTTCATCCACATTCTCTCTTTCATGAACATAGTAGCAAACTCAATCCATGGAAGAAGCGGCAGACAGGCCTATGTCACTTACAGGTATTGTATGTCAATGTGTCAGCTTAATCCTTGCTCTGGACCAGCCTCCTCATTTGCTTTTATTCTTTAAAATCCCTTTCTGACCCTGTGAGGAAGATGCTGTCTTTATCTTTCTGTTATAGTGGAGTCACTTATAGCCTAACCTGTCTGAGGGCACACAGCTGGTACGTGATGTGTAGTGGCTTTGTAAACCCAGAATCCTTTGCTCTTAACTCTGTTCAGTATGGCCTCTAAACTCAGACACAAAACTACCTGGAAGCAGAGAATTAGTTTGTATCTACTCAGAATCTTCCCACAGTCCCTGTTTACATATTTATGTGTTGGCTGCTGTTTATGCAGTAGATACATAGAAGGGTCAGTGGGGTATATGGTCTGGATATTTCTCAAATTTGGTTTTAAGTCCAAATCATGAAAAAAATTGTCCAAATTGTGAAAAATGAATGAGCCCACCCTTCTGGACTCAGATTCTGACCTAAGAGCTTGGGTAACAAACCTGATTTATAGACACACATACTTGCTCACTAGAGCTTGTATTTAGCTAGGCCTCCCTAGTGATTGATCTGTGAACTATCACCTGGAGTATAGTTCTGTCCATTCTCCATGTTTAAAAGTTACTTTTTATTTTTTATTTTCCTTTGCTCAACTGTAACAGATATCAATTAAATAATGAGTAAACATCAATTAAATGCAGGCAGTGGGAGACCATTCACCATAGTCCCTCCATCGAGGTAGTTCCTGTCAGGAACTAATTAACACTCTGGAATCTAACAGACCATGATTGTGTGTGGTGATGGGTCACCACCCAGGATCTAGCAGCCCATGGAGATGGCTCTGGGGATGGAGGCAGAAGGCAGTTTCATGGAGAAGGAAAGCTTTCAGCATCATCTCAAAACTTGGTATCCTTTCCATTGACCAACAGATTGATGTCAGGCCAAGTCTCTTAACCTCTCCAGTCCCCAATTTTCTCATCTGTACAGTGAGGATAATAATACTTCCATTGAAGATCAGCAGTGACAAATGAAAGAAGACAGAAAAGATCACAGACTCAATGCTTTCATTTCTACCAGCCATCCAGAAATTACAAATCTCAAGAGACAGGGTAGATGAGTGGATGAGTGGAAGCCTGGGGCTTGGGCTGAGAACAGTTTTGTACCAGGTATTCTTTTGATGAGAAAGTTCTAAAAAATTGCATTATGATGATGATCACAATTCTGTAGATTTTTACTGGAAGTTCATGGAATTAGGCTTGGCATGGTGGCTTATATCTGTAATTCCAGGTGCTTTGGAAGCAGAGATGTGAGAAGACAGTGGTTTGAGGCCAGTCTAGGTAAAACATTAGCAAGGCCCCATCTCAACAAACAAGCTAGGCATGATGGCATGTGCCTGTGATCCCAGGTGTAAGAGGTCATAGGTGGGAAGATTGTGATCTGAGGCTAGTGTGGACAAAAATGTGAGGTCTTACCTGAGAAAATGACTAAGTCAAGAAAGGACTGGGGGCTTGTCTCAAGTGCTAGAGCACCTGTCTAATATTGAAAAAAATCATGAAATTGTACACTTAATAATGATAACATCAACACAGCTTTCTAAAATAGATCAACAGACTTAAGTGAGATGATGAATTAGTGTCACTTAGGACATTCCTACATATTGTATGTAGGTGCATTACTAGGAATCGTTTTTTTTTTTTTAAATGTATTCTTTATTTTTTTTCTGCCAGTCCTGGGGCTTGAACTCAGGGCCTGAGCGCTGTCCTTGGATTTTCTCAAGCCTAGAGCTCTACTACTTGAGCCACAGCACCATTTCTGGGCTTTTTCTATGTATATGTGTTACCGAGGAATCGAACCCAAATCTGCATGCATGCCAGGCAAGCACTCTATCACTAGGCCAAACTCCTGGCCCCCAGGAATGGTTTTTAAACTGAGGGGGTCAGCTCTTCTCTGAGGATGAGCCCACAGAAAATGTTGCCAAGAGCCATTGCACAATGCAGCTGTAGCCAACAGCATTGAAGTCCTTGTCACCAGTCCTTTCTGAGATCCTTGAAGGTAGAGCTTGGCCCTGGATCTATGTCTCCATCCGTGGTGAGTGATACTGAGCTCTAAGCTGGCCTTCTTGCCAAGAAAAGGCAGAACAGCTACACAAAATACTGTCTGAAAACATTAGCAAGCCACCCAGGCAGCAAGGACTTCAGTAGTCATGATTCTAGAAAGAAAAGAATTACTAACACACGAGCCCCAGGTTCATCATTGCGTTTCCCCTCACATACTGCCATTTACAAAATGGTCACTAAGGCATTCTGAAGTTCAGTTAAACTTTCCCTGGCTGTTGCTTAGGGAGAGAAAAATTGGACTCAAGGCCTACCAGGAAGAAGTGGGGACCTGGTAAACCCTAGTGTGTCCAGTAGGGATGCTGAGGGGCACACCAGAGGAATGAGGGCAAAGTAGAGATAGACCAGTGCTTGTACAAAATGAAGCCCAGTATCAAATCTAGTCAGTCCCTCATTGGATTAATGTGATTTGCTGCTCCTAACTGCCTGCCAGAAGCAAGACTTAAATCCTCTCTAGAGAAAAATGACATCATCCCCAAGCTCAAATCATCTCCTCCAATTTTCATGCACAACTTTAGGAATTCAATAAAAAAATGACCAGACATATTAGGAGGCAAAACCACATGACTGAAAACCAGTGGAAAAAAACCAGACCCTTTCCCCCTCCCCACTGCAGGGAGATCCAGATATTTGAGTTAATAAACATAGACTTTATCTTCTTTTACTTTATTGTGATTTAATTTAGTCTTAATTTATATGTTCTGGGATTTGCCAGAATTAGGATCTTATCTCAAAGGCACTAATTTAGGTTTAATCTAGGTTTTTAAAGTCCACCGCTATTGAGGTGAAATAAGTTGCAACCATTAAAAGAACACAGTTGGGTGAGTTTGGATAAGTGTATACGCCTGGGTAAATGTGCACGACTTTTCATTACTCCAGAATTCTCAAGTTCCCTGCCTTCCTTCTGCTATGATAGATGACTTTCTGCGCTCCAGAATGTCAATGGCTTGGTTTGGAGTGTGTGTTCTTTTGTGCCTAGCTGCTTTCACTCAGCATAGTATCAGAATGCACCAGTGCTGTCACCTTTATCCATTAATTTCTTGTATTTCATTGCAAGGTATGGAGTTTAAAAATAACTGATTAAGTCATATAGGAAATGACTTAATCAGATATAAGATTTTAATACAGATCTGAAGAACCAGGAAACATGCCAAATGGACTCTCTAGGACTCAAATATTCAGTAAATGAAAGGAATAATTGGATAAAAATGGGGTTAACTGTATATTAGATACACTTGAAGAGAAAATCTGTGAACTAGAGGATAGGGCAGAGAAAATGTCCAGACTGCAGCAATGTGGGGTGGAGGAACCTTGAAACATAGGGTCTCATAGTGAGATTCCAAAAGAAGAGGAAAGAGGAGAGAAAGAAGGAAGAGATGCAAAATTTGGAGAGAAAATGATTGAGAACTTCCAAAAAAAAAAAGCTTCAAGAAACAATAGCTTCATGAAATCTCTTGAACCTTAAAGGTAAGGTAAACACTCAGAAAAGTGCCCCTGGGAAGGTAGATTGTAGTGAACTAGGATCAGTTCCTTGTTCAGCCAGGCTCAACAGGCTTATTATTAGTATTATTAACTAATACTGTAGTCAATACTTTTAATGTTAAGTATCATTCCTTATGAATGCATAAATGGACAGGGAGGAAGGAAGATGGTAGACTCCCTTGTATTTGTCAGTGTCACAGGTTGTTTTCTGGCAGCTGATCTGAGGAGGTCTTCACATTGTAAATTTGTCATGTAGTTCTGTTGCAGTCACTCCAGTGGTGCAGGAGAGGTTATTTGTGTTACTGTGTAAAGCTCTCACACAGCCTCCAGGATGTGAGGATCTTTCTGGCATTGTTTTGAAGTAGCTCAAAGGGCCCTGGTCTTGTACAATCTCATTGGCTGGTTCTCAGCAGTGGGGTGTGCTGGCTGGGGTGTGGGAGAGTCTGGGTGAGGCTGCCTGCTTCAACCAAGGGTACATGCTGCTAGGGGCTATGTGGGTAGCACTTTGCATGGCTGACACCTGTTCCTCATCTTTTACGGGAAAGCCAACATACAGAGTTCAAAGCCCTTCAGTATCTGAATCAAGTAACTTAATGCCCTCATATCACGAAAGTGGAAAATGTCATTTCTTTACTGGGACGTGGGCTGGAGGAGGTCTACTGACCATCTCATTTTTGTTGCTATCTTTTTCTTCCCCTCTCCCCCAGACTATGCACTTGCAGATTCTTCATTTAAAACTTATTTATAAAGTATTTTCTGTTTGCTATATGAAGCAGTAGAGTTCCTTCACTTTAAAATCTGTAGGTATTACCTACTGCAGAACAAATGACCACAGTCATGTGCTGTGTAATGACAGCATATTGTTGTAAGAAATGAATCACTGGGGTCTGGCAGTGTGGCCTAGTGGTAGAGTGCCTGCTTAGCATGTACAAAGCCCTGGGTTCGATTCCTCAGTACCACATATACAGAAAAAGCTGGATGTGGTGCTGTAGAGTGCTGTAACCTTGAGAAAGCCAAAGGACAGTGCCCAGGCCCTGAGTTCAAGCTCCAGGACTGGCATGAGAGAGAGAGGGGGGAGAGGGAGAGAGACGGGGAGGGAAAGAGAGAGGGATCATTGGAGAGATTTTTGTCATCATGAGAATGGCACAGTGTACTTACATACAATAAGATGTCCACGACACCAGCAGGTAGTACCTATGTACATGCATGCATATATTTTTTTAGCACTGGGCTTGAACTCCTGGCCTTGTGCTTGCTAGGCATGTTGCTCTATCACTTGAGCTATGTTCCTAGCCATTTCTGCCTTCCTTATTTTTCAGAAGAATCATGCTTTTCTTACCTGGATTTGCTTAGACTGTGATCCTCCCATTGTATAACCTTTCATCCTTGAGATGATGGGTGGAAATCCCTGTGTCTAGCTTTTATCACTGAGAGGGAGGGAAGGGGGACTCTAACTTTTTGCCTGGGCTATCCTTGAACCCCCAATCCTCCCAATCCGTGCCTCCTCTCGAGCTTGGATTACGCTTGGCCAACAGGTCACATGAGACCACTATTAATTTAGCTGTTGTTGGCAGATGGGTCCTTTCTTAGGTAAAAAATAACTTTACTTCAAGATTTAGTGACTTAAAACAGCAAAAAAAATCCTTATCTCATAGTGTCTGTGAGTGGGGAATTTTAGAGCCATGCAGTGGATTGGTTATGGGTCAAGGTCTCTCAGAAAGGTGTCCGGGATATGCTGTTGGTCTGCATTTTCATCTGGAGGCTGCAATGACCCTGAAGCCTCTATTTCCAAGATGGCACCCTCACGTGTGTGCTGGAGCTGGTGCTGGCTGCTGGCCTCAGCTCATCTCATCTCCACGAGCCTCTGGTGCATAAGAGCCAGTGCCACCTCTTTGTATTATACCGGCTCTCTCCAGTCTGCTCTGTTCCAAGGCAGGCAAAGTAAAAGGCGCTGCATGCCACAGCCGCACTCTTCCTGAAGACTAAGACTTGGGCATGGGCAGGTTATGGGTTTTGTTAGTAAAGAGCAGAAGAGAATTTGGCATTGGTTGGGGCTGGGAGTTTGGCCTACTGGTAGAGTGCTTGCTTAGCATGCATGAAGACCCGTGTTCAATTCCTCGGTACCACATACATAGAAAAAAGCTGGACGTGGTGCTGAGGCTCAAGTAGTAGAGCTCTAGCCTTGAGAAAGTCCAAGGACAGTGCTCAGACCCTGAGCTCAAGGCCCAGGACTGGCAAAAAAAAAAAAAAAAAAAAAAGAATTTGGCATTGGCTAGCGAACATCCTTCCTCTCCAGGCCCTTTAGTGGTTGGGCAGGATTAAACAAAACCCTGTACCTGTATCTCGTTGTGTGTGCGTGTGTGCGTGTGCGCGCACGCGTGTACACATGCCATTACTGGGTCTTGAGCTCAGGGCTTTGGAGTTATCCTTTAGCTTTTCCCTCTTAAGGCTGGTGCTCTACCACTTAAGCAACAGCTCCACTTTCAGCTTTTCAATGGTGAATTGGAGTCTCACATACTATACTACCAGGGTTGGCTTCCCAGAGAATTCAGGTGTACATGCACTGTGCTCTCTGTGGATGTAACAGCAGAGGGAAATGTGCTTTCTCAATTCATTGATACGTCTCATCGGAGAAAGAGATGGTGATGGTTGAATGGATTCATGTTTTCCTAACAGGTAATGAGCAGAGAAAACTCCCAGGGCTGAGCGCAGCAGAACATCCCATCCCCCTTGTGTGTGTGGAAGTGGGGTGAGAAGGGGTAGCATGATAGTTCATTAGCAGACAGAGAACACCATAGATTTTCTTTGAAGCTCAATTTTGTTTTAAATGCAATCATGAATCTTAAATCCATGCCAAGTCTCAGTGCATCAAAAAAAGATGTCAGGATGTTAGACTGAGAGCTACTCTTTCCATACTCACATATTAATAGAGAGGTAACACTCAGAGAATATCAAAGTAAATTTCAGAGGTGCTGGTGACATTTCCAGAATAAACATTAGTTAAACACTTATGAACGACTGCCAAAATTATTTCACGGGTGTAAATTAAAAGGCAGCCTGTAATGTTGATTCATTTTCTTCTCTCTAAGTTTCTACAGTTGAATGCACAGAAATACCACAGAAAGATATTAAGGGACCTTTCTCCACATAGCGATGTCAACAGCCTTTCTTTTTATCTTCTGTTTGGTCACTTCTCCAACCAGCTCAATCATTGACTCTTTCTGGCAATAGTAAATTACCATTTTGTCAGGTAATGAGCTAGTTCTGAGCGGTTCACCCAGGGAGATGTGAACAGAGATGTTTATAAGAAGTATTTTTAAATTAAAAATGCATATCACAGTTGAAACAATACACAAGTACATCATGTAGAAAAGTAAAAATTCCTTCACCAAAAGGTGTTCCCGTGGAATCATTCTGGGTGAGAGTACTTCTGGAATATTTTCTCTTTAAGGGTAGTTTTCTATTGTTTCCACTTTACTAGGCTATGCATTTTATGCTTTTGTTCATTTTTACTGACAATAATTAAGGATGCGTTTTGTAACTGGTCTGCATTCATGGGCAGTGTAGCACTTTTCTAGCCAACAATGAAGCCTGCACAGGCAGAGAGTTGCCTAATCTGTCGCTTGGTGCCACTCTAGCCATCTAATCAGCTTAGGGTAAGTGCACCGTGGGGTAGTCACCTAAAGACGCATCATCTGAGGGCAAACTTCTCAGGAGTGTCACCATAATTGAGTGATGAATGACCCAATGTGCATTTATGACATAGTAACATAATATTTCATATTTATATCTCATAATTCATCTCCTGTCATGAAACACCGTACACCACCATCTCACTGTCCATCAACCTGCGGCTCCTTCCTGCAGCTGTGAGCTGCCCAGCTCCAGCCTGGGCAGCCCCCAGCTGTGCATGGCTCCCCTTTGGAGATGGCTCCACAGGAGGAGGAAGGCAGAGTTCACCGAAGGCAGCTGAGCCTTTGGGTCAGCTCAGGGACTAGCTTCAGTATTAAGGCTGACCAGGTCTGGCAGTTTGGGTCTGTCTTGCCTTGGGTTCAGCTCTGCCTTTGCCCCCTCTCCAGTTGCGTGGCTGGCTTTGCTCAGTTTATCTGTCTGCAAAAGCAGGTTCATGTGTCTCATCCCCCACAGTCCTGGGGCTTGAGGCTGTGTGTGGATGGCAAGTGCCTAACTTTTCATGAATCAATGTGGCAGAAGGTGTACACTTCCCTGATCTTACCTCAGCTAGGACAGCTGTGTCTTTATGGAGCCGGGATCAGTCTGTGGCCTTGCTGACCTCTTTGTCACCAAGTGTGATGAGCCAGCAGTGAGCCAGCACACATTTCACTCTGTGTGTAGCACAGGGGGATGGCCTGGTGACTTGGGGCTGTGTCACTATACATGTCTTACCTATGGCTAGGTTAAGGCAGAGTTGAGTAGCTGGGATAGAAACCCCACAGGGCCTCAAAGTCTAATGTTTTTGCTCTCTGGAATTTTATTGGAAAAGTTTGCTGAGCAGAGAACCTGGAGTAGCTCAGACTTGATCACTTCTCTGCCTAGAGTAGAGAGATGAACAGGCAGGACTGCTTGAAAAGAGATGTATGCTTCTCTCTGAGGGCTGAGATAATGAAGTGGTGCAAACCAAGTGGCTTAGAATAAGCATTTGCTCCTTCATTCCTTCATAGTTCTAGAGGGTGGAAATCTGAAGTGACATTGTAAAAGTCACATGGCTTCCTCTGAAGGCAGTAAGGCTGGATCCCATTTCTGGGGGTGCTAGCTACCCCATCATTCCTTAGCTTACAGCCGCATTTCTCCAGCTTGTGTCCTAGGTATGTCCTGGGGACACTCTTCAACCCTGTGTAGGGAGCGGCCATGTGGTCTTCCACTCTAAAGCAACAAGCATGATGTGTGTCTTATTCAGCTCCCTCTTAAGCCAAGTAGGAAGAAGTAAAGAAGGACAAATATTAGTTAAGCATCTGCTGAGCTCAGGTTCTACTCCACTGATCCTGTGAGGAAATAGTAAAGATCAGAGGAGTTCAAGCAAGAACTTCCCCAAACCTTCACAGATGGCAAGTAGCCAGGCCAGGTGATCTAATTCTTCACATCCACCTTACATATTTGCCGTTCAGTTTCTCAAATTGTTCACACAAGGAAGTAAATAGTCTCAGACAGGGTGAAAGGTTTGGCCAGGGCCACACTGAGATGTGCGCTGGGGACTGCTCAGCCCCTTAGCTCCAAGACAGATCTTTTGCCTGGTCTCACTCTGGAGTGATATCTAGGGCTGAAAGAAGCTAGCAGATGCAAAAAAAAAAAAAAGAAAAAGAAAAGAAGAAGAAGAAGAAGAGGAGGAAGAGGAGGAGGAGGAAGAAGAAGAAGAAAAAATCCACAAAACGTCACCTGGGGGCTTTGAGTGGGGCTCAGAAAACCCTGAGCTGGCTGTATGCATTCACCCGTGAACACCTCTTTTATCCTTTACAGAATCAAGGTCCTATTGACAGCGTAAAGACGCTGCTTTGCGCTGGGAGGCCAGGCTGCCGCTGCAAGGTGAAAAGCATAGATCAGGCCTTGAATGCGTCTCCTCCACAGCTCATCAATTTGCCTTTGCTTGATACAGAAGCGTTGAATGAGCACACTGAACACATCCATCATTAGGTTCTGTTTCTCCCAACAGGAACAGAGCTCCAGGTAAAGGCGGCGGAGGGTGTGGTCCAGTGTTGAGATCAGAGCCCAACCCCACAGAGGAGAATAGAGGCAGGTGTCACAGCAGAGGCTGCAAATAGCCCTGATTGCACTCACGCCCCATCTATCACTCATCCATCTCCCCATCCATCACCCATCTGCCAGGCCCCGGTCGGACACCTCTTCCTTTCTTCACTGACTATCAATCTTGTGGCTTTTGGGGGAAAAGAAAAAAAACACTGGGAACAATTGCCCTTTAGAATTAAGTTTGCTGAGTTGGAGAATTGGGAACCTGTGCTGCTTTGTGAATTTATGTTTTTCTCTTTGAGAGTTGCAATCAGACACTCTTTAAGCATCAGCCTTGAGTGAGTGCCTTTGCTGGCTCAGACCCAGATCCAGGGCATGGCTAGCTTGGTTTCAGGGCTCAGCCTCTGTACCTAGGGAGCAGTGACTCCTCCAAGAAGTAAGAGAACAAGCACTTTTTTTTCTTGGTCTCCACCCCAAAGCCTACCAGAGCAGCCACTTTATGAAAGGGAGTGTTAAATGATTCTACACATTCGAGACTCACTGACACAGAGCCAGGAGAGCCATGGAAAGTTGGGAGAAGCAGGTGTGTGGATGGGATGGAACACTGATTCTAATGACCACCAATAATTAGAGTTACCTTATAGATTCCCCTTGCACAAAACCCTTGGAGCACCAAGTGCTGTACTGGGTAGATTCGGACACCTCCCCCGATTGGCATGGCTGTGTTGTAGCCGGGCTCCAGCGGCAGTGACCTCACTTGCAAGGCTGCAACCAGGACTTGTCACAACCCCATAATCTCAGCAGACACCCCGGCCCCACTTAGAGATGCTCAAAGAAATGACACTCTTTGGAAAACAGATACATGACTTTGACCTTGGAAAACGATCCATCACAGGGCTGTCTTCCCGGTGTCTGCAGAGTACAGACAGCGTGACACCACTTGGGATGGAGCATGCAGTCTCCAAGGGCTGATCCCACAGGCCCAATGTCTTGGGTCCTTAAGATCTGGTCTGGGTCTCTTATGACCATCTCAGATGGCTCTGTCCCTGGCAAAGCTTGCTCCAGCCATAATGAGCAATGAGTCTGGGTGGACAAAGCTCTCAGCCATCCCTTGTTTTATGCACAGTTAACTTCCACTGAACATTAATGACAAAGTGGCTGCCTAAATTAAAAAAAATTCTTCCCGCATTTCCACTGGGAGAGAATTTTCAGCTCAGACAGCTTCGAATGGCTCAGAGTTTAAGATCTATAAATTCACTTCAAGGCAATAAATATGTAAGTAATTGATGATGGATTGTGTGGGGAACTGAAGATCCATTCTTCATAGCAGGCAAGCGAGGGCCGTGGGCACACGCTGAGGACAGCCTGACAGGAGGGGGACAAATGGCCAGATGAACTTGGACAGCTCCATTTTTCCCATATCTCACAGCTGTGTCTCCACAGAGCCGTGGCCGCTCTCCCAGAGGTCCTGCCCATGCGTTGGTCAGAGAGAGGAGCTGTTCAGGAAAGCTGTTGAATAGACAACTAAGTTGCTCCAGCAAAGCTCCAGCTTTGTGTTGAGGACCTGCTGTGTATGAGGCATTGCTGCTGTGTAAATATACTCTACAAGATGGATTTCATCCCCTCTCTATCTCCATCTTACAGAGAGCCAGTTTCTACCCAGTGCTGGATTAGAAATGCTTTGCATGTATGCATGTCCCTTGGGTGAAAAAGAGACTTTGTGCCCACCAGGGGTAGCCTGGACCCTGGAGTATGCAACCCATGAACCAGTCCTTTCTGGGTCCACATATTCAGCCATTGAGGTGGTCCGTGGTCTCTGTGTCTTGCAGTCCCCATTGTGTCCACCCTCTGCCCCCATCGATGCCACTGCGGTTTCTGTGTTTTTATTTCCATATGAGATTATATACAGTTGAATTGGATGGGGCTAGGGTGAGGGCTAGGGTTTGCCTTGATGGCAGCCATGGACTCCTGTTTTGTCCTCTTTTAAACCAGAGCCAGGCCAGCTTTCCCAATGAGCATTTTCCTTTGGGTCAAGGACACAGGGTCTGAGGTGGTTCTGTGTTTGCCAGCTGGGGCTTGGGCTTGGCGAGGTCTCAAGGCCACCTCTCTTCCTCCTGCTCCAGGCCTGGAATGTTCCCAGGAGATGATGAATCTGACTCCTGCTCAGCTCTACTCCACTTACTCCTGTTTTCAGAAGCTCCCAGCCAGATCACAGTGCATGGCTTTCAAAAAGAGGGATTTAGGGCCAGGAGAGTACCCTAGTGATAGAGTGTACAAAGCCCTAGGTAAGATTCCTTGATATCACCTACACAGAAAAAGCTGAAAGTGGTGCTGTGGCTCAAGTGGCAGAGTATTAGCCTTGAGCAAAAAAATGTCCAAGGACAGTGCTCAGGCCCTGAGTTCAAGCCCCACGACTGGGAAATAAAAGAGGGATTTATTGTCCGAGAGACCCAGGCCGGGAATCAGCTCCTGTGTCAGAAGACCATTGTCCTTAGGGAACCTCTGGGCCTCAGTTTCACAATTTACAAAATGGAATTATTAGTGCCTATTTCACTGATGGATTGGTTTATTCATTTGTCTACTTCTTGAGGAAATAGGTGAACAAATAGGTGGAGATGCCATAGGGGCTAATGAATGTTGAACACCTGGCCAGGGGTTCCCAAATTTAGAATCTCTCAGAGATCTGCAGGACAAAGTCAGAAGTCAGCACATTTGATTAAAGGGCCAGGTGTTATTTTCAGCCTTATGGGTTCTGTGGTCTGTGGTATGACATCTCAGCTCTGCAGTCATAGACAAATGGGCATGGCCATTTATCAATAAAACTTTATTTATAAAATAAGCTGAGGGTCTAGAATTGCTGACATCTGGATTAAGTCACCACCAGGCATCCTGTGGTTCCAGTGTGCTGATCTGGGGAAATACCAACTGTCATCGTGGTTAGTTGACTGAAGCTAAGAGCATCTAAGTAGTTTTCCCAGTTGGTAGCAGGATCAGTAGATAAGCTCTCGCCTTGCTAGCTCCGTTCCTTTTGCTCCTTTGCTTCTCTCTGAAGCTCTCAGAACCTCATTGTGTTCATCTCCAAATGAGAGCAACACAGGCCTTCCCACAGGGTGGTGTGGAGGTCTGGAGGGTTAGCCACGTGAATCCAGAAGGGTGGCTCTGTCATCCACCCTCTCAGATGCGTGGGACATATCTGCCTCTCAGGCCTGGGACTAGTACTTTCTTTCTCCCTGCCAGCCCCTTGGCTTGGCACACAGGTAGCTATGATGCAGATAGAATGCTGTGACAAAGGACTTTGGGCTGCTGGTTTGTAGTATCCAAGTTTAGATCCTTATTCTGAAATGGAGTGACCTCCCTTCCCCCAAACTGTGATGCCACCAAACAGTCCCTTAACAAGGCCCCTCCCCCCACCTTTCCCCAAGCACCCAAGGACATTCCCCAGACAGACCCAGATGGTCTCCTTGTACTAACAACTCTCCTGCATCTCTAGATGGCTAACAAGTGACTTCCCCTTTGATGGTGTGTTTCTACTTTATTATCTCATTATGTAAAATGAGGTTGACACTTCAGGGCTCTCCTTCCCTCTTCTTGGGGCCTAGCAATGAAAGGGTAGCAAGGAGCATGTGGATTGCTGCTGCTTTGGGTCAGGGATAGGAAGGTGAGGGAAGAAAGACCATCTCCTGCCTCATCATGGTGCTCTCCTCTCCAGTCCTGGGGGAGGAGCGTCATCTCAGAGTTCACTCATCTCTCTACTCCCCCCCCCCAGCCCCCCTGTCCCATGCCTGGATCCCCTCTTCCTACTTCCAAGACCTTGGATCAGCCATCCATCATCCTACAATGAGCACAATCATCCCGGTGACACAGGTCTCCCATTGTTTGGTGACAGGGTTAAAAATTCTCGACACGCTTGAATAAATTCAGCGATGAGCAGATGATAAAATGTAATTGAATACCACAGCCACCTTCTCTTTCTTAGTCGTGGAATTTATTTGATGCCAACCAAAAGGGTGAAATAAATCACAGGTGATGACTCCGGTCCACATTGCTTGCCGGGAAAGGAAAGATGCTCTCCCCATCATCCTCAGGTTTGATTTATGATAAAGGGGCTCCCGCTGGGCAGCTCCCCACCAGGATTCAGAGGCCAGGTGGTGAGGGTCTTGTTCACAGGGAACAATGGTTTTGAATGGGGAACATTAGACCCCCCACTAAATCTCGAAGTTGTAGTTCATCTTATAACCAGAGTGGGGCCAGGAGATACAGGTGCTGGTGAGCTTAGGATTCTCCTGTAATGTCTTCTCCTCACCTCCTGTGCACTTCCTCACCTAGCGTTTGCTCAGAGCTCTCCCTGCCCTCCTGTCTTCTATTGGAAGCACTCTTAGAAGAACAGGCCCCCACCTTCAGTCATGAAGTTGTTTGTGGACCTTTCAGGTCGCTCTCTGCTTTGATAAAACGATAGCACGTAGGTCATAGTAATAAACTCAGGCTGAAGTGGCGAGAGTTAATTTTCCTCTTCCTCTGCTCTGGGAGTTGACTTGGCTTTTAGCATGGCCTGTCATAAAGGCAAGGCCTCCTGGAATATTCTGGAGATGGCACAGGAAAGCATTGGGGCTGGGTATCCTTCAGGTCCTCCTTTGCCTGGAGGAAAAGGAAATCAAACAGAAACACCCTTTGGTGGGAGAGGGGGAAGCTAGGACTCAGTGAGCTGCGGGCTGATAGGAAGTGCTTCCACATAGTTTGGGTTGAAGACTGTAGGTCATTTGTCCAAGGAATTCGCAACAGGTAAAGTGGTCAGGTGGGTCTTGAACTCGGTCTTTTGACTCCACAGAAAGGAAAAACTATCTTTCTGCCAATTAGCCAAAGAAAAGACTTTTCCCACTCTAAATTAGGCATTGGCATATTTTCTCTGTAAAGAACCAGGTAATTATTATTTTATGAGCAGATTGTCTCTGTCACAATGCTCACACTGTGTTGCTGAGCAAGCAGGGGGTGAGGGGAAACATACATGCCAATCAAGCTGTGTTTACTGAACCCGAGGGCGCACTGCCTTTGACCCGAGGGTTAAGTTTGCTGACCTCTGCTCTAAATCACAGTCCACAGAGAGCTGTGTTGTGTGCTAACTGGCGTGTTAATTCTAGAGGCAGACTAATGATGACAACAACAAAACCAATAATCACAAGGCTCCATCAGGCCCCCTGCTGAGTGCTGCCCTCATGAGATTGCCTCTCTGTCATTGCTCCTGAGGAGAGAGGAATCACCATCCCCTTTTTGGAGAGGGAGGACCAAAGTGAGACTCGGAGTCAAGGTGGCTGAGGCCCGCACAGTTCCTAAGTGGCAGAGGTTATATTTGTCACAGAGCTGCGACTTCATGTCTCACGCCCTCTCCCACGCTGCACTGGGGGCCCAGAAGTGCTGTGTGTTGGGAAATGGGGGCTGCTTTGCCTCCACGGGCAGGGCATGCTTACAGCAAGCCCCACACTTACTGTCTGAACCTGCCAGTCCCCTTCTGTCTGTCTCATGACACAGCTTCAGATCCATCCTGTCTGCACATTGGCCAGTGCTAAGTGGGCCCTAGCAGTCCACCTTGACCACCCATGTCCCCGAGGGATGGCGTTTAGGCTTTAGGAGTCCTGGTCTCTGGAAGGAAGTTATGCCCAAATCCACGAAGCAACTTGATTTGATCTTAAGCCACCATAGGGCTGTAACCTTTGGAGACAACCTGTAATTCAAACACTTCTAAATGACAGCTAAGCAAAGCTGTCATGCCCCTCAGCTGGAGGCTTAAGGACCATGTGGAACCTAGGCTATTTCTGGAGCTGAGCTCTGGGGCTCCACTGGCCTAGCTCAGACTCCCGCCTGACTGCCTGCACTGGGGCTATGGAGATGAAAAGGAGTAGTTCACTTAAATCCTGCAGTTTAGGTCATGGCAGACAGTAGGAGCCCAATAAGTGGTGGCTACTGAAGGTAATAATGCTATGTGCTCGGAGGCCGTTATCTCCATGGAAACATTGGAGGAGTAGGTGCCTGGCTCTTAGATTCAAGGAGCTTTCTGACTGGGAGATGGCCACTAACAGCTTCTCAATCCCTCCAGGAAGGCTTGATGTTGCAAATTATCTTTGCATTTGTCTCAAAAGAGGTCCCCACATAGGGCTAGGGAGCAAGCCCTGGGTTTTGTAAGATACTGGGATGGACTTGGAAGTCTGGCAAATACTAGCTGGGCAACTATTCAGTGATCATGTTGTGTGTTTGTAAACTGGAGGTGTTACCCTCTGAAGTAGTGTGGATTTAATGAAGAGCTGACTGTAAGAGGCATCTCTGTACTGTGGGTGAACATGGTGAAGGGAACTCGATGCTGCTTCTGGGCCCACAAAAGTGGAAGGCTCTCCATGCAGGGTCCCCTCAGCTCCCATTCAGCCCAGGAGCACACGCTACCATTTACCTGTGTTTCCTGTACTACAGGGCTGGAGCTAAAGGTCTTATGGCTCAGCCAAGAGTGTTTACAACTCAGATCTGGGAAATACAGGTGATGCTTCTGTCCTTCCCTACCTGGCAGGGTATCTGGGTGGGGGTTGTGGGGGAGTAAATGGTTTGGCTTTGCTCCAAGTCCCACACTGAGTATACCTAAGATTCCCACAGGCCAGTGCTGGGGAATAAAATGCTGGGCCAGAGCCCTTTACCAGAACTAGATTCAGATCATGGTCTTCCTACCTCCACCTGTTGAATATCTGGGAGTACAAGTAGGTAACATGATGCCTGGCCCATAAGTTTCTAGTTTACCAATGAACTTAACAGTTCTGGTCAAAAACCTGCTTCTTCATTCATATGTTAATTTATACATCATTCATTTCTCTACTGAGCATATGTTTTATTCTGAATGAGACAGGGACAGGCCGTGTTCCAGCAATCTCTCTACCCTGATTGAGTCCCCACAGTAGAGAAAGTATAAAAAAAAATTATTTCAAAAACCTGTCTTGCCATCTTTTCATGGTTATCTTTTTTTTCCTCCTCCCTAGAGGCTTGGAAATGTCTAAGGAATTGTCCTCCAAGACCAACCTAGACCCTGGCATATGCTCCAGTTTTACAAAACACTTTCCAGTTCTCTCCTTTATGGTCACAGAGAGAAAACATGTCTTGAAGAGGACATAGCTATGAAGTCCATTAGCCCTCCTTTGCCCTGCTGGGTTGACTCCCCTTGGCCACCAGAGGGAGCTCTGTTTGCAAGATCAAGTACAACATCTAGCCTTTGGTCTAAAGCACGGTCAGTCTCCACTGCCTTAGAACCCTCAAGTCTGTACTGTTTCATTTCTCTAAAAGGCCAGAATTTGTTAGCCATTTACTTTCTGGTCCCCCTGGTAGACTGTGAACTTAAAACTTGGTGATGTTTTTCTGTCACTTGTTCAGTTCCTAAAACAATGTTTGGCACAACACAGGGGCTAGATCAGTTTCTTCTAGCTCCTGTAACAAAAGACCACAAACCCAGCAGCTCAAAAAGACACAGAAAGATGAGTTTATAACTCTAAGGATCAGAAGTCAGCAAGGGACCAGAATGAAGGTGTGAGCAGAGCTGGTAGGGGAAGATGCAAGTTCTTGCTTGTCCTGGTGTCTGCAGGTGGAGCTTCAGAGCTTAAAGCGCATCCTTGGGCTCTTCCTAGACAGAGGGAGGAGGCAGAGAGAGCAGAGGGTGGGTTGAGGAGGAGGTAAGAGTAGACGAATGTTACTGGCTCCCATCTAGGACTTAAATCCCAAATCAGCCATCTATACCTAGGCCCCATTGTTGATTGCTTCTAAGCCTTGGTGTTTCCAGCTGTGAAATGGGGTGAAATTGGCTGTTGTTTATTGGACCCCAGTTTTGTGACCTGAATTCAGAATTCACATTCTGGCTTTTACTTGTTCTGGACAAATGGTCCAACTTCTTGAGTTCCCATTGGTGAAGTGAGGATGAATGACAGTGGCTGGCACTTGGTCATGTTCAGAGATGAATTTATATGTCACATGATGGGTGTTGAATTGGCTTGGTTTGAAATAATGCTTGTGGTATGATAAGACTGAATATAAAACAAATCTGCCATTGTTTCTCTCCTTCCACTCTTCTTCTTTTTGTTTTTGTTTTGCTGTTGGGCTTTGAACTGAGTATTTTGCACTTGCGAGGCTATTTCTCTGCTTCTAATATATACCTCCAGGCCTGTGTGTGTGTGCTTGCACACACACTGATTATTTGTGAGACAGGGCCTTGTTTCCTGTACAGGTATACCTTGACTTCCATCCACTTATGTTTGGTGTCCTAGCTGGGATGACAAGTATGCCCAGATAACAGTTGAGAGGGCAGTTTCATGATGGTCCTCCCGTTTCTAGCCTCCTCAGTAGATAAGGTGACAAGCATGAGCCACTGGTAACCTAGTCTTCTCCTTACCTTCCCCTGCCTTCTGTTCTCATCACCAAGATTTACCTGATGTCTTTGTGTTCACACTTCTATGTTCTTTTCCAAAGCCTAACTCACCCTGTTCGCCTGAGTTTAGACTCACCCGTCCAGAGCCTCAATATCATATGGGCACTTGATTTGTTTAATACTCGTTTCTCCTCTTAGGAGTTCTGTGTGTCTTCTGACTGCTGAGGTGGTTACAAAGTCCAAACTGCTAGTTTATTCTCATTCTATTGAGAAGTATTTCTGAGAGGGTAGAGACATCTGTAAACTCATGCAAAAGAAGAAGAAACCTTCTTGTATCCACTGCTTTATCTTCCCAGGCACTGGAAATGAAAATATTTGTGAAGAAATATCTCCCCCTGAGCCCAAAGGCAGCTGGGATGTGAAGTATCCTGCATCCATGTCTACAGGACTTCTTATCAGAAAAGGAGAGAGAGAGGGAGAGGAAGAGAGAGGGGGGAGAGAGAGAGAGAGAGAGAGAGAGAGAGAGAGAGAGAGAGAGAGAGAGAGAGAGAGAGAGAGAGAGAGAGAGAGAGAGAGGGAGAGCGCGATCGCACGCGCATGCTTCCATGTGGGTAGAGACATCTTAGTAGGTGCTTTGATTGGTACATAGCAGTCTCAGGATTAGTTTAATTGCTGGAAATGCGATTTGCCTCCTCTGCTATGAGAAGGCCGATTCTCATGGATTATCTCTTTGTTTCCCTTTGCAGTAGTTTCTATTTGCTCTTAAGGCTTGGAGGAGCAAATTGTATGAAACTCCAAGAAAGTAAAGCAAGGCTGTGTCATAGGGCTGTCGACTTGAGGCCACGGAGGTCACACGTGATGTAGTTGACAGAAGCTACCAGAAAGGGAGCTCAAACCACCTAGCGTAATCCCATCTGCTCTTCGACGGGGCCCTGCCCTTGAGAGCAGCATCCATGATGTATGGACCCCGTCCCAGGAATCATTCTGTGCCCTCTGCAGCATCCTCGGCTGGTGTTGGTGATGGCTTTGGTGAATGGTGGTGATATACTTAGGGAGAAGTTAGCTAGAAAGTCAGGGATTCTTTTTCTTACTTTTAAATTTTTGTGTCAATTCTGGAACTTGAAACCAGGGCCTGGGTGTTGTCCCTCAGCATTATTTTACTCAAGGCTGGTGTTCTACTTTTTGAACCACAGCTCCACTTCTGGTTCTTTGGTGGTTGATAGGTTGATTGGAGCTAAGTGTCTCACAGACTTTCCTTTCTAGGCCGGCTTCAAACCGTGATTCTCAGATCTCAGACTCCCGAGTAGCTGGGATGACAGGCCTGAGCCACCAGTGCCTGGCTGAAAGTTGGGAATTTTCAGTCTTGGCTGTGTTAACATTTTGAGTCATTTGGGAGTAGGAGGAGGGCCAGTGTATGTATTGTGGGATATTGAACCAGCCTCTGTGACCATCCCTCACTAGATTCTAGGACACACACACACACACACACACACACACACACACACACACACACACACACACACAGTGACACCCCAAGTCACAGTGCCTAGAGCCAAGTAAGCAAAAGCTTCTCTAGTTGAGAAGCTTGAGGCTCCTGGGAGGCATGGGGACAATGGAACTTGGCTGTGTGTGACCTTCATCAGCTTGCTGCACCTATCTGACATCTTTTGTCACCTTTTGTGCATGAGACAAATGGAGGTAGCATTCTTAGCGCTTCTTGTGGGTAGTTCCCAGGCCAGCATGATGCTGCGCACACATGGAGAGAGCAGTGAGCTCTGTTTCTAGGACAGCAATCCTGGATTCAGCACACATGCATGCAGAGTGTATACTTGGCTCTAGGCACTGTGCTGTGAGGTAGGGATGCAAGGGTGGAATGTGGCCCTTGCTTCTGCACAGGTATGCAGAATTGCTGATGTGTTACTTGAGTTTTTACTCACAGCAGACATTACTAATGGGTCTCTGTGTTCCTTCCTGGGGAGCCTCAGAATCCTTCTCAACACAGCACCATAGACAGGCAGTACTAGTGGCTCATGAGATGAGAGGCATTTGGCATCTCTAGTTTTCTAAAGGTTTCAGGAGAAGGCTGACACTTCCCAGCATGGGAGTGGCTGTCACAGGGAGGTCTTGGCTCCACCTTCAGTTTCAGCTCCTAGAGAAGGCAGGAATGAGAACAATAGTATTTTGAATTGTTTTTAATTTTTGCCTTTTTTTCTGTTACTCTCAAAAATGGAAACATGGGAGGAAGTAGGCTTTGATGAGTTTTATTTTTCAGTTAAGCTACAAGAAATTCCACAGGCTGTGACGGTGATTGACATATCATGCTGTCTTTTTCTTGATTTTTCTCTGCCCTCTTGGGCTCGGAGAATCATTAGTTGTCTTAGAAAGGTCTCCAGCTTTCCAAGGGCACCATTGGGGTCTCAGGAAACAGCTCTCAGATGGCTGGCAGCAGTGTCACCAGACAGGAGAGAGAATGAGTAGACTGGGGTTAAATGCTCTTGATGGGTTCTGACATGCTCTCCCCTCCTCCCTCCTGAGGAGAGCACTGTTCCATCACAATAGCTGTGAAAAATGAGGGACATCTGCGACCCTGAAATGAGACTGGACCATCCATCTGCTGGGAATGGAGAGTGCCCCTCCCTCCCAGCTCCCAAGCTCCCAGCCAGCACCACTGGGTTCATTTCTGCTCTTATCTCACCTCTGGGGCCCCAGGGGCTGAGGAGAGACTGGTGTGTGTGTCCAGACAGTGAGAGAAGCTGGGGTTGGAGCCAGGGTCTGCAGCAGACCTTGACCCACTGAGGGACAGAGAGACAGTTCAGTCCACTGGGATTCAGCCTAAGCATGCAAGAAATGACCACATAGAGAGACACCTAGTCTGAAGTCTGCATGATTGATTCCTTCTTTGTCACTTTCATTTGTCATTCTATCTATCCAGCCATTTCATATACCCATCTGTCCATCCACCCACTCATTTATCCATTATCCATCCATCTTTCTATCTATTCACCAATTATCCATCCACTTAACCATCCATCTTTCCATCCATCCACCTAGTCATTATTTATGCATCCACTTATCCATTCATCCATCTTTATATCATCTATCCATTATCTGTCCGTCCATCCATCCATCCCTATTCTGGTATGACATTAAATGGCACATACTAAAAGAAGGTAACTAAACAGAAAATGGTATAGATTACATATAGTTTTAGAATATCTTTTGTGTGTTTCATTTTGTTTTGCTTTTAAGATAGGGCCTCTGTGTAGCCAAGGCTAGCCTGAACTCTCACTTCAGTAGATTTACTATAAAATGTTAACTTCATGGGTTGCACAACTGTATGGCAGAAATGGGGAGACTGGGACTGGCTTCATGGGCATTGGGAATTGCCACACACAATGTTACCATGGTACAGGTCCTTCTAGCCAGCATGTGTGGCCTGGGCTATATAAGACCTTAAGCAAGTGACTTACCCTCTCCAAGCCTCAGTGTCCCCGTCTGTGCAGTGGGGGAGCTGGCAGCCCCAATCCTGTGGTGGTTTTGAGGACATAGCTGGCAGTGTGTGACCGCGATTCCTGTGACTCACTGGCACATGCCTGGCACCTGCTAAGTCCCCCATAAATGGAAGTGATGGCTGAGTCTATTCATTCCACAGCTGGTTTCTCACGAGGCATCTTCTGGCTGTCCTGCCCAGCAAGTCTAGCAGTCGGTGGATATAACAGGATTCTGCTGCTAGTGCCTTTAGCAAAGCTGAAGGTGGCTGGTGTCCCTCCTGTGGCCAGCCATCCTTCCTTTCCTTCCCAGGGCCTGACCAGAGCCCGGGTAGCCCTACAATGGTGTAACAAGCCTTTCTCCTCCACTCTTCTCTCTTTGTAGACACACTGTCAGTGCCGCGCTGGTCCCCGCAGATTCCCCGCAGAGACCTGGGCAACTCCATCAAACACAGGTAGGCTGCCTGTGTGCACCTGCAAGCCCTGGGCATGGGTGGGCGAGGTAGGACAGAATATTGGGCCCTAGTTCCTTTATCACCATGGCACTGGAGGTCCAAGATGAGTACCTCTCACCAAGCTTGTCCTTTGTCAAAGTCACCAGGCTTTGGAGCTACTGCCCATGCTCCACGTTCAGAGCATAAAAGCCTTGAATCCTTGAGAAAGTTGTTTAACTTCTCTGGCATTCCTTTTTCATCAAGTAAGTCTTTCTACCTCCAGGATGGTTATGAAAATGAAGTGGGATAATACAGATATAGAGATGTATAGTGCCTCTCACAGGATCAGGTGCATATATAATAAATGAACAGTAAATACTATCGTTGGGGTAAGTGCCTTAGGTCCTAATTTTGGGTGATTCTTACCTAGGAAACACAAGATTGTGGGCCGGTGCTCATTCTCCCTTGAGGTGGAGGTCAGGCTGGAGCTGTGGCCAGCAGGGTGAAAGGACAATCTCCCCAGGTCCATCCCTGCCTTTGTTGGGTGGGCTTTAGCTGCTATTTGGCCCTTAAAACAGGTTCCTTAGCACCCCTCCTCACATCTAACTTTCTATGGTTTGTCCCATTGTCTTACAAACTTTGGGTTGAATATGATCAGCTCCATTTGATAGATGAAGAAACGGAGGCCTTTTGGGAACAAACACACTGGGGTCAGCCAGACAGCTGATTGTGTTTCATTCTGTGAGACTTCTGTGAACCAGCCATGGAATCTTTCCTCTAGACTTTTCTGTGTCAGAGTTGCAACACTGAGCAGGATGTAAGGCCGATGTCTCTAGAAAGCTCTCCTGCTAGAAGACACTCAGCCAACAGACTGTGACAGTCCCCAGGGATCTGGACTGGGTGAGGAACACACCAGGGGTGGAGATAGCCACAGCCAGAGGTCACCCTCACTGGAGTGGCATCTTGTCAGTGGCTTCTGAAAGAAGTATGTTAGCAGGATAGTTGTCAAACCTCAAATCAGAAAACATTGGAGGAAACTGTGAGGATGTGTTAGATGCCAGTAGTCAGGCTGTGAGTTGCAGAGAGGCGGGGCAAACATGAGAGGCCCTTCACTGAGTTGGCTGTCCACAGCACCCAGGGTTGGCCACGCCCATGCCTCCACCATACTGTCTCAGCCACACGCCTGAATTGGCCACACCCCTTATTGAGGGCCAAGCCCCTGTTTCAGCCACATCCTTTTTTTTTTTTTTTTTTTTTTGCCAGTCCTGGGCTTGAGCTCAGGGCCTGAGCACTGTCCTTGGACTTTCTCAAGGCTAGAGCTCTACCACTTGAGCCTCAGCACCACTTCTGGCTTTTTTTTTCTATGTATGTGGTACCGAGGAATCGAACCCGGGTCCTCATGCATGCTAGGCAAGCACTTTAACCACTAGGCCAAACTCCCGGCCCCATCAGCCACACTCTTGAATTGTCTGTGTCCCTGAGTCAGCTGTGTTTCTGACTTGGCCTCACCCTTGGTTTAGTTTCATCTCTGGCTCAGCCACATCCAAAGTTTGGCCACAACCCAGATTTATCTGCATCTCCAAATTAGCCCCACTCCTACCATCTGTATCGTAGCTCAGGGCCATTTTCTAGATAGACCCCATCCCTAGGCTTTCTTACCTTGACATTGAAACCTGGTAGTGCCTCCTGTATATTTATGTAGAGCTAAGGGGAAACAATCTGATCATATGAGAGCTAGGGCAGGCTTCCTGAGGTGGCCTGTTCATCTTCAATTGCTCTGTTTCTCCCTGGGCTTGATGTCAGGAACAAGAGATGGGTATTCAACCCTGCCTTGGTGGGAAATAAAATTAAAATCCTGTTCTCTCTCAGCGGTCACTCCAGCCAGAAACAGGCAACAAGGAGAGCTGACCCTGGGGACAGGACAGGTTGGAAAGGAAATTTTCTCCCACCCCCCACCCCATACAGCTGCTCTCTATCCCCGCTCTGCTGGCTGCTGGGAGAAGAGCTGCCCTACCCATCACTGAGAGCTGCTGCTGTCTGCAACACAGACCCCAATTACACTCACTGGCCCTGCTATTGGGGCTCAGCAAGTCCAAAATTGGGGCTCTGCTCAACGTCCTGCTATATTTGCTTAGACATGGGATCTTCGGACTCCAGTTTGTTCTGTTTGGAAAGGGATTGACCCAGATTGCAGTGATGGTGAGGCGGAGGGAGGCCGCCTTTCCCTCAACATTCTTTGCCTCCAAGTTATGTAATCACTCCCCATTTCCCGTTTGACACTGGAAGCGGTGAAGATTAGATACGACTCCTGCCGATGGTGGCACAAATTGAAAATTAAAATTAACTGTGACCTGACAACCTTCAATCCTTTTCCTGGGAGCCTTGCTTAGCTTGCTTGCTGCTTCCCCCTCACCCCCACCCCCACAGGATCTGGGGATAGAAGGCCCCCCACAGCCTTGTCTGGGAGTTAATCAAATGTGTTCCTACCCACACTGGTAATGGGGGCTCCCTGGGAGACGGCTAAACTCTGTATTTGCAGTTGGAGAGGGAGACAAGCTGATGGTCGAAGGCTTTCCCTTTTGGGGGACTCCTTCATTCCAATAGTTGGGGCTCCATTCTTCTATTCTGAAGCTCAATTTGGTCCAGAGTAGAAGACCCCCCTTGAATTTTTGTCTAGTGGATGAAATAGGCTATCTATTATAAATGCTCAAGTTCATAAGATATTCATAACCAATTCAGCTAACACTAACATGGTCCCAGACCCCCATGGAAAGCCCTAGACACGCATGACTTCATTTAATCCTCCAGATGACCCATAAGGCCAACACTGTGGCCACTGCCCTCCCCCTCCCGCTCCAGGCAGATGATGGGATGGATTGCCCAGCAGTTGAAGCACCTCGCTGAATAGTCATTATGTTGAAGGGAGCAGGATTGGATTCCAGGACTCATGCCTGTCCCCTTGATGTAGGGCATCCTCCTAGGTGGGTCGATTGCTATCCTCTGCTCCTTGAAACATTTCTGTCTCTCTTCTACAGGTTTTCCACCAAATACTGGATGTCTCAGACGTGTACGGTCTGTGGAAAGGGGATGCTTTTTGGTCTCAAATGTAAAAATTGCAAGTAAGTGGCTGCACTTGGAAGGGACATTGTGAAGCACCTGCCATCAGCTAGAGGGATGCAGCCTCGGAGTGTGATTTCTTGACTCTTGAAAGAGTCCTTTGGTCTGCATTTTAGAAGCTCAACATTTGGGTGGGGGAGGGGGCAGTGCAGAGGCAGCCGGGGG
Source organism: Megascapheus bottae (assembly GCF_031878675.1). Taxonomy (NCBI): domain Eukaryota; kingdom Metazoa; phylum Chordata; class Mammalia; order Rodentia; family Geomyidae; genus Megascapheus; species Megascapheus bottae. The sequence goes on along the minus strand of NC_143536.1, from coordinate 6,911,046 downwards.
TAATTCTGGGTAATAAATCCAGGCAACAGACCATAGTAGGGAATATAGGACACTGGGCTGGCACACAGTGGGACCTCCATTCTCATATAGTCCAGGATCAGGGGTTGGCGAACTGTCCCCTCACTAATTGCAAGGTCAGGGTTTTAAGTTTTGCAGCCCATTGGTGGGGGGTTTACATGGCAACTTCTCAGCTGAGTCTCCTTCAGCTCAGGAATAGTCCTAGATAAAGCAGAGACAGGTATACATAAACACTGAATTTATTCCAGCAAATTTGATGTGAAAGTGCCTCAGGACATTTTTCTGAAGGAGTATTACCATTCTCCCCATTATATAGAGGAGAAAGGTGAGCCTTAGCCAGGAAAAGCCACAGCTAGAAAGTAGCAGTCAGGACTTGATCCAAAGCCCTAACTCCTGTCCTGGTCACTTCCTGTGCCCTCAAGTTCTGGCTAGATGGCAGGACCACCCTGCTCCGCTACTTCATCCTACCCCTTCCCGATGCCCATTCTGCTGTGGCTGACCAAAGGGAGGGAGGGAAGCAGAAGCTCTCACACCTGTGACTCCAGGTGTGAGCTCAGCTATCACACTAAGCTGGGTTCAAATTCCACCTCTGCCACTTTGTCCCTTTGTGACCTTGGGCAAGTCCCCAGTAGTTGCATCTGTGGGAGAGGAATAATTAATAACCAGACCTATCACGGGGGGTAGTAAGCACTCATCAAACCCACATGCTGAGGATGGTATGTTGCCTATATAAGTTCCCAGATTGTCTCTGTGTCCTTCCTTCGGTGTGGCTTAACTACCCCATCAGATCTCATGGCTAACAACACTCACTCCTTTTCTATGATTGGACCACCATCCTCATATATACCAGCTGGCTGGGATGATAGATGTGCATTACTTAAGCCCAGCTCTGGGCCTGTGTTTTGACTGTGAGCTCTCACAAAGGGTCAGGTGTGGAATTTTCTACCTGTGGCGTCCCATTGGCACTCACTAAGGTTTGCATTCTGGGTTTGATTTTGAGATTAGAAATGCTCAACTGTAATCTGTAAACACTGTACACCAAGGAGTCTTCCAGGCACTGGAGATCTGGGCATCGGAGACAAAATCCTTGTATTGGTGGGCGGTCAGGAGGTACACAGCCAGTAAACCAAGTAAAGTTCTTGAAGGAGGTCTTGAGGAGTTGACCGGAAGCAGAAGGAAGTAGAGAAGGGAAATTAGGAAGTAAAGTGGTCAGGAAAGGTCTTCTGCCAGAGTGAGAACTTAAGGTGCAAGAGTCTATGGCCCAAGTCTCCCAGGCAGGAAATGACGTATTTGTGTGTGGTGGGGGGTCTTGGTGCTTGAGCTCACCCTGGGCACTGTCCCTGAGCTCTTCAGCTCAAGGCTACCGCCCTACCCTTGAGCCAAGCCCCACTTTCCATTTTTCTAAAGGTTAATTGGAGATAAGAATCTTAGGTCCTTTTGTGCCTGGGCTGGCTTTGAACCTTGATTCTGAGATCTCAGCCTCCCAAGTAGCTAGGATTATAGGCGTGAGCCACCTCGACTGGCAAATGGTGAGTCTTGTGATTACTTTAACCCAGAGCACTCTGAGCATGCCAGAGACTCCGTGGACAGCAGGAACAAGGCTCCACCTGCTGTTCCATGTGGGTACCCAGGACCAACAGCACCTAGGAGATGGGGGCATCCCCAGGCCTTCCTACAGCTGAGTTAGAATTTGTATTTGGTTATTCTCCAACTGCTGAGTGATCCCCACGTTTCTTTCTTCTAAATTATGGGTCTCAACCTTTTGGATTTCTGAGATATAGGGTCATGCTATGTAGTGCAAGTTAGCCTCAAACTTGCAGTCCTCCTACCAAAGCTCACATCTGTACATCCCACACGTTCCAGGTGGTTATGAGGCCTTGGTTCTGGGGCCCCCACTCAGGAGAGCCTCAGCCCAATGGAGAAGCAGCAGCGTAGAAGTCAAACCAAGATTTACTGACTGAGGATGATCAGTACTTCTGAACCAGTTTGGTTCAAGTTCTGTTTCTCTGCTGTGAGCCTCCCTCTATAAATTTGGCTTTTGTTCCTTTGCATCTCTCCTGAAATTCATGCAGTAAATACTTATGTAATGAGTCATATGATAGCCTGTGATCGGGAGGCCAAGCAGTAGGACAGATAGGCCCACATTTGAGACTAACTGGTGTGTGATCCCACTGATTGCTTACCTTCCTTTGTAACATGGGGTAACAGCTTCCAAGCTAGTTTGTTTAAATGAAAAGCAAGCAAGCTTACTGCTCTGTTTCATGCTTATCCTTGTACCTGGCTCCTTCAAGGTACTTAGTCACTGAAAGCTAACCCAGTTTCTACTTGAAAAATTAATTTTGGGGTACCCCTCCACCCAGGAAACCAAAACTTCTCCACATCTAACTACCCTCTTCCCTCCTGCTTCAGTTTAGTGCCCACTTCCTGAGGAATTATCATCAAGCTGTCTTGTTGGTGTTCTGAATAGAGAGATTAATGAACTGATGAGAAATTAAAGCCCAGAAAGCAATCTGCAGTTATCGAAATCGAGGCGTCTTTGCCTGATAGATTCGTGAGCGCTGAACGCAGTGGTCCAGTGTCAGCATAATCCACGGATTGTCTGGAGAGCTGTGGGTCCAGCTGGCCCAAGTATGCTTTTGCAGGAAGATGCTGGTGGGATTCCCAGCTCTCAGGCATGTGTTATCTGCTTCCTTCTGTCCTCCAGGTCCTTCTAGAAGTTTCTGCAAGCTTAGGTCTTGGTCTTTAAGAACCTCTGTCTTCATTTCTTGCAGGCCAATGCACAATAGAGCATTTCAGACTGTAGGTAAAGAATCAATGCCATTATGTATTTCCTTCCTTCCTTCCTTCCTTCCTTCCTTCCTTCCTTCCTTCCTTCCTTCCTTTCTCTTCCTTCCCCCTGCCTCCCTCCCTCTCTCCCTCTCCCCTCTCCCCCTCTCCCCCTCTCCCCCCCTCTCTTTTCCTTCCTTCCTTCCTTTCTTTCTTTCTTTCTTTCTTTCTTTCTTTCTTTCTTTCTTTCTTTCTTTCTTTCTTTCTTTCTTTCTTTCTTTCTTTCTTTCTTTCTTTCTTTCTTTCTTTCTTTCTTTCTTCCAAGGCAGAGTAGAGAAACGCGGCAAGGTCTTCCTAGCCACAGTGGAGAAGCAGCTTTGTGCTCTGCTTGCCTCCATCGTGTGGATTGGGCCTTGGCTCTGAGAAGTGGAGCCAGCCTGGCCCAGAGTGCTCAGAGTCATGGTCAGCTCCCAAGGTGAGCCTCATCTAGCCCCACCTGGGAGTGGATAGAGGTGGCTGCTGAAAATGGCAGCTGGATCCCTTGGCAGACTTCCTGGGTCACACTGCAGGCTCCAGGTCTAGAAACCTATATTTATACAATGCCTCCCTGCTGTTTTCTGCTTGTCCTCCATCTGTGAGGGAGGGAGTTGGATATGCAGAGAACACTAGGCAATTGGGGGGGAGGGGGACAACACTGGCACAGAGGAAGTGTGGAGTGCATGGATGGGGCAGGGTGCACATTGAGGGGCCTGTCCCTGAGGACTTCTTGAGGGAAGAGGGGTTCGCAGGTGAAGCAGGGCAGGCAGGAGGAAAGGCTTGCAGAGGGACTTTAGAGTCTTGGAGTTTATTTTGCACTGGTTTTCATCAGGCACCGGGGGATGGGATGATGGATTCTGCTTTGAGAATACACCCTGCGCCCTGACCTCCCATCTCCTCTCAGGGAAAGCAGTTTTGGCCTCCAGAGCCCTCATCTTCATCCTGAGGATCAGTCCTGGGCCTGGGGAAGAGGATGCTGGAGTTGTGATGGCCACTTCCTGAGTGGAGGCAGAGCAGACAGTAGCCAAGAGTTCTGGTGTCCCCACACTCACAGACTAGGAGGGCCTTGGTTGGTTGCAGGCACATTAGCCTAGGTTCTGGGGCCCTGTCCTCTTCCTCAGGGGCAGCCAGGGTCCAGCTCATGGCCATGAGTGCATCCTTGCCACCAGGTCTTGGTGCTGAGTTCATCTCTCCTGGCCTGTGTGGCAGTCTGAGACTCGCAGCTCCCTAGTGTGTGGCTGGGAAGAGCACCTCAAGGCAGGCTGGCTCCATGGTGTGGTTTATGTGGCAGAGCTCCCTGCAGGGATTATCTGGAATCAAATCCCCACTTCCTTTTTTCTCCTCATGTCCCACTACAGTGGGATGGGTTTCTCCTTGAATACATCCCTCACAAGAATCCCAGGCTTAGTATCTGTTTCTAGGAACCCCAACTCGTGACAGTAAAAGGACAGCAGGGATCTAGACTCAGGGCAGGGAGAGCTGAGCTCAGGTCCCAGACTGGCCCCTTCCTGGTGGTGTGGTTTTGAGAAAGCATCCAAGCTTCTCTGATGTACGGTGGGGCAGACCTAGTCACTCAGTCTGCTGAAGATTCATGAGTGCCCCAAATCACATTCATGGCTTGGAGATTTGGTTAAAACCTTTGAATAGGTAGCTGCCCTGTAATACTGGAGAGTCTGTCAGTATAAAGTATATAACACACAGAGCCACGGAGTCTGTGGGTTGAAGCAAGAAAGTTCTGGATATTTCTCACCTTTCTGTGACTTTTTTTTATTGTCCATTCTTCCATGTTTTTTTTTTTTCTCCTCCAAACTATATGGCTTCTCAGGGTAGATACTAAAGGTAGATCTCAGGAATTTTCTCTCAGTCTTGCCTCTGTTGACTATTTGGGACTAGATCATTCTGCTTGATAATTCTGCATGTTGTAGCAGTTTTCAACAGCTAGTTGTGACAGTAGAAAATGTCTCCAGATGTTGCCACATGTCCCCTGGGGCTGCAGAAGTGCCCCCTGTTGGAGTGGGGTGTACAGCAGGCTAATGCCAGTCACTTGCTGATGGATGGACTCAGCAGACACCCGCAGCTTCTCAGGTGAATCATACGTTCTGTACTTGAGAGGTAGAGAGCGAATTATGGGGTTCCCCCCCTGTACTTACGGGAGTGATTATAGGGCTATATCCCCTCTTATATTACAGGGTGGCCAGACACCCTACTTCGCCTGGGACTTTCCCAAAGTTAGCATTGAAATTTCCAAGTGCCCAGCCCAGAAACCCCATGTCAGATCATATCAGTCACCTTATAGCAGAGGCAAGTGTGTGCATGCACTCCATCAGGTCAGGCCCCCTTCTGTGGCAGTGGTGGCTTCCCTGGGCTAGTGCTTTCTAGTTTTTTCTAGGAGTGCTTCAACGCAGTCTCCACGATTCCTTTTTCCTCCAGCTGCCCTAGCTGACTGGACTTGCTTATACTTCCTTCTTTCCACACCACTGCTCCCTTCACTAGTTTGCACTTAAATAAGCCTCCTTTGCCCAGTTTGGCTGTATTGTGGGGCCTTTTGGATTAGATTGGCTGAGTTTTCAATTCCCTCCCTTATCCTATGTGTTCTCCTTGCATGTGTTCTTGCACCCACCATTCCACATTGGACTTGAATTATTCCTGTTCTTGCAAAACTGAATCCAGCCACAAGTGTTAGGAGATTCCAGTGTGAAGCCGGCCCGCATTAGTCTGAGCCACTGGACACGTTCCTTGCTTCTGACCTTTGCAAGCTGGAGGAATCACGAATGCCGATGTTACAGCTGCCACCTTGTTCCTGGAAGCTTTGGGAATTCATACAGGATATTGACAGGATATAATTATGAGCACGCTTTCATAGATCACCAGCTTGAATCTTGAACTTACTTTGCCATTAATAGAAACACTTCAGCTTTTTGCAATAATTATCATGGGTTAATGGTCCCTTATCTGCCTTTAAAACCTATTCCAAGCAAAAATTAGAGTCCAATTACAGTTGTGTAGGAGAGATGGGGAAGCTGAAGTTCAGTGATACAGGGATGGGGATGCTGGTGGTGGTAGTGGGGGTGGTGATGGCGATGATGCTGCTGCTGATAATAGTGATGTGACAATGGTGATAGTGATGGTGGCAGTAATGATGATGATGGTGATGATGATGGTGGTAGTAATGGGGATGATGATGATGATGGTGGTGGTAGTGATGGTGATGGTGGCAGTAATGGGGATGATGATGATGGTGGTAGTGATGGTGATGCTGCTGCTGCTGATGGTGGTAGTAATGGGGATGATGATGATGGTGGTAGTGATGATGATGGTGATGGTGGCAGTGATGGTGATGATGATGAATGATAGTGATAGTGGCAGTAATGGTAATGATGGTGGTAGTGATGTTGATGACAATGATGACCATGACAGCGATGGTAATTCTCAGGAATCTTCCCTAAAGATCCACTGTGCTTTGTTCAGATCCCTGTCCCCAGCCCCACGCTGAGGAGGAGGAAGGGCACTGAATGGGATGCACTTCCACCCTATTTCAAGAAAGGGGTGCAATTTCCAAGAAATGAATCATTTTCCAAAAAAATTGCCTAGATCCCCAATCAGCAATATTTGATTGATTTTTGTACTGTCCACCCTTCCTTCTCCTTGACCATGTCTCCAGTATTTACCCGGCACAGGCGGGGCACTGGGTTCCCTCCAGCAAACGGGGATCAGGAGTGGGGGCACCAGGAGGAAGGCTGGGCTGTTCTGCAGGATAGAAGCTCCTGTGCCATGGCACCGGGGACCACCCAGGCTCACTCAGCCAGTGGCTCCTTTGGGGGATGAGACGTCCACACAGTGGCTTCTCTCCACGGCTGGAGCTCTCCCTATCCATGCTTGAACGTTTGGAGTAAACGGGCCATTTTCAACGAAAACTCTAAATTGTTCCCAAGTGTCCAGGGGGCAGAATGGCACTCCTGTATGCACTAAGAGTGTCCTTGTGTGAAAGTGTGGTCCTATTGGGTGCAGGTGTGTGCCATGCAGACATTTTCCTGATAGGCAGCCCTTTGAAGGCAGAAGTTTCTGTACAACTCAACTCTTCTTGATTCTGAAGACTGAGATTATTTTTTTAATTTGGTTTTAATTTTTGCCTTTATTTGGGGGAGTGGAGGGGTAGTACTAGGATTTGAACTCAGGGCTCCTTGCTTGCATAGCTAGGCAGGTGCTCTACTGCTGAAACCAGGCCAGGGCCCAATTTTCTTTCATTAATTTTTTGAATAGGGTTTGGCATTTATGCTCAGGCTGGTCTGGACTGTGATCCTCCTATTATTCTTCCTATGAGGCTAGGAGAAAACAGACAGTGGTGTAAAGGTAGAGGGAAGGGAAGGAGGAGGAAAAATCCAGAGCCTAGAAGATAGGTAAGAGTCAAAGCCAGCTAGGACAGAAAAGTCCTAGAGACTCCATCTCTAAAGTAACCAGCAAAAAGCAGGCCCAGAGGAATGGTTAAAGTAAATCACCAGCTAAGCAAGCAAGCAAACAAGCCATGCAAGCCTGGGACAGAGATTGAGAGAGGGAGGGAGGGAGGGGGGGGGGAGAGGGGAGAGAGAGAGAGAGAGAGAGAGAGAGAGAGAGAGAGAGAGAGAGAGAGAGAGAGAGAGAGAGAGAGAGAGAGAAGGGGAGAGAAGGGGAGAGAGAGGGAGGGAGGGAGGGAAAGAGGGAGAGAGGGAGGGAAGGAGGGAGGGAGAGGGAGAGGGAGGGAGGGGAAAAGGGAGAGAAAGAGATGCATAGTTATTCTGAATGGAAAAAAAGTCAATATTCTGTGTCATCATAAGGTAACCTGAAAGCATAGATATTAAATGGAACCCCCTCACCCCCCCCCCCGCATTGGTTCAGTTCCCTGAGGTAGGCTGGGACTCCTAGGCCTTTTTTTTTTTTTTTTTTTGGTGGGTCATGCGGCTTGAACTCACCCTGGGCACTGTCCCTGAGCTGAATCTTCAGCTCAAGGCTACCACCCTACCCTTGAGCCAAGTCCCACTTCCCATTTTCTAGAGGTTAATTGGAGATAAGAGTCTCAGGTCCTTTTGTGCCTGGGCTGGCTTTGAACCTTGATCCTTAGATCTCAGCCTCCTGAGTAGCTAGGATTATAGGCGTGAGCCACCGCGCCCAGCTTCCTGGGCCCATTTTTAAAGGTTGTTCTAAAGCTGGAATGAAATAGTATTGTGCAATGGAGTCAAACAAGTCTTCAAATCACGTGATGGTCAGAACCATGATGATGTTGATGATGAATACACTCTGCCAGGTAAATGAGTTGGAGACATGAAGTTCATGTGGGCACTGTTGGTGGAAAAATGGCCACTACTCTTGGACCACTCTCAGTATAGACCCCAGAGGGTGCGTGGTAGCAGCTGCTCTCCAGAGTTAATTATCTGGGTTCCTAAAGATAAGCTTTTGTTGTTACTGCCCGTTCTCATTTCCCATCTGGGTACCTACAGTACCAAGAACTCTCTGGATCACTGGGGTAGCTCATTTATCCATTCACTTTCCATCCATCCATCCATCCATCCATCCATCCATCCATCCATCTTTTTCTCTCTTATTTTCCAGATTAAAGTGCCACAACAAATGCACCAAAGAAGCCCCACCCTGTCACCTTCTGATCATCCACCGAGGAGGTAAGTATTTAACATTCGATGCCTGGGGGTAAGGTAGATGCCCCAGCCAGTATTATCCCAGATGCCTTCTGATCCTTAAACACCCTCTTACCCTATTCCTTTTCCTCTGACACCTGCCATCCTGCATGTCTGCCTGCCTTTTCCCAGACTTTTATACTGGTCTCTCTGATATTGTAGTTTAGTTCCCCTCATTGTTAGCCCTTGTTTTTTTCATTCCTGTCTGTTCTTTCAATTTCCACTCTCCACTTTTTGCCAACCCCATTGCTTTTCCTTCCCACGCGGAAAGTGCTGGCTGAGTGCTCTTTCACCATGTTCTTGCCATGGTCAGTCACTTGGCCTTGCAGAAGCAGGTGCAGAGAGATCTCTGGCTCAGGTTTGTTGGTCTAGGCCATCTGGAGTGTCTGGGCCAACCAGATCAGGCCGGGTAGTTTTTAGAAGCCTTTCCTAGTGCAAAGACAAGACCAGCTGAGCTGGAAGGAAGACTTTTCCTTACTCGCCAAGGATTTAATAGGAAGCAACTCTGAAAACCTTTTTCAAGATATTTCCCCAAATTCTTGCCCTTTGGAATAGTCACCCCCAAACCCCACTATCCACTGTGTAGTCCATCCCTAGAGGGACTCTCTAGATTTCTGCTCTTGAATTCAGTAGCTACCAGCCACATCTGGCCATTTAGATTAATTAAAATTAAATAAAAACACAAGTTTAATTAGTGAGTCACACTAGCCACACTGCCAAGGCTCAGTAACCACAGGGTGGCTGCCATACCGGATTTAATACAGATATGGAGCCATTTCATCACCACAGAAAATTCTCCTGGATTTCATGGCTCAGGGCAGACCAGCAACACTGGGACATAGCACCTATGGACATGTTCAAAATTCATTGTTTCTCTCCCTAGACCTACTGCACTTTCCCCAATCTGCAGGGGATGTCTATGCATTTTAAAGTTGGGAGGTGTTTCTTGCAAGCAGAGCTGACTATACATTTGAATGGATATCCACTGGCATTCTGCAAATGGCCAGATAGGGCAGGGGAGATGTCTGCAGAATGCGGCCACTCCAGCAACCAGTGTGGATCTGTCTTACAGGTGTCTCTGAACCTTAAATGAAAATCTCCAACAGAGACTTCATAGACTTGCTTTTAAATGTTAGCAACTTAGTATGATAGTTTATCTTCTTTTTTATCACCTTCCCTGCTAAGACTTCCATCTCTAGGTTGAACTGAACTTTAGAACTATCAGGTAGTCATTTCAGAGTACAAAGATTTGTTAATCCATCTTCTCACCCCTGCCTAGACTCAATTAGCAAGCTGAGAGGAATCACTCAGAATTTAGACTGAACTCAAGGGAAACTTAAAAGGAAGAAGCAAGTGGTAGCTGAAGGCCCTTCCAAAGCCAGCAGGATTTTTATGATCTTTGCATTGTTAAGAAGCAAAGGAAAGGTCTTCACCTCTCTTCCCATGCCCCTTCCTACCCCAACATCCTTAATTATGACCCATCTATTTCTAGAGTCACTCAACGAAGCTATTTTAAGGCCTGAATTCTCACAGCTCCCTATCCTTGGGTCAGTTTCTTTGGGGGGGAATTCTCCTCTCATGAAATTTCTCTTGAGTAGATATGCTGTGACTCTACCTCCAGAGTGGAGGTGAGCTCTAGACTGCTAGTGTGGGGGGGGACAAGGGGCAACTCTCACTCTGAGGCTGATATTTAAGGAAAGACTCTGTCCCTCCATCCCTTCCACCCACCTTCCAGGTCATACTTTCCATGTTCCAAGACAACAGGTACCTGTACAAGCAAATGGAACTTTCCAGAAGTCTACCTGCTTTTTTTTTTTTTTTTGCCTTTTCCCCTCTGTTGGTGGGAAGTTGAAAATAGACCCTGTTTCCATGGTAATGGCAGCTCAGGCTAAGCAGAGAAATTAAATCCCTGGGTCAACTCAAAGCTTTAATATTTCAACTGATTCTCTTCTTGTTCCCACAATTAAAAAAAAGTGGGGGAGAGGAAAAAAAATGAATCAGGAAGAGAGCCCTGGCATCAAACTTGCCCTTTCTCTGTATTGTTCTTTGTCTTGTTCCTTGTGAGTAGTGGAAATCGTAAGAGGAAAGGGTTAGTCCTGAGATTGGGTCAGGAAGCATTTCTCTAGCATCATCTGTATACCCAGCTTGTTGGCTGACTTTGGACCTGATGCCAGGGGAAGGCTAGAAGAGCTGGGCTGGTCTTACAGGCCTGTGTGGTTGTTGGGGTGGCCATGAGTGGCAGGCTGCTTAGTCCTGATGAACCATGCCCACCCCCACACACACACCGTGGTAACAAAAGGTGATCCCATACAAAGGTTAGAGTTGTCTGCTAATCTTAGGTCCTGAGAAATCAGGAATCTCCCAGTGTTAAATGAGGTTCGTCCCTAGAATGGGTAACTGTGAAACAATATGGGGAACAAAAACTAAGTGTGAGAGCTTCAGTTTTTGTTTTTAATTGTCACAGATGATTATGTGTATTTTGTGCGGGACCTGGAGTTTGAATTCAGGGTGTTATGATCTCCCTAAACTTTTTCTGCTCAAGGCCTCCATTCTTATGGTTGAGCCACAGCTCTACTTCTGACTTTTTTTTCCTGGTTAATTAGAGATAAGAGTCTCAGGAGCTTTTCTGCCCTGGCTGGCTCTGAACTGTGATCCTCAGATCTCAGCCTCTTGAGTAGCTGAGTTTATAGATGTGAGCCACCATGCCTGGCTGGTCATTACATTTTGGACAATACAGAAAGTATACAGAACACTTGGATCCCACCTCAATGATACAGTGACAAAGACTCTGTGTGTGTGCACTCACTCGGGGGTGCAAACGTGCATGCATGCGTGCGTGCGTGCGTGTACGAAGCAGCCTTCCAGGTGGGGTCTGAGCTCAACTCTCCTGGCATAATCAAAGCCAAAATAATACTTAAACTCTGCCATCACTGTTTTTGTCCCTATGGATCCAGCAAGGTTAGTTCGAACAGAGTCAGTCCCATGTGACATCAACAACCCTGTACGGAAACCACCCCGGTATTCAGACCTGCACATCAGTCAGACGCTCCCCAAAACGAACAAAATCAACAAGGTGAGATGGGGGCTTCTGTGGGGTTCAGACATGGGGGGGATGGCACCACCAGGTAGTAGGAAGAAGGGATGGAGAGAATCGACCCAGGGGTACGGTACTCACCTGCCAACCCACCTGGGCTCTCCTTATCTTTCCTTTCTCCTGTGATTTGTGTGGAATCAAGCTTGCTGGGGGCATTGGGCAGTCAGTGAAGATACTCATGTGCCAGAAATAGGTCTGCTGCCGAGAGGGGGACCTGGAAATGGGGGTGCATGTGTGGAGGGTGGTGTGGTCGGGATGCCAAGGAAAGCCCAAAGGGAGTTTTCCTCCATCCCTCTGCCCCTGTCTGCCCTGTGCTCTGAGACGTCATCCCATCTGCTGGGATCCGCTGTGCAGATGGTCCTTGGCTTCCTGAACATCTGTGCACTAAGGGCTGGGGATCAATGACTCCGTTTCCAGTGGAGCCTGAATGGGAGGTTATCTCTGGAGGCTCTGAGCTCTGAGCACCAGCTAGTTGGGTTAGCTTCCTTTCCCAGGTGGCTGGGCATCAGCGGGCCAATCTGAACCTCTGCTTTTTTGCTTTTGTGTATGTGGTATCAAGGAATCAAACCCAGGGCATCCTGCATGCAAGGCAAGCACTCTACCACTAAGCCACATTCCCAGCTCTCTCTGAACCTCTTTAGTTCTAACAGGATCCCTCCATATTTTTTTTGGTCTGCTGCTGCTAGGGCTACACTTTGGCACCACAGTGGGAGGCAAAGGCCCCTTGTGGTCTTTGGAGCCCCATGAGGTCTCACTGATTTGTCTTGAAGGTGGACACAGTGTGTGTCAGCCCTAAGGAGGAGGAGGAGGAGGAGGAGGAGGAGGAGGAGGAGGAGGACAGGAGCATGCAGCTCCCAGATGAGCATCTTGAAGCGCAGACTCTCCTCCTGTCCCTTCTTCCCCCATCCATTCTCTGGACAGCAGCCAGGGTGATTCTTAGAAATGTCCTTAGACTGCCATCTCTCTTTGCTTTTAAGTCCATCCAATGGCTTTCTCTTGCTTTCCAAAAACAAACCTGAGTTTCCTCTGGTAGCCTGCAAGGCTGTACATAATTCAGTCCCTCTTTCCCTCCATCTCTCACCTTTCCTTCCACACTCCCTCCCAAGCCATATGCTCCTTTCTTTTTGTGCTCTCACCCCCAGATTCTGCCATGAGATCTCTGAGCCAGTCACCATCTGGCTTCTCGTGGCATCCTAGCGGTGGAGAGGGCTTGTGTTCTGGCGTTAAGACAACCTGGCAGTCCACCTTGGCATCCTCCACTTACAGGCAGCACAGCTTTAGCAAGTCAGTTCATCTTCCAGAACCTCAAGTTTCCTATATATGAAATGGAAGTGCTCCTGTCACCTGCTGCTGCTTGATGGGTGGCCCTGAGATTGGTGGGATATGACACCCAGTCTTGTCCTATGCTCACAGCTCTGGGCTTTGGGAGCTGGGACACAACATGGATTTGGTTTTATTCCATAGAGTGCCAGGACTCTACTGGAGACTCTCCATCAGCTGGTGTCTAACCACCCATAGACCACGTCTATCCCACGTCTATCTAATTTTATGAATAAAGGTTTATCAGGGCTGGGTATGCTGGCACAAATTGGTCATCCCATCATCTGAGAAGCAGATGCAGGAGTTCAAGATCAGCCTAGGTTCTGTAGAGAATTCCTGGCTGGCCTGGGCTTTGTAGCAAGACACTGTCTCGGAAATAAACAAAAGCAAAAAAATTGGAACTCATCCACAGGGATCCTATGTCCTTTGAACATGAAATGCTTACTGTCTAGTGCTTTGCTGAAAAGCTTAATGACCTAGAGGCTTCTTAGCGTGTGCTTCTAGCATCTTGAATAGGACAAGTCAAGATCTGGGCCTCGTGGGGAGGTCAGTGGGTTTACCCACAGGCACACTATGCTTGTGGTTTAGACTTCCTCACAATATGGCTGACTGTTCATGGCTGCAGAATTAGCAGTCGAGGTGAGATTTGGGCAGCCTCACAACTACTGTACTTTCTTAATGGGAGAAAAATCATGAGGTTTGAGGGGAAGAGACTCGCGATGTCAAGAGTTCCCAGCATCTAAGGACTTGGGTCTGAGTTTTATAAACCCTCAATGTGAACAAAGGAGAGGTAGGGAAACAAATTAAATATTTTGATACTTTAAAACACATGAGTGTAGCACGTGCTGAACACTCTGGCTGGTCTTACAAGCTTCCATATTGGGATCTCCAGGTAAAACGTCCCCTTTTCCTTGGTTATTTTCAAAACATCTAGGTCTAGGGCTGGAGATGCGGCTCAGCAGGTAAGCACTTGCCCGGCCTGTGCGAGGCTCAGGGTTCTATCAGCCTTGCCAACAAATGAAGACTTGAATTAACCACAACAACAAAAAGTAAAGCATGGGTTTCTGTAGGAGGGGGATCCCCACAGCTGAGGGCTGGGTAATGGTGCCTCTCTGAAAACCCACGTTTCCCTTCGCATCCTGAGGGGGCCTTCCCTCTAGCTTTATAGACACTTCAGTCTCTTGGTGATTGGCATCGTTCTGCTTGTCTGCCAGCAGGAGAATCTGACAAGGAAAATGAATTAATCTCTGTTTAGAAAGCAGTGTAGACATGAAGGTGGTCAGGCTCCCTCCCTGGGCTGAGATGTTCTTCCCTCCCCCACTCCCTCCCTTTCTCCCTTCCTTCCTTCCTTTCTTCCTCTCTCCTCTCTCCTTTCTCTGGTGTCATGCAGATTGCCCTTGTCTGGCAATGATGTGGGGAATGGTGTAGATTTCTGGGAAAGTTTGCTCTGAAGTGTTCTTAGTGTAGCCCTTTATCTCTTCTCCTGCCTGGCTCTCTCTACCTGGTTCACAGAGCCCTTGCTTTCTCATCTGCCATGGTGTTTGGGGCATGGTGTTTGGAGTTGGAAAGCCTGGGCTTGCAGCTCAACTCCCTAGCTTGCTGTGTGACTGTGGGCAGGTCATTTCAGTGGGTTTCCCTGTACAGTAGATATTGTTGAGGTTATGGCGAGGATTTGATGTATGATGAGAAAAAGGGATTTAGTCCAGCATGGGGTACTCCAGGCACACATGCAGCTTGATGGAGAAAACAGAAGGAAGTGGAAGAAGAGGAGGGAAAGGAAGAGAAGGAGTAGAGGAACAGAAAAAAAAAAAGAAGAGAAGCCAGGCGCCAGTTGTTCAGGACTGTAAACCTCTAGCTACTTAGGAAGCTGAGATCTGAGGATTGCTGTTAAGCCAGCCTGGGAAGGAAATTTTATGACTCTTATCTCCAAGTAACCACCAGAAAGCCAGAGGTAGAGCTATGACTCAAGTAGTAGAGTACTAGCTGTAAGCAGAAAAGCTGAGGGACAGCACCCAGGCCCTGAGTTCAAGCTCCAGGACTGGCAGAATTAAAAAAAGAGAGAGAGAGAGAGAGGGAGGAGAAAGAGGAGAAGAAGGGAAAAAGAAGGGAGGCAAGGAGGAAGGAGAGCAGGAAGAAGAGGAGAAGGAAAAGAAGATGGAGGAGGAAGAAGAGAGGAATAGGAGGAAGGATGGGAAGAACAAGAGGAGGAAGAAGAGGTAGGGGGAAAGGTAGAGAAAAAGGAGAAGGGAAAATAACTGGAAGAAGGAAAAGAGGAAGACAAAAAGAAGAGGAAAGAAGGAGGAAAAGAAGACAGAAGAGGAAAAGATGGGAGGAAGAAAAGCAACGGAGCAAGATGGAGGATCAGGAAGCCAGGGTGATGGGATGAAGAAGGCAGAGCAGTGGAAGAAAGCATTGACAACGTCACGTCCATGCTCCCTGGGGACTGGCCCGTTGCTCTGATCTCTCTCATCAAGATACCGGAAGATCTGCCTGGTGTGGTCCTGTGTCGGAAGGGGCTGCATGCTCTCTGGCTGCTTTCCATTGGTCGCAGGGAGCAGAGACTCACCTGGCCTAGGTCAGTCAAGTGGGGTGTCTACAGGAAGGACGGACTTGGGGTGACACATGGTTAGGGGGTCATCCTCCGGGAGCTGGGCATCATGAAACAACACCCACAGGCTGGGCTTGACTTGTGCTTGACCCCAAACAAGAGCACAGATGGTTGTCCTAGGCTTCCATCATGAGGCACGCTCCATGGATCCGTGACTGGTGGTGACTTGCGCCCTCCTTCTCTACTCTCACGGTTACTCTGTGTTGTTAGAATTCTCCACAAACTATGCCATGGATTCCCACTCCTCAGAACCTTCTGCTCATTTGTTTCTACAAGACTGTGCACCCTTCCTCTCATCTCTACTCAGCCTCTGCCCCGAATATGTAAACTGGACGGCTCTTTCAGTGTTTTCAGGTCTCACGCTGTGTTGAGCTGAGCTAGGGCGTCACCAGCCAAGAACCCCTGTTTATTTAGGGCAGGCCATTTGGCAGAGGCTGTTGAGTCAGCAGGCAAAGGACAGTTAAGGGAACTGTCCACGAGAGGGTGGTTATCACGTTCAGCTCGGTGCTTAGTGAAGTGGGGGCCCAGCTGAGCGTACTCCTGTTTGATTCCCAGAGTCAGAGATGAGTTTCTTAGTAGATAACCCAGCCTTGTGCTCCTGTCTCAGAGCTGGAACCTAGAGCCCCATGGGACTCCAGCAAGCCACTGAGGTGTTTCTCTAGCTCAGCACTCCCTACAGGAGGAGTGAGGCCTGGATGGTCTCTGAAGGGTGTTTCCATCTGTTGTCTGCTTGATCTGCAAGAGTTCAACTTTCCCTTTGATAGGATTCCAACTCCGGCTACTGGTCCTGCTGGGACCTGGGTCTCCCCACGGAAAGAATCTCCCCTTCTATTGGGACATTTCAGCCAAGGAAAATGAGCACCATGTCTATTAGAAATCAGCCCAGAGTACTGTGCTAAAAATTGTATTTTCTTTAAACAAACAAACAAAAACCAAAGTTAAACATGTTTTTAGGTCATCCATAAACGGCATCCTTGAACATTTATTCCAGAATAATGCAAACATATATTCATAGGAAATCTATACATACATGCTTTTAGTATCTTTATCCACAGTAGTCAGCAGGAGGCAGCACACATGACCTCCAGTGGAAGAAGGGTTAAACCACTGTAGTTTTCAGCAAGGCCACAGGTCAGCAAGGTGCTTGCCAGAGCCTCTGAAGGAAAACCTGTGGCCTCCCTCAGCTTCTGAGGACTCCTGAAGCCCTCGGCGGCGTGTACCTACATCCCTCTGATCTCTATGTCTCTCTTTGCAGTGCTTCGTGTGTGTGGTCTGTCTGTTCTTTCCTGTGTCATTTAAGGATATTTGACATTGTATTTAGCACTCACTTAATCCAGCATGATCACCTCTTTCTTTCATTATGTCTTCAAGAGACTCTTGGTCCCAATGAGACCTGATTTACTAGGTGACATGACCTTTGTAGGGAGGTAGTATTTAACTCACTACACTGCTTTGCTCTCTGTCTTTCCCTCCCCTCTCCCCTTCCCCTCCCCTAGCCCCCCCCCATGATTCGATGATGCACTTAACTCTGTCTGTGTCTTTGCCCTGGAGCTGGTCCAGGGGGCCTTGTGAGGTAGTGCGGACTCCAGCTGAGCTGTGGATGAAAATGCTGCCTCTCGCTCCCCTGCTCTCCAGAGCTGTAAGGCTGTTGATTCTTTAATAAACACCCAGGAGGAGAGGGAGAGGAGAGGTGTCAGGCTGAGGCAGTGCGCTGGACACCTCCCTGTGAGGCCATCCAGAATCAGAGAGGCTCAGGTGCACGTGGCCATCACCTCTGTGGTTTCCATTCCATGGTGACCTTTCCCTCTGGGGTTGGAGCAGTAAATGGGTATGTGACTCCGGAAGTGAATTCTTTTCTTGACCAGCATGGAGAGGCTGGGAGGCTCTGGTCACTGCAGGGGTAAAGGGGAAGGGGAAGCTGGGGTGGACCCTCTCCTCAGTCCCCCTTTTCTGTTGTGTCTTTGTTTCCCTGCCTGTCCATGACCCCTGCCCCCTTCTCTTTCTGCAGGACCACATTCCTGTCCCTTACCAGCCAGATTCCAGCAGCAACCCCTCCTCCACAACGTCCTCCACCCCCTCCTCGCCAGCACCTCCCCTCCCACCCAGTGCCACACCACCCTCCCCCCTCCACCCTTCCCCACAGTGCACGAGGCAGCAGAAGAACTTCAACCTGCCAGGTACGTCCTTGCTTTGGAGGGGCAGAGAGAAGGTGACAGATCCAGTTCTGGCTTGGGGCAGAGGCCTGCGGGCAGGGAGGACCAAGGAGGAGCATGAGTCCTCCTTGTCATAGCCAAGGTGGTTTTCATCTAGTATCTTACTTTGTTTAGAGTAGCCACGAGGTAAGTGGTGTTAGCTCCATTTTACAGATGAGGAAACCAAGGCATGGGGTGGCACCAGGCTTTGTGAGAACCGCCGTCTTCTCCTGATTCTAGGTCAAGAGGGATCCATTTCTCTGCAGCCAGCACTTGTCCTGTGAGCTGGATCAGCTGACCTCAGCAGCAGGGTGGGGTGCCCAGGGCTGTGGAGATACATTCCTGACTGCCTGTTTTCTGTGTCTCCGTCTCCGGTGCTAGACATATGCCCTGAATGAGTGTCTAGAGTCCCGGATTCAACATCTGGGTCTCCCACATCCCTGCTGTGAGACTTCTGACTTCCAAAGAA
Source organism: Megascapheus bottae (assembly GCF_031878675.1). NCBI lineage: Eukaryota > Metazoa > Chordata > Mammalia > Rodentia > Geomyidae > Megascapheus > Megascapheus bottae. The sequence continues at coordinate 6,892,877 of NC_143536.1, read as the reverse complement.
TGTAGTTAATGAGATGTTCTAGAAGATTCCTCCATCTCACACTCAGGCTTTTGACTGGGGAGGAGGCACTGGGCTGTAGATGATGGCGGAGAATCCATACAGGGACATGGTGGCTTCTTGGTCCCCTTTGTCATTAGACCTGAGGCTGTCACACCTGAGGCTCTCCCTAACTTCCAGAATGCAGCCCTGATGTTGATCGGCGATCCCACAAGGGATGCAGTGGGGTCTCCATGGCTGGGACAACTCCCTCCCATAGAGGCAATTCCTGTGGAAGGAGGAGAGACTTAATCTGGCTCTTGATTTCAAGAGGTTTTCTGACCTTAGTACCTGGGCCGCCCCCATACTCAGTCCTGCAGCTAAGGACAAGCCAGCTGTACCCACCCACGCTGTAAATCATTTCCAACCTCAGGGAAGGATCTGCGTTTGCATTCCCCAGACAAGTGACTTAGCCTCGAAGCTATCCAGTCATCTCTTAATTGTAAACCATTACTGTCTGTTGGTTAAGAGAGCTGAGAGAAACAACCTGATTATTCATCATTTGCCGCTTGGGGTTCTTGTCCTGGGCCTACAGGGACATCACACCCCAAGGTGCCTAAGTACAATGGCTCAGTGTCTGCATCGGGGCCACACATCTCTCCCGTGTGGAAGGGACTATCGTTGTCCCCATCTTTTGCCCTTGGACATTGAAGCTTGGATTTGCTTCATGAAGATTCCATCCCAGAGCTTCAGGTGTGGCCGCCGCCATACCTGGCAAACAGATGGTGGGGTTAATGCTTGGTGAGCCATTTCCTCCCAAGTCTGGTCCGCAACTGGGATCAGATTGTCCAGACTTTAATCCCAGAATCAGGGTGTACTACTTGACACAACAGAAAGGACTTTGCAGGAGTTAGCTACAGTCTTGTGAAAGATGATCCTGGATGATCCTGGGAGCCCTCAGGCAATCCCAGGGCTCCCCCAAGAGAGAGGAGAGGTCAAAAGCAATAGAAAAAGGTGGGGTGATAAAGTGATGAGCTAAGAGTTGCAGGTGTAAAACTTGTACTGCACCTGCTGATTTGGGCTCATCTATCTGCAAAGAATGAGGAGAGGAGCCTCCAACTGACCCAGAATCTCAAAGTTCAAATCAGACTTTGGACTCCAATCCAAGTGGATATATGTGGCTGTTTTTAGCCACTAGACTTAGAGTCATTTATTACAACAGCAAAACAAACAGAAGAGAAAAAGAAGATAGTCTTAATGCAGATAACTTGGAAAATACAGGGAAAGCATAAGGAAATTTTGTTTGGTGGTATGAGGATTTGAACACCAGGCCTTGCACTTGCTAATAAGCAGGTGGTCTATCATCCCTACAGTTTTTGCTTTAGTTATTTTTTTAGGCAGGGTCTTGGGCTTTTACCTTTAGCCCTTGATCCTCCCATTTGTCCCTCGTGGTATCTGGGGGACAGCCATTGACCACCATACCTAGTTTGTTGGTGGATAGGAGCTTTGGGTAACATTTTGCCCAGCTGACCTTAGGCTGCCATCATTCTAATGACCAAGTACCTGGGACTGTAGGCCTGCGCCATCGTACCTAACCACATAAAAGGCTTTCCCCCCTCAAATAACAAAGGAGTTTTAAAAATCATTGAAATTAAATTTACCCAAAGGAAATAATATTGGTTTAAAGAGTAGACCGTGTGTATATGTGTTTGTGTGAACCTGTATTTATGCATTTAACAATAACAGCATCATGGTCATACTGAGATGTAATGATCTGAATGCAGGGGTATAAAGATACCACATGGGGGTATTGGCTTGGATGCTTAGAGCTGTGTGCTTGCCAAAGCATTATCATGGGATGGCCCCATGCCCAGCATGGTACCTGGGGGCATTCTCACTTACCTGCTGGTTTCTTTCTCTTACAAGCAGCGTCACACTACTACAAATACAAGCAGCAGTTCATCTTCCCAGGTGAGTATTCTGGGAGCTGGTGACCAGTCTTACTGGCAGGGAGGAGGAACTGTTGGGGACAGAATCAGAGAGGGTGGCCAGCTATGGGTCACCATGCCCAGGATAATGGCTGGCAGTAACTGTGGAGAAGGTAAGGGAGGGAGATCCAGAGCACAGTGGAAGCTAAAGACAGAGCTGGCCAGGTGAGGGGAACTGAGAGCCATTTGCAGATCACAGTGTCAGAGGGGCTCAAGTGGGATATGTCAGGGTATGAGCCACGTGGCCAGGGCAGGGTAGGATCTGGAAATGTCCAGTGGATGCTTTAGACTTGAGGTTCAGGGTCCTGGCAGCTCCCCAAGTCAACAACAGGGACGTGCGCAGGGTGGATGTCATGTAGAACAGCGTCTCTCAGTACACAGTCACGTGTCTTAGGAGAGCAAGGGTGTCAGCTCCCTGGAACCTGAGATGTGGCCAGGAGCTGCCTCATGCTGGCTCCCACTCTCCTTCCCCCTGCTTGGGGCCTCTGTGTGTGGGGGGTCAGGGTGGGGAGACTCCAAGCTTGGTCTCTGACTGTGCCGTCACCTGCTCTCAGATGTGGTGCCTGTACCAGAGACACCGACGCGGGCACCCCAGGTCGTCCTGCATCCCGTGGCCTCCAATCCAATGTAAGTTAGCTGAGCTTTGTCTCCCTCAGCCTTTGGCTTCGCCTGCCCCTCCCACTGTTCTCCTCTTCCTCATAGAAAGAGCTGGCGTAGCCACAAAGATACACAGGGCAGGTCACGGGGAGGCCACTTTCATCCCCTCCCCACCTCCCTTGCAGCTCTGCCTGTCTCTCAGCATGCAAGAATATGGAAGGTGTGACTTCCAGGGAGCAGGGCATTTCCTTAGTCCCCTCCCTGTACCAAAGATAGCTTCCCCTAGACACCAGCCAGAGCTTTGTAAACATTATGTTAATCTTTTAAACAGAGCATACTCTAAATTTGAGCGAAGGATCAGTTGACTTCAGTCCATAAGACACACCAGTCTATCCCCTGCTTCTATAAACAAAGCTTCATTAGAACGCAGTCCTGTCCATTTGTTTGTTGATGACTCATTTTCTCCACACAGAGGCAGAGTTGAGGGGTTGAGACCATACTGAGTCTTTGATCCCTTGTAGAAAGAACTTACTGGCTTCTGGGTTTTGCCCATTAACGAAAGTTAATTTTGGAAATTTTGAGTATTCTGTTAAAAAGGAAAGGAAAAATAACCAGTTACAGTACCATTACTTGCGGGATGGGGGGGGGTAGGAGATTGGGTTCTGTCCCTGAGGTTTTGTTTTGATTTTGTTCAAGGTTGGTGCTCTGCCACTTGAGCCACAGTTCCACTGCCTCAGCCCTGTAATTCTAGCTACTCAGAAAGCTGAGATCTGGGGATATGCATGCATACCCTGGAGACTACAAAAGAGGCCTCAGGACACACGTGTAGTGCCCACCATGGCGAACATTCTGCTGCAACTCTCCACCTGACAGTCTGCTTACAGCCCAATATATGCCCAGTTATCCCATTGTACACAGCATCTCCTCAAGATGCTCACACGACACAAGACAAGTGCTGTGCAGGACACACCCCACAATCACCACAGGCAAGCACAGTGGGCTCCAGCACTCATACCCAGCATAGTCACATGCTTAAAATGCAACCACCACTCATGAGCTTGGAGCACAACACACATACACACCACACACACACACACACACCTGTGAAGTCAGTGCATTCTTATCTGCATATCCTGATTCTGTGAGCATAGCAAATTCCAAACCAAATACCAGGAGCTTGCAGATGTGATGTATCCAGCAACATTCTTGCCTGGGCATTCACACTCCATTTTTCAATTTAACTCATCAACTATTGGCCCTTGTCACTTTTAACTGCACAACTTGCTTTAGAGCTTGAATAGTCTTGTAATAGTACTTGAAGTCAAGAGCTAGGGCCAAGGTCAACTCTGAATCTTCAGGACTGCTTCTGGGAAGCAGAATTCTAGTTGAATGAATGAACGAGTAAACAAATGAGTGGACAAACAAATGAACACTAACATTCTCCCAGGAGATTCTGATGGTGAGTGAACTTTAGAAATCAGATTTGTTCTTCCCTGGCAAGTGTGTAAGAGGAACATCTAAGACTTGTGGCATGAAGGCCAATTTGCACTGAAGTTTCTTAGTTGGAACTGCAGCAGTAAAGAAAGAGGAACGTTGAACGGCCCAGCATCTGTTGAAAGCCTTTGTGTGCAAGGCAGGTTAGGGATGTTGTGAGAGAACAACGTGGTGCCCGATCTTGGTGGCTAGGTCACCCGCGGACTTACCTTTCACCTAAGAGTCACATTTCTTGTTTTCTTTCTTTAAAGCTTGGAAGGAAACCCGTTGCTTCAAATTGAAGTGGAGCCAACCTCAGAGGTGAGAATTGGAGCTGAGGGAGGTGGCTTTTTCCAGGGGCAGTGAGGAACACACCTAGGCAGTGAATGCCTTTGATGCTGCAGAGGGCTTGGGGCCTGTGTGTGTGTGTGGGTGGCCGTTTGATGGATGTTGGAACTCCAGGACAGTTAAGGGTGCGGCCCCTCCCCACATGGAGCCTAATGGTCTGTGACATGGTGTGTGCCTTGGGGAGGAAAAGCCAGTTGTGCAGAAGTTGGTTAGAGATTTGCATTTGTAATTGAAAAATGAGCTCAGGACCGGGTGAATAGTAAAGGGGATAAGCCCAGTACCTTTCAAAAATATGTTGGTGGAGATGGGGGTCCCAGGGACAGGCTTGGTAGGGCAACGAGAATGTTCTGGAGCTTCCCTCCTCCCATCCCTGGCCCACCTAAGTTGTGGAAGGAATGAAAGAAGTGTCCCAGATCAGAACTGTGGCACATGAGTCCTCAGCTCTGCTACCATGCTCTGTGCTGAAGGAACTCAGCTCCCAAGAACTCAGGTTCTCTATGTTTCTAGGAAGATTGAGTCTCTTTCCGGAACTAGAACAGATCCTTGGGAACTGATCTTGGGAGAAGCCAACATTTCCTGAGTTGATTCTGAGGGTGGCAGGTGGGCAGCTTACCAAGAGATTGAGAATCAGGACAACCCATGCCTGCCTTCTCAGGTCACCTTACCAGGGCCTCTGGGATGCCCCACTGGCTCAGGAAACTACAGTTCCCATGTCCTAACAAAAGGGTCCAGAGGGCCCAGGCACCCCACCCGCAGTGTTGGACAGGTGCATTCTGACACCTGGAGTGGTTAGCTCTCAGAATGGTGTTTTCTGAGTGCGTTGGAGTCATGTGGGTAAAAATACAAAATAAAAAATACAGGTTCCTGATGGGCTGATGTTCTTGGCTTTGTAGATTAGGACATGGCTGGATCTCTTGAGTCTTCTGCCTTTCTTGCTGCTATCTTGCGAACCTCTGCACTCTACATTCTCCAGTTTCAGAATCATTGATTCTGAATTCCCCAGGAGAGACAGGATACACTGTACTGGTGGTTGTCACCTGTCACAGGCATACCCATATTTTAGCCTGTCACCCTTTTAATCACATCCACACTGAGAGAGACAAGCCATAGGGTGGATGGAATAGGACACCCTGGGATAGCAGGAGTCCAGAGCCCCAAATCACAGTTCTCTTTGAGTCTGGCTCCAACGAGGTGCATCCCAGGGCCACTGTCACCCTGTTTGCCTGAGACAGAAGGTATCCTGGGATACGTCACTTTTGATGTGTCACCAAAACAAACTGGATGCCAGTGGCTTACACCATTACTCAGAAGACTGAGATCTGAGGCTGGGGATTCAAAGCCTGACAAGACAGGAAAATCCACAAGACTTATCTTCAGTTAATTACCACAAAGCTAGAAGTAGAGCTGTGGCTCAAATGGGAGAGCACTAGTCTTGAGCACAAAAAGCTCAGGGACAGCACCCATGTCCTGAGTTCAAACCCCAAGTCACCCCCCCGACACACCACACACACACACACACACACACACACACAAGTTCAGAAAACGAGAACAGGTGGTTTTTCCCTCTGCTTTGAGCCTCAGTTTATCCCAGTACTACTGGGCCAATCCTGATTTCTATAGTTTCTATGATCCTAGACCATAGCCACCAGCCAGGAGTGCAAGTGACAATGTGGAGACATATCTGGGCAGAGTATGTGGCATGCAGAGAGGACCTCAGGGAGGGGAGCACTGGGGGCAGCAGTGGTCTGACCTCTCTCTCCTCCGGCTGCAGAATGAAGAAGGCCATGATGAAGCTGAGGAGTCAGAAGATGACTTCGAGGAGATGAATCTGTCCCTGCTCTCGGCCCGGAGTTTCCCGCGCAAGGCCAGCCAGACCAGCATCTTCCTGCAGGAGTGGGACATCCCTTTCGAGCAGCTGGAGATCGGCGAGCTCATTGGCAAGGGCCGCTTTGGGCAGGTGTACCATGGCCGGTGGCACGGCGAGGTGGCCATCCGGCTGATCGACATCGAGAGGGACAATGAGGACCAGCTCAAGGCCTTCAAGCGGGAGGTGATGGCCTACAGGCAGACACGGCATGAGAACGTGGTGCTTTTCATGGGGGCCTGCATGAGCCCTCCCCACCTGGCTATCATCACCAGGTTAGTTCTCCCAAGCCACTCATGGTGGCTGCACTGCACTTCCTGCCGCCAGACTCAGGGCCTCCTCCCAGCCAGTCCCCTCTGAGGTGGAGCATGTCACAGCATTTTGGGGGTGGCCTGAGGTGCACCCCCAGAGGTGTCTATTTGGATCTGTCCCCTGGAATGATACTCTCCTTGAGTCTACCTTGAGCCCTTAGCGTGATGGTGGAGCTGATTGTCATGTGTCACTGCTGACTGGGCTGCCTGGAGCTCAGATGTGGAATGGGAGTGTGTGTGAAGGCTTGAGGACTTGGCTCTCACTCCAGGGGAGAAGGGACTCGCGGGTAATAGATTTAGTGTCTGGGCTTCCCTGATAAGGGAGTCTAAGCTCAGTAGCAAAGTCCCCACCCCACACCAGAGGCGTCTCTTGTCTTGCAGATGGTTCTAGCCCGAGCCAGGCTCTGGGTGGGCTCTTGTGGTGAGGGGGATATGAATGACTGACCAGTGGAGAGGAGGCTGGACACCTTTCTGCAACTGTGAGCTGGTGCTTCAGTTCTGATCCACAGGGCTTCTTATCCTCAGTGGCAGAGTCCAGGGCTGTTTTCCCCGGACTCTGTAAGATGTGCAGGTTTCTGCTGTGACATGCTACCTCACCCCCACGCATTGGCCACGGTGATGTAGTGGTTTCCCCAGGTGCAGAGAAGCATCTCTGAGTGGGAGGATGTGCAGTGTCCTGCGGCAGGATGGTGGCTGCAGGACGAGGGTGATCTGTGGACAGTCTGTGGCCGTCTCTGTGGCCGTTTTTACAGCGAGACTCTTAGCTTCCTTTCTTCTTATCAAGGCGCTAATGGCTGGTCTTCGCAGGAAGTCAGGAGCCCTTTACTTGGAATGCGTAAGTCTGGTTGGAAGTCAGCTTTCCCTTACCTCTGCTCTCCTTCCTGCTGCTCCCACCTTCAGCTGGCACCCCAACTTCCTCTCTGGGCCTCTCCTTACCTCCTGCTCTGTTAACTCTGCTGTTTTTCCCTCCTACCCCCAAATTAGACCTTTGAAATTCTTCATTTCCTGACCCATCTATGGACCTCCTTCCTGTTTCTTTGTTCTCTGAATTCTGCTTCCTCCAAAGCATTTACCACAGACCCTAGCCTCCCCCTCCCTCCCATCCTAAAGTCTGGCTAAGTAGAAATGGATGGACCCACATAGCAGCCACCCTGAGTGGTCATTATGAAAATGTGTCGCGCAGCCTGCCTGCCAGCTGTACTCATGGCCCCCTCCTCTATTGTGCAAACTCCAAGCCCTTCCCCGTGTATGGTCCCTACCTACAGATTCACAAAGAGCCCAGCCTTTTCCTGGCACCACCATAAAGGCTTATGCAGCTTTGGGACATGTAATTGGTCTCTGAAGTGTTTGGTATTTTGTGTGAGGATGCCAGATGAGCCCCCCAAAAAAGTGGTATTTATGTCCTCTGATTATGTTATCTGTTTGTGGAGGGGAGGACTCTGTGAGCCCCCATTCACAGTTACCCACTTGTTGGCCATCTAGATTTGTCATTGGAACATCTGATTGCAACCAAATATTTGAGTAATTTGATTAATCACTTGCATACGGATGATTGACTGGCAGAGTTCAGTGGTTGGATGCCAGCCAACCAACTGGGACAAATTTTGGAACCCGGTTTTATTTTACAGGGTGGATAAGACCAGATAATTACCTGGCATGTTTCAGATATGTTCAGTGGCCCGTTCTAGCCAATGACTTAGCAATTAGCATTGAAGTTAACAAGTGTTTCTAAGATTAGCTTCTTTGTACTGCACTGTGGATAGTACTTGGGGAGTGGGGTAACAACCCATGAGTTACCCAGTTGCTCTCTCCACAAATGCAGTGGGAGTCAGAGCGGCTGCGTGATTGCAGGATTGGGTCCTTATGGAATTATCACAAAGCAATTGACAGGCTGTGCAACTGCTCGTGTTAAAAACACCAAATAGAACTGCAAATGCCGACAATGAGACAATTGAATGGAAGCGTCTGTCACCCTTCCGCCCAGCTGCTGGGAGTATATGGTGGATGTGGGGGGTGGGGGGAGATTCCTGGGCCTCAGTTTCCATATCTGTAAAAGTTGCAGGTGGAAGCAGATGTTGGAACCCCTGGGTTCTCTGCACGCAGGCTGTGCTTGCAGACTAGCTAGGAGCAGTGATGGGGTAGTGCTTCTCAAACAGAGGGGTTTCTCTGGGTCCCCAGTCACTAGACTAAAGTCCGGGTGTGGCTGCCTTCTCTTCCTCAGGTTTTGGAAGCATGTCTGTTTTCTTGCCTTTCCTAGCCTCGGAAGCTATCGTCCTGCATTCCATAGCTTCTGGTCCCATCCTCCTTTCAGGATCCAGTAGTAGAACATGTGGTTTCTGTGGTCCTATCATCTTCTTCAGTGCATTCACCCTGGGCTCCATTCTTACAAGGACCAATGGGATAAGGCTGTGTTCAGGGCTTACTCTGCTGCTCCAAGTGGCATTTGTTCCTCCGGATGTTAGGACTTGGCTGAAAGTGGCAGGGCCTCAGGCTTCTCCCTGGAATCTCAGCCCTGGAGGATGGGTTAAAGCAGAGCCTCTGAAATACATTGAAGGAAGTAGAGGCTCCAGCAGTCTCCATTCCTCAAGGGCTTTATTCTCTTGTGGGAACACAGACTGAGAGGCGAAGGGAGGCCCAGTGTAGGTCATAAGCCAAATCACACACTGAGAATGGGGTAGATGGGTCTCTGAGTGCTAGGCTGGCCCACCCTTCATCAAGGGGCTGCCTGAACCAGAGTGGGCAGTGCTAAGGTGGGCCTTCCACAGACACTTACCAGAGCCTGCCTGCCTGAGTGCCAGACTACAGGCTAGACCTTCAGAGCCTCCAGTTTATACCAGGACTTTACTTTCTGGGGACAGTTAATCAGGCAAGGTAAATGAACCATGATGCCCGCTGTAAAGGATACAAATAGGTTGATGGGTGGTCAGTGGCAGGTTCTTGAAGAGGCGTCTTAGCTGTCCTCATATGATTGCAGCTGAGATCCACTGAGGAAGAGGAGCCCGTCACACTGAGAATTAGACAAAAGAACAGTTCAGATAGGGGTTCAGAGGGTGCAAAGGCCCTGAGGCAGGAGGGGGAAGCCAAGTTTGAGGGCCATAAAGAAGAAAAGGGATGAAGAAAAGGGGTACAAAAGGCCAGACAATTGCATTTTCTTCAAAGGCCCTGGCAAAGGGTCTGAAGGGCATCTTGCTGTACTGGGAGAACAGAGCTAGGTTTGGGGTTGGTTTGTTTAGGGTTGTTCCTTGCTGTTCTGAGGGCTCTGGGTCTGCTAGGCAAGTATCCTGTCACAAGAGCCCTGCCTTCAGCCCACTTGATTTTCCTTCTCAGACAAGCTCACTCCTCCATCCTCTTACCCCTGCCTCTCAAGGAGCTGGGCTGGCGGATGCTCCCACCCTGCCCCCCAGCTTTTTATTGGTTGAGCTGAGGTCTGCCTGGACTGGCCTGGAACCACAGTGCTCCTGGTGGCCACCTCTCAGGTGGCTCAGGCGCTCTGACTGCCCCACAGCCTCCTGTGCCTCTCTTCTCACTTGGCTGCTTGGCTTCGTATGTCCAGACCCATCTATGACAAGGAAAGGTACAGGCAGAGGAAAAGGGGGTAGGGAGGGAGTCGCACCCATGGAACTTCAGGAAGAAGTCACCAGAGCGCTAGGGTATCATGTAGACATCTCATGGTGATGGGGCTGTCCAGGTGATGAGGCCCAGGAAAAAGGGGGGCAAGGAAGGGCAGGCTCTGCCTCCCTGGGGTCTTGTAGTCTGGTGGCCTCTTCTCTGTCGTGGGAGGGTCCACATGCTGGGGACAGGCCACCCCTCCTACATATAGTAAGTGAAACAAGGGGTCTCATTTATACAGCTTTTCAAATCCAGAGGCACACCAGGAGCGGGGCTGCCCAGTGATTTCTTCCCACTTCCAGGAACCCATCCTTCTTTTCTATACTCCCCAATGCAGTAGCACATGCCGCCATCCTTAGCCAGCAGCCAAATAAATGGGGGAGATGACCCTGCTTTTCGAGGAGATGGTTCACTGGCAGCCTGGACGAGATTTCAACTAGCCCGTGCCACCGCTGCCAGCGCTGCCGCCGCCGCCTCCTCCTCCTCCTCCTCTCCTCCTCCTCCTCCGCCTCCTCTTCCTCCTCCTCCTTTCTCCTTCCTCTTCCTCCTCCTCCTCCTCCTCCTCCTCCTCCTCCTCCTCCTCCTCCTCCTTTTCCTCTTCTTCTGTTACTTGGTACTTGTGTCTTTCTGATTCCCCTCCTCCCCTCCCCCCACCATCTTTCCTCTGGACCAGTTTGATTGTCCTAAATATAATATATAAGAGTCGAGGGGGAGGGAACTGAACACATGAAGAAGATTTCATCTCCCATCATCCACTGGTGCTGGCTTCCTTTTCTGTCCATAAAAGCTGAATTGCTTTCCCTTTATAAATCACAGCTGAAAAGAGGTTTTTGTCGGCAGCTCTTTTTAATTGTGTGGCAATATGAAATGGTGGCTGGGGGACTTTAGTGAAGGAAATGTTATAAATGGACCCCTTGTGGCCTCCATTAGCCTGGGGGCCCAAACAATTAGATGAGCAGCCAGAGACCTGCCTGGCCCAGGGTCCTGCTTTGAAGCCATCAAGATGTCTCACATCCCCAAAATTCTCAGTTACTATAGGTGATATCCGTCATCACTTAGGAAAAAATAATTTTTGAGCTAGGAGCTGGTGGCTCATGCTTGTAGTCTTAGTACTCAGGAGGCTGAGATCTGAGGATCATGGTTCAAAGCCAAACCAGGGCAGGAAAGTCTGTGAGACTCTTACTTCCAATGAACTATGAAAAAGCAGGAAGTAGAGCTGTGGCTCAAGTGGTAGAGTGCCAGCCTTGAGTGAAAAAGCTCAGGGATAGTTCCAGGCCCTGAGTTCAAGCCCCAGGACTGGCTGACAACAGCAGCAACAAAAGACTTAGAGATCTGTGGCAATAATTCCCAGAGCCTCTGATAACTACAGGTGCTCCTTAACTCCTCCCTCTCTTAGTTACTGTAATAATTACTATGACTTTATCAAAGTGGGGAGCAGCGATGAGAATTAGGACTTTTTCCTCTTAGGTGCCAAACCGGGCTGTGTTTCTCGAGATGGCGCAGAGTTTCAGGACGTGGCTTCCTGTCCTGGCTCTGGCCCTGGCCCAGCAGAGTGACTTCATTTCTCTAAGCTCTAGGCTTAGCGTTCATGACTGTCAAGTGTAGTATATTGGTCTCTGGGATGAACTGAAAGGTTGGGGCTGGAAATAACCACATGTAAGTCATCTGGGGGACATGAACACTGAAGAAGCCGTGGATCTGGTTAAGCCAGAGGTCCTCCCTGGAGGCCTGGAGGGTCATCCTAGGACAGAGGGTCCAGCCAAAGGGGCTGAGAAAAACTAAGCCATGAAAGAAGCAACCAGAAGAGCAGAGGGTCAGACAACCCACCCCAAATGTACTCGCCTTCACCTACCTACCCCTGGCCCTTCTGACCCAGCCTGGCTCATTCTCCTAGGGCGGAGTTCCCATGGGGCAGAGTGATATGGTCCTCCTGCTGGTTTCTTGCTTGGTGACTTAGCTTTACACTAAGTCCCATGAGAGCCAAGGCCTCTTCTCTGACCCCAGCCCCAGCACACTAATCAGGGGACTCCATGTGTATTTGTTGAATGAACGAATGAATGAGTGAATGAATGGGAGTACCCCCCCCAATACACCCCCATCCTGCTCCTTCTGGTGAGTGTAGCAGTCACCAGTGGTATTTTTCAGTTAGGATTTCATGGCATGACTTGGGCCTAACGAAAATCACGCAGAGATGAGGAAGGGATGGCTAGAGGCTGTGAGAGGCACCAAGCTGAAGGAAAGGAATGATGCCAGTGAGGTGCTGTCAGTTGCAGGGGCCACAGCAGAGGGCCAGGTGATTTGACTGCTGTTATCCCCGATGTTCGCTGTCCTGCCATGGACAGAGAGGAAGGCCCCACCTTTGTCCTCTTGAGGCACATTAGATGATTCTCCAGTGGGCTCCTAATTCTGCAGTAGGATCATGAGAGGTTGTGTGGACCAGGGGCTGGCCTCGTATCCAGTCAGCAAAAGCCAGGAAGGTAAGAAGATAGCGTTGCTCCAACAGAAGGTGTAGCATGTGCAGAGACCCAGGAGCTCCAGGAGGCGAGAGGGGAGTCCCTGGAGATAGTCAGAAGGACCTTAGGAGTCGGAATGGGAACCCTTTCCAGTCCATTAGAAAGACTCTGGGGCCTCCCTTGTCAAGGAAGAACTTGCAGTTAGGATTGTCACTATGTTTTCTTGTTCAGGAGCACAGTGGACACTTGGTATGGATCCTGGCCAGACACTGGTGTCTTTGGCAGGACAGCTCCCTTGGGAGAAAGCGGACGTGAGCAGGTGGGGGCCTGGAGACTCCCACTCCACGCCCTCCACAGTTTCCACTGTTCACCTGGTTAAAAATAGCCAGCCGCGGGGGGATCACTCATGACTCAAAAAGACAGAAAACCCTTCATCTGCATCAACCTTCATCAGACTGCAGACACTGGCTTTTAATAACAATTTTGCCCAGGGTTCTAAGCTAAGAAAGGTGATAAGAAATCCATGCCCAGAGGAATTGGGCTCTCCAGCTCATTTTTTGTTTCCTAGTCAGATTTCAGCCCTGCCATTCCCTCTTCTGCCCTGTCCACACCCCAGGACATGATAAGTGCTATGTCCCCTCCTTTGGGGACAACAAAGTTTGTTTTATCTCTGACTCAAGTTCATCTTCAGAGCCTCCAAAACTGCCTGGCACAAGTTGACAGCAGGTGTAGATGGACATCCTGGCATTTGTCCTATCTTTCCCATCTCCCATGACAGACTCCAGGCCAGGGTGACAAGTAAGCATGGATGGTGTGTGACCAGAACAAGGTCAGGTTGTTCTCTTTGCCCAGAAAGCATGTAGATACTGGGGTTCAGTGTGATGGGTCCCCAACTCAGATCCTGTTGCCTGGCACTGCTCGGCTTTGGCTTTGTCCCGTCTGATTGCATTTAAGATAATTAAGCCCATGAATCAAATAATAAATAGATATTGACTCCATGTCTTTGAGTAGATCAGGATTGATTGACCGCTGGGGACATTGCCTTCCTCAGTCGATGGGGAACCATGGGGCTAAATAAATCTTATAATGCCTGGCATGGGGGAAATCAATGTGCGTGTTAATACATGCAGTTTGAGCAAACATCTTCCAGTGTGGGTGAAGGGTTTGTTTGGGGCTGAAGGGAAGAGACAGGTAAAAGGAGGACAGAGACAGGAAGACTGACTGACTCAGTGTCTCTCTCAGTCTGACCAAATAAATGCCAGGAGTTGGGGCCAACTCAGAAATGAAGAGTGATTTGTTTAAAAAGAAAATTATATTTAGTGTGGTTTCACTTCTCCCCACTCTGTTGATATCTGCTACTCAGAAATCCCTCTGCCTGCATGGTTTCTCCTAATGACTGGCTGTCCAGGGTCGTGGAAAGGAAGGAGGGGGAATGACGGTGTATTGGGGGCAGAGTTTGGTACCTCTGAATGTGGCTGAGTGTGTCACATTGGGGTGTGAGTTCTAGACTAGGGAGGGATGTAAGGCTAGGGACCACCTGTTGCTGTGGGGCTTCAGATCTAGGTCTCCGTGGAAGCTTCAGGGAGGAGTATTGGCTCTGTTCCCCACCTCCCCCGCCTGCCTGCCAGTCCTCCCCACCAGTGGCTCTGCTGTGGACTCAGAGCTGGTGTTTCTCGATTTGTAATCATCCTGTCCTGTGATGTGGGCGCCTCAAGGCTGGGCCCCACTTAGACCCAGCAACCTTGGGGAGCAGAATGGATGGAGGAGAGGACAGAACCTCACTCCATGGAGCCTGTCATCCGGGGAGCTGGGCCTGGCGGGGCAGTGGGCAGCTCTAAGAGCTGGCATGGAGAGGACAGACGAGGTGCCCCTTGTGACCTGGCAGCCTTGCCACGGTGCCGGCCCTCGCAGCACTGCCCTCACTGGACATCCTCTACCACCTGCCCCATGACGTCAGACAGCCCAGCCCATCCGTGTGCGGGCAGGGTTGGGGTGGGAGTGGAGCTCTCGGCCCTCCTCCCTGGACAGATGCTGGGCTGCTCTCAGTGCTGTGGGGATAGCTGAGGGACTGGCCCCCTCAGCTGGAAGGCCCACTTCTAGACAAGATTCTGACCCCCTGGGAAAGAATGGCTGTGTGGGGCCCCTGAGGTGGGCAGGGGTTCTGGTCCTAGAAGACTTCCTCTCTGGGGACCAAGGGATCTTGTTGTCCATACCAGATGTGGCTGTCCATTGTCATTTGAGACCAGGGAAGGGAAGGGATGCCAGTCGCCTGGCCGCACCATTCTTGTGAATGGCAGGAGGGTGGGCACTTGAATCTTTGTCAGGAAGAGGTGCATTTATTGGACAGTTCCTGCATACCAAGCTCCATGGGCTTTAGAGATATCTCATCATTTGATACTTGTCCCCATTTTGCAGGTGGGAAACTGAGGCTTGGGCAACAATGCAGAGCTGGGAGGTAATCATCTCATTCCTCCTGGTGGGGTTGAGGGAAGGATCAAATGGGTTCATGCACTAAAGGCACACAGAATTGACCAGGAACTTAGTAACAGCTGTGACTGTTGCTAGAGAGGAGATCTGGGTGCCCAGCTCTGGTATCAGTGCTGGTGGATGCCGGGTTTCAGTGTAGCAGGTGAGTGTTCTGGTTCTCGTGTGATGAGTTATTGGCTGTGTGACCTTGGATGAGTCAGTTGAAATCTCTGAGCATCCATCTATCTCCTTGGGTGGCCAGGAGGAATGAGTGAATGGTGAAAGGGAAAACTCTAAAGAGTAAGGCTAGAGAAATAGAGGCATGGTCCTGAAATGATAAGGTCGTAATAGCAGTTGGTGAGACTGATCACTAGTCTGACCACGTTGGGCTTTTCCCAGCAACCTGGTAAAGCCACGTGTGTGGAGGAGGCCCTTAGTGCTGGGATTGTGTTCATGGCTGCCGTTGTGGAGGTGAGTGCCTGGGAGCGCCTCCTTAACAAGGAAAACTTTCTACTTGAGGTGGCAGTGACCCACATTTAAAGTTGCCACTGAAGAGACCCCTGCAGGTTCCCCCTCCCTCCTTGGGGCTCAGCCTTTCTGCAGTGTCCAGGGACAAGTCTGCCTTTACTCTGAGACCCAGGATGAGAAGCCGCACGCCTTTGCTCTCCCCCATAACTTCTCTCTTTGACAACTGCAGAAAGGCACAGGGCTGAGAAGTTGCTCCCACTTTTTAATCAAAAGGTCTATCTGGAAGTCTTCTTCAAAAGAGGATTCCGTTTCTTCTAGGTGTTCAAAAGACCCCAAGGTGGGCGAGGGAGGGGAGAGATTGGACCCCTTCAAAGGCAGGGGAGGGAGCACGGCAACTTCAGAATTTCCCCAGCTGTGCCTGGCCCTCCAGGATAGTTATTAGCAGGGACCTCTGGGACTGGCAGGCCCAGATCAAGGATGCTCCGAGGACTTGTTGGGAGCTGTTTGTAGACGATTGAGGACTGTCAGCGTCCCTTGATCCGCTAGGGTTGATTTCTGTCCAAGCAACTTGACAGCTCTTAGGACCGCAGCCAGGTGCAGGGCCTTGTTGCTCTGTCTTCTCCGTGAACCTCTTTCCCCTTCCTGCTCCTCCCTCACCCTCCCAGGCTCACCAGCTTGGTGCAGACAGACCCCAGCTCTCTCAGATGCCTTGCCCTTCCTCTTCCAGGCATCTGTCCCTACATCAGTGTCCATCAGGGCTGAGCAAAGGGATGGCATGAGGAGGGGACAGGAGGTGGAGCTCTTCCTCTATCCCTGTGCCTGCAGACAGGCCTTCTCCTTTCCAGCTCTCCCTCCCTGTGTTTGAGAAAGGATGGCCATTTACCTCCTGATCCCCACCTGTGTTGATCCAAGCTGAATGCTCACTCATTCACACATGTACCCACCAGTTCATCTGTCTCTGTCCCCCTCCACTTTACACACCCATTCATCTACCCATTCAGCCCCTGGTCCGTCCATCCATCCATCCATCCATCCAGTATTCTACTCACCTTACCCATATTCCATTAATCCTCCCATCCATCCTTTCTGGTCCACCTACCTATTTATCTGTTCACCTATCTGGCCATCTATCTAGGTATATGTGTTCACTTTCCTATCCAGTGTTCCTGCCTATCCTCCCATCCTCCCATCCATCCATCCATCCATCCATCCATCCAATAGCTACCCAACCTCCCATCTATCCATTCATCTATACTCCAGCCACCATTGAACTACCTCTCCATCCATCTATCCAGTATCCACCCAACCTCCCATATACTCAAGAATCCAATAGCCACCTATCTATTCATCCATCCATCTGTCCATTCACCTATCCATTTATCTATTCACCTTTCCATTTATTACCCACCGATCTCTTCATCCACTCATTAGGCATCTTTTCAACCACCCATGGGTCTATCCATTATCCAGTATTTTCCCACCTACCCACCTGTTTATTAATTCATCCACCCATCCATCCATTCATCTCTGCACCTACCACTAATCTAGCCATCAACCAATAGCTGTTGGGATGCTGGTTTCTATCAGGCCAGTACCAGAAAGGAGACTTTTCTTCTGAGGCACAATTCGAGCAGGTAGTGCGTCTCACTCAAAGACATCTCCTCGAGGCAAAGCACCAAGTGAGGCAGCACATGGACAGCGATGTCCAGCAATACATCATTCCCATATCAAGCCAACAAAAGAAACCTGAGGACGCACTGCTTGATGGAACCTCCTCCAGCATATCGCTGGCCCATGTACCAGAATTACAGCCACATCCCCCAAAGAAGCAAAGAAAACAGACTGAGAAAGGAAAGCTAGATAGCACAGCCAGGACAGTTAGAATTATGCCCACATGCTTATTTCCTGCCTTTGGGTCCAGCCTTGTGGAGCTCTGTGCTAAGTGGGGAGTGAGATACTCTGGGAAGTGATGGGGAGTGGCTTAGTTCTCAGCCTGGGACCTGGAGTAGAAGACAGCCCGGGATGGTCTTGGGTGATGGAGGGAAGCAGAGAGAAGGCACTAGTTTAATTCCAAGGTTGTTCAGTGCAGTTCCCAAGGATGCTGGGGAGGAGAGGGGTGCAGACTGAAAACAAGCCTGCTCGTTACTTACTTTATACCCCATTAACTTCCATCTCATAAGAATTTATCAGCAGCAGGCTGCCGTTTACTTACTCATTATTTATAGGAAAACGTTTGCTAAGCAAATCAGTAGTTCAAACAAGAGCACAAGGAGGTGATGTTTAACCCACTCAAGGAAACCAACAGGGTAACAGCCTTGGTGGGTTCAGAAGGGCAGGTGGATGGGGCTGCTAGAGCAGATGGGTGGACAGCCTTCCACCTCTGCCTCAAAACACCAGAAACCTGCACTTGAGCACGAGATCATCTCCCTCTGAGAAACACACCTTGGCCTCTCCTGACCAAGCTACTCATGAGACTGAGATTAGAGGATTGTAGTTCAAAGCCAGCCTAAGAACAGGAAAGTCTGAGAAATTCCATCTACTTAACCAGCAAAAAGTTAGACTGAAGGGAATGGCTCAGGGATAGAGCACCAGCCCAAGTAAGTGTGAGGGCTGACTTTAAATGAGCATCCTTTGGGGTCAGGTATCAAAGTAAGGTCCCTTGGACAACTTCCTTATAGTGAAAGAATGGGCATGGCCTTCTTTAAAGGTCATAAGATCTCTGGCTGTTTCCCTTGAGGAAGGCCTCCTGGCTTTGATTGGAAGTCCAGTGTCCATCTACACGGGGTACTGGATGGTTGTGGTCCGGTGACTGGGGCTCTGTGCCTCGCTTCTTCGTCCACTGGATAGAAGGCTGGCCCTGTTTTCACAGAGCTGTCCTTCAGGCCTGGATCAAGTACCTGTAAGGGGGAAGTGTTTTTATAAACAGAGAAATGCAAAACAGAAGGAATGGGCATCATTTTTCATTAGGTTATAAAAGAAAATGAGGTTTTTGTTTTGTTTTGATCTATTATTTGCTTTTGTTTTCCCATTCATTACTGAGTCAACGGGATGACGTCAGCTTTCCCAGTGCCTCGTGCCCTTGGCTGAACATTAGAATCATGAGGGGGCTTTGGACTAACCATGGCCCTGAGAGTCCACTGACCCGGGGATGATTTATGCGTGTCTTTTGTTTCTGAAAGAAAGAGAGAGAGGGAGAGGGAGAGGGAGGGAGGGAGGGAGGGAGGGAGAGAGAGAGAGAGAGAGAGAGAGAGAGAGAGAGAGAGAGAGAGAGAGAGAGAGAGAGAGAGAGAGAGAAGAGAGAGAGAGAGAGAGAGAGAGAGAGAGAGAGAGAGAGAGAGAGAGAGAGAGAGAGAGAGAGAGAGAGAAACTGGAAATTCCATTATTACAGAACCAGGATTGCAACCACTGCCCATTTCCCACAAGGAGCTGAACCAACCCATTTTCTTCTCCTCCCATCTCAGAGTGAGATTTGGAGGCAACAGAGGATTCCAGAATCCCACAGCATGGGGTAGCCCTGTCTGGGCCACTCCTGGCCACTGTGTTCCCTGTCTGGAGGGAGGGAGGGAGTCTTCCTGGTGGGGAGTTTGGTCTTGGTGCCGGTGATGATGATGGGGGGGGAGGTTAAATCATTGATGCTGCTTATGGTGAAAAATGACCAGGAGAAAGCCTGGTGAATCTGGCTTTTGAGATTCCCTGTGATAGAATCCAGGGCCCACACTGTCCAAAGAGCAGCGACTACGGTGGTGATGGGAAGGGCTCTTTCTTTAAAAAGTGGAGCAATACAGAAAGGAGGTCTAACCATTCTGAGGAAGCCCTGGGGGTGCCAAGACTCCTGGTCAAATCTCTTCTATGACCTGGGGTCCCCTATAGCGATCCTCCAGATACATATATTATCTGATTTAATGTCTATTTCATGTAGCATAGGGACGAAACGCCAAAGCTCTGGGAATCCCTTTGACTTCCTGTGGAAGGCATTTGGCGGGGGAGGAAACAGAGCCTCAGAGAGGTTAGTTAAACTGCCTGGGCTACTTAGCACAGTAGTGTCTAAGCCTGTATTTTACTCTGAAGACTTGAGAGCTCTTCCCTGGCTCTTTCTCTGGCTTCCATCTTTGCAGGAGAAAAGCTGTATTCTGCACCTCTACTGTTTTTCCCCCTTGGAAGAGCTCTGTCCCACATTCCTTTCCCATCCCACATATGTGGCTTTCACTGCTATGCAGGAGGCTCCCCAGCCCAGCAGCACATGGCACCACGCTTTCCTACAGCCAGGAGTACAGTATTTGCGAATCCTTGAAGCAAACAGAGCTTTGCCTGCGCACACCAAGCAGGAACAGAGCTGAAATTGACAACTCAGGGAAAAATAATAACTTTCAATGTTTGCTGACTGGGAAAGGAGAAGATATTGGCTAAGGAGAGAAATGTTATTTCAAACTGCCAAAAAGAGTGCTAATATATAATGTGGAAAACCGATATAATCCATAGTCTAATCCTTCTGGGCTGGCTGGTTGAAAGAATTTGTGAAATTGCATCCATGAGCCTTGACATTTAGTTCCTAATTTTGATAGAAAAGATGTCTGCTGGGCCCAACACTGGTGGCACTGGAAGATTCCTTCTGACCTGTGGGTGATCAAAACATGTATCTCCAACCAAAATGTCAGAAACCACCTTGTTAATAATGCATGTAAGCCATCCATTCACCTATTCAATAGTGCTTTGTAAGATAGGCTCCTTACTTAGCAGTGTTAAATCCACATGCGTGCGCGTGCACATGCACACACACACACACACCCCTGCTACAACTATTGTATCAGGCAGGAAGTTTCAAAGAATCTTGAAGAAATGAGATGATAGAGGAAGGGCATTCTCAGTAGAGGACAAAATTAGTTCATGTGAGACACAATTTCCCATCTGCACATTCATCCAGCAATGGCTCAAAAATAGTTTCCAGGCAGCAGGCATGGTGGTGCATTTCTGTGCCCTCGGTGACTGGGAGGCAAAGGTGGCAAGATCACAATGCAAGGCCAGCCAGGGCAGAAGCACGAGCTCCTACCTTAATAACATTAACAACATAACAACGTGTGTGTATGGGGGTGGGGCTTAAGGTTTAGAGTGGTTTGTTTGTTTTGTTTTTAAGCAAGCAAAAGCTCCCTGGGGTGGGGCAGGTAGAGGATGGGTAGTACCGTCTCAGCTTGAGCAGAGGGCAGGGACAGAGACTTGGGCTGTGGACTTGGAGGAGGGCAGTCACCTCCCACGTTGCGCTAAATCCTGTCCTTCCTTTCCTCAATGTGCCACATCACTACCACCAACCCCTGAGCATGGCAGCTGAAATGACCCAGTAGCTTTTTTACAGTGATGGAGGGAAGCAGTCTAGAGGGCCAAGACTCTGTTTTGGCTGTGGATTGAGAATAACTGCTCTAGTCCCACTGTTGTGTACCCTGTCCCCAGCCTCTGCAGAACAGCTGAAAGGATGTCTCGGCATTCTTATCTTTACCCAAAACTTCAGAGATAGAAGCTGGAGGGCCTGGGAGGGCAAGATAACCCAGGACATTTCGGGGAAGAATTTTCCCAGGGCCCCACAGTTAAGAGCTTAGAGACAGAACCCAGATGAACTCCAGTGGGAATTTTTGCCCATCTCTGAGAAAATTGGCACAAACTTATATTTTATTCCTCTCCCTTCTAAATTAGGTTTTGGGGAATGACAGGACTTTCAATTGAAACAGATTACCAAGGTATGGCTTGGAGACTAATGGAAATATTTGTAATAGGATTACATCAAGTGTGCATCTTTCTCATGAAGATACAACATTGTCACATGACAACCTTTCAGGGCACAGAACTCAGGTTTTTAATCCTTTTTTTTTTTCCTTCAGTGACTGAGAAGTAAGGTCCCATCCCTGTGGTGACTTCTTTTCTATTTGTAAGCAACCGGAGATAGCTATGAACAAAAATGTGGAACTGAATCTCACAAAGGAAAGATTCCTATTTGCCCTATTTTTGAAACTGTGGTTCTACCTAGTTGTGCCCAAATGGAAGAGAGTCTGTGGGTATTTGGGAAGGAACGAGGTTTCCTCAACCCCAAAGAAAATACAGTACGTTAATCCTAGTCCAGGTTCCCCTCTCTGCACACCCCCTTCCACTTTCTGCTTTGTATATATATAGCTCATCCACTTTGTATACATAGCTGATATTTATTGGATGACTTCAATGTCCCAACCTTTTTGCTTGCCTTTTTAGTTAGGATAGGCAATGTTTCTGATGCAGCAACAAACATCCCCAACTGATCTATCAGTAAGGAGCTTGGAACTTGGAGTCAGGCTGCCCCAGGTTTCCAGCTCAGTCTTGACACTTTTTTTTTCCTTTTCAGTTGTGGGACTTGAACTCTGGGCCTAGGCACTGTCCCTGAGCTCTTCAGTCTAAGATTACCTCCCTACTTCTTGAGCCACAGTGCCACTTGTGGGTTTTCTGGTAGTTAATTGGAGATAGGCATCTCATGGACTTTGGTGCCCAGCGTGTTTTTGAACCCTGATTCTCAGATCTCAATCTCCTGAGTAGCTAGGATCACAGGCATGAGCTACCACACCCAGCAGTCTTGACATTCTAGCTGTGAGCCTTTGGGGTGAGGTGCCCTTAATCAGTGCGGCTGGACACATGGAAGCTTTCCCAGTTACTAAACTCTGGCACAGAAGACACACAGCTGTGTTTACCGAATCCTGCTTTTCCTTGCTCTCTCCCAGCCACACCGAAGACCATCCTTCCTGTCTCTCAGCCTCTGGGCCTTGCTCTGAAGTCCTTGTCTCACTACTGTAAAGTCCACTGTAGGTCAGGCCCAAGGATCCAGGCTGCCCCCCCTGGTGGGTCTCCAGGACAGCAGAGGCACTCAAGTTACATTGCACAGGGAGGGAGAAAGACATGGCAGATGCTCACATTCCCCAGCCAGGAAGTGGCAGAGCCCATTCTTGTTGGCTGTCCAGTGTCCTCATTCTGTTGGGTAATGAAAGGATGGCTTTTTTGCCTCCAGTGTCCACCCCAGCTGTCTTACCTCCTTGTTCCCCCCAGGTCTTCCAGTTCCTGCTTACAAAGCTTGGGGAAAAAGAAAGAGCCCAAATGTTCTTTGCTACAAGACAGGCAGAGACATAGGTTATAGAAATGGGGTGGAGGTCTGTCCCTTCTTGGTTGGCAGAGCTAAGAAATCCACTCTTGTTGAACTGCCAGTTTTGTTTGTTTTGTAAAGACAACTGTCAATTTCGAATTTGGGCACCATTGAATTCACTCATTTAAAAATCTATAGTTTGATTTTTTCAGTGTATTTACAGAATTTGGCAACTGTTACCCAAATGTAACTTTAGAACATTCTGTCACCTAAAAAAATCCTCAATCCATTCATTAACTCTCACTTACCTCCTCCCCCTGCCCCGAGTTCTCCCCAACCTAGCATCCTGAACCTCCACTCTGAAAAGAATTGATTTGCTTCTTGGACCATTTTGAAGGCCAGGGAAGATGCAGACAGAGTGCTATTGGAGGATTGAGGGCCAGGGGTTGGTCCCCAAGTGGCTGCCACAGACATAGTCACGGAAGTCCCACACAGACATGGGGTCCACGCAAAGAGACACAGGGACCTCCACATGTGGGCATGCACCAGAGTGACACGGCACCCTCAGCTTTGTAGGCCACTTACAGAAGCAGGGAAAAAGGGTTACTTGTGACTTTGTGGTTCTGGAGTTTTGGAGCTTCAAGTCCCAGGCTGCCCTGAGGTTTGGTGAACTCCATCTGTCATGGTGAGAAGCCACCATACCGAAGGACATAGGCAGAGGGCCCCACACACAGTTCAAGGCGTGCCCCAGTGACTTAAAAACCTCCCTTTAGGAACTACCTGTTGGCGTTTCCCACTACTGCTTGCCCTCGGGACCTCGCCTTTAACCAAATCATAACCATCGTTACGCTGCACGTACCTCCATCCACAGACACTAACATGCACATGTCGATTCAGTGTGCATACACACGTTCGTACATACCTGTAGCACGCATGGTGTATGTGTTTGTGTCTCATGCCCAGTCGTGTTTGCCCAGCCGCAGAGATCCTGGTGTAGCAGACCTGGATTAGGTCACCTCCTCCTCCCTCCCGTGGCCCTGTCCACACCAGTGATGTGGAAAGAAGGCATTCTGGAGCAATATGGGATTTGTCTCGCTCGCATGGACAGCCTGGGAAAGCTCCGTAGGATGTGGCATGGGGTTGTATGCAGGGACTGGAGGTGAGAAAAGGGACTTAAAATCATGGTGGTATTGATGTGGACATCCACACTAGTCCTACCCTTGGTGAGGGAGATGGGAGTAGCTCAGCTTCCCAGACTTGGGGGACATGGGGGCAGTGGGTTCTTCTCTCGGGCTGCAACTGCACTGGTCTGGTTCTGGTTCTTCCTCTCTCCTGAGTGCAAGTCTAGCCTCCCAGGGTCTTGTCCCTGCAAAATGCCACTTGCTTGTCACATGCTCTAAGTGTCACCAGATTCACTGTCCTCACACCTAACAGAGCACCTGGCAGGGTCAGAGCTCTGGGTGCATGGTTGCGTGATTGAGTGAATGAATGAATGCTCCAAATGGTATCTACACTTGGCCTTGACTCTATCCAGTCCCCAGTGCACAGACAGAAGCTTCCCAATGGCCAGTCTTCATCCCAGCTGTCTGATTTCTGTTGTTCCACTGTGACTTGCTGGGTCATTTTTCTTAGAGAACCAAGTGGCAGACATTTTGAGCTTTGCCAGCCAGTCTCTCTCAGTGTTCAGCTCTGCCATGCAGGGAAGCAGCCATAGACAATCTGCAAACTGACAGGTGGCTGTCTTCCAGTCAAAGGATACTGTTACGTAAATTCCCCAGGTCACAAAATACTGTTCTTTTGAATTGTTTTTACACTTGGTTAAAGGAATAAAAAAAACCACACAACCATACTTAGCTCATGGACCATACAAAAGCAAGTCTTGGCCTACGTTTGTACCATGGTTGGTGACATCCCTCCATTCCACCCCACCCCACCTACCCCAAATCTTAGAAGTACAGCCTGACAGGGCCAGATTCCTAGTGGTGGGGCAAGATGGGCTGGGTAAATGGGGCCAAGTTCCTTTTCCAAGTTCTGGCAGAGAAGGCTCTTAGATAATACACATGCATGCATGTGCACATACATACGCACGCAGGTACACACACACACACACGGCACACCAAGCCTTCCACATGGATAAAATAGGAGGATAATATTCCCTGCAGGGCCCGAGCAAGGAGAAGATATGCAGGAAGCTTTGTCTCTGATTAGGAAAGGCTGGTGCTTCTCTCCCCTACCCCTCCTCCATCTTCCTGCTTCCTGACAGGTCACCTGATTCACAAGTCCCTGGCCTCAAAGGGGTCTGAGGGTGGATGCCAGCTCCTGTCCTGCATGTCCCAACTTTACAATCTTGGCAGCAACCTCATCTCTCTCATCTCAGTTCCCCCATCTGTGAACCAGCTCCAGAGGGGTCATTGGGAACCCTTCAGAGGGCAGCCATGCTCCCCCAAAGTGATCTGGCCCCTGCACCTTTAATGCATGAGCCTCAACTCTGACTGTAATGTTCTGGCATCCTGAGGGAGATGGGACTTCTCTTCCTCTCCTCTGCTCCTCCTCTTCCTCTCCCTCCTCCCCCTTTTCCTTCCTAGAAGATCTGGGGTAAGCTCAGCCCCAGGGCAGGGAAACAGTGTCCCTTTCTCCAGCTGACTCTCCCATGCAGGTCCCCCCTCCAACTTCCGAGACTGTCCTGAGCTTCAGGGCCCGTGGGAGAAAGGATGTGGCCATGCCCACCACCCGCCTATCCACCCCTTCTCCCCCTACAGCCTAGCATGTCCACTGTCCTCATCCCCCTTTGAGGCAGTCTTACTATGAAGCCCAGGTTGGCCTCAAACTCTGTCTTCCCACCTCCACCCTCCCTGAATGCTGGGATTACAGGCATGCACCACCACACCTGGTTGTTCATGGTTATTTTTTTAAGTGAAGTTGTACTCTTCAGATTAAATCTTGAACTTTTACATGGAGCATATATTGTTACGAGGCCAAGCATTTGCAGGACCCCGTACAACAGACGGGGGGGCCGAACTTGCCTCCCAGAAACAGCAGTCACCACCGAGCCCCTGGGAGTCTGAGCTGAGAAGTTACTTTGTCCTTTGATTTCAGTTTCTCAACCAGCACGGTGTTCTCCAGCCGGTCTGTAGAATGAGCCTCTGTGTCTGGGCTTCATGGGGCTTTGATTCCCCCCTTGGTCCCTTTTTCTCAATTTACAAAAGTAGCATGTGTTTATTGGAGAAAATTAGAATGGAGAGATAAGCAAGAGGGAGGGGGAAAAATGTAATGCCTCAACTGCCAGGGGAAGAGCTTTGCTAGCACCTCGGAATCTGAACTCTGTGTGGATTTTTTAATGCATGTAAATTAGGTGACATGTATACTTTTATTTTTTTAAGCCAGTCCTTCAGTTTCAGTTCAACTGTTTACTGAAAAATAAATATGGCTTTAGTTAGCCAATACGAAGAGCTCTTGGTAGTTAGTGCCCCACCCTGGAGGAGGCAGGGCCAGCAGTCTTCTCGATCTTTGTGTTTCCTGGGTACCTTGTACTACCACTTCTTTTTCTTTTCTTTTCCTTTCCTTTTTTTTTTTTATCAATTGTGGGGCTTGAACTTGGGGCCTGGGAGCTGTCCCTGAGCATTTTGGCTCAAGGCCAAATGGTTCTACCATTTCGAGCCACAGAGCCACTTCTGGTTTTCTGGTGGCTCATTGGAGATAAGCAGCTCACAGGGGCTTTTGTGCCCAGGCTGGTTTTACATTCTGATCCTTGGGTTTTAGCCTGTGAGTAGCTAGGATGATGGGTGTGAGCCACCAGCGCCCAGCTAGAAAATGTTACCTGGGTTTGGCCTGTGATCTGTTTCTTGTGTCAAGACAGCAGTTCTGGCATTATGCCCAGCCCAGGTGGACGTCTGTACACAGGAAGATATCATCCCTCCATTTATTCACCAATTCTACCAGATGTTCATGGCTTTTCTTGGCCTCTGAGGGCAAGGACCTGCATGCAGAGCCGAAGGCCGCCTGGGTCTAGCCACCTCCGGCATGCTGGCTCCTTTGGGAAGCCCCAAGCAGAAGCAGCACGTGGATGGACAGAGAGGACCCACAGGCCTGACCTTGAATTCAAAGGCTTGGATGCAGGGGATGTCTCAGTGTGTCTCAGTCCCTCTGCGGAGCCACTTCTTCCCAGACCTCCTAGCAAACGCTAGGAAAGTAGGGAGGCTCAAGGTCTGGATTCAAGTCCGAACCATGGTACCCTTCTCTGTAGGACCTGGGAGATTCTTACTTCTTGTACATAAATTTCCTGCCTGTGACTAGCGCCTTGAATAGGGCACTAAACCATTCAGTCTTCAAGTGGTACTGAGAAGTGGGTGTTTAAGCTGGATGTCTAGATTACACACACACACACACACACACGGTGCAGAGAACAAAGGCCTTCTTGTAAAAATATTAGCAGCATGTCCAAGCTACAAGTACTATGGCATTAGTGCAAGCTTCAAGCTTCCTTACCTTGCAATGTGCAGAGCTCTGTGACTTCCAAAGATCTCAGGTAACTGCCCAGGAGTGGTTGGATTTCCTCTCAATGCTTGGATTCTGAGATGTGGCCTCTGACTAGACTAACTCACAGCCCCAGTTTCTCCCATCTGTACAGTGGGGATGAGCAAGCCACATTATATAGTGTGAGGCATTAAATGAGATGATGCCTGGAAACCTTTGGCCAGTATCCCCCGGTCCCTTTGAATGTCATCTTAAATGGCACACTCTGTCCTGGGACGGTGTCAAGTGGGCCCTTGGTGGGCCCTGAATCCCTGTTCTGGAATGGGATGGGACGGGACGGGGCTGCCGCTATCCCTCCTGTGAGACATCAGCCCTACGAATGGAGGCTCCTGATGTTTATGTCTCTGTCAGTCTAATTATAACTTGCAGTTATTCTGTTTGCCTATTTCTTGTCCCTACCAAGAGAATATCACTCACTGAAGCAAGGAGTCAGCCCTTGTGGGTTGCTACCTGTACACATCACCCTGACATTAACCAGTTCTCTGTCTCTGTGTTCACTGCTAGCATTTAACTCCTCCCTCACTCTCACTGGGCTGAAACATCTTCGTTCTGCCTTTCAGAACAAAACAGAGCCCTTTGGTAAGCCAGCATGCTAGAGTAAGACTTGACTTTGTTGATTACTGAGTGTTGTTCCCATTGTGCTTCTTTTTCTTTTTTGAATATTTATTCGGGGTTGAGAAGTCTAGCCTTCCACTCCAGGAATGACAGAAGGCAATGATAAAAGTTTCTTTTTAAAATATATTGTCTGAGTCCATTTCCATTCCTATAATTGCATGCCAGAGACTGGGTAATTTATAAAGCATGAAGGGTTGTTAGGTTGGATTTGGTTTCTTTCTGTGATGGTGGGTCTTAAACCCACGACCTTGCAAAGTTGGAACCATTTTCCTGGTATACACAATGTATTCTCTGAAAGAGGCTTGGGATGGATGGATGGATGGATGGATGGATGGATGGATGGATGGATGGATTGATTGATTTCCAGTCCTGGGGCTTGAACTCAGGGCCTGGGTACTGTCCTTGAACACTTTTGCTCAAGGCTAGCACTTTGCCACTTGAGCACCACTTCTGGCCTTTTCTGTCTATGTGGTTCCAGGGAATCGAACCCAGGGCTTTGTGCTGCTAGGCGAGCACACTGGGCCATGCTCCTGGCCCAGGACCTTAGTGTACTAGACATGTGCATAGGAATTTGCCCGAGACAAGTTTGAGCCATAACACGAACATTGAGTTTTGAAACTCAGTGCACCAAAAGTGAGCAAATGAGAACATAATGGGTCATGAGATGGGAGGGAGACGGAAGGAAACGGGCAGAAAGTCCCGGGAGATGCCAAGAAAATGAGTTCAGGACAGGAGAAGAGCATCCTGGGCCCGTGCTTCCTTTGCGCAGTACCATGGGCCTGTGGCTGGCCCCTGCTCCCGTGGCAGCCAGTGGCCTTGAGATGCTCCGTATCTGCGTTGCCGGGGCCACCCCTGTGTCTAGCAGCAAGGATTCCTAATCAGAGATGGCAAGGATCCGAGCCTGGCGGCCAGAGCTCCACGTTTCCATAGAGGAACCAGAAGCAGCCAACTTCAGGGTCCCTGATGGAACAAAATCGGACCCAGCTGGGGCTGAAGAACAAGGAGAAGTGGAGAGAAGAGATTGCAGGAGGAGGAGGAAGAGAGCCCAGCTGAGTCCCGTGGGCACCCAGGCTGGCGGCCTCACACTCGGTGGATGTGTGCTGGAAACCTAGCGGCCCCTTACTTAATAGATATCGATAACTCTTCATTTCCTGGGTGCACGTTGGGTTAAGCAGGTGGCAAGCAGCTGGCATTTCTCACTTGCTTTCTGGCATTTCCCATTTTTTATGAGACGCTAACCTGGCGTTTTTTATGATAAAGCCCCAGAGTCCCCAGGTTTTAATATCATCAGTGTTAGATTCATGAACCGCTTGGAAGGTGGGAGGCTGCCTGAGGCTGGAATTGGATGGAGTGAGCAACTTGTCACTCAGAGTATGATTTATTTGCCCAAGGGAGGGAGAAAGAGCAGGGGACAATTAAATGGGATTTGGGGGTGAAGTAGAGGAATGTTAGACTCCACTGAGCGGCAGAGTTGTAAATCCTTCCTCCAACCAAAGTTGTGTTGTTGGTGTTGTTGTTGTTTTAAATTAACAACTAATTTTGAAATGAATTGCTTGGCAGCTCAAGGCAGTTAAGAATCTGGACTGTCTCCATCTTACTGTATTTTTTAGTTGCAGGGAGGGGAGATAAGTACTTGAGGAAGGCTAGCTCTGGGACATGCTCTTTGGAGTCTCACCTTCCTAGAGCATGCTACACGTAATACTACCTCAGGACCTTTGCACTGGCTGTCACTCAAGATTCCTAGACAGCATCAAGGTTTCCTCCCCTGAGTGGCCTTCTCTGACCAACCTTGAAATTTTTGGAACTACCAGCATCAGAAGTAGCAAATTATTGAGCCCCATCCTTCATGCTCCAATCAGAAACTCTGGGAGCAGGGCCGGTCATCTTTGTTTTGGGAGCTCTGCCAGGGATAGGCTCTGCCTGTCAGCCACTGGCTAGCCTCTTAAACAACAGTGGGATCCAGGCAGGAAGCAGAGAGATGGGGTGTAATACAGACAGGTAAGGATTGTGGCAGAGGAGATATTTAAGTTCAAGGCCACACATGTCTGCAAGCCAGTTACTTCTCTCACAAGGAGACTGTTTGTTATCTTTACCTACAGCCCATGGGGGCTTGAAAATCAAGGTCGCGTGGCTAATACCACAGGCTGGACCATTTGAAAAGAGGTACGAATCTTCTATTTTCCATTTGTTTACTCTATATAAATGGACTCTCGGTAGTTTGTGCATCTGGTTTCGACATCGCGTGGCCAATGATGCCCTCCAGGAGTATGAATTTGTTTTTTGCTTTTCCCTGTTCAAAAAATTTGAAAGGCACGGAAGTTTAAACGGACAGAAGAGGAAAGCCATGAAAGCAGGGAGAAGGACCTCTCTTTTTGGAAGAGGGCCCCAAAGTCGAGTGCAATGCAAGGAGGTTATTACAGGACTCCGCCCACTTCTCCTCCCCCCTAGGCTTTGTGCTGATTGGTTGATGGCTTGTGCACATGCCACTGTGACTTTTCGCATTGGTTGAGTGGGCACCCAGGGCATCATGGGAAGAAGAAACATATGTATGGGAACCCAAAGCATGATGGGAACCAGAAGCTCCATGATGGAACCCCTTGTTATCTGCCATGTGAAAGCTCCCTGTCTACTTCACAGTCTTCCTCTTTATTTCCCTCTCACTTCCTCCCATTTGTGCTGTCAGTAGAGCTTTGTTTATTTTGATGCCAGGCAGTGGTGAGTATTTTGTAAACATTCCAGTTGATCCAGTTTGCTGTGGCTCAACATCTGGGGTTGTTCAGGCTGATGTAAGGAAGTATTGAGACTGCTTAGAAACAAGACATTTTATTGCTCACAGCTCCAGAGGGTGGGCTCTCTAGGGAAGGAGAGGTTGAATAACTCCTTATTTCGTGTTCTTGTCTATTCCATGTTTTCTGGGGCCCCATTTATACGAGCTGCTAATCTCCCCACCGTCCCATCTTCTAACACCACCCCACTGGGGGTCTGAATTTCCACATAGGGATTTAGGGGCACATATTCAGTTTTTCCCAGTCGGTTCCAGCCTAGGGCTGCTAAATGCCTGCTGTCAGCATTTGAGTAAGTTTTGGTCCTTGTCGAGGCTGGGCCCCTGCGGTACGGAGGAGTAGCAGATCTGGGGCTGTTTGCCTATTTTGCATTAGCAGGTGCACCAAACTGGGGTTGCCCAAAGTTACACCCCAACACTGAATCAGGTGTTTCTGCCCCATGCAGCACCGGCAGCCGCCCCGCTGGAGGAAGATGACGGCAGGGAAGGGAACTTGAGGCTGGCCACCTTCACTCTGCCACCCAGAGCCAGAAGCTCAGTCTGGGATCTTGCCCGCTGTGCTGTGTGCAGTAGCAGGGACTGGCCGGTAATGAGTGTAGGTGGCTGTGCAAGAACGAAGCATCAGGGGAGAGAAATCCACCCACGGCCTCCGACATCGCTGATGCTTAATTGTCAATATGGCTTAATTGGCTCGGCCCACCCTTCTTCCAATCTCTGTTGGGGCAGCTTCAAAACACACTGCCTTGGGTGGCCAGTGGGGGGAGGGCAGCCTTGAGTCACAGGAGAGGGGGAAGGGATGCCCCCCTGCCAACCTGCTGGGTGACCTTGGACAGGTGAATCAGAGTGTCCATGAGTCAGCTAGCTGCTTCGGGAGGCTCACCTTCTGCAGGTGAGGAACTAATCTTAGCAGCATGGGTAGTCACAGGTATTTTGAGGGGTATGTGGGTGGCAGAGACAACAGAGATAATAGATAGACGGACAGAAGACAGATACATAAATAGATCTTCCTGTATTTGCAGGAGCGTGTGTACACCACCATTTTATTGATCATTTATTTACTGCCTCTCCTAATGGACTAGCCTTGGCATTGGGTCTTTCGGCATGGAGAGGAGATCATATCTTTAACATACTTGAATTCAGGGGATGAGACGGGTGCTGTTGGCTTCATTCTACAAATAACACCGAGGCTCAGAAAGGCCAACTTACTTTCCCAGGGTCACATAGCCAGTATGTGACAGATAAGACTCTAGCACCACGGAGTCTGACTCTAGGCCCCTCATGACCCTGAGCAGTATGCAGGAATGCACACCAGGTGCCAGGCACCCTCTGAACAAAACTATCTTCTCCGAATCCCCAAAGAATCAACAAGGCTAAGTCTTACCGGTTTCCTTCAAGAGATGAGGAAAGTGAGGCATAAAGAGGTGGAGTAAGTCAAACCAATCTCCAGAGTTCCCACTTCCGACACGGGACTTCACCATCAGCCAGATCCCAGATCCAGCAGTAACGCCAGCGCTGAGAAGACCCTGGTGAATGTAGAAGTCATTCATTCACTCACTCAGAAACTTTATTGACTGCCTGCTTTGTGTGAGCTGGCATAGAGGTTCCCAGGGGAGGACAGGACAGAGGGATACGCAGGAGGCTAACGAGGAGGTGTTATTGTCACTGCACAATGCCTTTTGTCATCCTGTCGTTCATCCTAAACCACTGGTCCTCCCGATTAAACCAATGGGGCTGAAAATAGTGTGAGAACCCTTCTATCTAGACAGGAGTCTGGTTTGGGCTGGTTTTGTGGGCGTTGCCATGCACACCCCCCTTCTGAAGGACAGAGTGTATCATTTGCTGATGATACTTGGCCTCTGTCAGCCATAGCTTGGCTGGTCTGTTGTTACTGCTCCTACTCTCAGGAAACCCCTGGCAGGTTCCAGCAGCTGGGGTGAATGGCCCCCACTGCTCACCGAGCGTAGCCAAGGTCACATGGAGGTTGTCGGGGTGTACACAGCTTTCCACCCGTGACACCCTGGGTGGGCGTGGTATGGCTGGGTTCAGATCTTCTACACACATACACAAACACACACACACATACACACACACACACACGTACCAGAACTAGCTCCAATCCTGTTCATGGTCTCCATTGTTTGCCACCTCATAACTATGGCTACCTGCTCCTTCATGATTTCCAGTCATTTCCAGAACTGACCTTGTCTTTTTGCTTTCCAGCCTTTGCAAGGGTCGGACACTCTACTCAGTGGTGAGGGATGCCAAGATTGTCCTGGATGTCAACAAAACGAGGCAGATTGCTCAAGAAATTGTGAAGGTATTTGGGGAACCCCCCTCCTCTAAACCTCAGAAAAACCCCCCAGTCCCTCCCGAGAAATCCCACAGGGATCTTGAGACCCATGGTCTACAAGAAAACAATTCCTAACTTAAGAACTACTAGACAGAGTGTGCATAAGAATCCTTCTGAGATGCAGCCTTTAGCAATCCCCAAAGCACTAGCCATCTCTCCTCCCCACTGCAGCTGGAGAAACCAGTCCTTGAGTGTTGTTTGTATTCAAGCAAAAAAAAAGAGCAGCCTGTGATTCCCAGCAGGCCTCTTATTTGCCATTGGAAATGTTGTTGACCCAGCTAAGAAGCAATAACAACAACAACAACAACAAAATGGGACTTACGAAGGCAAAAAGAAGTTTCTGCACATCTGCCTTTGACTTAGACCTCTGGTGGATCTTCCCTCTGCTCTTCTGTGTCTCTCATGAACCTGCTCCTAAAGACCGAGGTGCATACTGCAGGGCTGCCAGCCAAATAAAGGGGGCTCCATCTCTAATGGGAATGGGGAAAGATGGCAGGAGGGAGTCCCTTCCTCTGAGGACGTCACTCTCCTGTTTTCCCTGTTCATTCTCTCCCGGGGCTTCTTCCTTTATGTCTTGTTCTGGAGCAGACCAGCCAAGAGGAGGTGGCTTTGCCGTGGTCTAAAGGGGCAGGCCACTTGGGTTTCACTCCCATCCCATCCCATCTCCAGACTCCACAGTCTGGACAGGCCCCCAGGCTCATCTGCCAGAAATCAGGGTGGCAGCCAGGGCTGAGGTGTTGTGTGACCGCCCCCTCTTCTGCTCCCTGCAGGGGATGGGCTACCTGCACGCCAAGGGCATTCTCCACAAGGACCTCAAGTCCAAGAATGTCTTCTACGACAACGGCAAAGTGGTCATCACGGACTTCGGGCTCTTCAGCATTTCTGGGGTGCTGCAGGCTGGCAGGTGTGAGGTGATGGAAGGAGGTGGGCAAGGTCCTGCGTGAAGGGACAGCATCCCCTGTGGCTTTCCTGACCCGCACTTGAGGTAGAGCCTCTGGCCACTGAGCTGCATGGAGAGGCTGTGTGGCACTAGGTCATGCTTTGTTCCCCAGCCCCATCTTTTGGGTAGCACTGGGATTTGAATTCAGGACTCTGCACTTGCTAGGTAGGTGCTCTATCACTTGAGCCACACCCGCAGTCTGTTTTTTGCTTTTTTTGTGCCCAGTGTCAAGATTTTGCCTGGGACTAGCCTCAGACTGACATCCTTTTGATCTCTGCCTGCTGAGTAGCTGGGATTACAGGCATGAGCCCCCAGCATGTGTGCTTAGTCACATGGGACCAGCAGCTTGCTGCAATGTCTTAAGTTGCACCTTTGTGGGTACAGAGCACCCCCAATTCGTGCAAGGCTTTTGCCTTTGAGTTTGGTCCAAGGACTTTCCCCTTACTCGAATCCTCACCTGGAAGGATTGGGTCATTCAAGAACTCTTGCCCCACTTCTCTTAGTCATCATTCATTTTAGCACCTCTAAGAGTGGAGTGAGAAGAGCAAGGGATTTAGAGTGCAGCTACCTGGGACGCTGGTGTGGCTCTGCCACTTATTAACTTAGACTTCCACCCAGGTGCACAACTTAGAAACATGAGCTTCCTTTATCTAAGAAAATGATGGCTGCCTCCAGGGGTCCTTGTGAGGATATAAAGGAGCAAGCTACCCAAGCACCCAGCATGTGCCCTGTTCACATCAAATGCCCGACAAGTAGTGGCACTCCAAGAGTTGTTATAATTAGCATTAATTTGCATATCCCCTCCCCAGTATCACCCAGAGAATGATTAACCAACCTTAAGTAATTAACTCTCCAAGTCCGTTAGCTGCAGAGCAAGCCAAATTAAGTTGACCATGTGAGAAACAGCTTGGTCCCTTATAAACAGCCCACAATTCAGGGGCCCTGTCCTGTGTCTTTTAATTTGGAGTGTGTGCACACATGCGTGTTAGACCCCTGTGTGTTTTCTTCTTGTCCTGTGGGTTAGGACGAGTGGCCTGTCTCTGCAGGAACACAGCCTTTGCTTTTTCTCACTTCACTTTAAGCCTCAGTTGCTTTGAAGAACCAATGAATTCTTTAAAGGACACCCTGGGGTCCCCCAAAAGAATCAAGAGTGGGACAGATAGCCTGATATACAGTAGGTACTCAGCAGTGGCCTGGAATACAGTAAGCACTCGGCAGTGGCTTGGCAGGGAGGAAGCAGCCGACACAGCGCTCAGATCTAGCTATCTCGGAATACAGCTGCTCTGCTGTCCTCAAGATGATGTACCGTTTAAGATGCCAGCCCATTGGTGCTGGCTGCCCGTAGCCTGTGATTAATGGTAATAATAACCACAATGAAGATGATTTGGATTGTCACTGGTGGGCCCGTTGCCATGGAAACCGGACGCCCTAGTGTGTGTTCACCAGGCCTGGCTTCTGGTTTCCTCCAGAGAGCTTGCCCACGCTGCCCAGGCTGATGGTGACGGTATGGCCACAGCTCCTCCTTGTATCCTGGTGACACTACCCACTGCCCGCTTTCCAGTCCTCTTCCTGCCCAGCGAAGCTGGGACAGCAGCAGGGGCGAGCTGATGGACACGGAAACCCACGTACATGGGTAATTTGTCCTGGTAGCCAACCCACCATTCCTGCCAGCCTGGCCGTGTATACCTGAAGAAGGCTGGCATTCCAATGCCCCTCTTTCTTGGGGGATATTCTTATTTGGGGTCCCAGTCTCAACTCCATTTCTGAGTCTTCAGGATAAAAACATGAATTATTTGTATATGTGCACACACGTATACACATAGATGTGTGTACACATGTAAATATGCACATGAGTTAACATCTCTACTCACAAGCCAGTCATAATGTGCCAGACCACATGGCCCTGGCAGCTGAAATAGCCTTGTGTAATGAGCAATTTCATTTAATCCTTTCAAGGGCTGACTAGTTCAGACTAATGTTCCCATTTGACAGGTAGGAAAATAGAGGCCTGGCTTGGTTAGAGCTTTCATAACCAGAAAGCAACTAGTGGGTCCTGATGCCCCTGCAGGTGCTCTAGGTCTAGGAGCCTGCAGTCTTCCAGCCCTGTCCATTCTGGGGTTTGCTGTGGAGAAAGGTCTCAAGTCCTTTCTGGAAAAGAATGTTTCCATGCATTTCTAAGAAGTCATGGTTACTGATGGTGAAACTCTTTAGATTTGAACCATTCCTTTACCTTACATACAGGACATTAGGACAGAAAAACCTCAGCAGGGGCAATATTCCTGGCCAGGGTCATGTGATGAGGTCTGGAGATGAGTTTTAGCTGTCACAGCTCAAGTGGGAGATGCTGTTGGCATCTAGTGGGAAGAGACCAGAGAGGATGTTTTTAAACATCGTGACATGCACAGCACAGCCTCCCACAGCAGAGAAATCATTCAGACTTAAATTTGTCAGTCATAGCTTACTTGAGAAGCCTTGGATTCCAGCAGGTTCATCATGGGCATCCATCTGACTGCATGTTTTTCTGTCCCTTCTTCCAGTGTGCTGCTAGCATGGGAACGTAGGGGTGATAAATGGTCAGGTCCTGAGGTAGCACACCTGGAACATCCAAACAGGAAGGTTGAGATTACAGCAGCTTCCAGCTGTGTTTCCTTCCCACGGCTGCTGTTGGGGAATCTATCCAAATCACCATATTCCTAAATGAGCCCTCTGTCCTCCCAGACAACCTGGAGAAGCACAATTCTGAAATGCACCAAGTCTCCTCCCACCCCTGCTAGTGATGGCAACGGCAGTACTGGACCCCTCCCCACCCTACCCCCAGTCCCAGACTCCTGAAGGCTCCCTCGGAGCCGTTTCCTCGACCGATGTCTCTGAAGCTGTGTCTGCCTGCAAGGAGACTTTAGGGAAGGCATGTGCAAGCGTTTATTGTTTTCATTGTGATATTTCAGTGTTGCTTTGCATTTATGGCTGTGCTGATGACTTATTAAAACATCTTTAAGCCAAGTGCCTCAGCATCAGGGAGGCTGAGACATGAGAATCAGGAGTTTAAAGCCAGTCTAGCCTCCAGAGCAAATTCCAGGCCAGCTTGAGCTACATAGTGTCTCAGAAAACTAAGGGCAGGAGTGTAGCTCAGTAGTAGAGTACTTCCCTTACATGTAAACTACTTCGGTCATGATTCCTAGCAACACACACACACACACACATACACACACACACACACACACACACACACACACACACACACACAAAATACAATTTTAGTCTGTACTTGCCTAGATCTGGGTAAACTGTGTAACTTGTTAGTCATTAGCCACAAGTAGCCATGCATATTTAACTGTAATTAGAATGTAATCACACCAGAAGCTCTGTTCTTCAGCCATAGTAGTCATCGTTCAAGTGTTGGACAGCCAGGGTGGTTAGGAGCAGCTATGCTGGATGGCCATGTTGGGCCGCCATATTAGACAGAGAACAACTCTCATCTTGGACCACTCTGACCATGCTGGGCTTGAAGGTGTCCAGACAAAAAAAAAACAACAAAAAACATGATTCTGGAATGTGATGAGGGGCCAGGGTCACATTTCATGTAGGTTAGAAGATTTGTAGAATCCAGCCAGCCTCTGGGCCTCACAGAAGACCTTCAGGGGAGCGGAGGGCCTTCAGAATCTCACTCTTGATCCTCCCCTCCCCTTCTCCCACCTCTGTTTACTCCCCCTGTGTTAGCTGGCCCTTTCCTTCAATCAGCGAAAACCTTATGGAAGTTCTACTGAGATGCTCAGGCAAAGGCAAAGCTCTGATTTGCTAAAGACTCACTGTATACAGAAGGGACCTGGGTTCCCTCCTCTTCTTAGAATTTATTCTGAGGGACAGTAGTAGAGCTGGTTAAAGGGAGATGTTTGGTTGCTATCCAAAAATGTCTGTCACAGTACTGTTTATCATGCATAAAGGAAGAGCCAGCCGAGTCCTATCAGGAAGGAGTCAGCTGTGTGCATTCTGGCTCACAGGATGCATGGTGGTTCCAGTTACACTGCTGGTGTTCTTTGAAATTCAAGAACCTTTAGGTTTCTAGGTCTTCCTTGGGCCTTGGAACTAGCTTTTCCCCTTCCTCTCCTTGTTCATGTGGCTGAACTTTCTGTGTTGATCAGCTCTTGAGTTCACATTTTACACATTTTATTCTGTATGCATTCATTATTTGAATTTTTTTCAGTAACACCACTACTTGTATTTAACTCACCTGTGCTTCTTTCCTCCACCAAAGAGCAAAGGCCAGGGATTTTGCTAGTCTTGTTCAGTGGTTGTGTTTCAGGGACCAAGAGTTTAATTTTTAGGATTTGTAGGTAAATTTTGGCCTATGTGAGGTTTCTGTACGGGTATGTATTTCCTCAAGGAGCAATGACTCAGTGTTTGCTAAGTCAATATTTTCTAATTCCGAGAGACTCTATGCTACAGAACATAGCTACCATGAAGAAGAATAGACTGTACTGTTGGCCATGAGAGCCATAATGGTTTGAGTATCAAGTGTTTCTCTCCAGGGCCTTCATTCCTGCTTCTCTCCTCTGCACTTTCTCAGCCTCAACTTGAAGGTCAGGTAGAGCCCAGTGGGGGAAAGCCAAACTAGAAGAGGACACTGAGGACTTAGTATTGGGGCTCAGTCTATGCTCTGGTTTTCCAGGCGTGAGGACAAATTGCGCATCCAGAATGGTTGGCTGTGTCACCTGGCTCCAGAGATCATCCGCCAGCTGTCCCCTGACACAGAAGAGGACAAGCTCCCCTTCTCCAAGCACTCTGATGTCTTTGCACTAGGGTAGGTGGCCCTACCCTGGCCTCGAGGAGACCACTGTTCAGACAGAGGGCATTTCCTCAGCTTCTGCCAGGCTTGTGGAAGGGCGAGGAGACTAGCGAGTTGCGGGGGAGGGGCAGAATAGATTTCTGAATGCATTCAGGGCATCTGAGTGGAGCATAGTAGAAAAGAATGACCCACACATGCCTGTATGGCTGGTTCCTAATTGGTTATGTCTCCATCCCAGGTCATACTTGAGTCATTTACTCATTCGTTCGTTCATTTGCTCCCTGCTATGTGCTAGGACTCTTAAGAGACTGGGCTACAAGGATCATTCGTGTATTGGTTAACTACTGCTGTATAACATGTTTCTCCAAACTCAGCTGTCTGGAACAACATGGTTTCTGTCAAACATCTGTGCTCGGGAATGTGGGGAAGACTTCACTGGGTGCTTCTGAGCTGGCCTGGGTCTCTGAGGAAGTGACAGTCAAGATATCATTGGAAGAGGGAGTTCACA
This sequence comes from Megascapheus bottae, assembly GCF_031878675.1. Lineage (NCBI taxonomy): Eukaryota > Metazoa > Chordata > Mammalia > Rodentia > Geomyidae > Megascapheus > Megascapheus bottae. The sequence goes on along the minus strand of NC_143536.1, from coordinate 6,853,726 downwards.
GCTTGGTGGCAGAATCCCCTAACCACCTGTGATGTGTCTTCACTTTTCTCTGACTTTCTCATTCAGATTTAACTGACACATGACAATTAGTCATATTTAGGAGATTTTTTAACCCCTTTTACATCAGGTGATTAGTAAGTCAGGGTAATGTATTTTCCTTGTGGCAGAAACATTCCACATTGTCTTTTCAAGACACACTGCACAGTAGGGGGACACAGCATGGCTACCCAAAACGCATTCTCGACTTCCACTGAGCTGCCTTTCTCAGGGAGAAATACTGAACACCTCACAGGTACATATTCAGCCCAGCACAGACTGCCTCCTCTCGATCTTGTGTGGTAGGAACCCACAGGAAGCCATCTTTTTTGAACCAAAGAAGATGAGCACAACACTGGCGGAACTGAAAATGATCCCAGTCCAGCCTAGGGGGTCTTCTAGGAGGAGGTGACTCACAGGCCTACGTTAAAGGTTAAATATGGGGTAGAGCGACATGTTTGCGGAAGAAGGGAAGGGAAGGCGGCTGTGCGTGGTAAGGCGAGTGACCAAAGAGGGAAGCCAGCCAATCCTGAAAGCAGCTCGTAGCAGAACTGAGGAGATTGCATGTCACCTTCAAGGCACTCGGGAGCCCTTCATGGTGATGGAGCCCAGAGATGGCTTGATCATAACTAGAGTTTCAGTGCAGGCAGGTGGGTCTGGCTCTCTGGAGGAGAACCTCATGGGGTGGCTGCTCCCCAGGGAGATTCTGGCTCCACGGAGTCGGTGCCTGTGGGTCTGGAGCTGAAGACAGACCTGCAAAGCATTCGGGGGCAGACACGTTGGTATTTAGCGATGGGCTGGACATAGGTGGTGCTCAGGTATATGCCTGGGCGGGCTAAGGAGATGCCATCTACCAAGAAGGAGGTCCTGGAGGCGAGACAGAGTTGCATAATGCTAGGCAAAAGAAGTCGGATTTCGACACCAACTTCAAGTCACCTTGCAGACTACTGTGGGCAGGAGCAGAGGCCTGGAGCCTTCACGCCTAGAGTTGAAGAGAAGTTGAGGACCTGTCAGGAAATAAACAATGGCTCTGACTACACAAGGGGATGGCATGTCTTTGGAAGTCAAGGGTTAAGATGACTCCAAGACATAGCCCAAGATTCAGGGCAGAAAAGCCCGGCCTGGCTGGCTCACACCTGTACCTTCAGCTACTCAGAAGGCAGAGAATGGGAGGATTAAACGTCAAGGCCAGCCTGTAGGGGCTGGAGGTTCAACTCAAGAGGGAGAGCACTGTCTAGCAAGGGCCTCCATTTCAAGCCTCACACCAGAGGGCGGCCAGCAAGGCATTTGTGCCCCATTCTTTGGACAGCCACGCCACTCGGTGTCTTGTCCCCGGGTAGACTGAAGGACTGGGGCTAGGGACAGTGGCAGGCCAGCAGATGGGTTCAGTTAGACAGGGCATCCCTGAAGCACGTTAGAGAGTTACTCCATCGCAACCTCACTATCAGCCCCCCAGCGAGCCTTTCCAGATCACAGCCCTCAACATCTGTCACTTAGGCCTCTTTTGAGTCTGTCACTTGCCCTGATTAGTTAATGCCCACATCTTTACCCAGTTAGATACTGTTCATCTGAAACTAAATTGCAGTAATTAAGTGGCTATATTTTAGTTTCAGTTTAGCAAAGGGGGGAAGAAAACATAATTAACAAAATGTAATTAAGTAAATAATTGGTTTTTCATGAAGAGTTTTCATCCTTAGCAAAATATAAATAAATAAATAAATAATCCCCTCCCCCTCGAAAGTGGATTTCTCTTAAAAGTTGGTCTTGAAAGGAAGTTTTAATGAGGCTCTTATTTCTGACACTGTTGCTGTGGGAAGGACCTGGCGCTCTTGGCTTCCTGCCATTTAGGAACATCCTGTTGCTTGGGAACCTGGTGTGCAGGGATGACTTAGAAAAAAAATAAGACTTTCAAAAGTCTATTGAGTGCTGGGCAGGATTTTGCCCCTTCGCAGCCAGAGCTATGTGGTTCCTGTTTTGAGTGGGTTGAATGGAGACAGGGGTCCATTTGCCTTAGCCAGAGATCTCTCAGAGTTGAGGTCCAAACTCCGACTGTTCACTGTGTGTTCACTGTGGACTGGGTCCTTCATGTGCACCCAGAGCCCTGCTGCGTTCAGCTCAAAGTCAAGGTTAACAGGCTGTCGAGAGGTTGAGAGGAGGGGGGAACTCCTCTGTCATGCAGGCATGCAGCCCAAGAAATAGCTCTGGGAAGGTGCACGATCTGCCACCCTGCACAGAAACGCACTGCCTCAGCACGCACCACCCATCACCTGGCAGAGTGCACCCCAAGGCATCACTTCCGGGACGACAGAGGTCTCCGCCCTCAAAGACAGTCTCCTGGGAGAGGCCCAATGTTGGAGATGTGGGGAAGCTTAGAGCGTGGTCCTCTCAGGGACAGGAAGAGACTAGGCAAGGGAGAGGTCAGCCAGGAAGATAGCTGATCAGGTGATGCTCGCAAGGGAGGGGCATGGGGTCACAAGTGACATTGTCTACCAACAGCACGATCTGGTATGAACTCCACGCCAGGGAGTGGCCTTTCAAGACGCAGCCAGCAGAGGCCATCATCTGGCAGATGGGCGCAGGCATGAAACCTAACCTCAGCCAGATCGGCTTGGGAAAAGAAATCTCGGTAAGTCCTTTGACACCACGAGGCCACAGGCAAGGGGAGAACCACCCAGAGCCCTGGAAGATTCCAGATACCTTGCCCCAGGTGACCGAAGTAAATAGGACCACAACCTTGTGAAGTCAGGGTCTAAGAGTTTCCAGGGGTGTCTGCACTACACCTGCAATTCTGGGTGCCTGCCACCAGGGGCGCACCAACACTTGGCCATGCTTCTCCTAGCAGTGGACTTGACTGAGTTCAGAACCAGCCAGTCCCTTTTCTTTCCTTCGAGAAATATTGATTAGAGTATCGTAAGTATGATTGGTTTTAACTTTATCTTCATCCCTATAATAATTCTAAGGCATTATCTAACTCTCAGAGCAAGGTAGACACAGAGAAGCCTGATTATAAATTAATAACTTTCCTCTTAGGCACAGCGGGACGAATCCTCTCTTTTGATCAAAAGATAAGTCAGAGGAGCAGTAATGACCTGGCGTGTCTGTCAGGATTACCTGCCTGCAGGTTTCCTATTGGGTGAAGACTACAGAAAATAACTTTCCTCCTCTGTGACTTTGAAGGTTTCTTACATTTTTAGGATATAGCAAGGGACTTCAGCATTTCCTTCTACCCCCTCACTTTTTTAATTTTTTTCTTTTTCGAGAAAAATGCTGAGAAGTACATTTGAAATTATTGTTGATCCTGATGTACGGTAGAATAGAGCCCTGTAGTTTATTGTATGGGCTCAGAAATTAAGTAGGAGGAAAGATGGATGGATGGATGGATGGATGGATGGATGGATGGATAATGATAGATGAAAAATGAGTAAGTAAATTAATTGGCTAGTTTCATGAATTCTGTTTGGTGAATGATGGGTGAATGGATGGATGGGAACGATGGATGGACATATGGATGACTGGATGGGTGAATAGACAGGCATACTGAGTAGATGGATGGGTGGGTAGATGGATGTAGAGGAAAGATGATGAGTAAATTGGTACGGATGGATGCTGCTTTGTGGATGATACAGATGGATGGACAGATGAGTGGGTGGACACATGGGTGAATGGCGACAGGGATAATAAGGATATGAGGTAGAAAAGTAGACAGACTAGGGCTGGGAGTTTGGCCTAGTGGTAGAGTGCTTGCCTAGCATGCATGAAGACCAGGGTTCGATTCCTTGGTACTACATATATAGAAAAAAAAGCTGGAAGTGGTAATGTGGCTCAAGTGGTAGAGTTCTAACCTTGAGACAGTCCAAGGACAGTGCTCAGGCCCTAAGTTCAAGGCCCAAGACTGGCAAAAAAATTTTTTTAAAGTAGACAGACTGAAGACGGGCATGGTGGCTCACGTCTGTAATCCTAGCTACTCAGGAAACTGAGATCTGATGGTTGCAGTTCAAAGCCAGGTCGGGCACTGAAGATTGTGAGACTGTTATCTCAAATTAAGCACCAGAAAACTGGAAGTAGCACTGTGGCTCAAGGGGTAGGGCGGTAGCCTTGAGCTGAAGAGCTCAGGGACAGCACCCAGGCCCGTAGTCCAAGCCCCACAACCACCACCAACAACAACAAAAAGTAGACAAACTGATATCCCCTCTGAGGTGCCATGTGCCAGTAGTTCAATGAGAACCCGACAAAAGGTCCGCGTGCATCTTACCTGCCACCCACTGGTGTCTGTAGGACATTCTTCTCTTCTGCTGGGCCTTCGAGCAGGAGGAGCGGCCCTCCTTCACCAAGCTCATGGACATGCTGGAGAAACTACCCAAGCGAAACCGCCGCCTGTCTCACCCCGGACATTTCTGGAAGTCTGCAGAGTATGTCGCCTCCTCTGTAGCGCCGTCTGCTGCCTGTCCTTTGACCTTTGATACCATGTAGCTCCACTCCCCATCCATCTTAACCAGTCCCTTCCTGGCACCACACCCCCAGACCTCACCTGCTGCTGCCCACAGGTTTCTGTCCAGGGACTCTGGTGTGGGGCTTGGACGTTGGAGGCTGCCCCAGAGCCTTCGTGACTTAGCTCCTCCTGGCACGGGATGGAAGCTGGCCGTGGTACCCTCAGGCCCCTCCGTGGGACCTGGTGAGATGGAGAGCTCCCTCTTACACCAGCAGCCTGCCCCCACCATGACTGCTCATGGCTCCCAGCATTCCCCAGGGCTCCTGGCTTCTCCTGGCCCTGCTCTGTTATGAACAGTCTCTGCACCCCTCCCTTTCCCTATTGGGGTTAGAGCTTGGTGGTCTTGCCTGGGATTTCCCTATGTGTGGCACCTCTCTCCGTGTCCCCTCCCCAACATAGCCTCCAAATGATCTCCAGAAAGCCAGGGGCAGACAGGCACCTGCTCCGGTTAGCTCATTCCCAGTGACCCCTGCTGCCCCAGCGGTCAGGAGGAGATGGCAGAGGTCTTCTGAATAGAAGGGCTTCAAGTTGTGGGGAGGAAGGAGAAGGCAGGGCCCTTCCTTTCTGGATTCTACTATAGCAGGGCTGGGAAAACAGCACGCTGTGATCTGGCAGCCTAAGATGTTAGGCTCTGGAAATTTCCATGCATTCATTCACTCATTCATTTGTTCATTTTATTATTATGCAGCCTGTGTGTATGGAATACATGTTGGGAGCCTCCATTCTAAGAGCAGGGAAAAAGGACATGAAGTCCTTTTGCTGCAATGGGTAGCAAGCTTGTTCACACAAGTGTTCACAATGCCTAGAGGCCACATGCTTCCTTTTGGAAAGTTCTGGGTTCAGAGTCTGCCCCTGAGGCTTCCTGTGTACCCTTGAGCAAAGTGCTTGACCTCTCTGAGCTTCTGTTTGCCTCTCCTGAGGATATGTTGTGCACTGTCCCGGGTGTGAGTGAGTTGGGGAATGTACAGCATTTGTCAGGGCCCCTGTAGATAGTAGGCCTGTGGGGGACAGGAAGGAGCACCCCATCCCAGTTCCTGACCCCCACCCGGGTCTCCTCAAACTGTACTCCTTCTCTCCTCTCTAGGCTGTGACCTTGGCACCAGGGACAGTGTCAGATGCCTCCGCTCCTGAGCTGCCTCTCCCTCCCTGCTCTGCCCTCTGCCAGCACAGAGGCCACAGGCTCACCACCAGAGGGTCCCGCTCAGCCGGCCAGCCTGGGAGCACCTCACGACCCCACCCCAGCCTTGTGCGACATCAGGGAGGCGGGGTCTCCACATGAGATGCAGAAGCACAGGGAAGAAGAGAGTTGCAGGTTGAGAGCAGAGCCCCTGGGCTGCGGGGGTCAGGACAGGAGGCCAGGGAGGCCCTGGGCCTGGGCTGCGTGCATGCGTCTCTGTCCGTCTCCCGTGTGGACTGGAGCTGTCTGTCTGCCCAGCTGGACCAGGAGGAGCCACACTGCCCTGCTTCGGGTGTAGTGCCAGCTCCTTTGCTCTGTGCCATGGGTCCTGGGAAGGTGGGGCAGAGACCGTGGCTGGGTCAAGGCGGGGAGGGGGTGCTTCCTGTGGAAGCTTCTGTTTCCAGAGGCTCCACCCCCGGCCTCAGATGGCAGGGGGTGTCCTTGTATTCTGCCCCCAAAGGGCAGCCAAACAACCCCCTGTGTCTGCTGAGGGCAGCTCTCTGGGGACCCCAGTCCTGTCTTGCTCCCTGCCATGCAAGACTGTCAGCCCATCTCACCTCACGCAGGTCCCAGGCCAGCTCCATACAGCTCATTAGTGCGTGTGATACCCCGGAAAGGGGGGTCTTTGGGTAAGGAGGTTCTGGTACATTCCCCCCTCCCCCGAGGGCAGTTGTGGATCCTAAGGGTGTGTGTTTGGGGGGTCATCGGACATGTACTGAGGAAGTGTGGAGGTATTTGTGGAGCTGGCCTTCTTTGCTCTCGCCTGGTGCTGGGTCCCAAGGTCCCCTGGCCTGTGTGTGTTCGCTCTGTGTCCCCTATGCCTGTCCCTCACCTTGCTCCCCTCTGGGGCTGGCAAACTGTCTTTCTTGAAAGTTGCTGGGAGCCACTGGGGTACGGAAAGCAAGAGGCAAGGAGAACCTCCGGAGTGTTAAGAGACAGCTGACCCGAGCAAAGCAATAGCCTCCAGGTGGCCAGGCTGCAGGGGGAGGTTTGGGGGGGGCTCAGGGTTGCTCCCTGGGCTCTTTAAGGCCCAGATTCCTTCAAGGGAATAGCCGTAATGGCTGTTTCCCAGTTTAAGCCCTGGGGACTGAAATCACAAACCTTCCTGAGCTGAGATGTGAAACCCAACCTAACCTGCGGGCTTCTCCTCACCCTGGCTGCTCTCAGCTGGGGCCACCTGCCCTCTTCAGAGCTGGGAAGAATGGCAGCAGTGTCCCCAGAGCCCGGCCAGCCTGCCCTGGACCTTCTCATGTCACTTTGTACTTGCAGAAATGGGACCTGAGCCCCTCAAGGGCTAGGCTGCATCTCATCTTGGTCTTTGAGGCCTGGGGCTCCCCGGCCTGTGGATCTGGGATGTTCCTCCATGACAGGAGCCTCTGGTCTCCAGCGCCAGGATCCTCACTTACCACGCAGCCTCTCCACAGACCAGCTGTGTGACTGTGTCAGGCTGAGCACAGCCTGCATTCTGCCCAGCTGCCCAGTGAGTGCCCAGGTCCAACCAGAGGCTTTCTTGAATCCTTCCAGAACCTGGTGGCTCAGTCATGGGCTTTGGTACCAAGAGTGCAAACAAATGGAGAGAGCTGAGTGGGGTGAGGCCTCCCGCAGCTGAGTGTCCATAGAGCAGGCTCTGCTCACCTTGCCCTTCCTCCTTCCAGAAGTAATCCAAGCACCAGCCACAGCCCTTGGCAAGACCCAGGAGGGCTGCCTCAGGGTGGCTTATCCATGGGCCCATCAGCATCTGTTGGGGGCCAAGGGCAGGGTCTGGGGGCTCAGGGAGGGCTCTGTCACCTCCTCCTCCACTTCTCGATCTTTCTGACACATGCCCACCTTCCAAGATCTCAAATGCTCCAGGTGCAGGGTCTCCTGGCTCCTCTCTGGCTTCATCTTAGCCCCCTTTTTAGAGTGTGCACATGGAAATCTGAAACTCGCCTCTCTGCTGGCTGTGGTGCATTCATGGAGGACAGGCTGAAGAGAGTGTTTGCTCATTCTTTGGGAAGGAGGAAAGCCTATGTTTGTCCATTTACCACCAGCCTAGCTCCCAGCATATTGTGGTGATCCATCAGCCTGGGTTTGTGCTTGTGTATGTGGCCTGGCTGTGCTCCTGAATCCGTCGGCTTCTTGTTCAGCTTCACATTCAGCAAAGCCATACATCAGGCTTTCTGCGGACAGTCCTGGGATGAAGTCTGCAGGAGATTGTAACCATAGAAGTAACTCTGCTATATTGGAGGGGCCGGGGTCACAGGTGTTTCCTTGCCCAGGTGTGGGGGAGGGAACATTCCCGCTCCCCCAGAGGCATTCTGGAGACTTCACATGGCACAGGTCATCTTGTCCTTGGCTCCTTCTTCATGGTCAAAGGAAGGTATCTGATCAGACCACACTCTGCTCTCGTTGTTAAGTGTCCACCCCGGAGTACCACTCGTTATGAGGTGTTCTCACATGGCGGCCCTCATAGGCCAATGCAGGCACGAGGTTCAGTTAATTCAAGTCCTTCCAGCCAACAGAAGTCACACACAGGCTAGAAACTACATATGCACAGATCACACACACACACAAATGCCAATCCAGATTTCCCTCCTCTCCCCTCCCCAGCCTCTGTCCCCACTTGTGCTTAGTCCCTGAAGAGTCACCGTCCAGAAAAATCCTGAGCTCAGACTCACCAGCTTGGGCCTGAGAGCCACAACCAGCTTTGCCAAATGATTTTCTTAACATTTGTTTTTTCATTGAAGGGGAAGAAATACCAAAGGAAGACTATCTCCTAGCTTAGGAAATTGGACTCTGTTTTCTGCTAGCACACCATCCTTTTACCTGGACTGTGCTGTCCTGTAGGTATTGGCCAGCCTGCTGGAGTGACAGGTGACAGATCTGACCCAGGGCAGGCTGCTCTCTGATGTCTCTTGAGCAGCCTCTGACGTGGAGGGCTGCTGTCATGAAAAATGAATCCGGGCTGCCAGGGAGACCTCTCTCCTTGGCATGCTCACGGGCTGCCTTGTCAGCAATATCACACATGGCGGGCACCCCGTCTTTATATAAAGATGCCGCTCTACTGCTGGAACAGACCCTGTCCTCTTGACATCTCTTCAGAGGCCCGTCTTCAGATGCAGACTTCAGCATAAGGATTTGTAGTGGTCCTAAAGACGACGCCCCTCTCTGGCTGACTCCTTCCCACAAGGCTCGCTTTGGATGGAGTCCCCAAATTTCTCTTGTCCCTATGTCCCGCCAGCCACCACAAAAATGTGTTCTCTCAACATTCTAGAATTCTGAAAGCAAAGTGCGCTCTGGAAGCTGTAGGGGTCCTTTCCTCACCCCCTCTTCAGGAAGGTTCGTGGCTGTTCCCTTCCAGTCCCTGCCTCTGTCCCCGTGTGCTGGTCACTTCCAGTCTCGTCACATGACCATCTTGAAAGGACATGGGTCATGGTGAATCTGGGCCCACCATAATTAATTACAACTTCTATTAACTAATCAGATCTGCTGTGCTCTGATTTGCAAGCCAAGTGCAGTCCTGGGGCCCTTGGGGTCAGGACATAGGTGTAGCTGTTATTTGGAGGAGACCCTGTAATCACCACTGTGTGTAACGTTTTCTGGCAAGGTTGGAGTGGTGTCACCCATGGCACCTTTCCAGGAGCTTCCTGGAGTGTATTCACAGCCCTGTCTGAAGGGGTGAGTAGCACAGTGTGTTCAGAGGCCACGTCAGCCATCCATCGGGCTGTTGACACTCCAGCCTCCGAGGTGGGGCGGGAGGAGGAACAGCAGTGGGGGGGGTGAAGATCACCCGAGTTCCAGTTCTACGACAGCCTGAGCTGTCAGCCCAACCCTGTCAGAAAACGTGACACACAGTGGCGACTACCGGGAATGTGCCAGGCGCCAAGGGGCTGGTGCCCATCATCTTAGCTGTGAGGGGGCAGAGATCAGGGGGAGTGCAGTTCCAGGCCATGCAGAAAGTGTGTGATGTTTGATCTCATGGGGGGTGGGGCTGAGGGCGGTTGTGCATGCCTATCATCCTAGCTGCGGTGGCAAGCTACGTGTATCCATAGATAGACAGAGCTCGCACATTATAGGGTCTGCGCCCAGACAGGAAGCAAGGTACAGACTCCAAAGTAAGGCTGGAGGGGTGGTGTAGTGGTAGAATACCTGCCTGGCCAGGATTAGGTCCCGAGTTCAAATCCCGGTATGGCCGAAAGGAATCTGCCTTGGGATTGTTCATTGGTTTCAAGTTTGTACCTGGACAGCCTCTGAGGGCCTGCCGGATCCCCAGGTGTTCCCCTGACCTGAAAACCTTTGACAACAGGGTTAGCAGCCAAGAGGATTCCAGTGGGCGGCCTCCCCCTCTCCTCCTTCCCCACCTCCCACCTGAGGACATGGCCCCAGGCCAGAAGCTGGGCCACACAGTAAATAGTAGCAGTGAAATACAAGTAGCTTGAGTTTAGTCTAAAGGAACTGGGAAGAGAGGCCCCTCCCCGCCCACCCTGCTGAGATGGTTGATGCCAGCATCTGTGCTATTCCCATTTCATCCTGAAAGCCTAATGATTAACAACAAATCTTTCATTTCTCTTTTCTGCCACCTTAAAGGAAAAAATAAAAAAGAACAACCATGCAGCCACTGGGCCGGTTCTTCCTGTTAGAAAACACTCTGACCCTCCCGTACTAGAGTACACTTGGAAAAGGCTGGTACTGAGAGACCAGGAGAAGCAGGATGGTTCTGTGGGTGATGGAGGCCGAGAGGACTTCCCCAGCCCTGATGCTCTGGTCCGGGCGGCCGGGCTGACCTGTGTGCTTCTTCCTCAGCTGCTCATTGCATCAGTGACTTACTGAGTGTCTTGCAGCATAGACCCTGGTAATTGCTCGGTCAGTCAGTGTGGCCAAGATGGGGTGTCTGCCGTGGCCTTGTTGCAAAAAATTCCGCTAGTATAATTGTATATGTGTGAAGTAGGTCTAAGGGAACTTGTGTGAATTGCAGCCACCACTTTGCAGCTAGAACTGCACCTGTGCGCCCAGCCTGGCCCGCTTGCACACCATGCAGGTCCTGGGCCCAGCCCATCCAGGATGAAACTGGCCTGCTCTCTGCGCAATTGGAAGACTTGCAAAGGCCCCTCTTAGCCCCTTCTTTCTTCCCTGCAGCCCCAGGCCTCCCCCTGCCCAGCTTCCACTCCCCAGCCCATCGGTGTCCCCAGCCAGATGCACAGACAGGTCAGAAAGGCTCTTTCTTCAGCCTGCCCCCGGATTTCCTGTATGACCACTCCGCAGGTACCCTGTGCCTCCCTGCCTCCCGTGCTGCTGAGAAAGTGGGAGCAGGCGGCAGGACAGCCTGTACGCACACTTCACCTGCTCCCTCACCGTATCCCCGCCCCCGATGATTGGCATCAGGGTGTAAGGGAAAGATGACGGAGGAAAGCTTTGTGGCTGCTGGACTCAGGTGTCACTTCCACGGCCTCACACACACTGCTTGCTGCATCTCCTCAGGTCCTGTGGGTCCCTGTCTGTCACCTCAATGGGGCTGTTTGTGCCCTGGCCTCCTGGGTGCCTCTACCCAGATTCTGCCTTTGCTTCTGTACCCTGCTCTGCCTCCTCCTGTGACACATGTCTCTGATTTCCTGTGACATCTTGTCATGCCAGGAAAGCCTCCCTAGGGATTCCCTGACAGCTGTCACTGTGTATGTGAGGGGGGGAACCATTGGCATGGGGAGGTCAAGGACAGGCATGACATGACCATAGAAATGCACTTGTGGAAGCACCTTACGCTAAATGCATGATGGGAAAATGCTTGGTTGGTCCTAGAGGCCAGCAAAGAAAAGCTAGGGGTCCTTTGGTGGGCCACAGACCAGAACTGCAGCCCTGCCTGGAGTTGGAGAAGGGGGGCATCCACGCCATTGGTGAGGTCAGGTGTTCCCCAGTTGTGTACTTGTAATGTTGGGCCTGATGGCTGGGGAGCCCAGGGCCTTTGCTGACGGGGGGACCCCGGGGGTAGCAGCTGGCTTGCGAGCTTCAACTGGACTCAACTTTTTAACAGTTCTCCACGCTGCTGCTCCAGGGCCGCCTTGATTTTCTTTGCCTTTGTGTAACCCATGCCACTGCCCCCTAAGGCCTTCTGGCAGGGTGGTCAGTGAACCGACCATGTCAATGGCATCGCGCCATGCCCAGCCGCCCACTCAGTGCTCAGGAAGTATGAGTTCTGAGTCACGCATGCGAACTTCTCCCGGGACCCCGCTTTCTGCGGGATGCACCCACAGGGGCTGGAATGGAGGAATGCTGAGCGTTGCCTGTTTGCCAGGATGTTTTGGGGATCCAGGGGAAGGTGTTGAGGCGGGAGAGGCCCAGCTGCCATGCAGGGACCAGCATCTCCAGGCAGAGGCTGAAGGCAGATTAACCAGGAGGCTTTTGACCCTGGTAGAGGTCAAAAGTCCCAGAGTGGATGCTAGGGTGATCAGCCAGGGTGGACAAGACAGCAAACACCAGGCCAGTGTCCCTGCAGGATGGGCCTGGCATGGACTCCCCACCTGGGCTGGCCATGTTCTGTTCCATACCAGCCTCTGGCCTTTGACCTTGAGACGTTGACCAGGTCACACCCGAAGCTGCTCCTCCGTTGTACAAAGGCTTCCTTATGTAAATGATGCCAGCGCCTTTTTCTATGCCCAAATCTATATGCCTATAAATGTGATCCATACATATTCTATAGAGAGACTAATCCTTGTACAGCTCAAGAGGACCTCGGTCCACCGCGGCTCCACACTGAATCAGTCCACACTGGTTCATGGGAGGAACTGAAACCTGTTTCACAGTTTTCCTTCCGGGCTGCTTCCTGCTCTCCTCTCCTTCTCTGTTTTGGTTTCTGTCTCCCGCCCTTGTCGCCAGCATCTCGGAATTGGGAGAGAATAATATGATGTGATGCCATCCGGGAAAGAAAGTCGGATGGATGGGTGGATGGATGGATGGGTGGATGGGTCCACTGTGTATATTTGTACAGAATCATTTATAAAGTTTTCTACACTTCTCACATACAAAAAAAAAAGTATTTTTAACTTGGGCTGTTGGACAGTTTGTGAGCCTCTGACCGGCAAGCCTATTGTTTCTTGTGTTTAGTGCAATGTTTAGTGAGAATCCAATGTCTGAATTATTTATGCCAATAAAGAATTTGAGAATTACTGCATTACACTACCGCCAAGATGGGTCTGAATTTCTGATGTGGTATGGTGTATCCGTCAGCTAATGCTAATGCTGCAGAACAAGCACCTTCCCTCTCCCCAAATCCACAATTCATGACGACTGTCACATGCTTTGGTCTGGAGTCCAGGCTGGGTTTCAGCAGTGGAGTGTCCCTGCCATTGATCTTCAGGAGTTGGGTTTCTTTGGCTACACTAGGGCCAATGGGAGTTGACCGAGCCTCAGGAGTCATGAAACAGAAGGGCTCGTCCACCTGTCTCCATGCTGAGGCCACAGGGAGGAGCCTGGCATGAGGGGAGTGCCCAGGTTCCCTGAGGCAGGGCACACACACACACACACACACACACTCTGCTGCAGCCCTGGGCTCCTAAGTCTTCCCACCAGCGGATGATGCAGTGCTGGCTCCTCTCAGGCATCCTTCTCTTCCAACCTCACCATGCTTCCACAGAACAAATAGTCGAGCACCATCCGTCACCCTGTCATGGTACTGGTGGCTCAGAGAAGTTAAGCAACTTGTCTAATGCCTCACATTACTGAGAATGAAATCAGGGCCTGCACTATACTGCGCTCGCTCTCCCCACCCCTCTGCTCTCCACTGTGTGTCTACCAGCAGTACTAAAGTTTGAACCCAGGACCTCGTTGTTGGTTCGGAAGGTACTCTACCAGTTGAGCCACACCTCCAGCCCTTTTTTGTTTGTTTTTATTTTTTTCTCATAAGCCAGCATACTTTGCCCAGCTGGTCTGGACCACGATCCTCCTATTCATACCCCTTCCATCGCTGGGGTGACAGGTGTGCATCACCCCCCGCCCGGCCCAGGGTTAGGCTGGGCTGTATACCACTCGGCGCTCTCCTGGACTTCCCTCCAGTGGAATAGTTTCAATCTCAATGAGATCATTCTTATTTTAATTGTTTTTTTAAAAAGGAAAATCAGATCCCACTTTAAAAAGATGGCTTGGGGCTTAAAAGAAGACAAAGCCACTCCTGACCCCACTTGAGAAAGACAGGAGGCCGATGTAGCTGGACGGAGTGAGGGCAGGATATGCCTCCATCACCTGTGCGCCCTGGCTTAATCACACCGCAGATGACAAGTCTTCTAACGGCTCATCGAGCCTCCACTCGCATTTTATCTCAAGCCATGTTTTGCTCCGCTGCTTAGCTCTCTATCTTGGAATAAAATCTCGGCTCATTTAAAGGCTTAATGTTACATTTCATGACCGCAGGGATTCCACTGTGGCACCTTCCCGTCACCGTGAAATGACACCTCGGCTTCAGAGGACGGCCCAGGGCTCTCTGAGCTCGATGTGACTGGCTGGGGCCTGGGGACACCTGTGTCACCAGGATAAGCCCAGTGCCTGGGTAGAAGAGATGACACAAGCCTTAGGGTCACAAAGAAAGAAGTGGGCAGACCAGCTACCAGTGTCTCACACCTGTTGTCCTAGCCACTCGAGAGGCTGGGATCTGAGGACCACAGTTCATAGCCAGCCAAGGCACAAAAGCTTCCCCTAGGGTTAAAGAAACATTGCTGGAATAAATTCCACCTGGTGCTTTTCACCCTTTTTTTTTTTGACATAATCTACTAGAACATTCTCAGAGATAGGGGGGCTGAGCTGGGGCCCCGCTTCTGCATGGGGTGCAGAACACACAGACCGGGCTATTCCTGGAAAAGGCCAGCTGCCACAGGCAAAAAAGTTACCACACTGCTCTGTACCCCACAGTGGCCTGGCCAGAGCCCCACCGTGGTCGCCCAGGGGAACCTGCTGTATGGCCACGTCCGCTGTCAGTAGGGTGGTGGTAATTTGGTTTGGGCATTACTGGGAATTGAACTCAGGGCCTTGTGTTTACCAGGCAGGTGCCCTCAACTTATTTTTCATTATTTTTCTAACAGAGTCTTGAATTGATGCCCAATTGGCCTAAGCCTCAATCTTAGTTTTGTCGTTTGTTGTTACTGGTCCTGGCCTTGAATGCAGGGCCCGGCTGCTGTCTGTCCCTGAGCTTCGTTTTGTTGAAGGCTAGCACTCTACCACTTGAACCACAGCACCACTTCTGGATTTTTCTGAGTAGTTTATTTGAGGTAAGACTCGCGGAGAGTCTTGTGTGGGGCTGGCTTCAAACCACGATCCTCGGGTCTCCGGCTCCTGAGTGGCTGCCAGTACAGGTGTGAACCACGGCAATCATTCATTACCCGCAGCTACAACAATGCACCTAGTTAAAATTACCCTGGGGAGGTAGCAGGCTTTATGAAAGAAAATGAATACCATGCAGGGTGTTCAGGCATGGGCAAGAGGAGATTCGGGGTACGGGGGGCCTGACTGGCACTCGGCCAACAAGAAGGAGCATAGAATCATCACCCCAGATTTCTGCCTTTCCCTAGAGTGTGTGCTGGTAAAATTCTTAGCCGGACAGGAAGGGAGTGCATGCCCTTTCAAGGCAGCTCTGATTCTTATTGGAACATTCCAGGGCATTCACTGTCTCCCACAGACAGCGCACGGTCACCTGAGCTGAGCGCTTGTGTTCCTTGTCAGCCCAACGCGCCAGGCTGTACCCGGGCACCTGCCTGGGACGCCCTATGGCTGCCTGCCCAGCCAGCTGCCAGCTGCCTTCTCCTCTCAGCTTGACAGGCCGGCCGGCTGAGTCACAGCGCAGTGACTCCCAGCCCACGTGGGGCCTGGGCCCGGGGCCAAGGGGTGAGCGACCTGCGGGGCCCCCAACCAGCCCTGGAGTGCAGGAGGATGGGTCCTGAGAACACTCTGGAATCTCCGCAGGGGGAGTTCCCTAGAGGGAGGTCAGGGCGGGGCCCAGGAGGCCGTGAGAGGGGGCAGGGCAATTCGTCCTACCTGAGAAAAGTGATATGCATGGTCGGGCTTTGTCTTCTCTTCTCATCAGCTGGAGCCCAGAGGGCTAGAAGAGGCTGCTGAAGGGCACATGGCAAACTTGGCACAGATTTTGATTCCATATCCAGTGCTCTCTCTCCAGCTGGGGTGCTAATCTGGCACCCTAAGGGAAGCAAGGACACTCAGGGGTCCAGAGGGAAGGCCTGTGTTTCAAGAATGGACTTTATTTCCCGCCTCGGTCACTGGACCCAACACACCCCATAGCCAATCCTAATTCCGGATCTGGCTGTGTGACTTGGCGAGCCTGCTGCCTCTCTCTGAGCCTCCATGCCTTGATCTTAAACAGTGGGATGAGTGGTGGTGAAAAATCCAGCAGGGGTCAGATTGAGCTCTGTGTGTGTGTGGTGTGTGCGTGCGTGTGTGTGTGTGTGTGGTGTGTGTGTGTGCGTGCGTGTGTGTGTGTGTGTTGCTGTCTTGCTGTCTTGCTGTGTGACCTTGAGGAAGAGGCTTTGCTTCTCCGAGCCTCCATTCCTTCATCAGCAAAATAGTGTTACTAAATCCTCCCCTGGTGGGCATGAGAGATTTTTATTCTCACTAAATGCTGTGGCCCAGCTTTATCTTCACCTGTTCACTCACAGCCTAGGCAGGGAGGTGCATAATAAATGTTCACTAAAACACAAATCGCTGTCTCCTTTGACTCTTTCTTGGGATCTGGCAGGGACCACCGCCTGGGTCCAGCTGAGCCAGCGCGTGCTCCCTCGGGCTGTCCCAGCCAGCTGGGGGGGGGGGAGTGGAGTGGAACCTGAGACACCTCATTCTGGGCACACACTGCCACTGTGACTGCAGCCACAGCAGCCTGGGGAATGAAAGAAAGGTCAGAGCCCGGGAAAGCAGGGCCTGGCTCCATGGAAGGAGTGGGCAGCCCAAGAAGGCAGGGCCGGCGGGGAGCTGGTGGGGAGGGGGGGAGGGGGGAGGGAGGCGGGGGGGGGGCTGGCTGAGGCTCTCACCTCTCCTGAACCAGCTGAGCCTCGAAGGGCGCCCCCCCCCCCCCAGCCCCTGCCTGGAAGCCTGGCCTCCTGGCCCAGCCTAGCTGCCTCCCAGCCTGCCCCAGGGGAGGGGCCACCTGGTGTCAATTAAGCCTCAGCCACTGCCACTAGCCAGGCTGATTAGTGCTGCTGGCTGCTCCGGGCGAGAGGGGCGACACCGCCATGGCACGGTGAGGCCTCGCTGGACTGGTGAGTGCAGGGGCGGGGGGCTCTGCTCCACCCTGGCCCTGAACCCGCCATGGGAGACTCAGGGCACCCAGACTTGCATGGAAGGGGGGGTCCTCTTCCCCACTTGGTTCTTCTGGGGCCCCTCCATCTTGACCTTACCCATGCCAGCCAGCATTCTTGTCCGGGTCACGCGGTCCCTGGCCTTTCCTTCCCCTGCTCCGGGCATCAGAAGGGGAAGTGCCAGGTGATTATGGAGACCAGCAGCGGGGACCAAGGCGTCGGGAGGCTGACTCTCCCCTCCTTACCCCCAGGGAAGCCGTCCTCTGTGCCCTCCCGTGTGGACTGCCTAAGGCCAGGTCCCCACTGCCCTGGGCCCCTGGAGCACAGACTCCAGGTGGCCCTGCCGGGGTGGTCAAAAGATGCCAGCAAATGGGAGAGTGCTGTGCTGAAGGCTGCCACTCAGGCAGAGGCCACGGCAGCAGGTGCCACATGTCCTGGAACGCAGTGAGGACGGGCTGAGTGAGCCTTGGCCTGGGGCCTCCACCTGCCTCTGGGGCCTTCGGGGTGGGCGTCATAGGTCACAGGTCATAGGTACCTGTGGCAGGTGAGATGAGACGCCAGCCTTGGTGCCTGGGCCCTGGTGGCTCTGCCCTGAGTTGCACGGCTGCCACCTGCCTGGGGTGGATGCCAGGTGTGCAGGGGACCGGGCAAACGTTTCTGGTGGTGTCTGTGTGTCTGTGCTGTGGTTTTGGAGCCTGGAGTGCAGGAATCTCTTGTGGCATTGTCCCCAGTGCTGGGGTTACAGGAGTGCATACCTGCTCTGGGCTTACTAGCGATTCTGTACACTTGGCGTTGGGGTGTCATGAGAAGGGGTGCCTGGCATGCAGGGTGTGTGTGTATTGTGGGGTGGAAGTGAGGAAGACATGAGAGGTCAGAGGGCTTCTCAATCTTTGGACATGGGTCACTTTTGTGCACGCAGAAGACTGTGAAAATAAGGCAAATGAGAACTGTCAGAGCTGAACAGGGATGGAGAGTCTCCTTGAGCTCAGATCTGCCTGGTCTCTTGCCCTAGGTGGGGCCATGGTCCAGGAAGAGCATGCTGAACTTTAGTACGGTGTCATATGCTAGGGGAACATGGCAGGCGATGACAGAGGCGGTGTGGATATTGGCAAAAGCCTGGCAAGGAACTGGGAAATGTGTGCATCCAGACACCGGTGAATGTGTTCATTCAACCAGAGCTGCTCAGCTCTCTGCCCGCTGTGGAGGGGACACAGAGAACCAAGCCCCTCTCCTTAGCAGAGGAGGCCCTAGGATTGGAGCAGAGGCTTCTGGGGAGGGCGGGGCATGACTCTTCATCCAATGAAGGCAAAGGAATTGCCGCTGGGGCACCTAGGCTGGGCACTGGTGGCCGTGATAGGCAGGTGGGGTCTACTGCAGCCAGTTCTCCTGCAGCAGAGCCTGAAACACTGGGGGCCCATGTGCAGGGTCTGCTGAGAAATGGGGTGTCTGGAAGGCAGGGCTATGCAGTAGAGGGGTCTTGGCCAGGATGGAGCAGAGCCAGGGACAGGCCCCAGCCTGGGCAGAGGGGCTCTGGGAAGTGAGCTGTGTCTCACTCCTACGTCTTCCCACCTGGCTAGTATGTCATGTCACCATGTCACCGGTTCAGCTCATCCTGTCCATCCGAGGGGGAATGAGGAGTGGGCCCTGATTTTCAGTTTCCTCTACTACAAGAAAGCATGGGCTTCCAGGCCAGGGACAGAGCCGCCAACACCTGCCAGAATCCATCAAGAAAGGGAGGAGGCAGGGTGCAGCCTCAGGGGTGCTGTGCAGGGTGGGCCATGGAGGGGAAAAGTGGCAAGGGTGGGGGTCGGGGAGTATAAGGCGGGGCAGAGCGTGTGGCCTCCAATGTCGATCCTCCTTCCTCCACCTCCCAAGCGCTAGTATTACAAGTGTGCAACGCCATATTTGGTGTCGGGGGTGTATATTTAATGGTTGGCCTGTGGGGGGGGCACCATCCCACCGTGCGTGGAGGACTTGGCCTATGTGTGAGACGGTGAGCTGCATGCCAATGTTTGTTTTGATCACATTTTGGATTCTTAGGCCCAAGAGGGAGGAGCCTATCTAGTTTGCCCTCCCAACCCAAACTCCCTGTACTGGAGTGACACCCACCTCACACACACACAGCACCCTAGGGCAATCTCAGGAACATGGCTCTTGCCATGGGCAAATGGGTAAACTGAGGCCTACTGGCTCAGAGAGGGGCCCATTAGGAATAAATGTGGCCACAACATTAACACAATTCCCCCCTCACACACACACACACACCCATTTGTCAAGTGCATTAAAAAAAACCACCTCTCAATGAAGAGGAAAATCCCCATCGAAATGTTTAAATCAGAGTGGAGCTCATTATCAAAGGAAATCCATTTGGAAGGGAAAATAGTGATTTCATTCCACTTCCTGTGCTTTTTCTACAACAATGAGTTCTAAAGAGGCATTGGATGCTGGCTAATAAAATCCAGAGATTTCAGAGCCCCGGTGTTTTCAGAGTCAGGCTCAAAGCAGAGGAAATCAGTTCTGTGTCGAGGCTTTGGGAAACATGATGCAGCCTGTTCCCACAGGCACCCCAAGCCCCTACCTTTTCACCCTGCAAGTACCACCTCGACATGCATATAGCAGGTGGCGACCACGGGACACTCAACCCTGGCCCAGAAATACTCCCAGCACTGACTCCTGGCAAGGAGACATTTGGTGCCTTTGAGGAGCTCCTGGTCCCATTAGAACCTGGGGCATTTACAGCATCTGAAGGGTTTAGATTGTTGTGCACAACTCCATTCATACTCACACATACACACACACACACACACACACACACACACACACACACCACTGCCACCACCATCACCATCTACTCATCCATCCATTTATCCACCCATCTGTCTCTCAGTCATCTGTCCATCCATCTACCTATCCACACAGTCATCTGCCCATCTCTCTTCCCATCTATCCATTCATCTGTCCATCCATATGTCCATCTATCGCCTCTGTCATCTGTCTATCCCTATTCCCATCCATCCATCTAGCCATCCTGCCCGTTTGTCTATCATTCCATTCATTCATCCATCTATTCTCTGTCATCTGTCCATCCCTTGTCCATCTGTCCATCCCTCATCCATGCATCCATCCCATCCACTTCATCAGCCATCAGTTATCCATTCACGTACCCATTCATCAGTGCATGTGTCCACTCATCCACCACTCCGGGCTGAGATCCCCAAGGCCTCACCATTCTAAGACCCCAGAAAGAGGGTGATACCTCTCCCATCTGCACTACAAGTCACAAACATTCTGGTGCTCACACTCAGAGCCCCTCCTTCACGCCCCCCTCCTCCACCCCCTCCTTTCCCTCCTTCTCTTCCCACCCCCTCTCTTCCTCCTCCTCCTGCTTAGGGAGGGGAGGATGCTGGAGAGCGAGCCTTCCTTGGGTTGCTGGCTGGGAGGAACTGGGCTCCATGCTGAACTGCAGGTCTCCAAGCTGAGCCCAGCACAGCCATGGTGGCTCCTGGCTCTGAATGCTCTGTGCTATACCATCACGCTTCCAGAATTCTCTGTGGGGCCTCAGTTATTTCCATGACAGCCTCCGCAGTCTATGTGCACAGGGGAGGGGAATCTTTTGGGGTCTGGGCCTGAGTTAGCCCTGTGCAGGGGGACATGAAGGTTGTGGAGTCATTCTCCTCTGCCTCTCCCTCCTCCACTGGCCTTCAGATCCTCTCTGAGGCTTCCTCCTTGTCACTATGGCGATGACAGAGGCCCCTCGGATTGCTGGCACTCCCACCGTGCCCACTGCCAGCCTCACGGAGCCTCCTGTGGGCTCTGTGAAGCATGCAGGGCCACAACAGCCCTTTGTCTTAGTCATCTGGAGCCAGAGGCTCAGAGAAGTGACATAACTTGCCATAGCTGGACCTCATTGTCACATCGATGTACTCTCCAATCCGGAATTCTCTTTGCCCTTGTCATGGGAAACCTGGAGTGTGCTGCAATGTCTGCCCTGGTGTTGTTTCTCCCACTCCAGATGAGTGTGCCTTCCGCGCAGTGAGCAGGATGTAAGACACACAGCTGGGAATGGCAGCAATCCGTCCTCAGGCCTGGAAGAAGGCCGCTGCATTGACGGTGTCAGGAGGCAATGTTTCAGGTGCTGGTCTGAGTTCTTGGGGTGCCTCACTTTTATCTATCCAGACAGCACTGCTAGACAGTGTCACAGACTCTTTGAAGGGCAATACTGTGAGCCACTCAGCCCAAGCAGAGGACCCAGCCGCGTCTGCAGCGGCTGTGCACAGACCACAGGAAAACACCTGCAGTATCTCAGGGCCAATGGCCTGGGAGCTGCAGGCGTGGCCTGAAGAGTTGCCCCTGCCTTATGTGGAATGCCTGCAAGAGCGCCAGTCCTTGCAAACACCTCCCCTCCCAAGGTCGTCACAGACCGGCTTCAGTGTCATGGTGTTTACGTGGGAGTCAGTGGAAGGCTGGTGTGAGTCCTTCACCCTCACAGACTGCTACAAACCCCACCAGCCCCACGTGTTAACGCCACCACAGGGACACAACCGGCAGCGGCATTCAAATTCCTGACACGTAGGGATGGGCGGCGTGGCGCTCTGCTGATGATGTACGAGGAGGAGGAGGAGGAGGAGGAAGAGAGGGAGGAGGAGGGGGGGAGGGGAAAAGCCTCAGCAGCACCCATTTGCCTCTTCCACAAGATCCTTTGGGTTACCTTGGGCTCTGCTGCAATGGCTGAATTTTCCCTGCTCTCCTCTCCTTATGCCAACTGGCTCCTTACCCACCATGTGATTTCCACACCAGGCATGGACAGGAGTGTTTCCATGGATTCCTCTCCCCCACACCCCCCGCACCGCCGAGGGTCGTGCAGTAATTACAGTGGGACAATCCGCGTGATTTCTATCACAATCACCATGGGTCAGGCACCAGTGTCACCTGGACACACCAAGGGACAAGACAGTGCCCAGTTCCTCCAGCAGAGGCGGCCCCACATTGTCAAGTTATAACACAGGTGATTCCAGTTAGAGGAAATCAACGAGTGGGGAATTCATGGGGAGCCTTGATCCGGGGAGTTCCAAATAGTGACTGAAATAGGAGGATCATGATCCAGGCTGGTCTCAGTTAAGAAGTGAGATCTTATCTCAAAAATAACCAGTACCCCCCCAAAAAAGAGGGAGAGAGCTGGGAAGTATGGCCCAACAACAGGCGGCCTACCTAGCAAGTGCGAAGTGATGAATTCAAATCATAGTGCCAGCACCCCCCCCACCACCACCCCACTACATGAAGTCAGATATGGTGGTGCATGTCTGTAATCACAGCTACTTAAGAGATGTTCCTTTGAAGATTTCAAATCTGAAGCCAGCTCAAGGCAAGTTATCAAGCTCCTGTGTAAAAAAAATATAGATAGATAAGACAGATAAACACACACACACACACACACACACACACACACACACACACACACACACACGGACTAGTCTTGTGTAACATGCTACGCCCTGGGTTCAACAATCTCTAGTACTGAAGGTAAAACAATGTACTTCCTCGTATGTAGTCATATGTTTTAATCCTACCATATTAATTAACAGGAGCTAGCTGTGAGTCTCACAAGTCCTGAAATTTAGAAGTAGGATGCGCATAAATATTTCAAGATATTGACAACTGTGAGATGGTATGAAAATACTTCGGAATTCTGCTGGGGATAAAGTCTCAAGTACTCACCGTGGTCCCGCAGCCTTCTTCTCTCTATGAATAACAGAAATGATGGTTACGTGGCAAGCAGAAATGGGTGCAACACGGGCCACTTGTTCCCATCCAATCTCGAGGTCCCTCCAAATTCTGTCCAAATGGCTCCTGTCCCCCCCCCCCCCCCAGCATTCATTTTGTCATTTGGCTCAATTAACTGAGTAGATTAATCTCTGTGGACATAGCCGATGGTTTGCATTGCCTATGCATACAGTGGGAAAGCAACCCAAGCCATGAGAATCTTCTCCATATAAGCCAATGGGACACCATTGTCTCCCCATCCCTTTCTTCTTTCTATCCGGCTTCCCAGGGCTCCTGCTCTTAATGCTTCCAGATCCTTCCCTGGGGTTACCACAAGATCTCTATGCCACATACTTTTTTCACTCTTGACATTTATGGCTTTGCAGATCTGAGACCCCATCTATTGACATTTCTTGCCTAGACTTGCCAATTGAGATCTGTCACTATTTTTAGTGCCACGTTGGTTACCGTGGCAACTCTGGAACCTGCTTTCCCTTCTTCTTACTCTTCTTCTGGGGTGGGGCATTTAGGTTCTACCACCTCCTCTCCTTGTCCCTCTTTCCTGTCAGTGCTGAACTTGAGCTTTTGATGGATGGGTTCCCCTGTCCCTACTAAAATTGCAGGCTCCTGGAAAGCAGGAAGCTTGTTTGGGTTATCTTGTATCCAACGGCACAATGCCTGGCACACAGTAGGTCGGTGCACTCTGTTTTGTGGACTGGCCCCCCAATCCTGTACCAGAAGTGTTCTGTCCTGGGCTTGGTGTTGGGTTCCCTATGAGAGCTTCAAGAAGGCTTCCTGAGAATATTAATCACTGTCTGGGTCATTAATTTGCCTCCTTCCCACATCACTAGCTTTTTAATCAGGCAGAAAAATGGTTCTGGGAAAAGATTCCCTAAGACCCAAAGAGACACCCAAGGTTGTTAACTGATTCCTTGAGGTGTCTCTTGCCTCCCAGGTGCTGTTCCTTGTTTTACTGAAGAACTACTCCTTGGGGAGAGGAGGAGGTCTTCCCACAGCTCCCCGCTTCTCTCACCCCAAAGCTCCCATAGCCCTTCCGACAAAGTCAAACGCAACGCAAGGTCCTTCATGACTAAGCCTGAGTTCCATCCAGTTCACTCTTTCCAGCTTTACTTCCCACCATGCAGACACCCAGAGCCGCTGGCCTCTGCCCTGGGGGAGCATGCTGCCCCTGCCCGTGCTCTGCACCAGAAGCCCCTCCTGCCTGGAAAGTCTCCTTCCCACCCAGCATTCCCTCACTGGTCCTGCCTGCCTGAGCAGGTAGACAGCAGCTCTCCCAGAAACTCTTCCCTTGGAAGTGTCTCCCACAGCCTCGCCTGCTCAGCCCTGTCACAACCCAAGTCACGCTGG